>NW_027362926.1:2400000-3600000 GCF_046119375.1 Phyllobates terribilis | reverse complement strand
GAATTTAAGGAGTCTGCTCCATTATTTAAGGACTTTGTTGCATTATTTAAGGACTGTGCTGCATTGTTTAAGGACCCTGCTGCATTATTTACGGACTTTGTTACATTATTTAAGTACTCTGCTGCATTATTTAAGGACGCTGCAGCAGTATTTAAGGACTCTGCTGCATTATTTAAGGACTTTGCTGCATTATTTAAGGACTCTGCTGCATTATTAAGGACTTTGCTGCATTATTTAAGGACTCTGCTGCAGTATTTAAGGACTCTGCTGCATTATTTAAGGACTTTGCTGCATTATTTAAGGACGCTGCTGCATAATTTAAGGAATCTGCTGCATTATTTAAGGACTTTGCTGCATTATTTAAGGACTTTATTGCATTATTTAAGGATTCTGCTGCATTATTTAAGGAATTTGCTGCATTATTTAAGGACTCTGCTAAATTATTTAAGGACTTTGTTGCATTATTTAACGACTCTGCTGCGGTATTTAAGGACTCTGCTGCATTATTTAAGGATTCTGCTGCAGTATCTAAGGACTCTGCTGCATTATTTAAGGACTTTGATGCATTATTTAAGGAGGCTGCTGCAGAATTTAAGGAATCTGCTGCATTATTTAAGGACTTTGTTGCATTATTTAAGGACTATGCTGCATTATTTAAGGACTCTGCTGCATTATTTAAGGACTTTGCTGCATTATTTAAGTACTCTTCTGCATTATTTAAGGAATTTTTTGCATTATTTAAGGACTCTGCTGCATTATTTAAGGACTTTGTTGCATTATTTAAGGACTCTGCTGCATTATTTAAGGACGCTGCTGCAGTATTTAAGGCCTGTGCTGCATTATTTAAGGACTCTGCTGCATTATTTAAGGACTTTGCTGCATTATTTAAGTACTCTTCTGCATTATTTAAGGAATTTTTTGCATTATTTAAGGACTCTGCTGCATTATTTAAGGACTTTGTTGCATTATTTAAGGACTCTGCTGCATTATTTAAGGACGCTGCTGCAGTATTTAAGGCCTGTGCTGCATTATTTAAGGACTCTGCTGCATTATTTAAGGACTTTGCTGCATTATTTAAGTACTCTGCTGCATTATTTAAGGAATTTTTTGCATTATTTAAGGACTCTGCTGCATTATTTAAGGACTTTGATGCATTATTTAAGGATGCTGCTGCAGAATTTAAGGAATCTGCTGCTTTATTTAAGGACTTTGTTCCATTATTTAAGGACTCTGCTGCATTATTTAAGGACTTTGCTGCATTATTTAAGGACTCTGCTGCATTATTTAAGGACTTTGCTGCATTATTTAAGGACTCTGCTGTATTATTAAGGACGTTGCTGCATTAATTAAGGACTCTGCTGCATTATTTAAGGACTTTGCTGCAGTATTTAAGGACTCTGATGCATTTTTTAAGGACTTTGATGCATTATTTAAGGACGCTGCTGCAGAATTTAAGGAGTCTGCTCCATTATTTAAGGACTTTGTTGCATTATTTAAGGACTGTGCTGCATTGTTTAAGGACCCTGCTGCATTATTTAAGGACTTTGTTACATTATTTAAGTACTCTGCTGCATTATTTAAGGACGCTGCAGCAGTATTTAAGGACTCTACTGTATTATTTAAGGACTTTGCTGCATTATTTAAGGACTCTGCTGCATTATTAAGGACTTTGCTGCATTATTTAAGGACTCTGCTGCAGTATTTAAGGACTCTGCTGCATTATTTAAGGACTTTGATGCATTATTTAAGGACGCTGCTGCAGAATTTAAGGAATCTGCTGCATTATTTAAGGACTTTGCTGCATTATTTAAGGACTTTATTGCTTTATTTAAGGATTCTGCTGCATTATTTAAGGAATTTGCTGCATTATTTAAGGACTCTGCTAAATTATTTAAGGACTTTGTTGCATTATTTAATGACTCTGCTGCGGTATTTAAGGACTCTGCTGCATTATTTAAGGATTCTGCTGCAGTATTTAAGGACTCTGCTGCATTATTTAAGGACTTTGATGCATTATTTAAGGAGGCTGCTGCAGAATTTAAGGAATCTGCTGCATTACTTAAGGACTTTGTTGCATTATTTAAGGACTCTGCTGCATTATTTAAGGACTTTGCTGCATTATTTAAGGACTCTGCTGTATTATTAAGGACGTTGCTGCATTAATTAAGGAATCTGCTGCATTATTTAAGGAATTTGCTGCAGTATTTAAGGACTCTGCTGCATTATTTAAGGACTTTGCTGCATTATTTAAGGACTCTGCTGCGGTATTTTTGGACTCTGCTGCATTATTTAAGGACTTTGATGCATTATTTAAGGACGCTGCTGCAAAATTTAAGGAATCTGCTGCATTATTTAAGGACTTTGTTGCATTATTTAAGGATTCTGCTGCATTATTTAATGAATTTGCTGCATTATTTAAGGACTCTGCTGCATTATTTAAGGACTCTGCTGTGGTATTTTAGGACTCTGCTGCGTTACATAAGGACTCTGCTGCATTATTTAAGGACTTTGCTGCATTATTTAAGGTCTCTGCTGCAGTATTTAAGGACTCTGCTGCATTATTTAAGGACTTTGTTGCATTATTTAAGGACTCTGCTGCATTATCTAAGGACTTTGTAGCATTATTTAAGGATTCTGCTGCCTTATTTAAGGACTTTGCTGAATTATTTAAGGACTCTGCTGCTGTATTTAAGGACTCTGCTGCATTATTTAAGGACTTTGCTGCATTATTTAGGGACTTTTTTCATTATATAAGGACGCTGCTGCAGTATTAAGGACTCTGCTGCATTATTTAAGGATGTTGCTGCATTATTTAAGGACTCAGCTGCATTATTAAGGACGTTGCCACATTATATAAGGACTCTGCTGCATTATTTAAGGACCTTATTGCATTATTTAAGGACTCTTCTGCATTATTTAAGTAATATCCTTCTTTATTTAATGACTCTGCTGCATTATTTAATGACTCTGCTGTGGTATTTAAGGACTCTGCTGCATTATTTAAGGACTTTGATGCATGATGTAAGGACTCTGCTGCAGTATTTAAGGACTCTGCTGCATTATTTAAGGACTTTGATGCATTATTTAAGTATGCTGCTGCAGAATTTAAGGAATCTGCTGCATTATTTAAGGACATTGTTGCATTATTTAAGGACTCTGCTGCATTATTTAAGGACTTTGCTGCATTATTTAAGGACTCTGCTGCATTATTTAAGGACTTTGCTGCATTATTTAAGGACTCTGCTGTATTATTAAGGACGTTGCTGCATTAATTAAGGACTCTGCTGCATTATTTAAGGAATTTGCTGCAGTATTTAAGGACTCTGCTGCATTATTTAAGGACTTTGATTCATTATTTAACGGCGCTGCTGCAGAATTTAAGGAGTCTGCTCCATTATTTAAGGACTTTGTTGCATTATTTAAGGACTGTGCTGCATGGTTTAAGGACTCTGCTGCATTATTTAAGAACTTTGTTGCATTATTTAAGGATTCTGCTGCATTATTTAAGGATGCTGCAGCAGTATTTAAGGACTCTGCTGCATTATTTAAGGACTTTGCTGCATTATTTAAGGACTCTGCTGCATTATTAAGGACTTTGCTGCATTATTTAAGGACTCTGCTGCAGTATTTAAGGACTCTGCTGCATTATTTAAGGACTTTGATGCATTATTTAAGGACGCTGCTGCAGAATTTAAGGAATCCGCTGCATTATTTAAGGAGTTTGCTGCATTATTTAAGGACTTTATTGCATTATTTAAGGATTCTGCTGCATTATTTAAGGAATTTGCTGCATTATTTAAGGACTCTGCTAAATTATTTAAGGACTTTGTTGCATTATTTAATGACTCTGCTGCGGTATTTAAGGACTCTGCTGCATTATTTAAGGATTCTGCTGCAGTATCTAAGGACTCTGCTGCATTATTTAAGGACTTTGATGCATTATTTAAGGAGGCTGCTGCAGAATTTAAGGAATCTGCTGCATTATTTAAGGACTTTGTTGCATTATTTAAGGACTATGCTGCATTATTTAAGGACTCTGCTGCATTATTTAAGGACTTTGCTGCATTATTTAAGTACTCTTCTGCATTATTTAAGGAATTTTTTGCATTATTTAAGGACTCTGCTGCATTATTTAAGGACTTTGTTGCATTATTTAAGGACTCTGCTGCATTATTTAAGGACGCTGCTGCAGTATTTAAGGCCTGTGCTGCATTATTTAAGGACTCTGCTGCATTATTTAAGGACTTTGCTGCATTACTTAAGTACTCTGCTGCATTATTTAAGGAATTTTTTGCATTATTTAAGGACTCTGCTGCATTATTTAAGGACTTTGTTGCATTATTTAAGGACTCTGCTGCATTATTTAAGGACGCTGCTGCAGTATTTAAGGCCTGTGCTGCATTATTTAAGGACTCTGCTGCATTATTTAAGGACTTTGCTGCATTATTTAAGTACTCTGCTGCATTATTTAAGGAATTTTTTGCATTATTTAAGGACTCTGCTGCATTATTTAAGGACTTTGATGCATTATTTAAGGATGCTGCTGCAGAATTTAAGGAATCTGCTGCATTATTTAAGGACTTTGTTCCATTATTTAAGGACTCTGCTGCATTATTTAAGGACTTTGCTGCATTATTTAAAGACTCTGCTGCATTATTTAAGGACTTTGCTGCATTATTTAAGGACTCTGCTGTATTATTAAGGACGTTGCTGCATTAATTAAGGACTCTGCTGCATTATTTAAGGACTTTGCTGCAGTATTTAAGGACTCTGATGCATTTTTTAAGGACTTTGATGCATTATTTAAGGACGCTGCTGCAGAATTTAAGGAGTCTGCTCCATTATTTAAGGACTTTGTTGCATTATTTAAGGACTGTGCTGCATTGTTTAAGGACCCTGCTGCATTATTTACGGACTTTGTTACATTATTTAAGTACTCTGCTGCATTATTTAAGGACGCTGCAGCAGTATTTAAGGACTCTGCTGCATTATTTAAGGACTTTGCTGCATTATTTAAGGACTCTGCTGCATTATTAAGGACTTTGCTGCATTATTTAAGGACTCTCCTGCAGTATTTAAGGACTCTGCTGCATTATTTAAGGACTTTGCTGCATTATTTAAGGACGCTGCTGCATAATTTAAGGAATCTGCTGCATTATTTAAGGACTTTGCTGCATTATTTAAGGACTTTATTGCATTATTTAAGGATTCTGCTGCATTATTTAAGGAATTTGCTGCATTATTTAAGGACTCTGCTAAATTATTTAAGGACTTTGTTGCATTATTTAACGACTCTGCTGCGGTATTTAAGGACTCTGCTGCATTATTTAAGGATTCTGCTGCAGTATCTAAGGACTCTGCTGCATTATTTAAGGACTTTGATGCATTATTTAAGGAGGCTGCTGCAGAATTTAAGGAATCTGCTGCATTATTTAAGGACTTTGTTGCATTATTTAAGGACTATGCTGCATTATTTAAGGACTCTGCTGCATTATTTAAGGACTTTGCTGCATTATTTAAGTACTCTTCTGCATTATTTAAGGAATTTTTTGCATTATTTAAGGACTCTGCTGCATTATTTAAGGACTTTGTTGCATTATTTAAGGACTCTGCTGCATTATTTAAGGACGCTGCTGCAGTATTTAAGGCCTGTGCTGCATTATTTAAGGACTCTGCTGCATTATTTAAGGACTTTGCTGCATTATTTAAGTACTCTTCTGCATTATTTAAGGAATTTTTTGCATTATTTAAGGACTCTGCTGCATTATTTAAGGACTTTGTTGCATTATTTAAGGACTCTGCTGCATTATTTAAGGACGCTGCTGCAGTATTTAAGGCCTGTGCTGCATTATTTAAGGACTCTGCTGCATTATTTAAGGACTTTGCTGCATTATTTAAGTACTCTGCTGCATTATTTAAGGAATTTTTTGCATTATTTAAGGACTCTGCTGCATTATTTAAGGACTTTGATGCATTATTTAAGGATGCTGCTGCAGAATTTAAGGAATCTGCTGCTTTATTTAAGGACTTTGTTCCATTATTTAAGGACTCTGCTGCATTATTTAAGGACTTTGCTGCATTATTTAAGGACTCTGCTGCATTATTTAAGGACTTTGCTGCATTATTTAAGGACTCTGCTGTATTATTAAGGACGTTGCTGCATTAATTAAGGACTCTGCTGCATTATTTAAGGACTTTGCTGCAGTATTTAAGGACTCTGATGCATTTTTTAAGGACTTTGATGCATTATTTAAGGACGCTGCTGCAGAATTTAAGGAGTCTGCTCCATTATTTAAGGACTTTGTTGCATTATTTAAGGACTGTGCTGCATTGTTTAAGGACCCTGCTGCATTATTTAAGGACTTTGTTACATTATTTAAGTACTCTGCTGCATTATTTAAGGACGCTGCAGCAGTATTTAAGGACTCTGCTGCATTATTTAAGGACTTTGCTGCATTATTTAAGGACTCTGCTGCATTATTAAGGACTTTGCTGCATTATTTAAGGACTCTGCTGCAGTATTTAAGGACTCTGCTGCATTATTTAAGGACTTTGATGCATTATTTAAGGACGCTGCTGCAGAATTTAAGGAATCTGCTGCATTATTTAAGGACTTTGCTGCATTATTTAAGGACTTTATTGCATTATTTAAGGATTCTGCTGCATTATTTAAGGAATTTGCTGCATTATTTAAGGACTCTGCTAAATTATTTAAGGACTTTGTTGCATTATTTAATGACTCTGCTGCGGTATTTAAGGACTCTGCTGCATTATTTAAGGATTCTGCTGCAGTATTTAAGGACTCTGCTGCATTATTTAAGGACTTTGCTGCATTATTTAACGACTCTGCTGCGGTATTTTTGGACTCTGCTGCATTATTTAAGGACTTTGATGCATTATTTAAGGACGCTGCTGCAAAATTTAAGGAATCTGCTGCATTATTTAAGGACTTTGTTGCATTATTTAAGGATTCTGCTGCATTATTTAATGAATTTGCTGCATTATTTAAGGACTCTGCTGCATTATTTAAGGACTCTGCTGTGGTATTTTAGGACTCTGCTGCGTTACATAAGGACTCTGCTGCATTATTTAAGGACTTTGCTGCATTATTTAAGGTCTCTGCTGCAGTATTTAAGGACTCTGCTGCATTATTTAAGGACTTTGTTGCATTATTTAAGGACTCTGCTGCATTATCTAAGGACTTTGTAGCATTATTTAAGGACTCTGCTGCCTTATTTAAGGACTTTGCTGAATTATTTAAGGACTCTGCTGCTGTATTTAAGGACTCTGCTGCATTATTTAAGGACTTTGCTGCATTATTTAGGGACTTTTTTCATTATATAAGGACGCTGCTGCAGTATTAAGGACTCTGCTGCATTATTTAAGGATGTTGCTGCATTATTTAAGGACTCAGCTGCATTATTAAGGACGTTGCCACATTATATAAGGACTCTGCTGCATTATTTAAGGACCTTATTGCATTATTTAAGGACTCTTCTGCATTATTTAAGTAATATCCTTCTTTATTTAATGACTCTGCTGCATTATTTAATGACTCTGCTGTGGTATTTAAGGACTCTGCTGCATTATTTAAGGACTTTGATGCATTATGTAAGGACTCTGCTGCAGTATTTAAGGACTCTGCTGCATTATTTAAGGACTTTGATGCATTATTTAAGTATGCTGCTGCAGAATTTAAGGAATCTGCTGCATTATTTAAGGACATTGTTGCATTATTTAAGGACTCTGCTGCATTATTTAAGGACTTTGCTGCATTATTTAAGGACTCTGCTGCATTATTTAAGGACTTTGCTGCATTATTTAAGGACTCTGCTGTATTATTAAGGACGTTGCTGCATTAATTAAGGACTCTGCTGCATTATTTAAGGAATTTGCTGCAGTATTTAAGGACTCTGCTGCATTATTTAAGGACTTTGATTCATTATTTAACGGCGCTGCTGCAGAATTTAAGGAGTCTGCTCCATTATTTAAGGACTTTGTTGCATTATTTAAGGACTGTGCTGCATGGTTTAAGGACTCTGCTGCATTATTTAAGAACTTTGTTGCATTATTTAAGGATTCTGCTGCATTATTTAAGGATGCTGCAGCAGTATTTAAGGACTCTGCTGCATTATTTAAGGACTTTGCTGCATTATTTAAGGACTCTGCTGCATTATTAAGGACTTTGCTGCATTATTTAAGGACTCTGCTGCAGTATTTAAGGACTCTGCTGCATTATTTAAGGACTTTGATGCATTATTTAAGGACGCTGCTGCAGAATTTAAGGACTTTGCTGCTTTATTTAAGGACTTTGTTTCATTATTTAAGGACGCTGCTGCAGTATTTAAGGACTCTGCTGCATTATTTAAGGATGTTGCTGCATTATTTAAGGACTCTGCTGCATTATTTAATGACTCTGCTGTGGTATTTAAGGACTCTGCTGCATTATTTAAGGACTTTGTTGCATTATTTAAGGACTCTGCTGCATTATTTAAGGACGCTGCTGCAGTATTTAAGGCCTCTGCTGCATTATTTAAGGACTCTGCTGCATTATTTAAGGACTCTACTGCATTATTAAGGACGTTGCTGCATTATTTAAGGACTTTATTGCATTATTTAAGGATTCTGCTGCATTATTTAAGGACTCTGCTGCATTATTTAAGGAGTTTGATGCATTATTTAAGGACTCTGCTGCATTATTTAAGGACTTTGTTGCATTATTTAAGGACGCTGCTGCGGTATTTAAGGACTCTGCTGCATTATTTAAGGACTTTGCTGCATTATTTAACGATTCGGCTGCATTATTAAGGGCGTTGCTGCATTTTATTTAAGGAATTTATTGCATTATTTAAGGACTCTGTGCATTATTTAAGGAATTTGCTGCATTATTTAAGGACTCTGCTGCATTATTTAATGACTCTGCTGCGGTATTTAAGGACTCTGCTGCATCATTTAAGCACTCTGCTGATTTATTTAAGGACTTTGCTGCATTATTTAAGGACTCTGCTGTGGTATTTTAGGACTCTGATGCATTATTTAAATACTTTGATGCATTATTTAAGAACTCTGCTGCAGTATTTAAGGACTCTGCTGCATTATTTAATGTCTTTGATGCATTATTTAAGGACTCTTCTGCATTATTTAAGGACTTTGCTGCATTATTTAAGGACGCTGCAGCGGTATTTAAGGCCTCTGCTGCATTATTTAAGGACTTTGCTGCATTATTTAAGGACTCTGCTGCATTATTAAGGACGTTGCTGCATTATTTAAGGACTTTATTGCATTATTTAAGGATTCTGCTGCATTATTTAAGGAATTTCCTGCATTATTTAAGGACTTTGATGCATTATTTAAGAACTCTGCTGCAGTATTTAAGGACTCTGCTGCATTATTTAAGGACTCTGCTGCATTATTTAAGGACGCTGCTGCGGTATTTAAGGCCTCTGCTGCATTATTTAAGGACTTTGCTGCATTATTTAAGGACTCTATTGCATTATTTAAGGATTCTGCTGCATTATTTAAGGAATTTGCTGCATTATTTAAGGACTCTGTTGCATTATTTAAGGACTTTATTGCATTATTTAAGGATTCTGCTGCATTATTTAAGGAATTTGCTGCATTATTTAAGGACTCTGCTAAATTATTTAAGGACTTTGTTGCATTATTTAACGACTCTGCTGCGGTATTTAAGGACTCTGCTGCATTATTTAAGGATTCTGCTGCAGTATCTAAGGACTCTGCTGCATTATTTAAGGACTTTGATGCATTATTTAAGGAGGCTGCTGCAGAATTTAAGGAATCTGCTGCATTATTTAAGGACTTTGTTGCATTATTTAAGGACTATGCTGCATTATTTAAGGACTCTGCTGCATTATTTAAGGACTTTGCTGCATTATTTAAGTACTCTTCTGCATTATTTAAGGAATTTTTTGCATTATTTAAGGACTCTGCTGCATTATTTAAGGACTTTGTTGCATTATTTAAGGACTCTGCTGCATTATTTAAGGACGCTGCTGCAGTATTTAAGGCCTGTGCTGCATTATTTAAGGACTCTGCTGCATTATTTAAGGACTTTGCTGCATTATTTAAGTACTCTTCTGCATTATTTAAGGAATTTTTTGCATTATTTAAGGACTCTGCTGCATTATTTAAGGACTTTGTTGCATTATTTAAGGACTCTGCTGCATTATTTAAGGACGCTGCTGCAGTATTTAAGGCCTGTGCTGCATTATTTAAGGACTCTGCTGCATTATTTAAGGACTTTGCTGCATTATTTAAGTACTCTGCTGCATTATTTAAGGAATTTTTTGCATTATTTAAGGACTCTGCTGCATTATTTAAGGACTTTGATGCATTATTTAAGGATGCTGCTGCAGAATTTAAGGAATCTGCTGCTTTATTTAAGGACTTTGTTCCATTATTTAAGGACTCTGCTGCATTATTTAAGGACTTTGCTGCATTATTTAAGGACTCTGCTGCATTATTTAAGGACTTTGCTGCATTATTTAAGGACTCTGCTGTATTATTAAGGACGTTGCTGCATTAATTAAGGACTCTGCTGCATTATTTAAGGACTTTGCTGCAGTATTTAAGGACTCTGATGCATTTTTTAAGGACTTTGATGCATTATTTAAGGACGCTGCTGCAGAATTTAAGGAGTCTGCTCCATTATTTAAGGACTTTGTTGCATTATTTAAGGACTGTGCTGCATTGTTTAAGGACCCTGCTGCATTATTTAAGGACTTTGTTACATTATTTAAGTACTCTGCTGCATTATTTAAGGACGCTGCAGCAGTATTTAAGGACTCTGCTGCATTATTTAAGGACTTTGCTGCATTATTTAAGGACTCTGCTGCATTATTAAGGACTTTGCTGCATTATTTAAGGACTCTGCTGCAGTATTTAAGGACTCTGCTGCATTATTTAAGGACTTTGATGCATTATTTAAGGACGCTGCTGCAGAATTTAAGGAATCTGCTGCATTATTTAAGGACTTTGCTGCATTATTTAAGGACTTTATTGCATTATTTAAGGATTCTGCTGCATTATTTAAGGAATTTGCTGCATTATTTAAGGACTCTGCTAAATTATTTAAGGACTTTGTTGCATTATTTAATGACTCTGCTGCGGTATTTAAGGACTCTGCTGCATTATTTAAGGATTCTGCTGCAGTATTTAAGGACTCTGCTGCATTATTTAAGGACTTTGCTGCATTATTTAACGACTCTGCTGCGGTATTTTTGGACTCTGCTGCATTATTTAAGGACTTTGATGCATTATTTAAGGACGCTGCTGCAAAATTTAAGGAATCTGCTGCATTATTTAAGGACTTTGTTGCATTATTTAAGGATTCTGCTGCATTATTTAATGAATTTGCTGCATTATTTAAGGACTCTGCTGCATTATTTAAGGACTCTGCTGTGGTATTTTAGGACTCTGCTGCGTTACATAAGGACTCTGCTGCATTATTTAAGGACTTTGCTGCATTATTTAAGGTCTCTGCTGCAGTATTTAAGGACTCTGCTGCATTATTTAAGGACTTTGTTGCATTATTTAAGGACTCTGCTGCATTATCTAAGGACTTTGTAGCATTATTTAAGGACTCTGCTGCCTTATTTAAGGACTTTGCTGAATTATTTAAGGACTCTGCTGCTGTATTTAAGGACTCTGCTGCATTATTTAAGGACTTTGCTGCATTATTTAGGGACTTTTTTCATTATATAAGGACGCTGCTGCAGTATTAAGGACTCTGCTGCATTATTTAAGGATGTTGCTGCATTATTTAAGGACTCAGCTGCATTATTAAGGACGTTGCCACATTATATAAGGACTCTGCTGCATTATTTAAGGACCTTATTGCATTATTTAAGGACTCTTCTGCATTATTTAAGTAATATCCTTCTTTATTTAATGACTCTGCTGCATTATTTAATGACTCTGCTGTGGTATTTAAGGACTCTGCTGCATTATTTAAGGACTTTGATGCATTATGTAAGGACTCTGCTGCAGTATTTAAGGACTCTGCTGCATTATTTAAGGACTTTGATGCATTATTTAAGTATGCTGCTGCAGAATTTAAGGAATCTGCTGCATTATTTAAGGACATTGTTGCATTATTTAAGGACTCTGCTGCATTATTTAAGGACTTTGCTGCATTATTTAAGGACTCTGCTGCATTATTTAAGGACTTTGCTGCATTATTTAAGGACTCTGCTGTATTATTAAGGACGTTGCTGCATTAATTAAGGACTCTGCTGCATTATTTAAGGAAATTATCGATCCGAGTGACGCCATGCATGCCCGTGGGTTTGTGAAAAAATTGGACAGCACTCGGTTGCTATTCATGTACTGTCTGCTTTTCTCTGACTGATAGGAGAAGCTGGAGAAACTGCCATCAGGTTTCTTTTTCATTCAGGAAAAACTGACCAAACTCTGATGACACTGATAAACACTGATGAAACTTGGAATGTTTTCACATTCACAAAAAATCACTGACATCTGAATGAGGCCTTCGAGTACGTGCCACGATCAGGAGCCGCTGCGTGTTATACTGCGTCAGACCAGCAGCGTCCAGATGTTACAGCATAGTGGATGGGATATCTAGAAATCCCATGTCCTCTAAGGGTCTCTCTGCAACCATTTAAGGACGATGCTGCAGAATTTAAGGACTTTGCTGCTTTATTTAAGGACTTTGTTTCATTATTTAAGGACGCTGCTGCAGTATTTAAGGACTCTGCTGCATTATTTAAGGATGTTGCTGCATTATTTAAGGACTCTGCTGCATTATTTAATGACTCTGCTGTGGTATTTAAGGACTCTGCTGCATTATTTAAGGACTTTGTTGCATTATTTAAGGACTCTGCTGCATTATTTAAGGACGCTGCTGCAGTATTTAAGGCCTCTGCTGCATTATTTAAGGACTCTGCTGCATTATTTAAGGACTCTACTGCATTATTAAGGACGTTGCTGCATTATTTAAGGACTTTATTGCATTATTTAAGGATTCTGCTGCATTATTTAAGGACTCTGCTGCATTATTTAAGGAGTTTGATGCATTATTTAAGGACTCTGCTGCATTATTTAAGGACTTTGTTGCATTATTTAAGGACGCTGCTGCGGTATTTAAGGACTCTGCTGCATTATTTAAGGACTTTGCTGCATTATTTAACGATTCGGCTGCATTATTAAGGGCGTTGCTGCATTTTATTTAAGGAATTTATTGCATTATTTAAGGACTCTGTGCATTATTTAAGGAATTTGCTGCATTATTTAAGGACTCTGCTGCATTATTTAATGACTCTGCTGCGGTATTTAAGGACTCTGCTGCATCATTTAAGCACTCTGCTGATTTATTTAAGGACTTTGCTGCATTATTTAAGGACTCTGCTGTGGTATTTTAGGACTCTGATGCATTATTTAAATACTTTGATGCATTATTTAAGAACTCTGCTGCAGTATTTAAGGACTCTGCTGCATTATTTAATGTCTTTGATGCATTATTTAAGGACTCTTCTGCATTATTTAAGGACTTTGCTGCATTATTTAAGGACGCTGCAGCGGTATTTAAGGCCTCTGCTGCATTATTTAAGGACTTTGCTGCATTATTTAAGGACTCTGCTGCATTATTAAGGACGTTGCTGCATTATTTAAGGACTTTATTGCATTATTTAAGGATTCTGCTGCATTATTTAAGGAATTTCCTGCATTATTTAAGGACTTTGATGCATTATTTAAGAACTCTGCTGCAGTATTTAAGGACTCTGCTGCATTATTTAAGGACTCTGCTGCATTATTTAAGGACGCTGCTGCGGTATTTAAGGCCTCTGCTGCATTATTTAAGGACTTTGCTGCATTATTTAAGGACTCTATTGCATTATTTAAGGATTCTGCTGCATTATTTAAGGAATTTGCTGCATTATTTAAGGACTCTGTTGCATTATTTAAGGACTTTATTGCATTATTTAAGGATTCTGCTGCATTATTTAAGGAATTTGCTGCATTATTTAAGGACTCTGCTAAATTATTTAAGGACTTTGTTGCATTATTTAATGACTCTGCTGCGGTATTTAAGGACTCTGCTGCATTATTTAAGGATTCTGCTGCAGTATCTAAGGACTCTGCTGCATTATTTAAGGACTTTGATGCATTATTTAAGGAGGCTGCTGCAGAATTTAAGGAATCTGCTGCATTATTTAAGGACTTTGTTGCATTATTTAAGGACTATGCTGCATTATTTAAGGACTCTGCTGCATTATTTAAGGACTTTGCTGCATTATTTAAGTACTCTTCTGCATTATTTAAGGAATTTTTTGCATTATTTAAGGACTCTGCTGCATTATTTAAGGACTTTGTTGCATTATTTAAGGACTCTGCTGCATTATTTAAGGACGCTGCTGCAGTATTTAAGGCCTGTGCTGCATTATTTAAGGACTCTGCTGCATTATTTAAGGACTTTGCTGCATTATTTAAGTACTCTGCTGCATTATTTAAGGAATTTTTTGCATTATTTAAGGACTCTGCTGCATTATTTAAGGACTTTGATGCATTATTTAAGGATGCTGCTGCAGAATTTAAGGAATCTGCTGCATTATTTAAGGACTTTGTTCCATTATTTAAGGACTCTGCTGCATTATTTAAGGACTTTGCTGCATTATTTAAGGACTCTGCTGCATTATTTAAGGACTTTGCTGCATTATTTAAGGACTCTGCTGTATTATTAAGGACGTTGCTGCATTAATTAAGGACTCTGCTGCATTATTTAAGGACTTTGCTGCAGTATTTAAGGACTCTGATGCATTTTTTAAGGACTTTGATGCATTATTTAAGGACGCTGCTGCAGAATTTAAGGAGTCTGCTCCATTATTTAAGGACTTTGTTGCATTATTTAAGGACTGTGCTGCATTGTTTAAGGACCCTGCTGCATTATTTACGGACTTTGTTACATTATTTAAGTACTCTGCTGCATTATTTAAGGACGCTGCAGCAGTATTTAAGGACTCTGCTGCATTATTTAAGGACTTTGCTGCATTATTTAAGGACTCTGCTGCATTATTAAGGACTTTGCTGCATTATTTAAGGACTCTGCTGCAGTATTTAAGGACTCTGCTGCATTATTTAAGGACTTTGATGCATTATTTAGGGACGCTGCTGCATAATTTAAGGAATCTGCTGCATTATTTAAGGACTTTGCTGCATTATTTAAGGACTTTATTGCATTATTTAAGGATTCTGCTGCATTATTTAAGGAATTTGCTGCATTATTTAAGGACTCTGCTAAATTATTTAAGGACTTTGTTGCATTATTTAATGACTCTGCTGCGGTTTTTAAGGACTCTGCTGCATTATTTAAGGACTTTGATGCATTATTTAAGGAGGCTGCTGCAGAATTTAAGGAATCTGCTGCATTATTTAAGGACTTTGTTGCATTATTTAAGGACTATGCTGCATTATTTAAGGACTCTGCTGCATTATTTAAGGACTTTGCTGCATTATTTAAGTTCTCTTCTGCATTATTTAAGGAATTTTTTGCATTATTTAAGGACTCTGCTGCATTATTTAAGGACTTTGTTGCATTATTTAAGGACTCTGCTGCATTATTTAAGGACGCTGCTGCAGTATTTAAGGCCTGTGCTGCATTATTTAAGGACTCTGCTGCATTATTTAAGGACTTTGCTGCATTATTTAAGTACTCTTCTGCATTATTTAAGGAATTTTTTGCATTATTTAAGGACTCTGCTGCATTATTTAAGGACTTTGTTGCATTATTTAAGGACTCTGCTGCATTATTTAAGGACGCTGCTGCAGTATTTAAGGACTTTGTTGCATTATTTAAGGACTCTGCTGCATTATTTAAGGACGCTGCTGCAGTATTTAAGGCCTGTGCTGCATTATTTAAGGACTCTGCTGCATTATTTAAGGACTTTGCTGCATTATTTAAGTACTCTGCTGCATTATTTAAGGAATTTTTTGCATTATTTAAGGACTCTGCTGCATTATTTAAGGACTTTGATGCATTATTTAAGGATGCTGCTGCAGAATTTAAGGAATCTGCTGCATTATTTAAGGACTTTGTTCCATTATTTAAGGACTCTGCTGCATTATTTAAGGACTTTGCTGCATTATTTAAGGACTCTGCTGCATTATTTAAGGACTTTGCTGCATTATTTAAGGACTCTGCTGTATTATTAAGGACGTTGCTGCATTAATTAAGGACTCTGCTGCATTATTTAAGGACTTTGCTGCAGTATTTAAGGACTCTGATGCATTTTTTAAGGACTTTGATGCATTATTTAAGGACGCTGCTGCAGAATTTAAGGAGTCTGCTCCATTATTTAAGGACTCTGTTGCATTATTTAAGGACTGTGCTGCATTGTTTAAGGACCCTGCTGCATTATTTAAGGACTTTGTTACATTATTTAAGTACTCTGCTGCATTATTTAAGGACGCTGCAGCAGTATTTAAGGACTCTGCTGCATTATTTAAGGACTTTGCTGCATTATTTAAGGACTCTGCTGCATTATTAAGGACTTTGCTGCATTATTTAAGGACTCTGCTGCAGTATTTAAGGACTCTGCTGCATTATTTAAGGACTTTGATGCATTATTTAAGGACGCTGCTGCAGAATTTAAGGAATCTGCTGCATTATTTAAGGACTTTGCTGCATTATTTAAGGACTTTATTGCATTATTTAAGGATTCTGCTGCATTATTTAAGGAATTTGCTGCATTATTTAAGGACTCTGCTAAATTATTTAAGGACTTTGTTGCATTATTTAATGACTCTGCTGCGGTATTTAAGGACTCTGCTGCATTATTTAAGGATTCTGCTGCAGTATTTAAGGACTCTGCTGCATTATTTAAGGACTTTGCTGCATTATTTAACGACTCTGCTGCGGTATTTTTGGACTCTGCTGCATTATTTAAGGACTTTGATGCATTATTTAAGGACGCTGCTGCAAAATTTAAGGAATCTGCTGCATTATTTAAGGACTTTGTTGCATTATTTAAGGATTCTGCTGCATTATTTAATGAATTTGCTGCATTATTTAAGGACTCTGCTGCATTATTTAAGGACTCTGCTGTGGTATTTTAGGACTCTGCTGCGTTACATAAGGACTCTGCTGCATTATTTAAGGACTTTGCTGCATTATTTAAGGTCTCTGCTGCAGTATTTAAGGACTCTGCTGCATTATTTAAGGACTTTGTTGCATTATTTAAGGACTCTGCTGCATTATCTAAGGACTTTGTAGCATTATTTAAGGACTCTGCTGCCTTATTTAAGGACTTTGCTGAATTATTTAAGGACTCTGCTGCTGTATTTAAGGACTCTGCTGCATTATTTAAGGACTTTGCTGCATTATTTAGGGACTTTTTTCATTATATAAGGACGCTGCTGCAGTATTAAGGACTCTGCTGCATTATTTAAGGATGTTGCTGCATTATTTAAGGACTCAGCTGCATTATTAAGGACGTTGCCACATTATATAAGGACTCTGCTGCATTATTTAAGGACCTTATTGCATTATTTAAGGACTCTTCTGCATTATTTAAGTAATATCCTTCTTTATTTAATGACTCTGCTGCATTATTTAATGACTCTGCTGTGGTATTTAAGGACTCTGCTGCATTATTTAAGGACTTTGATGCATTATGTAAGGACTCTGCTGCAGTATTTAAGGACTCTGCTGCATTATTTAAGGAATTTGATGCATTATTTAAGTATGCTGCTGCAGAATTTAAGGAATCTGCTGCATTATTTAAGGACATTGTTGCATTATTTAAGGACTCTGCTACATTATTTAAGGACTTTGCTGCATTATTTAAGGACTCTGCTGCATTATTTAAGGACTTTGCTGCATTATTTAAGGACTCTGCTGTATTATTAAGGACGTTGCTGCATTAATTAAGGACTCTGCTGCATTATTTAAGGAATTTGCTGCAGTATTTAAGGACTCTGCTGCATTATTTAAGGACTTTGATTCATTATTTAACGGCGCTGCTGCAGAATTTAAGGAGTCTGCTCCATTATTTAAGGACTTTGTTGCATTATTTAAGGACTGTGCTGCATGGTTTAAGGACTCTGCTGCATTATTTAAGAACTTTGTTGCATTATTTAAGGATTCTGCTGCATTATTTAAGGATGCTGCAGCAGTATTTAAGGACTCTGCTGCATTATTTAAGGACTTTGCTGCATTATTTAAGGACTCTGCTGCATTATTAAGGACTTTGCTGCATTATTTAAGGACTCTGCTGCAGTATTTAAGGACTCTGCTGCATTATTTAAGGACTTTGATGCATTATTTAAGGACGCTGCTGCAGAATTTAAGGACTTTGCTGCTTTATTTAAGGACTTTGTTTCATTATTTAAGGACGCTGCTGCAGTATTTAAGGACTCTGCTGCATTATTTAAGGATGTTGCTGCATTATTTAAGGACTCTGCTGCATTATTTAATGACTCTGCTGTGGTATTTAAGGACTCTGCTGCATTATTTAAGGACTTTGTTGCATTATTTAAGGACTCTGCTGCATTATTTAAGGACGCTGCTGCAGTATTTAAGGCCTCTGCTGCATTATTTAAGGACTCTGCTGCATTATTTAAGGACTCTACTGCATTATTAAGGACGTTGCTGCATTATTTAAGGACTTTATTGCATTATTTAAGGATTCTGCTGCATTATTTAAGGACTCTGCTGCATTATTTAAGGAGTTTGATGCATTATTTAAGGACTCTGCTGCATTATTTAAGGACTTTGTTGCATTATTTAAGGACGCTGCTGCGGTATTTAAGGACTCTGCTGCATTATTTAAGGACTTTGCTGCATTATTTAACGATTCGGCTGCATTATTAAGGGCGTTGCTGCATTTTATTTAAGGAATTTATTGCATTATTTAAGGACTCTGTGCATTATTTAAGGAATTTGCTGCATTATTTAAGGACTCTGCTGCATTATTTAATGACTCTGCTGCGGTATTTAAGGACTCTGCTGCATCATTTAAGCACTCTGCTGATTTATTTAAGGACTTTGCTGCATTATTTAAGGACTCTGCTGTGGTATTTTAGGACTCTGATGCATTATTTAAATACTTTGATGCATTATTTAAGAACTCTGCTGCAGTATTTAAGGACTCTGCTGCATTATTTAATGTCTTTGATGCATTATTTAAGGACTCTTCTGCATTATTTAAGGACTTTGCTGCATTATTTAAGGACGCTGCTGCGGTATTTAAGGCCTCTGCTGCATTATTTAAGGACTTTGCTGCATTATTTAAGGACTCTGCTGCATTATTAAGGACGTTGCTGCATTATTTAAGGACTTTATTGCATTATTTAAGGATTCTGCTGCATTATTTAAGGAATTTCCTGCATTATTTAAGGACTTTGATGCATTATTTAAGAACTCTGCTGCAGTATTTAAGGACTCTGCTGCATTATTTAAGGACTCTGCTGCATTATTTAAGGACGCTGCTGCGGTATTTAAGGCCTCTGCTGCATTATTTAAGGACTTTGCTGCATTATTTAAGGACTCTATTGCATTATTTAAGGATTCTGCTGCATTATTTAAGGAATTTGCTGCATTATTTAAGGACTCTGTTGCATTATTTAAGGACTTTATTGCATTATTTAAGGATTCTGCTGCATTATTTAAGGAATTTGCTGCATTATTTAAGGACTCTGCTAAATTATTTAAGGACTTTGTTGCATTATTTAATGACTCTGCTGCGGTATTTAAGGACTCTGCTGCATTATTTAAGGATTCTGCTGCAGTATCTAAGGACTCTGCTGCATTATTTAAGGACTTTGATGCATTATTTAAGGAGGCTGCTGCAGAATTTAAGGAATCTGCTGCATTATTTAAGGACTTTGTTGCATTATTTAAGGACTATGCTGCATTATTTAAGGACTCTGCTGCATTATTTAAGGACTTTGCTGCATTATTTAAGTACTCTTCTGCATTATTTAAGGAATTTTTTGCATTATTTAAGGACTCTGCTGCATTATTTAAGGACTTTGTTGCATTATTTAAGGACTCTGCTGCATTATTTAAGGACGCTGCTGCAGTATTTAAGGCCTGTGCTGCATTATTTAAGGACTCTGCTGCATTATTTAAGGACTTTGCTGCATTATTTAAGTACTCTGCTGCATTATTTAAGGAATTTTTTGCATTATTTAAGGACTCTGCTGCATTATTTAAGGACTTTGATGCATTATTTAAGGATGCTGCTGCAGAATTTAAGGAATCTGCTGCATTATTTAAGGACTTTGTTCCATTATTTAAGGACTCTGCTGCATTATTTAAGGACTTTGCTGCATTATTTAAGGACTCTGCTGCATTATTTAAGGACTTTGCTGCATTATTTAAGGACTCTGCTGTATTATTAAGGACGTTGCTGCATTAATTAAGGACTCTGCTGCATTATTTAAGGACTTTGCTGCAGTATTTAAGGACTCTGATGCATTTTTTAAGGACTTTGATGCATTATTTAAGGACGCTGCTGCAGAATTTAAGGAGTCTGCTCCATTATTTAATTACTTTGTTGCATTATTTAAGGACTGTGCTGCATTGTTTAAGGACCCTGCTGCATTATTTACGGACTTTGTTACATTATTTAAGTACTCTGCTGCATTATTTAAGGACGCTGCAGCAGTATTTAAGGACTCTGCTGCATTATTTAAGGACTTTGCTGCATTATTTAAGGACTCTGCTGCATTATTAAGGACTTTGCTGCATTATTTAAGGACTCTGCTGCAGTATTTAAGGACTCTGCTGCATTATTTAAGGACTTTGATGCATTATTTAGGGACGCTGCTGCATAATTTAAGGAATCTGCTGCATTATTTAAGGACTTTGCTGCATTATTTAAGGACTTTATTGCATTATTTAAGGATTCTGCTGCATTATTTAAGGAATTTGCTGCATTATTTAAGGACTCTGCTAAATTATTTAAGGACTTTGTTGCATTATTTAATGACTCTGCTGCGGTTTTTAAGGACTCTGCTGCATTATTTAAGGACTTTGATGCATTATTTAAGGAGGCTGCTGCAGAATTTAAGGAATCTGCTGCATTATTTAAGGACTTTGTTGCATTATTTAAGGACTATGCTGCATTATTTAAGGACTCTGCTGCATTATTTAAGGACTTTGCTGCATTATTTAAGTTCTCTTCTGCATTATTTAAGGAATTTTTTGCATTATTTAAGGACTCTGCTGCATTATTTAAGGACTTTGTTGCATTATTTAAGGACTCTGCTGCATTATTTAAGGACGCTGCTGCAGTATTTAAGGCCTGTGCTGCATTATTTAAGGACTCTGCTGCATTATTTAAGGACTTTGCTGCATTATTTAAGTACTCTTCTGCATTATTTAAGGAATTTTTTGCATTATTTAAGGACTCTGCTGCATTATTTAAGGACTTTGTTGCATTATTTAAGGACTCTGCTGCATTATTTAAGGACGCTGCTGCAGTATTTAAGGCCTGTGCTGCATTATTTAAGGACTCTGCTGCATTATTTAAGGACTTTGCTGCATTATTTAAGTACTCTGCTGCATTATTTAAGGAATTTTTTGCATTATTTAAGGACTCTGCTGCATTATTTAAGGACTTTGATGCATTATTTAAGGATGCTGCTGCAGAATTTAAGGAATCTGCTGCATTATTTAAGGACTTTGTTCCATTATTTAAGGACTCTGCTGCATTATTTAAGGACTTTGCTGCATTATTTAAGGACTCTGCTGCATTATTTAAGGACTTTGCTGCATTATTTAAGGACTCTGCTGTATTATTAAGGACGTTGCTGCATTAATTAAGGACTCTGCTGCATTATTTAAGGACTTTGCTGCAGTATTTAAGGACTCTGATGCATTTTTTAAGGACTTTGATGCATTATTTAAGGACGCTGCTGCAGAATTTAAGGAGTCTGCTCCATTATTTAAGGACTCTGTTGCATTATTTAAGGACTGTGCTGCATTGTTTAAGGACCCTGCTGCATTATTTAAGGACTTTGTTACATTATTTAAGTACTCTGCTGCATTATTTAAGGACGCTGAAGCAGTATTTAAGGACTCTGCTGCATTATTTAAGGACTTTGCTGCATTATTTAAGGACTCTGCTGCATTATTAAGGACTTTGCTGCATTATTTAAGGACTCTGCTGCAGTATTTAAGGACTCTGCTGCATTATTTAAGGACTTTGATGCATTATTTAAGGACGCTGCTGCAGAATTTAAGGAATCTGCTGCATTATTTAAGGACTTTGCTGCATTATTTAAGGACTTTATTGCATTATTTAAGGATTCTGCTGCATTATTTAAGGAATTTGCTGCATTATTTAAGGACTCTGCTAAATTATTTAAGGACTTTGTTGCATTATTTAATGACTCTGCTGCGGTATTTAAGGACTCTGCTGCATTATTTAAGGATTCTGCTGCAGTATTTAAGGACTCTGCTGCATTATTTAAGGACTTTGCTGCATTATTTAACGACTCTGCTGCGGTATTTTTGGACTCTGCTGCATTATTTAAGGACTTTGATGCATTATTTAAGGACGCTGCTGCAAAATTTAAGGAATCTGCTGCATTATTTAAGGACTTTGTTGCATTATTTAAGGATTCTGCTGCATTATTTAATGAATTTGCTGCATTATTTAAGGACTCTGCTGCATTATTTAAGGACTCTGCTGTGGTATTTTAGGACTCTGCTGCGTTACATAAGGACTCTGCTGCATTATTTAAGGACTTTGCTGCATTATTTAAGGTCTCTGCTGCAGTATTTAAGGACTCTGCTGCATTATTTAAGGACTTTGTTGCATTATTTAAGGACTCTGCTGCATTATCTAAGGACTTTGTAGCATTATTTAAGGACTCTGCTGCCTTATTTAAGGACTTTGCTGAATTATTTAAGGACTCTGCTGCTGTATTTAAGGACTCTGCTGCATTATTTAAGGACTTTGCTGCATTATTTAGGGACTTTTTTCATTATATAAGGACGCTGCTGCAGTATTAAGGACTCTGCTGCATTATTTAAGGATGTTGCTGCATTATTTAAGGACTCAGCTGCATTATTAAGGACGTTGCCACATTATATAAGGACTCTGCTGCATTATTTAAGGACCTTATTGCATTATTTAAGGACTCTTCTGCATTATTTAAGTAATATCCTTCTTTATTTAATGACTCTGCTGCATTATTTAATGACTCTGCTGTGGTATTTAAGGACTCTGCTGCATTATTTAAGGACTTTGATGCATTATGTAAGGACTCTGCTGCAGTATTTAAGGACTCTGCTGCATTATTTAAGGACTTTGATGCATTATTTAAGTATGCTGCTGCAGAATTTAAGGAATCTGCTGCATTATTTAAGGACATTGTTGCATTATTTAAGGACTCTGCTACATTATTTAAGGACTTTGCTGCATTATTTAAGGACTCTGCTGCATTATTTAAGGACTTTGCTGCATTATTTAAGGACTCTGCTGTATTATTAAGGACGTTGCTGCATTAATTAAGGACTCTGCTGCATTATTTAAGGAATTTGCTGCAGTATTTAAGGACTCTGCTGCATTATTTAAGGACTTTGATTCATTATTTAACGGCGCTGCTGCAGAATTTAAGGAGTCTGCTCCATTATTTAAGGACTTTGTTGCATTATTTAAGGACTGTGCTGCATGGTTTAAGGACTCTGCTGCATTATTTAAGAACTTTGTTGCATTATTTAAGGATTCTGCTGCATTATTTAAGGATGCTGCAGCAGTATTTAAGGACTCTGCTGCATTATTTAAGGACTTTGCTGCATTATTTAAGGACTCTGCTGCATTATTAAGGACTTTGCTGCATTATTTAAGGACTCTGCTGCAGTATTTAAGGACTCTGCTGCATTATTTAAGGACTTTGATGCATTATTTAAGGACGCTGCTGCAGAATTTAAGGACTTTGCTGCTTTATTTAAGGACTTTGTTTCATTATTTAAGGACGCTGCTGCAGTATTTAAGGACTCTGCTGCATTATTTAAGGATGTTGCTGCATTATTTAAGGACTCTGCTGCATTATTTAATGACTCTGCTGTGGTATTTAAGGACTCTGCTGCATTATTTAAGGACTTTGTTGCATTATTTAAGGACTCTGCTGCATTATTTAAGGACGCTGCTGCAGTATTTAAGGCCTCTGCTGCATTATTTAAGGACTCTGCTGCATTATTTAAGGACTCTACTGCATTATTAAGGACGTTGCTGCATTATTTAAGGACTTTATTGCATTATTTAAGGATTCTGCTGCATTATTTAAGGACTCTGCTGCATTATTTAAGGAGTTTGATGCATTATTTAAGGACTCTGCTGCATTATTTAAGGACTTTGTTGCATTATTTAAGGACGCTGCTGCGGTATTTAAGGACTCTGCTGCATTATTTAAGGACTTTGCTGCATTATTTAACGATTCGGCTGCATTATTAAGGGCGTTGCTGCATTTTATTTAAGGAATTTATTGCATTATTTAAGGACTCTGTGCATTATTTAAGGAATTTGCTGCATTATTTAAGGACTCTGCTGCATTATTTAATGACTCTGCTGCGGTATTTAAGGACTCTGCTGCATCATTTAAGCACTCTGCTGATTTATTTAAGGACTTTGCTGCATTATTTAAGGACTCTGCTGTGGTATTTTAGGACTCTGATGCATTATTTAAATACTTTGATGCATTATTTAAGAACTCTGCTGCAGTATTTAAGGACTCTGCTGCATTATTTAATGTCTTTGATGCATTATTTAAGGACTCTTCTGCATTATTTAAGGACTTTGCTGCATTATTTAAGGACGCTGCTGCGGTATTTAAGGCCTCTGCTGCATTATTTAAGGACTTTGCTGCATTATTTAAGGACTCTGCTGCATTATTAAGGACGTTGCTGCATTATTTAAGGACTTTATTGCATTATTTAAGGATTCTGCTGCATTATTTAAGGAATTTCCTGCATTATTTAAGGACTTTGATGCATTATTTAAGAACTCTGCTGCAGTATTTAAGGACTCTGCTGCATTATTTAAGGACTCTGCTGCATTATTTAAGGACGCTGCTGCGGTATTTAAGGCCTCTGCTGCATTATTTAAGGACTTTGCTGCATTATTTAAGGACTCTATTGCATTATTTAAGGATTCTGCTGCATTATTTAAGGAATTTGCTGCATTATTTAAGGACTCTGTTGCATTATTTAAGGACTTTATTGCATTATTTAAGGATTCTGCTGCATTATTTAAGGAATTTGCTGCATTATTTAAGGACTCTGCTAAATTATTTAAGGACTTTGTTGCATTATTTAATGACTCTGCTGCGGTATTTAAGGACTCTGCTGCATTATTTAAGGATTCTGCTGCAGTATCTAAGGACTCTGCTGCATTATTTAAGGACTTTGATGCATTATTTAAGGAGGCTGCTGCAGAATTTAAGGAATCTGCTGCATTATTTAAGGACTTTGTTGCATTATTTAAGGACTATGCTGCATTATTTAAGGACTCTGCTGCATTATTTAAGGACTTTGCTGCATTATTTAAGTACTCTTCTGCATTATTTAAGGAATTTTTTGCATTATTTAAGGACTCTGCTGCATTATTTAAGGACTTTGTTGCATTATTTAAGGACTCTGCTGCATTATTTAAGGACGCTGCTGCAGTATTTAAGGCCTGTGCTGCATTATTTAAGGACTCTGCTGCATTATTTAAGGACTTTGCTGCATTATTTAAGTACTCTGCTGCATTATTTAAGGAATTTTTTGCATTATTTAAGGACTCTGCTGCATTATTTAAGGACTTTGATGCATTATTTAAGGATGCTGCTGCAGAATTTAAGGAATCTGCTGCATTATTTAAGGACTTTGTTCCATTATTTAAGGACTTTGCTGCATTATTTAAGGACTCTGCTGCATTATTTAAGGACTTTGCTGCATTATTTAAGGACTCTGCTGTATTATTAAGGACGTTGCTGCATTAATTAAGGACTCTGCTGCATTATTTAAGGACTTTGCTGCAGTATTTAAGGACTCTGATGCATTTTTTAAGGACTTTGATGCATTATTTAAGGACGCTGCTGCAGAATTTAAGGAGTCTGCTCCATTATTTAAGGACTTTTTTGCATTATTTAAGGACTGTGCTGCATTGTTTAAGGACCCTGCTGCATTATTTACGGACTTTGTTACATTATTTAAGTACTCTGCTGCATTATTTAAGGACGCTGCAGCAGTATTTAAGGACTCTGCTGCATTATTTAAGGACTTTGCTGCATTATTTAAGGACTCTGCTGCATTATTAAGGACTTTGCTGCATTATTTAAGGACTCTGCTGCAGTATTTAAGGACTCTGCTGCATTATTTAAGGACTTTGATGCATTATTTAGGGACGCTGCTGCATAATTTAAGGAATCTGCTGCATTATTTAAGGACTTTGCTGCATTATTTAAGGACTTTATTGCATTATTTAAGGATTCTGCTGCATTATTTAAGGAATTTGCTGCATTATTTAAGGACTCTGCTAAATTATTTAAGGACTTTGTTGCATTATTTAATGACTCTGCTGCGGTTTTTAAGGACTCTGCTGCATTATTTAAGGACTTTGATGCATTATTTAAGGAGGCTGCTGCAGAATTTAAGGAATCTGCTGCATTATTTAAGGACTTTGTTGCATTATTTAAGGACTATGCTGCATTATTTAAGGACTCTGCTGCATTATTTAAGGACTTTGCTGCATTATTTAAGTTCTCTTCTGCATTATTTAAGGAATTTTTTGCATTATTTAAGGACTCTGCTGCATTATTTAAGGACTTTGTTGCATTATTTAAGGACTCTGCTGCATTATTTAAGGACGCTGCTGCAGTATTTAAGGCCTGTGCTGCATTATTTAAGGACTCTGCTGCATTATTTAAGGACTTTGCTGCATTATTTAAGTACTCTTCTGCATTATTTAAGGAATTTTTTGCATTATTTAAGGACTCTGCTGCATTATTTAAGGACTTTGTTGCATTATTTAAGGACTCTGCTGCATTATTTAAGGACGCTGCTGCAGTATTTAAGGCCTGTGCTGCATTATTTAAGGACTCTGCTGCATTATTTAAGGACTTTGCTGCATTATTTAAGTACTCTGCTGCATTATTTAAGGAATTTTTTGCATTATTTAAGGACTCTGCTGCATTATTTAAGGACTTTGATGCATTATTTAAGGATGCTGCTGCAGAATTTAAGGAATCTGCTGCATTATTTAAGGACTTTGTTCCATTATTTAAGGACTCTGCTGCATTATTTAAGGACTTTGCTGCATTATTTAAGGACTCTGCTGTATTATTAAGGACGTTGCTGCATTAATTAAGGACTCTGCTGCATTATTTAAGGACTTTGCTGCAGTATTTAAGGACTCTGATGCATTTTTTAAGGACTTTGATGCATTATTTAAGGACGCTGCTGCAGAATTTAAGGAGTCTGCTCCATTATTTAAGGACTCTGTTGCATTATTTAAGGACTGTGCTGCATTGTTTAAGGACCCTGCTGCATTATTTAAGGACTTTGTTACATTATTTAAGTACTCTGCTGCATTATTTAAGGACGCTGCAGCAGTATTTAAGGACTCTGCTGCATTATTTAAGGACTTTGCTGCATTATTTAAGGACTCTGCTGCATTATTAAGGACTTTGCTGCATTATTTAAGGACTCTGCTGCAGTATTTAAGGACTCTGCTGCATTATTTAAGGACTTTGATGCATTATTTAAGGACGCTGCTGCAGAATTTAAGGAATCTGCTGCATTATTTAAGGACTTTGCTGCATTATTTAAGGACTTTATTGCATTATTTAAGGATTCTGCTGCATTATTTAAGGAATTTGCTGCATTATTTAAGGACTCTGCTAAATTATTTAAGGACTTTGTTGCATTATTTAATGACTCTGCTGCGGTATTTAAGGACTCTGCTGCATTATTTAAGGATTCTGCTGCAGTATTTAAGGACTCTGCTGCATTATTTAAGGACTTTGCTGCATTATTTAACGACTCTGCTGCGGTATTTTTGGACTCTGCTGCATTATTTAAGGACTTTGATGCATTATTTAAGGACGCTGCTGCAAAATTTAAGGAATCTGCTGCATTATTTAAGGACTTTGTTGCATTATTTAAGGATTCTGCTGCATTATTTAATGAATTTGCTGCATTATTTAAGGACTCTGCTGCATTATTTAAGGACTCTGCTGTGGTATTTTAGGACTCTGCTGCGTTACATAAGGACTCTGCTGCATTATTTAAGGACTTTGCTGCATTATTTAAGGTCTCTGCTGCAGTATTTAAGGACTCTGCTGCATTATTTAAGGACTTTGTTGCATTATTTAAGGACTCTGCTGCATTATCTAAGGACTTTGTAGCATTATTTAAGGACTCTGCTGCCTTATTTAAGGACTTTGCTGAATTATTTAAGGACTCTGCTGCTGTATTTAAGGACTCTGCTGCATTATTTAAGGACTTTGCTGCATTATTTAGGGACTTTTTTCATTATATAAGGACGCTGCTGCAGTATTAAGGACTCTGCTGCATTATTTAAGGATGTTGCTGCATTATTTAAGGACTCAGCTGCATTATTAAGGACGTTGCCACATTATATAAGGACTCTGCTGCATTATTTAAGGACCTTATTGCATTATTTAAGGACTCTTCTGCATTATTTAAGTAATATCCTTCTTTATTTAATGACTCTGCTGCATTATTTAATGACTCTGCTGTGGTATTTAAGGACTCTGCTGCATTATTTAAGGACTTTGATGCATTATGTAAGGACTCTGCTGCAGTATTTAAGGACTCTGCTGCATTATTTAAGGACTTTGATGCATTATTTAAGTATGCTGCTGCAGAATTTAAGGAATCTGCTGCATTATTTAAGGACATTGTTGCATTATTTAAGGACTCTGCTACATTATTTAAGGACTTTGCTGCATTATTTAAGGACTCTGCTGCATTATTTAAGGACTTTGCTGCATTATTTAAGGACTCTGCTGTATTATTAAGGACGTTGCTGCATTAATTAAGGACTCTGCTGCATTATTTAAGGAATTTGCTGCAGTATTTAAGGACTCTGCTGCATTATTTAAGGACTTTGATTCATTATTTAACGGCGCTGCTGCAGAATTTAAGGAGTCTGCTCCATTATTTAAGGACTTTGTTGCATTATTTAAGGACTGTGCTGCATGGTTTAAGGACTCTGCTGCATTATTTAAGAACTTTGTTGCATTATTTAAGGATTCTGCTGCATTATTTAAGGATGCTGCAGCAGTATTTAAGGACTCTGCTGCATTATTTAAGGACTTTGCTGCATTATTTAAGGACTCTGCTGCATTATTAAGGACTTTGCTGCATTATTTAAGGACTCTGCTGCAGTATTTAAGGACTCTGCTGCATTATTTAAGGACTTTGATGCATTATTTAAGGACGCTGCTGCAGAATTTAAGGACTTTGCTGCTTTATTTAAGGACTTTGTTTCATTATTTAAGGACGCTGCTGCAGTATTTAAGGACTCTGCTGCATTATTTAAGGATGTTGCTGCATTATTTAAGGACTCTGCTGCATTATTTAATGACTCTGCTGTGGTATTTAAGGACTCTGCTGCATTATTTAAGGACTTTGTTGCATTATTTAAGGACTCTGCTGCATTATTTAAGGACGCTGCTGCAGTATTTAAGGCCTCTGCTGCATTATTTAAGGACTCTGCTGCATTATTTAAGGACTCTACTGCATTATTAAGGACGTTGCTGCATTATTTAAGGACTTTATTGCATTATTTAAGGATTCTGCTGCATTATTTAAGGACTCTGCTGCATTATTTAAGGAGTTTGATGCATTATTTAAGGACTCTGCTGCATTATTTAAGGACTTTGTTGCATTATTTAAGGACGCTGCTGCGGTATTTAAGGACTCTGCTGCATTATTTAAGGACTTTGCTGCATTATTTAACGATTCGGCTGCATTATTAAGGGCGTTGCTGCATTTTATTTAAGGAATTTATTGCATTATTTAAGGACTCTGTGCATTATTTAAGGAATTTGCTGCATTATTTAAGGACTCTGCTGCATTATTTAATGACTCTGCTGCGGTATTTAAGGACTCTGCTGCATCATTTAAGCACTCTGCTGATTTATTTAAGGACTTTGCTGCATTATTTAAGGACTCTGCTGTGGTATTTTAGGACTCTGATGCATTATTTAAATACTTTGATGCATTATTTAAGAACTCTGCTGCAGTATTTAAGGACTCTGCTGCATTATTTAATGTCTTTGATGCATTATTTAAGGACTCTTCTGCATTATTTAAGGACTTTGCTGCATTATTTAAGGACGCTGCTGCGGTATTTAAGGCCTCTGCTGCATTATTTAAGGACTTTGCTGCATTATTTAAGGACTCTGCTGCATTATTAAGGACGTTGCTGCATTATTTAAGGACTTTATTGCATTATTTAAGGATTCTGCTGCATTATTTAAGGAATTTCCTGCATTATTTAAGGACTTTGATGCATTATTTAAGAACTCTGCTGCAGTATTTAAGGACTCTGCTGCATTATTTAAGGACTCTGCTGCATTATTTAAGGACGCTGCTGCGGTATTTAAGGCCTCTGCTGCATTATTTAAGGACTTTGCTGCATTATTTAAGGACTCTATTGCATTATTTAAGGATTCTGCTGCATTATTTAAGGAATTTGCTGCATTATTTAAGGACTCTGTTGCATTATTTAAGGACTTTATTGCATTATTTAAGGATTCTGCTGCATTATTTAAGGAATTTGCTGCATTATTTAAGGACTCTGCTAAATTATTTAAGGACTTTGTTGCATTATTTAATGACTCTGCTGCGGTATTTAAGGACTCTGCTGCATTATTTAAGGATTCTGCTGCAGTATCTAAGGACTCTGCTGCATTATTTAAGGACTTTGATGCATTATTTAAGGAGGCTGCTGCAGAATTTAAGGAATCTGCTGCATTATTTAAGGACTTTGTTGCATTATTTAAGGACTATGCTGCATTATTTAAGGACTCTGCTGCATTATTTAAGGACTTTGCTGCATTATTTAAGTACTCTTCTGCATTATTTAAGGAATTTTTTGCATTATTTAAGGACTCTGCTGCATTATTTAAGGACTTTGTTGCATTATTTAAGGACTCTGCTGCATTATTTAAGGACGCTGCTGCAGTATTTAAGGCCTGTGCTGCATTATTTAAGGACTCTGCTGCATTATTTAAGGACTTTGCTGCATTATTTAAGTACTCTGCTGCATTATTTAAGGAATTTTTTGCATTATTTAAGGACTCTGCTGCATTATTTAAGGACTTTGATGCATTATTTAAGGATGCTGCTGCAGAATTTAAGGAATCTGCTGCATTATTTAAGGACTTTGTTCCATTATTTAAGGACTTTGCTGCATTATTTAAGGACTCTGCTGCATTATTTAAGGACTTTGCTGCATTATTTAAGGACTCTGCTGTATTATTAAGGACGTTGCTGCATTAATTAAGGACTCTGCTGCATTATTTAAGGACTTTGCTGCAGTATTTAAGGACTCTGATGCATTTTTTAAGGACTTTGATGCATTATTTAAGGACGCTGCTGCAGAATTTAAGGAGTCTGCTCCATTATTTAAGGACTTTTTTGCATTATTTAAGGACTGTGCTGCATTGTTTAAGGACCCTGCTGCATTATTTACGGACTTTGTTACATTATTTAAGTACTCTGCTGCATTATTTAAGGACGCTGCAGCAGTATTTAAGGACTCTGCTGCATTATTTAAGGACTTTGCTGCATTATTTAAGGACTCTGCTGCATTATTAAGGACTTTGCTGCATTATTTAAGGACTCTGCTGCAGTATTTAAGGACTCTGCTGCATTATTTAAGGACTTTGATGCATTATTTAGGGACGCTGCTGCATAATTTAAGGAATCTGCTGCATTATTTAAGGACTTTGCTGCATTATTTAAGGACTTTATTGCATTATTTAAGGATTCTGCTGCATTATTTAAGGAATTTGCTGCATTATTTAAGGACTCTGCTAAATTATTTAAGGACTTTGTTGCATTATTTAATGACTCTGCTGCGGTTTTTAAGGACTCTGCTGCATTATTTAAGGACTTTGATGCATTATTTAAGGAGGCTGCTGCAGAATTTAAGGATTCTGCTGCATTATTTAAGGACTTTGTTGCATTATTTAAGGACTATGCTGCATTATTTAAGGACTCTGCTGCATTATTTAAGGACTTTGCTGCATTATTTAAGTTCTCTTCTGCATTATTTAAGGAATTTTTTGCATTATTTAAGGACTCTGCTGCATTATTTAAGGACTTTGTTGCATTATTTAAGGACTCTGCTGCATTATTTAAGGACGCTGCTGCAGTATTTAAGGCCTGTGCTGCATTATTTAAGGACTCTGCTGCATTATTTAAGGACTTTGCTGCATTATTTAAGTACTCTTCTGCATTATTTAAGGAATTTTTTGCATTATTTAAGGACTCTGCTGCATTATTTAAGGACTTTGTTGCATTATTTAAGGACTCTGCTGCATTATTTAAGGACGCTGCTGCAGTATTTAAGGCCTGTGCTGCATTATTTAAGGACTCTGCTGCATTATTTAAGGACTTTGCTGCATTATTTAAGTACTCTGCTGCATTATTTAAGGAATTTTTTGCATTATTTAAGGACTCTGCTGCATTATTTAAGGACTTTGATGCATTATTTAAGGATGCTGCTGCAGAATTTAAGGAATCTGCTGCATTATTTAAGGACTTTGTTCCATTATTTAAGGACTCTGCTGCATTATTTAAGGACTTTGCTGCATTATTTAAGGACTCTGCTGCATTATTTAAGGACTTTGCTGCATTATTTAAGGACTCTGCTGTATTATTAAGGACGTTGCTGCATTAATTAAGGACTCTGCTGCATTATTTAAGGACTTTGCTGCAGTATTTAAGGACTCTGATGCATTTTTTAAGGACTTTGATGCATTATTTAAGGACGCTGCTGCAGAATTTAAGGAGTCTGCTCCATTATTTAAGGACTCTGTTGCATTATTTAAGGACTGTGCTGCATTGTTTAAGGACCCTGCTGCATTATTTAAGGACTTTGTTACATTATTTAAGTACTCTGCTGCATTATTTAAGGACGCTGCAGCAGTATTTAAGGACTCTGCTGCATTATTTAAGGACTTTGCTGCATTATTTAAGGACTCTGCTGCATTATTAAGGACTTTGCTGCATTATTTAAGGACTCTGCTGCAGTATTTAAGGACTCTGCTGCATTATTTAAGGACTTTGATGCATTATTTAAGGACGCTGCTGCAGAATTTAAGGAATCCGCTGCATTATTTAAGGAGTTTGCTGCATTATTTAAGGACTTTATTGCATTATTTAAGGATTCTGCTGCATTATTTAAGGAATTTGCTGCATTATTTAAGGACTCTGCTAAATTATTTAAGGACTTTGTTGCTTTATTTAATGACTCTGCTGCGGTATTTAAGGACTCTGCTGCATTATTTAAGGATTCTGCTGCAGTATCTAAGGACTCTGCTGCATTATTTAAGGACTTTGATGCATTATTTAAGGAGGCTGCTGCAGAATTTAAGGAATCTGCTGCATTATTTAAGGACTTTGTTGCATTATTTAAGGACTATGCTGCATTATTTAAGGACTCTGCTGCATTATTTAAGGACTTTGCTGCATTATTTAAGTACTCTTCTGCATTATTTAAGGAATTTTTTGCATTATTTAAGGACTCTGCTGCATTATTTAAGGACTTTGTTGCATTATTTAAGGACTCTGCTGCATTATTTAAGGACGCTGCTGCAGTATTTAAGGCCTGTGCTGCATTATTTAAGGACTCTGCTGCATTATTTAAGGACTTTGCTGCATTATTTAAGTACTCTGCTGCATTATTTAAGGAATTTTTTGCATTATTTAAGGACTCTGCTGCATTATTTAAGGACTTTGTTGCATTATTTAAGGACTCTGCTGCATTATTTAAGGACGCTGCTGCAGTATTTAAGGCCTGTGCTGCATTATTTAAGGACTCTGCTGCATTATTTAAGGACTTTGCTGCATTATTTAAGTACTCTGCTGCATTATTTAAGGAATTTTTTGCATTATTTAAGGACTCTGCTGCTTTATTTAAGGACTTTGATGCATTATTTAAGGATGCTGCTGCAGAATTTAAGGAATCTGCTGCATTATTTAAGGACTTTGTTCCATTATTTAAGGACTCTGCTGCATTATTTAAGGACTTTGCTGCATTATTTAAGGACTCTGCTGCATTATTTAAGGACTTTGCTGCATTATTTAAGGACTCTGCTGTATTATTAAGGACGTTGCTGCATTAATTAAGGACTCTGCTGCATTATTTAAGGACTTTGCTGCAGTATTTAAGGACTCTGATGCATTTTTTAAGGACTTTGATGCATTATTTAAGGACGCTGCTGCAGAATTTAAGGAGTCTGCTCCATTATTTAAGGACTTTGTTGCATTATTTAAGGACTGTGCTGCATTGTTTAAGGACCCTGCTGCATTATTTACGGACTTTGTTACATTATTTAAGTACTCTGCTGCATTATTTAAGGACGCTGCAGCAGTATTTAAGGACTCTGCTGCATTATTTAAGGACTTTGCTGCATTATTTAAGGACTCTGCTGCATTATTAAGGACTTTGCTGCATTATTTAAGGACTCTGCTGCAGTATTTAAGGACTCTGCTGCATTATTTAAGGACTTTGATGCATTATTTAAGGACGCTGCTGCATAATTTAAGGAATCTGCTGCATTATTTAAGGACTTTGCTGCATTATTTAAGGACTTTATTGCATTATTTAAGGATTCTGCTGCATTATTTAAGGAATTTGCTGCATTATTTAAGGACTCTGCTAAATTATTTAAGGACTTTGTTGCATTATTTAATGACTCTGCTGCGGTATTTAAGGACTCTGCTGCATTATTTAAGGATTCTGCTGCAGTATCTAAGGACTCTGCTGCATTATTTAAGGACTTTGATGCATTATTTAAGGAGGCTGCTGCAGAATTTAAGGAATCTGCTGCATTATTTAAGGACTTTGTTGCATTATTTAAGGACTATGCTGCATTATTTAAGGACTCTGCTGCATTATTTAAGGACTTTGCTGCATTATTTAAGTACTCTTCTGCATTATTTAAGGAATTTTTTGCATTATTTAAGGACTTTGCTGCATTATGTAAGTACTCTTCTGCATTATTTAAGGAATTTTTTGCATTATTTAAGGACTCTGCTGCATTATTTAAGGACTTTGTTGCATTATTTAAGGACTCTGCTGCATTATTTAAGGACGCTGCTGCAGTATTTAAGGCCTGTGCTGCATTATTTAAGGACTCTGCTGCATTATTTAAGGACTTTGCTGCATTATTTAAGTACTCTTCTGCATTATTTAAGGAATTTTTTGCATTATTTAAGGACTCTGCTGCATTATTTCAGGACTTTGTTGCATTATTTAAGGACTCTGCTGCAGTATTTAAGGACTCTGCTGCATTATTTAAGGACTTTGTTGCATTATTTAATGACTCTGCTGCGGTATTTAAGGACTCTGATGCATTATTTAAGGATGCTGCTGCAGAATTTAAGGAATCTGCTGCATTATTTAAGGACTTTGTTGAATTATTTAAGGACTCTGCTGCGGTATTTTCGGACTCTGCTGCATTATTTAAGGACTTTGATGCATTATTTAAGGATGCTGCTGCGAAATTTAACTAATCTGGTGCATTATTTAAGGACTTTGTTGCATTATTTAAGGGCTCTGCTGCATTATTTAATGAATTTGCTGCATTATATAAGGACTCTGCTGCATTATTTAAGGACTCTTCTGCGGTATTTTAGGACTCTGCTGCATTATATAAGGACTCTGCTGCATTATTTAAGGACTTTGCTGCATTATTTAAGGTCTCTCCTGCAGTATTTAAGGACTCTGCTGCATTATTTAAGGACTTTGTTGCATTATTTAAGGACTCTGCTGCATTATTTAAGGACTCTGCTGCTGTATTTAAGGACTCTGCTGCATTATTTAAGGACTTTGCTGCTTTATTTAAGGACTTTGTTTCATTATTTAAGGACGCTGCTGCAGTATTTAAGGACTCTGCTGCATTATTTAAGGATGTTGCTGCATTATTTAAGGACTCTGCTGCATTATTTAATGACTCTGCTGTGGTATTTAAGGACTCTGCTGCATTATTTAAGGACTTTGTTGCATTATTTAAGGACTCTGCTGCATTATTTAAGGACGCTGCTGCAGTATTTAAGGCCTCTGCTGCATTATTTAAGGACTCTGCTGCATTATTTAAGGACTCTACTGCATTATTAAGGACGTTGCTGCATTATTTAAGGACTTTGTTGCATTATTTAAGGATTCTGCTGCATTATTTAAGGACTCTGCTGCATTATTTAAGGAGTTTGATGCATTATTTAAGGACTCTGCTGCATTATTTAAGGACTTTGTTGCATTATTTAAGGACGCTGCTGCGGTATTTAAGGACTCTGCTGCATTATTTAAGGACTTTGCTGCATTATTTAACGATTCGGCTGCATTATTAAGGGCGTTGCTGCATTTTATTTAAGGAATTTATTGCATTATTTAAGGACTCTGTGCATTATTTAAGGAATTTGCTGCATTATTTAAGGACTCTGCTGCATTATTTAATGACTCTGCTGCGGTATTTAAGGACTCTGATGCATTATTTAAGGATGCTGCTGCAGAATTTAAGGAATCTGCTGCATTATTTAAGGACTTTGTTGAATTATTTAAGGACTCTGCTGCGGTATTTTCGGACTCTGCTGCATTATTTAAGGACTTTGATGCATTATTTAAGGATGCTGCTGCGAAATTTAACTAATCTGGTGCATTATTTAAGGACTTTGTTGCATTATTTAAGGGCTCTGCTGCATTATTTAATGAATTTGCTGCATTATATAAGGACTCTGCTGCATTATTTAAGGACTCTGCTGCGGTATTTTAGGACTCTGCTGCATTATATAAGGACTCTGCTGCATTATTTAAGGACTTTGCTGCATTATTTAAGGTCTCTCCTGCAGTATTTAAGGACTCTGCTGCATTATTTAAGGACTTTGTTGCATTATTTAAGGACTCTGCTGCATTATTTAAGGACTCTGCTGCTGTATTTAAGGACTCTGCTGCATTATTTAAGGACTTTGCTGCTTTATTTAAGGACTTTGTTTCATTATTTAAGGACGCTGCTGCAGTATTTAAGGACTCTGCTGCATTATTTAAGGATGTTGCTGCATTATTTAAGGACTCTGCTGCATTATTTAATGACTCTGCTGTGGTATTTAAGGACTCTGCTGCATTATTTAAGGACTTTGTTGCATTATTTAAGGACTCTGCTGCATTATTTAAGGACGCTGCTGCAGTATTTAAGGCCTCTGCTGCATTATTTAAGGACTCTGCTGCATTATTTAAGGACTCTACTGCATTATTAAGGACGTTGCTGCATTATTTAAGGACTTTATTGCATTATTTAAGGATTCTGCTGCATTATTTAAGGACTCTGCTGCATTATTTAAGGAGTTTGATGCATTATTTAAGGACTCTGCTGCATTATTTAAGGACTTTGTTGCATTATTTAAGGACGCTGCTGCGGTATTTAAGGACTCTGCTGCATTATTTAAGGACTTTGCTGCATTATTTAACGATTCGGCTGCATTATTAAGGGCGTTGCTGCATTTTATTTAAGGAATTTATTGCATTATTTAAGGACTCTGTGCATTATTTAAGGAATTTGCTGCATTATTTAAGGACTCTGCTGCATTATTTAATGACTCTGCTGCGGTATTTAAGGACTCTGCTGCATCATTTAAGCACTCTGCTGATTTATTTAAGGACTTTGCTGCATTATTTAAGGACTCTGCTGTGGTATTTTAGGACTCTGATGCATTATTTAAATACTTTGATGCATTATTTAAGAACTCTGCTGCAGTATTTAAGGACTCTGCTGCATTATTTAATGTCTTTGATGCATTATTTAAGGACTCTTCTGCATTATTTAAGGACTTTGCTGCATTATTTAAGGACGCTGCTGCGGTATTTAAGGCCTCTGCTGCATTATTTAAGGACTTTGCTGCATTATTTAAGGACTCTGCTGCATTATTAAGGACGTTGCTGCATTATTTAAGGACTTTATTGCATTATTTAAGGATTCTGCTGCATTATTTAAGGAATTTCCTGCATTATTTAAGGACTTTGATGCATTATTTAAGAACTCTGCTGCAGTATTTAAGGACTCTGCTGCATTATTTAAGGACTCTGCTGCATTATTTAAGGACGCTGCTGCGGTATTTAAGGCCTCTGCTGCATTATTTAAGGACTTTGCTGCATTATTTAAGGACTCTATTGCATTATTTAAGGACTCTGCTGCATTATTTCAGGACTTTGTTGCATTATTTAAGGACTCTGCTGCAGTATTTAAGGACTCTGCTGCATTATTTAAGGACTTTGTTGCATTATTTAATGACTCTGCTGCGGTATTTAAGGACTCTGATGCATTATTTAAGGATGCTGCTGCAGAATTTAAGGAATCTGCTGCATTATTTAAGGACTTTGTTGAATTATTTAAGGACTCTGCTGCGGTATTTTCGGACTCTGCTGCATTATTTAAGGACTTTGATGCATTATTTAAGGATGCTGCTGCGAAATTTAACTAATCTGGTGCATTATTTAAGGACTTTGTTGCATTATTTAAGGGCTCTGCTGCATTATTTAATGAATTTGCTGCATTATATAAGGACTCTGCTGCATTATTTAAGGACTCTGCTGCGGTATTTTAGGACTCTGCTGCATTATATAAGGACTCTGCTGCATTATTTAAGGACTTTGCTGCATTATTTAAGGTCTCTCCTGCAGTATTTAAGGACTCTGCTGCATTATTTAAGGACTATGTTGCATTATTTAAGGACTCTGCTGCATTATTTAAGGACTCTGCTGCTGTATTTAAGGACTCTGCTGCATTATTTAAGGACTTTGCTGCTTTATTTAAGGACTTTGTTTCATTATTTAAGGACGCTGCTGCAGTATTTAAGGACTCTGCTGCATTATTTAAGGATGTTGCTGCATTATTTAAGGACTCTGCTGCATTATTTAATGACTCTGCTGTGGTATTTAAGGACTCTGCTGCATTATTTAAGGACTTTGTTGCATTATTTAAGGACTCTGCTGCATTATTTAAGGACGCTGCTGCAGTATTTAAGGCCTCTGCTGCATTATTTAAGGACTCTGCTGCATTATTTAAGGACTCTACTGCATTATTAAGGACGTTGCTGCATTATTTAAGGACTTTATTGCATTATTTAAGGATTCTGCTGCATTATTTAAGGACTCTGCTGCATTATTTAAGGAGTTTGATGCATTATTTAAGGACTCTGCTGCATTATTTAAGGACTTTGTTGCATTATTTAAGGACGCTGCTGCGGTATTTAAGGACTCTGCTGCATTATTTAAGGACTTTGCTGCATTATTTAACGATTCGGCTGCATTATTAAGGGCGTTGCTGCATTTTATTTAAGGAATTTATTGCATTATTTAAGGACTCTGTGCATTATTTAAGGAATTTGCTGCATTATTTAAGGACTCTGCTGCATTATTTAATGACTCTGCTGCGGTATTTAAGGACTCTGATGCATTATTTAAGGATGCTGCTGCAGAATTTAAGGAATCTGCTGCATTATTTAAGGACTTTGTTGAATTATTTAAGGACTCTGCTGCGGTATTTTCGGACTCTGCTGCATTATTTAAGGACTTTGATGCATTATTTAAGGATGCTGCTGCGAAATTTAACTAATCTGGTGCATTATTTAAGGACTTTGTTGCATTATTTAAGGGCTCTGCTGCAATATTTAATGAATTTGCTGCATTATATAAGGACTCTGCTGCATTATTTAAGGACTCTGCTGCGGTATTTTAGGACTCTGCTGCATTATATAAGGACTCTGCTGCATTATTTAAGGACTTTGCTGCATTATTTAAGGTCTCTCCTGCAGTATTTAAGGACTCTGCTGCATTATTTAAGGACTTTGTTGCATTATTTAAGGACTCTGCTGCATTATTTAAGGACTCTGCTGCTGTATTTAAGGACTCTGCTGCATTATTTAAGGACTTTGCTGCTTTATTTAAGGACTTTGTTTCATTATTTAAGGACGCTGCTGCAGTATTTAAGGACTCTGCTGCATTATTTAAGGATGTTGCTGCATTATTTAAGGACTCTGCTGCATTATTTAATGACTCTGCTGTGGTATTTAAGGACTCTGCTGCATTATTTAAGGACTTTGTTGCATTATTTAAGGACTCTGCTGCATTATTTAAGGACGCTGCTGCAGTATTTAAGGCCTCTGCTGCATTATTTAAGGACTCTGCTGCATTATTTAAGGACTCTACTGCATTATTAAGGACGTTGCTGCATTATTTAAGGACTTTATTGCATTATTTAAGGATTCTGCTGCATTATTTAAGGACTCTGCTGCATTATTTAAGGAGTTTGATGCATTATTTAAGGACTCTGCTGCATTATTTAAGGACTTTGTTGCATTATTTAAGGACGCTGCTGCGGTATTTAAGGACTCTGCTGCATTATTTAAGGACTTTGCTGCATTATTTAACGATTCGGCTGCATTATTAAGGGCGTTGCTGCATTTTATTTAAGGAATTTATTGCATTATTTAAGGACTCTGTGCATTATTTAAGGAATTTGCTGCATTATTTAAGGACTCTGCTGCATTATTTAATGACTCTGCTGCGGTATTTAAGGACTCTGCTGCATCATTTAAGCACTCTGCTGATTTATTTAAGGACTTTGCTGCATTATTTAAGGACTCTGCTGTGGTATTTTAGGACTCTGATGCATTATTTAAATACTTTGATGCATTATTTAAGAACTCTGCTGCAGTATTTAAGGACTCTGCTGCATTATTTAATGTCTTTGATGCATTATTTAAGGACTCTTCTGCATTATTTAAGGACTTTGCTGCATTATTTAAGGACGCTGCTGCGGTATTTAAGGCCTCTGCTGCATTATTTAAGGACTTTGCTGCATTATTTAAGGACTCTGCTGCATTATTAAGGACGTTGCTGCATTATTTAAGGACTTTATTGCATTATTTAAGGATTCTGCTGCATTATTTAAGGAATTTCCTGCATTATTTAAGGACTTTGATGCATTATTTAAGAACTCTGCTGCAGTATTTAAGGACTCTGCTGCATTATTTAAGGACTCTGCTGCATTATTTAAGGACGCTGCTGCGGTATTTAAGGCCTCTGCTGCATTATTTAAGGACTTTGCTGCATTATTTAAGGACTCTATTGCATTATTTAAGGATTCTGCTGCATTATTTAAGGAATTTGCTGCATTATTTAAGGACTCTGTTGCATTATTTAAGGACTTTATTGCATTATTTAAGGATTCTGCTGCATTATTTAAGGAATTTGCTGCATTATTTAAGGACTCTGCTAAATTATTTAACGACTTTGTTACATTATTTAATGACTCTGCTGCGGTATTTAAGGACTCTGCTGCATTATTTAAGGATTCTGCTGCAGTATCTAAGGACTCTGCTGCATTATTTAAGGACTTTGATGCATTATTTAAGGAGGCTGCTGCAGAATTTAAGGAATCTGCTGCATTATTTAAGGACTTTGTTGCATTATTTAAGGACTATGCTGCATTATTTAAGGACTCTGCTGCATTATTTAAGGACTTTGCTGCATTATTTAAGTACTCTTCTGCATTATTTAAGGAATTTTTTGCATTATTTAAGGACTCTGCTGCATTATTTAAGGACTTTGTTGCATTATTTAAGGACTCTGCTGCATTATTTAAGGACGCTGCTGCAGTATTTAAGGCCTGTGCTGCATTATTTAAGGACTCTGCTGCATTATTTAAGGACTTTGCTGCATTATTTAAGTACTCTGCTGCATTATTTAAGGAATTTTTTGCATTATTTAAGGACTCTGCTGCATTATTTAAGGACTTTGATGCATTATTTAAGGATGCTGCTGCAGAATTTAAGGAATCTGCTGCATTATTTAAGGACTTTGTTCCATTATTTAAGGACTCTGCTGCATTATTTAAGGACTTTGCTGCATTATTTAAGGACTCTGCTGCATTATTTAAGGACTTTGCTGCATTATTTAAGGACTCTGCTGTATTATTAAGGACGTTGCTGCATTAATTAAGGACTCTGCTGCATTATTTAAGGACTTTGCTGCAGTATTTAAGGACTCTGATGCATTTTTTAAGGACTTTGATGCATTATTTAAGGACGCTGCTGCAGAATTTAAGGAGTCTGCTCCATTATTTAAGGACTTTGTTGCATTATTTAAGGACTGTGCTGCATTGTTTAAGGACCCTGCTGCATTATTTACGGACTTTGTTACATTATTTAAGTACTCTGCTGCATTATTTAAGGACGCTGCAGCAGTATTTAAGGACTCTGCTGCATTATTTAAGGACTTTGCTGCATTATTTAAGGACTCTGCTGCATTATTAAGGACTTTGCTGCATTATTTAAGGACTCTGCTGCAGTATTTAAGGACTCTGCTGCATTATTTAAGGACTTTGATGCATTATTTAGGGACGCTGCTGCATAATTTAAGGAATCTGCTGCATTATTTAAGGACTTTGCTGCATTATTTAAGGACTTTATTGCATTATTTAAGGATTCTGCTGCATTATTTAAGGAATTTGCTGCATTATTTAAGGACTCTGCTAAATTATTTAAGGACTTTGTTGCATTATTTAATGACTCTGCTGCGGTTTTTAAGGACTCTGCTGCATTATTTAAGGACTTTGATGCATTATTTAAGGAGGCTGCTGCAGAATTTAAGGAATCTGCTGCATTATTTAAGGACTTTGTTGCATTATTTAAGGACTATGCTGCATTATTTAAGGACTCTGCTGCATTATTTAAGGACTTTGCTGCATTATTTAAGTTCTCTTCTGCATTATTTAAGGAATTTTTTGCATTATTTAAGGACTCTGCTGCATTATTTAAGGACTTTGTTGCATTATTTAAGGACTCTGCTGCATTATTTAAGGACGCTGCTGCAGTATTTAAGGCCTGTGCTGCATTATTTAAGGACTCTGCTGCATTATTTAAGGACTTTGCTGCATTATTTAAGTACTCTTCTGCATTATTTAAGGAATTTTTTGCATTATTTAAGGACTCTGCTGCATTATTTAAGGACTTTGTTGCATTATTTAAGGACTCTGCTGCATTATTTAAGGACGCTGCTGCAGTATTTAAGGCCTGTGCTGCATTATTTAAGGACTCTGCTGCATTATTTAAGGACTTTGCTGCATTATTTAAGTACTCTGCTGCATTATTTAAGGAATTTTTTGCATTATTTAAGGACTCTGCTGCATTATTTAAGGACTTTGATGCATTATTTAAGGATGCTGCTGCAGAATTTAAGGAATCTGCTGCATTATTTAAGGACTTTGTTCCATTATTTAAGGACTCTGCTGCATTATTTAAGGACTTTGCTGCATTATTTAAGGACTCTGCTGCATTATTTAAGGACTTTGCTGCATTATTTAAGGACTCTGCTGTATTATTAAGGACGTTGCTGCATTAATTAAGGACTCTGCTGCATTATTTAAGGACTTTGCTGCAGTATTTAAGGACTCTGATGCATTTTTTAAGGACTTTGATGCATTATTTAAGGACGCTGCTGCAGAATTTAAGGAGTCTGCTCCATTATTTAAGGACTCTGTTGCATTATTTAAGGACTGTGCTGCATTGTTTAAGGACCCTGCTGCATTATTTAAGGACTTTGTTACATTATTTAAGTACTCTGCTGCATTATTTAAGGACGCTGCAGCAGTATTTAAGGACTCTGCTGCATTATTTAAGGACTTTGCTGCATTATTTAAGGACTCTGCTGCATTATTAAGGACTTTGCTGCATTATGTAAGGACTCTGCTGCAGTATTTAAGGACTCTGCTGCATTATTTAAGGACTTTGATGCATTATTTAAGGACGCTGCTGCAGAATTTAAGGAATCTGCTGCATTATTTAAGGACTTTGCTGCATTATTTAAGGACTTTATTGCATTATTTAAGGATTCTGCTGCATTATTTAAGGAATTTGCTGCATTATTTAAGGACTCTGCTAAATTATTTAAGGACTTTGTTGCATTATTTAATGACTCTGCTGCGGTATTTAAGGACTCTGCTGCATTATTTAAGGATTCTGCTGCAGTATTTAAGGACTCTGCTGCATTATTTAAGGACTTTGATGCATTATTTAAGGAGGCTGCTGCAGAATTTAAGGAATCTGCTGCATTACTTAAGGACTTTGTTGCATTATTTAAGGACTATGCTGCATTATTTAAGGACTCTGCTGCATTATTTATGGACTTTGCTGCATTATTTAAGTACTCTTCTGCATTATTTAAGGAATTTTTTGCATTATTTAAGGACTCTGCTGCATTATTTAAGGACTTTGTTGCATTATTTAAGGACTTTGATGCATTATTTAAGGACGCTGCTGCAGTATTTAAGGCCTCTGCTGCATTATTTAAGGACTCTGCTGCATTACTTAAGGACTTTGCTGCATTATTTAAGTACTCTGCTGCATTATTTAAGGATTTTTTTGCATTATTTAAGGACTCTGCTGCATTATTTAAGGACTTTGATGCATTATTTAAGGATGCTGCTGCAGAATTTAAGGAATCTGCTGCATTATTTAAGGACTTTGTTGCATTATTTAAGGACTCTGCTGCATTATTTAAGGACTTTGCTGCATTATTTAAGGACTCTGCTGCATTATTTAAGGACTTTGCTGCATTATTTAAGGACTCTGCTGTATTATTAAGGATGTTGCTGCATTAATTAAGGACTCTGCTGCATTATTTAAGGACTTTGCTGCAGTATTTAAGGCCTCTGCTGCATTATTTAAGGACTTTGCTGCATTATTTAAGGACTCTGCTGCATTATTTAAGGACACTGCTGCAGTATTTAATTCCTCTGCTGCATTATATAAGGACTTTGCTGCATTATTTAAGGACTCTGCTGTATTATTAAGGACGTTGCTGCATTAATTAAGGACTCTGCTGCATTATTTAAGGACTTTGCTGCATTATTTAAGGACTCTACTGCATTATTAAGGACGTTGCTGCATTATTTAAGGACTTTATTGCATTATTTAAGGATTCTGCTGCATTATTTAAGGACTCTGCTGCATTATTTAAGGAGTTTGATGCATTATTTAAGGACTCTGCTGCATTATTAAGGGCGTTGCTGCATTTTATTTAAGGAATTTATTGCATTATTTAAGGACTCTGTGCATTATTTAAGGAATTTGCTGCATTATTTAAGGAATCTGCTGCATTATTTAATGACTCTGCTGCGGTATTTAAGGACTCTGCTGCATCATTTAAGCACTCTGCTCCTTTATTTAAGGACTTTGCTGCATTATTTAAGGACTCTGCTGTGGTATTTTAGGACTCTGCTGCATTATTTAAGGACTTTGATGCATTATTTAAGATCTCTGCTGCAGTATTTAAGGACTCTGCTGCATTATTTAATGTCTTTGATGCATTATTTAAGGACTCTTCTGCATTATTTAAGGACTTTGCTGCATTATTTAAGGACGCTGCTGCGGTATTTAAGGCCTCTGCTGAATTATTTAAGGACTTTGCTGCATTATTTAAGGACTCTGCTGCATTATTAAGGACGTTGCTGCATTATTTAAGGACTTTATTGCATTATTTAAGGATTCTGCTGCATTATTTAAGGAATTTCCTGCATTATTTAAGGACTTTGATGCATTATTTAAGAACTCTGCTGCAGTATTTAAGGACTCTGCTGCATTATTTAATGACTCTTCTGCATTATTTAAGGAATTTGCTGCAATATTTAAGGACTCTGCTGCATTATTTAATGACTCTGCTGCGGTATTTTAGGACTCTGCTGCATTATATAAGCACTCTGCTGCATTATTTAAGGACTTTGCTGCATTATTTAAGGACTCTGCTGCGGTATTTTTGGACTCTGCTGCATTATTTAAGGACTTTGATGCATTATTTAAGGACGCTGCTGCGAAATTTAAGGAATCTGCTGCATTATTTAAGGACTTTGTTGCATTATTTAAGGACTCTGCTGCATTATTTAATGAATTTGCTGCATTATTTAAGGACTCTGCTGCATTATTTAAGGACTCTGCTGCGGTATTTTAGGACTCTGCTGCGTTACATAAGGACTCTGCTGCATTATTTAAGGACTTTGCTGCATTATTTAAGGTCTCTACTGCAGTATTTAAGGACTCTGCTGCATTATTTCAGGACTTTGTTGCATTATTTAAGGACTCTGCTGCAGTATTTAAGGACTCTGCTGCATTATTTAAGGACTTTGTTGCATTATTTAATGACTCTGCTGCGGTATTTAAGGACTCTGATGCATTATTTAAGGATGCTGCTGCAGAATTTAAGGAATCTGCTGCATTATTTAAGGACTTTGTTGCATTATTTAAGGACTCTGCTGCGGTATTTTCGGACTCTGCTGCATTATTTAAGGACTTTGATGCATTATTTAAGGACGCTGCTGCGAAATTTAACTAATCTGGTGCATTATTTAAGGACTTTGTTGCATTATTTAAGGGCTCTGCTGCATTATTTAATGAATTTGCTGCATTATATAAGGACTCTGCTGCATTATTTAAGGACTCTGCTGCGGTATTTTAGGACTCTGCTGCATTATATAAGGACTTTGTTGCATTATTTAAGGACTCTGCTGCATTATTTAAGGACTCTGCTGCTGTATTTAAGGACTCTGCTGCATTATTTAAGGACTTTGCTGCTTTATTTAAGGACTTTGTTTCATTATTTAAGGACGCTGCTGCAGTATTTAAGGACTCTGCTGCATTATTTAAGGATGTTGCTGCATTATTTAAGTACTCTTCTGCATTATTTAAGGAATTTTTTGCATTATTTAAGGACTCTGCTGCATTATTTAAGGACTTTGTTGCATTATTTAAGGACTCTGCTGCATTATTTAAGGAATTTTTTGCATTATTTAAGGACTCTGCTGCATTATTTAAGGACTTTGCTGCATTATTTAAGGACTCTGCTGCATTATTAAGGACTTTGCTGCATTATTTAAGGACTCTGCTGCAGTATTTAAGGACTCTGCTGCATTATTTAAGGACTTTGATGCATTATTTAAGGACGCTGCTGCAGAATTTAAGGAATCTGCTGCATTATTTAAGGACTTTGCTGCATTATTTAAGGACTTTATTGCATTATTTAAGGATTCTGCTGCATTATTTAAGGAATTTGCTGCATTATTTAAGGACTCTGCTAAATTATTTAAGGACTTTGTTGCATTATTTAATGACTCTGCTGCGGTATTTAAGGACTCTGCTGCATTATTTAAGGATTCTGCTGCAGTATTTAAGGACTCTGCTGCATTATTTAAGGACTTTGATGCATTATTTAAGGAGGCTGCTGCAGAATTTAAGGAATCTGCTGCATTACTTAAGGACTTTGTTGCATTATTTAAGGACTATGCTGCATTATTTAAGGACTCTGCTGCATTATTTATGGACTTTGCTGCATTATTTAAGTACTCTTCTGCATTATTTAAGGAATTTTTTGCATTATTTAAGGACTCTGCTGCATTATTTAAGGACTTTGTTGCATTATTTAAGGACTTTGATGCATTATTTAAGGACGCTGCTGCAGTATTTAAGGCCTCTGCTGCATTATTTAAGGACTCTGCTGCATTATTTAAGGACTTCGCTGCATTATTTAAGTACTCTGCTGCATTATTTAAGGAATTTTTTGCATTATTTAAGGACTCTGCTGCATTATTTAAGGACTTTGATGCATTATTTAAGGATGCTGCTGCAGAATTTAAGGAATCTGCTGCATTATTTAAGGACTTTGTTGCATTATTTAAGGACTCTGCTGCATTATTTAAGGACTTTGCTGCATTATTTAAGGACACTGCTGCATTATTTAAGGACTTTGCTGCATTATTTAAGGACTCTGCTGTATTATTAAGGACGTTGCTGCATTAATTAAGGACTCTGCTGCATTATTTAAGTACTCTTCTGCATTATTTAAGGAATTTTTTGCATTATTTAAGGACTTTGCTGCATTATTTAAGTACTCTTCTGCATTATTTAAGGAATTTTTTGCATTATTTAAGGACTTTGCTGCATTATTTAAGTACTCTTCTGCATTATTTAAGGAATTTTTTGCATTATTTAAGGACTCTGCTGCATTATTTAAGGACTTTGTTGCATTATTTAAGGACTCTGCTGCATTATTTAAGGACGCTGCTGCAGTATTTAAGGCCTGTGCTGCATTATTTAAGGACTCTGCTGCATTATTTAAGGACTTTGCTGCATTATTTAAGTACTCTTCTGCATTATTTAAGGAATTTTTTGCATTATTTAAGGACTCTGCTGCATTATTTCAGGACTTTGTTGCATTATTTAAGGACTCTGCTGCAGTATTTAAGGACTCTGCTGCATTATTTAAGGACTTTGTTGCATTATTTAATGACTCTGCTGCGGTATTTAAGGACTCTGATGCATTATTTAAGGATGCTGCTGCAGAATTTAAGGAATCTGCTGCATTATTTAAGGACTTTGTTGCATTATTTAAGGACTCTGCTGCGGTATTTTCGGACTCTGCTGCATTATTTAAGGACTTTGATGCATTATTTAAGGACGCTGCTGCGAAATTTAACTAATCTGGTGCATTATTTAAGGACTTTGTTGCATTATTTAAGGGCTCTGCTGCATTATTTAATGAATTTGCTGCATTATATAAGGACTCTGCTGCATTATTTAAGGACTCTGCTGCGGTATTTTAGGACTCTGCTGCATTATATAAGGACTCTGCTGCATTATTTAAGGACTTTGCTGCATTATTTAAGGTCTCTCCTGCAGTATTTAAGGACTCTGCTGCATTATTTAAGGACTTTGTTGCATTATTTAAGGACTCTGCTGCATTATTTAAGGACTCTGCTGCTGTATTTAAGGACTCTGCTGCATTATTTAAGGACTTTGCTGCTTTATTTAAGGACTTTGTTTCATTATTTAAGGACGCTGCTGCAGTATTTAAGGACTCTGCTGCATTATTTATGGATGTTGCTGCATTATTTAAGGACTCTGCTGCATTATTTAATGACTCTGCTGTGGTATTTAAGGACTCTGCTGCATTATTTAAGGACTTTGTTGCATTATTTAAGGACTCTGCTGCATTATTTAAGGACGCTGCTGCAGTATTTAAGGCCTCTGCTGCATTATTTAAGGACTCTGCTGCATTATTTAAGGACTCTACTGCATTATTAAGGACGTTGCTGCATTATTTAAGGACTTTATTGCATTATTTAAGGATTCTGCTGCATTATTTAAGGACTCTGCTGCATTATTTAAGGAGTTTGATGCATTATTTAAGGACTCTGCTGCATTATTTAAGGACTTTGTTGCATTATTTAAGGACGCTGCTGCGGTATTTAAGGACTCTGCTGCATTATTTAAGGACTTTGCTGCATTATTTAACGATTCGGCTGCATTATTAAGGGTGTTGCTGCATTTTATTTAAGGAATTTATTGCATTATTTAAGGACTCTGTGCATTATTTAAGGAATTTGCTGCATTATTTAAGGACTCTGCTGCATTATTTAATGACTCTGCTGCGGTATTTAAGGACTCTGCTGCATCATTTAAGCACTCTGCTGATTTATTTAAGGACTTTGCTGCATTATTTAAGGACTCTGCTGTGGTATTTTAGGACTCTGATGCATTATTTAAATACTTTGATGCATTATTTAAGAACTCTGCTGCAGTATTTAAGGACTCTGCTGCATTATTTAATGTCTTTGATGCATTATTTAAGGACTCTTCTGCATTATTTAAGGACTTTGCTGCATTATTTAAGGACGCTGCTGCGGTATTTAAGGCCTCTGCTGCATTATTTAAGGACTTTGCTGCATTATTTAAGGACTCTGCTGCATTATTAAGGACGTTGCTGCATTATTTAAGGACTTTATTGCATTATTTAAGGATTCTGCTGCATTATTTAAGGAATTTCCTGCATTATTTAAGGACTTTGATGCATTATTTAAGAACTCTGCTGCAGTATTTAAGGACTCTGCTGCATTATTTAAGGACTCTGCTGCATTATTTAAGGACGCTGCTGCGGTATTTAAGGCCTCTGCTGCATTATTTAAGGACTTTGCTGCATTATTTAAGGACTCTATTGCATTATTTAAGGATTCTGCTGCATTATTTAAGGAATTTGCTGCATTATTTAAGGACTCTGTTGCATTATTTAAGGACTTTATTGCATTATTTAAGGATTCTGCTGCATTACTTAAGGAATTTGCTGCATTATTTAAGGACTCTGCTAAATTATTTAAGGACTTTGTTGCATTATTTAATGACTCTGCTGCGGTATTTAAGGACTCTGCTGCATTATTTAAGGATTCTGCTGCAGTATCTAAGGACTCTGCTGCATTATTTAAGGACTTTGATGCATTATTTAAGGAGGCTGCTGCAGAATTTAAGGAATCTGCTGCATTATTTAAGGACTTTGCTGCATTATTTAAGGACTCTGCTGCATTATTTAAGGACGCTGCTGCAGTATTTAAGGCCTGTGCTGCATTATTTAAGGACTCTGCTGCATTATTTAAGGACTTTGCTGCATTATTTAAGTACTCTGCTGCATTATTTAAGGAATTTTTTGCATTATTTAAGGACTCTGCTGCATTATTTAAGGACTTTGATGCATTATTTAAGGATGCTGCTGCAGAATTTAAGGAATCTGCTGCATTATTTAAGGACTTTGTTCCATTATTTAAGGACTCTGCTGCATTATTTAAGGACTTTGCTGCATTATTTAAGGACTCTGCTGCATTATTTAAGGACTTTGCTGCATTATTTAAGGACTCTGCTGTATTATTAAGGACGTTGCTGCATTAATTAAGGACTCTGCTGCATTATTTAAGGACTTTGCTGCAGTATTTAAGGACTCTGATGCATTTTTTAAGGACTTTGATGCATTATTTAAGGACGCTGCTGCAGAATTTAAGGAGTCTGCTCCATTATTTAAGGACTTTGTTGCATTATTTAAGGACTGTGCTGCATTGTTTAAGGACCCTGCTGCATTATTTACGGACTTTGTTACATTATTTAAGTACTCTGCTGCATTATTTAAGGACGCTGCAGCAGTATTTAAGGACTCTGCTGCATTATTTAAGGACTTTGCTGCATTATTTAAGGACTCTGCTGCATTATTAAGGACTTTGCTGCATTATTTAAGGACTCTGCTGCAGTATTTAAGGATTCTGCTGCATTATTTAAGGACTTTGATGCATTATTTAGGGACGCTGCTGCATAATTTAAGGAATCTGCTGCATTATTTAAGGACTTTGCTGCATTATTTAAGGACTTTATTGCATTATTTAAGGATTCTGCTGCATTATTTAAGGAATTTGCTGCATTATTTAAGGACTCTGCTAAATTATTTAAGGACTTTGTTGCATTATTTAATGACTCTGCTGCGGTTTTTAAGGACTCTGCTGCATTATTTAAGGACTTTGATGCATTATTTAAGGAGGCTGCTGCAGAATTTAAGGAATCTGCTGCATTATTTAAGGACTTTGTTGCATTATTTAAGGACTATGCTGCATTATTTAAGGACTCTGCTGCATTATTTAAGGACTTTGCTGCATTATTTAAGTTCTCTTCTGCATTATTTAAGGAATTTTTTGCATTATTTAAGGACTCTGCTGCATTATTTAAGGACTTTGTTGCATTATTTAAGGACTCTGCTGCAGTATTTAAGGACTCTGCTGCATTATTTAAGGACTTTGATGCATTATTTAAGGACGCTGCTGCAGAATTTAAGGAATCTGCTGCATTATTTAAGGACTTTGCTGCATTATTTAAGTACTTTATTGCATTATTTAAGGATTCTGCTGCATTATTTAAGGAATTTGCTGCATTATTTAAGGACTCTGCTAAATTATTTAAGGACTTTGTTGCATTATTTAATGACTCTGCTGCGGTATTTAAGGACTCTGCTGCATTATTTAAGGATTCTGCTGCAGTATTTAAGGACTCTGCTGCATTATTTAAGGACTTTGATGCATTATTTAAGGAGGCTGCTGCAGAATTTAAGGAATCTGCTGCATTACTTAAGGACTTTGTTGCATTATTTAAGGACTATGCTGCATTATTTAAGGACTCTGCTGCATTATTTATGGACTTTGCTGCATTATTTAAGTACTCTTCTGCATTATTTAAGGAATTTTTTGCATTATTTAAGGACTCTGCTGCATTATTTAAGGACTTTGTTGCATTATTTAAGGACTTTGATGCATTATTTAAGGACGCTGCTGCAGTATTTAAGGCCTCTGCTGCATTATTTAAGGACTCTGCTGCATTATTTAAGGACTTTGCTGCATTATTTAAGTACTCTGCTGCATTATTTAAGGATTTTTTTTGCATTATTTAAGGACTCTGTTGCATTATTTAAGGACTTTGATGCATTATTTAAGGATGCTGCTGCAGAATTTAAGGAATCTGCTGCATTATTTAAGGACTTTGTTGCATTATTTAAGGACTCTGCTGCATTATTTAAGGACTTTGCTGCATTATTTAAGGACTCTGCTGCATTATTTAAGGACTTTGCTGCATTATTTAAGGACTCTGCTGTATTATTAAGGACGTTGCTGCATTAATTAAGGACTCTGCTGCATTATTTAAGGACACTGTTGCAGTATTTAATTCCTCTGCTGCATTATATAAGGACTTTGCTGCATTATTTAAGGACTCTGCTGTATTATTAAGGACGTTGCTGCATTAATTAAGGACTCTGCTGCATTATTTAAGGACTTTGCTGCATTATTTAAGGACTCTACTGCATTATTAAGGACGTTGCTGCATTATTTAAGGACTTTATTGCATTATTTAAGGATTCTGCTGCATTATTTAAGGACTCTGCTGCATTATTTAAGGAGTTTGATGCATTATTTAAGGACTCTGCTGCATTATTAAGGGCGTTGCTGCATTTTATTTAAGGAATTTATTGCATTATTTAAGGACTCTGTGCATTATTTAAGGAATTTGCTGCATTATTTAAGGAATCTGCTGCATTATTTAATGACTCTGCTGCGGTATTTAAGGACTCTGCTGCATCATTTAAGCACTCTGCTCCTTTATTTAAGGACTTTGCTGCATTATTTAAGGACTCTGCTGTGGTATTTTAGGACTCTGCTGCATTATTTAAGTACTTTGATGCATTATTTAAGATCTCTGCTGCAGTATTTAAGGACTCTGCTGCATTATTTAATGTCTTTGATGCATTATTTAAGGACTCTTCTGCATTATTTAAGGACTTTGCTGCATTATTTAAGGACGCTGCTGCGGTATTTAAGGCCTCTGCTGAATTATTTAAGGACTTTGCTGCATTATTTAAGGACTCTGCTGCATTATTAAGGACGTTGCTGCATTATTTAAGGACTTTATTGCATTATTTAAGGATTCTGCTGCATTATTTAAGGAATTTCCTGCATTATTTAAGGACTTTGATGCATTATTTAAGAACTCTGCTGCAGTATTTAAGGACTCTGCTGCATTATTTAATGACTCTTCTGCATTATTTAAGGAATTTGCTGCAATATTTAAGGACTCTGCTGCATTATTTAATGACTCTGCTGCGGTATTTTAGGACTCTGCTGCATTATATAAGCACTCTGCTGCATTATTTAAGGACTTTGCTGCATTATTTAAGGACTCTGCTGTGGTATTTTTGGACTCTGCTGCATTATTTAAGGACTTTGATGCATTATTTAAGGACGCTGCTGCGAAATTTAAGGAATCTGCTGCATTATTTAAGGACTTTGTTGCATTATTTAAGGACTCTGCTGCATTATTTAATGAATTTGCTGCATTATTTAAGGACTCTGCTGCATTATTTAAGGACTCTGCTGCGGTATTTTAGGACTCTGCTGCGTTACATAAGGACTCTGCTGCATTATTTAAGGACTTTGCTGCATTATTTAAGGTCTCTACTGCAGTATTTAAGGACTCTGCTGCATTATTTCAGGACTTTGTTGCATTATTTAAGGACTCTGCTGCAGTATTTAAGGACTCTGCTGCATTATTTAAGGACTTTGTTGCATTATTTAATGACTCTGCTGCGGTATTTAAGGACTCTGATGCATTATTTAAGGATGCTGCTGCAGAATTTAAGGAATCTGCTGCATTATTTAAGGACTTTGTTGCATTATTTAAGGACTCTGCTGCGGTATTTTCGGACTCTGCTGCATTATTTAAGGACTTTGATGCATTATTTAAGGACGCTGCTGCGAAATTTAACTAATCTGGTGCATTATTTAAGGACTTTGTTGCATTATTTAAGGGCTCTGCTGCATTATTTAATGAATTTGCTGCATTATATAAGGACTCTGCTGCATTATTTAAGGACTCTGCTGCGGTATTTTAGGACTCTGCTGCATTATATAAGGACTTTGTTGCATTATTTAAGGACTCTGCTGCATTATTTAAGGACTCTGCTGCTGTATTTAAGGACTCTGCTGCATTATTTAAGGACTTTGCTGCTTTATTTAAGGACTTTGTTTCATTATTTAAGGACGCTGCTGCAGTATTTAAGGACTCTGCTGCATTATTTAAGGATGTTGCTGCATTATTTAAGTACTCTTCTGCATTATTTAAGGAATTTTTTGCATTATTTAAGGACTCTGCTGCATTATTTAAGGACTTTGTTGCATTATTTAAGGACTCTGCTGCATTATTTAAGGAATTTTTTGCATTATTTAAGGACTCTGCTGCATTATTTAAGGACTTTGCTGCATTATTTAAGGACTCTGCTGCATTATTAAGGACTTTGCTGCATTATTTAAGGACTCTGCTGCAGTATTTAAGGACTCTGCTGCATTATTTAAGGACTTTGATGCATTATTTAAGGACGCTGCTGCAGAATTTAAGGAATCTGCTGCATTATTTAAGGACTTTGCTGCATTATTTAAGGACTTTATTGCATTATTTAAGGATTCTGCTGCATTATTTAAGGAATTTGCTGCATTATTTAAGGACTCTGCTAAATTATTTAAGGACTTTGTTGCATTATTTAATGACTCTGCTGCGGTATTTAAGGACTCTGCTGCATTATTTAAGGATTCTGCTGCAGTATTTAAGGACTCTGCTGCATTATTTAAGGACTTTGATGCATTATTTAAGGAGGCTGCTGCAGAATTTAAGGAATCTGCTGCATTACTTAAGGACTTTGTTGCATTATTTAAGGACTATGCTGCATTATTTAAGGACTCTGCTGCATTATTTATGGACTTTGCTGCATTATTTAAGTACTCTTCTGCATTATTTAAGGAATTTTTTGCATTATTTAAGGACTCTGCTGCATTATTTAAGGACTTTGTTGCATTATTTAAGGACTTTGATGCATTATTTAAGGACGCTGCTGCAGTATTTAAGGCCTCTGCTGCATTATTTAAGGACTCTGCTGCATTATTTAAGGACTTCGCTGCATTATTTAAGTACTCTGCTGCATTATTTAAGGAATTTTTTGCATTATTTAAGGACTCTGCTGCATTATTTAAGGACTTTGATGCATTATTTAAGGATGCTGCTGCAGAATTTAAGGAATCTGCTGCATTATTTAAGGACTTTGTTGCATTATTTAAGGACTCTGCTGCATTATTTAAGGACTTTGCTGCATTATTTAAGGACTCTGCTGCATTATTTAAGGACTTTGCTGCATTATTTAAGGACTCTGCTGTATTATTAAGGACGTTGCTGCATTAATTAAGGACTCTGCTGCATTATTTAAGTACTCTTCTGCATTATTTAAGGAATTTTTTGCATTATTTAAGGACTTTGCTGCATTATTTAAGTACTCTTCTGCATTATTTAAGGAATTTTTTGCATTATTTAAGGACTTTGCTGCATTATTTAAGTACTCTTCTGCATTATTTAAGGAATTTTTTGCATTATTTAAGGACTCTGCTGCATTATTTAAGGACTTTGTTGCATTATTTAAGGACTCTGCTGCATTATTTAAGGACGCTGCTGCAGTATTTAAGGCCTGTGCTGCATTATTTAAGGACTCTGCTGCATTATTTAAGGACTTTGCTGCATTATTTAAGTACTCTTCTGCATTATTTAAGGAATTTTTTGCATTATTTAAGGACTCTGCTGCATTATTTCAGGACTTTGTTGCATTATTTAAGGACTCTGCTGCAGTATTTAAGGACTCTGCTGCATTATTTAAGGACTTTGTTGCATTATTTAATGACTCTGCTGCGGTATTTAAGGACTCTGATGCATTATTTAAGGATGCTGCTGCAGAATTTAAGGAATCTGCTGCATTATTTAAGGACTTTGTTGCATTATTTAAGGACTCTGCTGCGGTATTTTCGGACTCTGCTGCATTATTTAAGGACTTTGATGCATTATTTAAGGACGCTGCTGCGAAATTTAACTAATCTGGTGCATTATTTAAGGACTTTGTTGCATTATTTAAGGGCTCTGCTGCATTATTTAATGAATTTGCTGCATTATATAAGGACTCTGCTGCATTATTTAAGGACTCTGCTGCGGTATTTTAGGACTCTGCTGCATTATATAAGGACTCTGCTGCATTATTTAAGGACTTTGCTGCATTATTTAAGGTCTCTCCTGCAGTATTTAAGGACTCTGCTGCATTATTTAAGGACTTTGTTGCATTATTTAAGGACTCTGCTGCATTATTTAAGGACTCTGCTGCTGTATTTAAGGACTCTGCTGCATTATTTAAGGACTTTGCTGCTTTATTTAAGGACTTTGTTTCATTATTTAAGGACGCTGCTGCAGTATTTAAGGACTCTGCTGCATTATTTATGGATGTTGCTGCATTATTTAAGGACTCTGCTGCATTATTTAATGACTCTGCTGTGGTATTTAAGGACTCTGCTGCATTATTTAAGGACTTTGTTGCATTATTTAAGGACTCTGCTGCATTATTTAAGGACGCTGCTGCAGTATTTAAGGCCTCTGCTGCATTATTTAAGGACTCTGCTGCATTATTTAAGGACTCTACTGCATTATTAAGGACGTTGCTGCATTATTTAAGGACTTTATTGCATTATTTAAGGATTCTGCTGCATTATTTAAGGACTCTGCTGCATTATTTAAGGAGTTTGATGCATTATTTAAGGACTCTGCTGCATTATTTAAGGACTTTGTTGCATTATTTAAGGACGCTGCTGCGGTATTTAAGGACTCTGCTGCATTATTTAAGGACTTTGCTGCATTATTTAACGATTCGGCTGCATTATTAAGGGTGTTGCTGCATTTTATTTAAGGAATTTATTGCATTATTTAAGGACTCTGTGCATTATTTAAGGAATTTGCTGCATTAATTAAGGACTCTGCTGCATTATTTAATGACTCTGCTGCGGTATTTAAGGACTCTGCTGCATCATTTAAGCACTCTGCTGATTTATTTAAGGACTTTGCTGCATTATTTAAGGACTCTGCTGTGGTATTTTAGGACTCTGATGCATTATTTAAATACTTTGATGCATTATTTAAGAACTCTGCTGCAGTATTTAAGGACTCTGCTGCATTATTTAATGTCTTTGATGCATTATTTAAGGACTCTTCTGCATTATTTAAGGACTTTGCTGCATTATTTAAGGACGCTGCTGCGGTATTTAAGGCCTCTGCTGCATTATTTAAGGACTTTGCTGCATTATTTAAGGACTCTGCTGCATTATTAAGGACGTTGCTGCATTATTTAAGGACTTTATTGCATTATTTAAGGATTCTGCTGCATTATTTAAGGAATTTCCTGCATTATTTAAGGACTTTGATGCATTATTTAAGAACTCTGCTGCAGTATTTAAGGACTCTGCTGCATTATTTAAGGACTCTGCTGCATTATTTAAGGACGCTGCTGCGGTATTTAAGGCCTCTGCTGCATTATTTAAGGACTTTGCTGCATTATTTAAGGACTCTATTGCATTATTTAAGGATTCTGCTGCATTATTTAAGGAATTTGCTGCATTATTTAAGGACTCTGTTGCATTATTTAAGGACTTTATTGCATTATTTAAGGATTCTGCTGCATTACTTGAGGAATTTGCTGCATTATTTAAGGACTCTGCTAAATTATTTAAGGACTTTGTTGCATTATTTAATGACTCTGCTGCGGTATTTAAGGACTCTGCTGCATTATTTAAGGATTCTGCTGCAGTATCTAAGGACTCTGCTGCATTATTTAAGGACTTTGATGCATTATTTAAGGAGGCTGCTGCAGAATTTAAGGAATCTGCTGCATTATTTAAGGACTTTGTTGCATTATTTAAGGACTATGCTGCATTATTTAAGGACTCTGCTGCATTATTTAAGGACTTTGCTGCATTATTTAAGTACTCTTCTGCATTATTTAAGGAATTTTTTGCATTATTTAAGGACTCTGCTGCATTATTTAAGGACTTTGTTGCATTATTTAAGGACTCTGCTGCATTATTTAAGGACGCTGCTGCAGTATTTAAGGCCTGTGCTGCATTATTTAAGGACTCTGCTGCATTATTTAAGGACTTTGCTGCATTATTTAAGTACTCTGCTGCATTATTTAAGGAATTTTTTGCATTATTTAAGGACTCTGCTGCATTATTTAAGGACTTTGATGCATTATTTAAGGATGCTGCTGCAGAATTTAAGGAATCTGCTGCATTATTTAAGGACTTTGTTCCATTATTTAAGGACTCTGCTGCATTATTTAAGGACTTTGCTGCATTATTTAAGGACTCTGCTGCATTATTTAAGGACTTTGCTGCATTATTTAAGGACTCTGCTGTATTATTAAGGACGTTGCTGCATTAATTAAGGACTCTGCTGCATTATTTAAGGACTTTGCTGCAGTATTTAAGGACTCTGATGCATTTTTTAAGGACTTTGATGCATTATTTAAGGACGCTGCTGCAGAATTTAAGGAGTCTGCTCCATTATTTAAGGACTTTGTTGCATTATTTAAGGACTGTGCTGCATTGTTTAAGGACCCTGCTGCATTATTTACGGACTTTGTTACATTATTTAAGTACTCTGCTGCATTATTTAAGGACGCTGCAGCAGTATTTAAGGACTCTGCTGCATTATTTAAGGACTTTGCTGCATTATTTAAGGACTCTGCTGCATTATTAAGGACTTTGCTGCATTATTTAAGGACTCTGCTGCAGTATTTAAGGATTCTGCTGCATTATTTAAGGACTTTGATGCATTATTTAGGGACGCTGCTGCATAATTTAAGGAATCTGCTGCATTATTTAAGGACTTTGCTGCATTATTTAAGGACTTTATTGCATTATTTAAGGATTCTGCTGCATTATTTAAGGAATTTGCTGCATTATTTAAGGACTCTGCTAAATTATTTAAGGACTTTGTTGCATTATTTAATGACTCTGCTGCGGTTTTTAAGGACTCTGCTGCATTATTTAAGGACTTTGATGCATTATTTAAGGAGGCTGCTGCAGAATTTAAGGAATCTGCTGCATTATTTAAGGACTTTGTTGCATTATTTAAGGACTATGCTGCATTATTTAAGGACTCTGCTGCATTATTTAAGGACTTTGCTGCATTATTTAAGTACTCTTCTGCATTATTTAAGGAATTTTTTGCATTATTTAAGGACTCTGCTGCATTATTTAAGGACTTTGTTGCATTATTTAAGGACTTTGATGCATTATTTAAGGACGCTGCTGCAGTATTTAAGGCCTCTGCTGCATTATTTAAGGACTCTGCTGCATTATTTAAGGACTTTGCTGCATTATTTAAGTACTCTGCTGCATTATTTAAGGATTTTTTTTGCATTATTTAAGGACTCTGTTGCATTATTTAAGGACTTTGATGCATTATTTAAGGATGCTGCTGCAGAATTTAAGGAATCTGCTGCATTATTTAAGGACTTTGTTGCATTATTTAAGGACTCTGCTGCATTATTTAAGGACTTTGCTGCATTATTTAAGGACTCTGCTGCATTATTTAAGGACTTTGCTGCATTATTTAAGGACTCTGCTGTATTATTAAGGACGTTGCTGCATTAATTAAGGACTCTGCTGCATTATTTAAGGACACTGTTGCAGTATTTAATTCCTCTGCTGCATTATATAAGGACTTTGCTGCATTATTTAAGGACTCTGCTGTATTATTAAGGACGTTGCTGCATTAATTAAGGACTCTGCTGCATTATTTAAGGACTTTGCTGCATTATTTAAGGACTCTACTGCATTATTAAGGACGTTGCTGCATTATTTAAGGACTTTATTGCATTATTTAAGGATTCTGCTGCATTATTTAAGGACTCTGCTGCATTATTTAAGGAGTTTGATGCATTATTTAAGGACTCTGCTGCATTATTAAGGGCGTTGCTGCATTTTATTTAAGGAATTTATTGCATTATTTAAGGACTCTGTGCATTATTTAAGGAATTTGCTGCATTATTTAAGGAATCTGCTGCATTATTTAATGACTCTGCTGCGGTATTTAAGGACTCTGCTGCATCATTTAAGCACTCTGCTCCTTTATTTAAGGACTTTGCTGCATTATTTAAGGACTCTGCTGTGGTATTTTAGGACTCTGCTGCATTATTTAAGTACTTTGATGCATTATTTAAGATCTCTGCTGCAGTATTTAAGGACTCTGCTGCATTATTTAATGTCTTTGATGCATTATTTAAGGACTCTTCTGCATTATTTAAGGACTTTGCTGCATTATTTAAGGACGCTGCTGCGGTATTTAAGGCCTCTGCTGAATTATTTAAGGACTTTGCTGCATTATTTAAGGACTCTGCTGCATTATTAAGGACGTTGCTGCATTATTTAAGGACTTTATTGCATTATTTAAGGATTCTGCTGCATTATTTAAGGAATTTCCTGCATTATTTAAGGACTTTGATGCATTATTTAAGAACTCTGCTGCAGTATTTAAGGACTCTGCTGCATTATTTAATGACTCTTCTGCATTATTTAAGGAATTTGCTGCAATATTTAAGGACTCTGCTGCATTATTTAATGACTCTGCTGCGGTATTTTAGGACTCTGCTGCATTATATAAGCACTCTGCTGCATTATTTAAGGACTTTGCTGCATTATTTAAGGACTCTGCTGTGGTATTTTTGGACTCTGCTGCATTATTTAAGGACTTTGATGCATTATTTAAGGACGCTGCTGCGAAATTTAAGGAATCTGCTGCATTATTTAAGGACTTTGTTGCATTATTTAAGGACTCTGCTGCATTATTTAATGAATTTGCTGCATTATTTAAGGACTCTGCTGCATTATTTAAGGACTCTGCTGCGGTATTTTAGGACTCTGCTGCGTTACATAAGGACTCTGCTGCATTATTTAAGGACTTTGCTGCATTATTTAAGGTCTCTACTGCAGTATTTAAGGACTCTGCTGCATTATTTCAGGACTTTGTTGCATTATTTAAGGACTCTGCTGCAGTATTTAAGGACTCTGCTGCATTATTTAAGGACTTTGTTGCATTATTTAATGACTCTGCTGCGGTATTTAAGGACTCTGATGCATTATTTAAGGATGCTGCTGCAGAATTTAAGGAATCTGCTGCATTATTTAAGGACTTTGTTGCATTATTTAAGGACTCTGCTGCGGTATTTTCGGACTCTGCTGCATTATTTAAGGACTTTGATGCATTATTTAAGGACGCTGCTGCGAAATTTAACTAATCTGGTGCATTATTTAAGGACTTTGTTGCATTATTTAAGGGCTCTGCTGCATTATTTAATGAATTTGCTGCATTATATAAGGACTCTGCTGCATTATTTAAGGACTCTGCTGCGGTATTTTAGGACTCTGCTGCATTATATAAGGACTTTGTTGCATTATTTAAGGACTCTGCTGCATTATTTAAGGACTCTGCTGCTGTATTTAAGGACTCTGCTGCATTATTTAAGGACTTTGCTGCTTTATTTAAGGACTTTGTTTCATTATTTAAGGACGCTGCTGCAGTATTTAAGGACTCTGCTGCATTATTTAAGGATGTTGCTGCATTATTTAAGTACTCTTCTGCATTATTTAAGGAATTTTTTGCATTATTTAAGGACTCTGCTGCATTATTTAAGGACTTTGTTGCATTATTTAAGGACTCTGCTGCATTATTTAAGGAATTTTTTGCATTATTTAAGGACTCTGCTGCATTATTTAAGGACTTTGCTGCATTATTTAAGGACTCTGCTGCATTATTAAGGACTTTGCTGCATTATTTAAGGACTCTGCTGCAGTATTTAAGGACTCTGCTGCATTATTTAAGGACTTTGATGCATTATTTAAGGACGCTGCTGCAGAATTTAAGGAATCTGCTGCATTATTTAAGGACTTTGCTGCATTATTTAAGGACTTTATTGCATTATTTAAGGATTCTGCTGCATTATTTAAGGAATTTGCTGCATTATTTAAGGACTCTGCTAAATTATTTAAGGACTTTGTTGCATTATTTAATGACTCTGCTGCGGTATTTAAGGACTCTGCTGCATTATTTAAGGATTCTGCTGCAGTATTTAAGGACTCTGCTGCATTATTTAAGGACTTTGATGCATTATTTAAGGAGGCTGCTGCAGAATTTAAGGAATCTCCTGCATTACTTAAGGACTTTGTTGCATTATTTAAGGACTATGCTGCATTATTTAAGGACTCTGCTGCATTATTTATGGACTTTGCTGCATTATTTAAGTACTCTTCTGCATTATTTAAGGAATTTTTTGCATTATTTAAGGACTCTGCTGCATTATTTAAGGACTTTGTTGCATTATTTAAGGACTTTGATGCATTATTTAAGGACGCTGCTGCAGTATTTAAGGCCTCTGCTGCATTATTTAAGGACTCTGCTGCATTATTTAAGGACTTCGCTGCATTATTTAAGTACTCTGCTGCATTATTTAAGGAATTTTTTGCATTATTTAAGGACTCTGCTGCATTATTTAAGGACTTTGATGCATTATTTAAGGATGCTGCTGCAGAATTTAAGGAATCTGCTGCATTATTTAAGGACTTTGTTGCATTATTTAAGGACTCTGCTGCATTATTTAAGGACTTTGCTGCATTATTTAAGGACTCTGCTGCATTATTTAAGGACTTTGCTGCATTATTTAAGGACTCTGCTGTATTATTAAGGACGTTGCTGCATTAATTAAGGACTCTGCTGCATTATTTAAGTACTCTTCTGCATTATTTAAGGAATTTTTTGCATTATTTAAGGACTTTGCTGCATTATTTAAGTACTCTTCTGCATTATTTAAGGAATTTTTTGCATTATTTAAGGACTTTGCTGCATTATTTAAGTACTCTTCTGCATTATTTAAGGAATTTTTTGCATTATTTAAGGACTCTGCTGCATTATTTAAGGACTTTGTTGCATTATTTAAGGACTCTGCTGCATTATTTAAGGACTTTGCTGCAGTATTTAAGGCCTGTGCTGCATTATTTAAGGACTCTGCTGCATTATTTAAGGACTTTGCTGCATTATTTAAGTACTCTTCTGCATTATTTAAGGAATTTTTTGCATTATTTAAGGACTCTGCTGCATTATTTCAGGACTTTGTTGCATTATTTAAGGACTCTGCTGCAGTATTTAAGGACTCTGCTGCATTATTTAAGGACTTTGTTGCATTATTTAATGACTCTGCTGCGGTATTTAAGGACTCTGATGCATTATTTAAGGATGCTGCTGCAGAATTTAAGGAATCTGCTGCATTATTTAAGGACTTTGTTGCATTATTTAAGGACTCTGCTGCGGTATTTTCGGACTCTGCTGCATTATTTAAGGACTTTGATGCATTATTTAAGGACGCTGCTGCGAAATTTAACTAATCTGGTGCATTATTTAAGGACTTTGTTGCATTATTTAAGGGCTCTGCTGCATTATTTAATGAATTTGCTGCATTATATAAGGACTCTGCTGCATTATTTAAGGACTCTGCTGCGGTATTTTAGGACTCTGCTGCATTATATAAGGACTCTGCTGCATTATTTAAGGACTTTGCTGCATTATTTAAGGTCTCTCCTGCAGTATTTAAGGACTCTGCTGCATTATTTAAGGACTTTGTTGCATTATTTAAGGACTCTGCTGCATTATTTAAGGACTCTGCTGCTGTATTTAAGGACTCTGCTGCATTATTTAAGGACTTTGCTGCTTTATTTAAGGACTTTGTTTCATTATTTAAGGACGCTGCTGCAGTATTTAAGGACTCTGCTGCATTATTTATGGATGTTGCTGCATTATTTAAGGACTCTGCTGCATTATTTAATGACTCTGCTGTGGTATTTAAGGACTCTGCTGCATTATTTAAGGACTTTGTTGCATTATTTAAGGACTCTGCTGCATTATTTAAGGACGCTGCTGCAGTATTTAAGGCCTCTGCTGCATTATTTAAGGACTCTGCTGCATTATTTAAGGACTCTACTGCATTATTAAGGACGTTGCTGCATTATTTAAGGACTTTATTGCATTATTTAAGGATTCTGCTGCATTATTTAAGGACTCTGCTGCATTATTTAAGGAGTTTGATGCATTATTTAAGGACTCTGCTGCATTATTTAAGGACTTTGTTGCATTATTTAAGGACGCTGCTGCGGTATTTAAGGACTCTGCTGCATTATTTAAGGACTTTGCTGCATTATTTAACGATTCGGCTGCATTATTAAGGGTGTTGCTGCATTTTATTTAAGGAATTTATTGCATTATTTAAGGACTCTGTGCATTATTTAAGGAATTTGCTGCATTAATTAAGGACTCTGCTGCATTATTTAATGACTCTGCTGCGGTATTTAAGGACTCTGCTGCATCATTTAAGCACTCTGCTGATTTATTTAAGGACTTTGCTGCATTATTTAAGGACTCTGCTGTGGTATTTTAGGACTCTGATGCATTATTTAAATACTTTGATGCATTATTTAAGAACTCTGCTGCAGTATTTAAGGACTCTGCTGCATTATTTAATGTCTTTGATGCATTATTTAAGGACTCTTCTGCATTATTTAAGGACTTTGCTGCATTATTTAAGGACGCTGCTGCGGTATTTAAGGCCTCTGCTGCATTATTTAAGGACTTTGCTGCATTATTTAAGGACTCTGCTGCATTATTAAGGACGTTGCTGCATTATTTAAGGACTTTATTGCATTATTTAAGGATTCTGCTGCATTATTTAAGGAATTTCCTGCATTATTTAAGGACTTTGATGCATTATTTAAGAACTCTGCTGCAGTATTTAAGGACTCTGCTGCATTATTTAAGGACTCTGCTGCATTATTTAAGGACGCTGCTGCGGTATTTAAGGCCTCTGCTGCATTATTTAAGGACTTTGCTGCATTATTTAAGGACTCTATTGCATTATTTAAGGATTCTGCTGCATTATTTAAGGAATTTGCTGCATTATTTAAGGACTCTGTTGCATTATTTAAGGACTTTATTGCATTATTTAAGGATTCTGCTGCATTACTTGAGGAATTTGCTGCATTATTTAAGGACTCTGCTAAATTATTTAAGGACTTTGTTGCATTATTTAATGACTCTGCTGCGGTATTTAAGGACTCTGCTGCATTATTTAAGGATTCTGCTGCAGTATCTAAGGACTCTGCTGCATTATTTAAGGACTTTGATGCATTATTTAAGGAGGCTGCTGCAGAATTTAAGGAATCTGCTGCATTATTTAAGGACTTTGTTGCATTATTTAAGGACTATGCTGCATTATTTAAGGACTCTGCTGCATTATTTAAGGACTTTGCTGCATTATTTAAGTACTCTTCTGCATTATTTAAGGAATTTTTTGCATTATTTAAGGACTCTGCTGCATTATTTAAGGACTTTGTTGCATTATTTAAGGACTCTGCTGCATTATTTAAGGACGCTGCTGCAGTATTTAAGGCCTGTGCTGCATTATTTAAGGACTCTGCTGCATTATTTAAGGACTTTGCTGCATTATTTAAGTACTCTGCTGCATTATTTAAGGAATTTTTTGCATTATTTAAGGACTCTGCTGCATTATTTAAGGACTTTGATGCATTATTTAAGGATGCTGCTGCAGAATTTAAGGAATCTGCTGCATTATTTAAGGACTTTGTTCCATTATTTAAGGACTCTGCTGCATTATTTAAGGACTTTGCTGCATTATTTAAGGACTCTGCTGCATTATTTAAGGACTTTGCTGCATTATTTAAGGACTCTGCTGTATTATTAAGGACGTTGCTGCATTAATTAAGGACTCTGCTGCATTATTTAAGGACTTTGCTGCAGTATTTAAGGACTCTGATGCATTTTTTAAGGACTTTGATGCATTATTTAAGGACGCTGCTGCAGAATTTAAGGAGTCTGCTCCATTATTTAAGGACTTTGTTGCATTATTTAAGGACTGTGCTGCATTGTTTAAGGACCCTGCTGCATTATTTACGGACTTTGTTACATTATTTAAGTACTCTGCTGCATTATTTAAGGACGCTGCAGCAGTATTTAAGGACTCTGCTGCATTATTTAAGGACTTTGCTGCATTATTTAAGGACTCTGCTGCATTATTAAGGACTTTGCTGCATTATTTAAGGACTCTGCTGCAGTATTTAAGGATTCTGCTGCATTATTTAAGGACTTTGATGCATTATTTAGGGACGCTGCTGCATAATTTAAGGAATCTGCTGCATTATTTAAGGACTTTGCTGCATTATTTAAGGACTTTATTGCATTATTTAAGGATTCTGCTGCATTATTTAAGGAATTTGCTGCATTATTTAAGGACTCTGCTAAATTATTTAAGGACTTTGTTGCATTATTTAATGACTCTGCTGCGGTTTTTAAGGACTCTGCTGCATTATTTAAGGACTTTGATGCATTATTTAAGGAGGCTGCTGCAGAATTTAAGGAATCTGCTGCATTATTTAAGGACTTTGTTGCATTATTTAAGGACTATGCTGCATTATTTAAGGACTCTGCTGCATTATTTAAGGACTTTGCTGCATTATTTAAGTTCTCTTCTGCATTATTTAAGGAATTTTTTGCATTATTTAAGGACTCTGCTGCATTATTTAAGGACTTTGTTGCATTATTTAAGGACTCTGCTGCAGTATTTAAGGACTCTGCTGCATTATTTAAGGACTTTGATGCATTATTTAAGGACGCTGCTGCAGAATTTAAGGAATCTGCTGCATTATTTAAGGACTTTGCTGCATTATTTAAGTACTTTATTGCATTATTTAAGGATTCTGCTGCATTATTTAAGGAATTTGCTGCATTATTTAAGGACTCTGCTAAATTATTTAAGGACTTTGTTGCATTATTTAATGACTCTGCTGCGGTATTTAAGGACTCTGCTGCATTATTTAAGGATTCTGCTGCAGTATTTAAGGACTCTGCTGCATTATTTAAGGACTTTGATGCATTATTTAAGGAGGCTGCTGCAGAATTTAAGGAATCTGCTGCATTACTTAAGGACTTTGTTGCATTATTTAAGGACTATGCTGCATTATTTAAGGACTCTGCTGCATTATTTATGGACTTTGCTGCATTATTTAAGTACTCTTCTGCATTATTTAAGGAATTTTTTGCATTATTTAAGGACTCTGCTGCATTATTTAAGGACTTTGTTGCATTATTTAAGGACTTTGATGCATTATTTAAGGACGCTGCTGCAGTATTTAAGGCCTCTGCTGCATTATTTAAGGACTCTGCTGCATTATTTAAGGACTTTGCTGCATTATTTAAGTACTCTGCTGCATTATTTAAGGATTTTTTTTGCATTATTTAAGGACTCTGTTGCATTATTTAAGGACTTTGATGCATTATTTAAGGATGCTGCTGCAGAATTTAAGGAATCTGCTGCATTATTTAAGGACTTTGTTGCATTATTTAAGGACTCTGCTGCATTATTTAAGGACTTTGCTGCATTATTTAAGGACTCTGCTGCATTATTTAAGGACTTTGCTGCATTATTTAAGGACTCTGCTGTATTATTAAGGACGTTGCTGCATTAATTAAGGACTCTGCTGCATTATTTAAGGACACTGTTGCAGTATTTAATTCCTCTGCTGCATTATATAAGGACTTTGCTGCATTATTTAAGGACTCTGCTGTATTATTAAGGACGTTGCTGCATTAATTAAGGACTCTGCTGCATTATTTAAGGACTTTGCTGCATTATTTAAGGACTCTACTGCATTATTAAGGACGTTGCTGCATTATTTAAGGACTTTATTGCATTATTTAAGGATTCTGCTGCATTATTTAAGGACTCTGCTGCATTATTTAAGGAGTTTGATGCATTATTTAAGGACTCTGCTGCATTATTAAGGCCGTTGCTGCATTTTATTTAAGGAATTTATTGCATTATTTAAGGACTCTGTGCATTATTTAAGGAATTTGCTGCATTATTTAAGGAATCTGCTGCATTATTTAATGACTCTGCTGCGGTATTTAAGGACTCTGCTGCATCATTTAAGCACTCTGCTCCTTTATTTAAGGACTTTGCTGCATTATTTAAGGACTCTGCTGTGGTATTTTAGGACTCTGCTGCATTATTTAAGTACTTTGATGCATTATTTAAGATCTCTGCTGCAGTATTTAAGGACTCTGCTGCATTATTTAATGTCTTTGATGCATTATTTAAGGACTCTTCTGCATTATTTAAGGACTTTGCTGCATTATTTAAGGACGCTGCTGCGGTATTTAAGGCCTCTGCTGAATTATTTAAGGACTTTGCTGCATTATTTAAGGACTCTGCTGCATTATTAAGGACGTTGCTGCATTATTTAAGGACTTTATTGCATTATTTAAGGATTCTGCTGCATTATTTAAGGAATTTCCTGCATTATTTAAGGACTTTGATGCATTATTTAAGAACTCTGCTGCAGTATTTAAGGACTCTGCTGCATTATTTAATGACTCTTCTGCATTATTTAAGGAATTTGCTGCAATATTTAAGGACTCTGCTGCATTATTTAATGACTCTGCTGCGGTATTTTAGGACTCTGCTGCATTATATAAGCACTCTGCTGCATTATTTAAGGACTTTGCTGCATTATTTAAGGACTCTGCTGTGGTATTTTTGGACTCTGCTGCATTATTTAAGGACTTTGATGCATTATTTAAGGACGCTGCTGCGAAATTTAAGGAATCTGCTGCATTATTTAAGGACTTTGTTGCATTATTTAAGGACTCTGCTGCATTATTTAATGAATTTGCTGCATTATTTAAGGACTCTGCTGCATTATTTAAGGACTCTGCTGCGGTATTTTAGGACTCTGCTGCGTTACATAAGGACTCTGCTGCATTATTTAAGGACTTTGCTGCATTATTTAAGGTCTCTACTGCAGTATTTAAGGACTCTGCTGCATTATTTCAGGACTTTGTTGCATTATTTAAGGACTCTGCTGCAGTATTTAAGGACTCTGCTGCATTATTTAAGGACTTTGTTGCATTATTTAATGACTCTGCTGCGGTATTTAAGGACTCTGATGCATTATTTAAGGATGCTGCTGCAGAATTTAAGGAATCTGCTGCATTATTTAAGGACTTTGTTGCATTATTTAAGGACTCTGCTGCGGTATTTTCGGACTCTGCTGCATTATTTAAGGACTTTGATGCATTATTTAAGGACGCTGCTGCGAAATTTAACTAATCTGGTGCATTATTTAAGGACTTTGTTGCATTATTTAAGGGCTCTGCTGCATTATTTAATGAATTTGCTGCATTATATAAGGACTCTGCTGCATTATTTAAGGACTCTGCTGCGGTATTTTAGGACTCTGCTGCATTATATAAGGACTTTGTTGCATTATTTAAGGACTCTGCTGCATTATTTAAGGACTCTGCTGCTGTATTTAAGGACTCTGCTGCATTATTTAAGGACTTTGCTGCTTTATTTAAGGACTTTGTTTCATTATTTAAGGACGCTGCTGCAGTATTTAAGGACTCTGCTGCATTATTTAAGGATGTTGCTGCATTATTTAAGTACTCTTCTGCATTATTTAAGGAATTTTTTGCATTATTTAAGGACTCTGCTGCATTATTTAAGGACTTTGTTGCATTATTTAAGGACTCTGCTGCATTATTTAAGGAATTTTTTGCATTATTTAAGGACTCTGCTGCATTATTTAAGGACTTTGCTGCATTATTTAAGGACTCTGCTGCATTATTAAGGACTTTGCTGCATTATTTAAGGACTCTGCTGCAGTATTTAAGGACTCTGCTGCATTATTTAAGGACTTTGATGCATTATTTAAGGACGCTGCTGCAGAATTTAAGGAATCTGCTGCATTATTTAAGGACTTTGCTGCATTATTTAAGGACTTTATTGCATTATTTAAGGATTCTGCTGCATTATTTAAGGAATTTGCTGCATTATTTAAGGACTCTGCTAAATTATTTAAGGACTTTGTTGCATTATTTAATGACTCTGCTGCGGTATTTAAGGACTCTGCTGCATTATTTAAGGATTCTGCTGCAGTATTTAAGGACTCTGCTGCATTATTTAAGGACTTTGATGCATTATTTAAGGAGGCTGCTGCAGAATTTAAGGAATCTGCTGCATTACTTAAGGACTTTGTTGCATTATTTAAGGACTATGCTGCATTATTTAAGGACTCTGCTGCATTATTTATGGACTTTGCTGCATTATTTAAGTACTCTTCTGCATTATTTAAGGAATTTTTTGCATTATTTAAGGACTCTGCTGCATTATTTAAGGACTTTGTTGCATTATTTAAGGACTTTGATGCATTATTTAAGGACGCTGCTGCAGTATTTAAGGCCTCTGCTGCATTATTTAAGGACTCTGCTGCATTATTTAAGGACTTCGCTGCATTATTTAAGTACTCTGCTGCATTATTTAAGGAATTTTTTGCATTATTTAAGGACTCTGCTGCATTATTTAAGGACTTTGATGCATTATTTAAGGATGCTGCTGCAGAATTTAAGGAATCTGCTGCATTATTTAAGGACTTTGTTGCATTATTTAAGGACTCTGCTGCATTATTTAAGGACTTTGCTGCATTATTTAAGGACTCTGCTGCATTATTTAAGGACTTTGCTGCATTATTTAAGGACTCTGCTGTATTATTAAGGACGTTGCTGCATTAATTAAGGACTCTGCTGCATTATTTAAGTACTCTTCTGCATTATTTAAGGAATTTTTTGCATTATTTAAGGACTTTGCTGCATTATTTAAGTACTCTTCTGCATTATTTAAGGAATTTTTTGCATTATTTAACGACTTTGCTGCATTATTTAAGTACTCTTCTGCATTATTTAAGGAATTTTTTGCATTATTTAAGGACTCTGCTGCATTATTTAAGGACTTTGTTGCATTATTTAAGGACTCTGCTGCATTATTTAAGGACGTTGCTGCAGTATTTAAGGCCTGTGCTGCATTATTTAAGGACTCTGCTGCATTATTTAAGGACTTTGCTGCATTATTTAAGTACTCTTCTGCATTATTTAAGGAATTTTTTGCATTATTTAAGGACTCTGCTGCATTATTTCAGGACTTTGTTGCATTATTTAAGGACTCTGCTGCAGTATTTAAGGACTCTGCTGCATTATTTAAGGACTTTGTTGCATTATTTAATGACTCTGCTGCGGTATTTAAGGACTCTGATGCATTATTTAAGGATGCTGCTGCAGAATTTAAGGAATCTGCTGCATTATTTAAGGACTTTGTTGCATTATTTAAGGACTCTGCTGCGGTATTTTCGGACTCTGCTGCATTATTTAAGGACTTTGATGCATTATTTAAGGACGCTGCTGCGAAATTTAACTAATCTGGTGCATTATTTAAGGACTTTGTTGCATTATTTAAGGGCTCTGCTGCATTATTTAATGAATTTGCTGCATTATATAAGGACTCTGCTGCATTATTTAAGGACTCTGCTGCGGTATTTTAGGACTCTGCTGCATTATATAAGGACTCTGCTGCATTATTTAAGGACTTTGCTGCATTATTTAAGGTCTCTCCTGCAGTATTTAAGGACTCTGCTGCATTATTTAAGGACTTTGTTGCATTATTTAAGGACTCTGCTGCATTATTTAAGGACTCTGCTGCTGTATTTAAGGACTCTGCTGCATTATTTAAGGACTTTGCTGCTTTATTTAAGGACTTTGTTTCATTATTTAAGGACGCTGCTGCAGTATTTAAGGACTCTGCTGCATTATTTATGGATGTTGCTGCATTATTTAAGGACTCTGCTGCATTATTTAATGACTCTGCTGTGGTATTTAAGGACTCTGCTGCATTATTTAAGGACTTTGTTGCATTATTTAAGGACTCTGCTGCATTATTTAAGGACGCTGCTGCAGTATTTAAGGCCTCTGCTGCATTATTTAAGGACTCTGCTGCATTATTTAAGGACTCTACTGCATTATTAAGGACGTTGCTGCATTATTTAAGGACTTTATTGCATTATTTAAGGATTCTGCTGCATTATTTAAGGACTCTGCTGCATTATTTAAGGAGTTTGATGCATTATTTAAGGACTCTGCTGCATTATTTAAGGACTTTGTTGCATTATTTAAGGACGCTGCTGCGGTATTTAAGGACTCTGCTGCATTATTTAAGGACTTTGCTGCATTATTTAACGATTCGGCTGCATTATTAAGGGTGTTGCTGCATTTTATTTAAGGAATTTATTGCATTATTTAAGGACTCTGTGCATTATTTAAGGAATTTGCTGCATTAATTAAGGACTCTGCTGCATTATTTAATGACTCTGCTGCGGTATTTAAGGACTCTGCTGCATCATTTAAGCACTCTGCTGATTTATTTAAGGACTTTGCTGCATTATTTAAGGACTCTGCTGTGGTATTTTAGGACTCTGATGCATTATTTAAATACTTTGATGCATTATTTAAGAACTCTGCTGCAGTATTTAAGGACTCTGCTGCATTATTTAATGTCTTTGATGCATTATTTAAGGACTCTTCTGCATTATTTAAGGACTTTGCTGCATTATTTAAGGACGCTGCTGCGGTATTTAAGGCCTCTGCTGCATTATTTAAGGACTTTGCTGCATTATTTAAGGACTCTGCTGCATTATTAAGGACGTTGCTGCATTATTTAAGGACTTTATTGCATTATTTAAGGATTCTGCTGCATTATTTAAGGAATTTCCTGCATTATTTAAGGACTTTGATGCATTATTTAAGAACTCTGCTGCAGTATTTAAGGACTCTGCTGCATTATTTAAGGACTCTGCTGCATTATTTAAGGACGCTGCTGCGGTATTTAAGGCCTCTGCTGCATTATTTAAGGACTTTGCTGCATTATTTAAGGACTCTATTGCATTATTTAAGGATTCTGCTGCATTATTTAAGGAATTTGCTGCATTATTTAAGGACTCTGTTGCATTATTTAAGGACTTTATTGCATTATTTAAGGATTCTGCTGCATTACTTGAGGAATTTGCTGCATTATTTAAGGACTCTGCTAAATTATTTAAGGACTTTGTTGCATTATTTAATGACTCTGCTGCGGTATTTAAGGACTCTGCTGCATTATTTAAGGATTCTGCTGCAGTATCTAAGGACTCTGCTGCATTATTTAAGGACTTTGATGCATTATTTAAGGAGGCTGCTGCAGAATTTAAGGAATCTGCTGCATTATTTAAGGACTTTGTTGCATTATTTAAGGACTATGCTGCATTATTTAAGGACTCTGCTGCATTATTTAAGGACTTTGCTGCATTATTTAAGTACTCTTCTGCATTATTTAAGGAATTTTTTGCATTATTTAAGGACTCTGCTGCATTATTTAAGGACTTTGTTGCATTATTTAAGGACTCTGCTGCATTATTTAAGGACGCTGCTGCAGTATTTAAGGCCTGTGCTGCATTATTTAAGGACTCTGCTGCATTATTTAAGGACTTTGCTGCATTATTTAAGTACTCTGCTGCATTATTTAAGGAATTTTTTGCATTATTTAAGGACTCTGCTGCATTATTTAAGGACTTTGATGCATTATTTAAGGATGCTGCTGCAGAATTTAAGGAATCTGCTGCATTATTTAAGGACTTTGTTCCATTATTTAAGGACTCTGCTGCATTATTTAAGGACTTTGCTGCATTATTTAAGGACTCTGCTGCATTATTTAAGGACTTTGCTGCATTATTTAAGGACTCTGCTGTATTATTAAGGACGTTGCTGCATTAATTAAGGACTCTGCTGCATTATTTAAGGACTTTGCTGCAGTATTTAAGGACTCTGATGCATTTTTTAAGGACTTTGATGCATTATTTAAGGACGCTGCTGCAGAATTTAAGGAGTCTGCTCCATTATTTAAGGACTTTGTTGCATTATTTAAGGACTGTGCTGCATTGTTTAAGGACCCTGCTGCATTATTTACGGACTTTGTTACATTATTTAAGTACTCTGCTGCATTATTTAAGGACGCTGCAGCAGTATTTAAGGACTCTGCTGCATTATTTAAGGACTTTGCTGCATTATTTAAGGACTCTGCTGCATTATTAAGGACTTTGCTGCATTATTTAAGGACTCTGCTGCAGTATTTAAGGATTCTGCTGCATTATTTAAGGACTTTGATGCATTATTTAGGGACGCTGCTGCATAATTTAAGGAATCTGCTGCATTATTTAAGGACTTTGCTGCATTATTTAAGGACTTTATTGCATTATTTAAGGATTCTGCTGCATTATTTAAGGAATTTGCTGCATTATTTAAGGACTCTGCTAAATTATTTAAGGACTTTGTTGCATTATTTAATGACTCTGCTGCGGTTTTTAAGGACTCTGCTGCATTATTTAAGGACTTTGATGCATTATTTAAGGAGGCTGCTGCAGAATTTAAGGAATCTGCTGCATTATTTAAGGACTTTGTTGCATTATTTAAGGACTATGCTGCATTATTTAAGGACTCTGCTGCATTATTTAAGGACTTTGCTGCATTATTTAAGTTCTCTTCTGCATTATTTAAGGAATTTTTTGCATTATTTAAGGACTCTGCTGCATTATTTAAGGACTTTGTTGCATTATTTAAGGACTCTGCTGCAGTATTTAAGGACTCTGCTGCATTATTTAAGGACTTTGATGCATTATTTAAGGACGCTGCTGCAGAATTTAAGGAATCTGCTGCATTATTTAAGGACTTTGCTGCATTATTTAAGTACTTTATTGCATTATTTAAGGATTCTGCTGCATTATTTAAGGAATTTGCTGCATTATTTAAGGACTCTGCTAAATTATTTAAGGACTTTGTTGCATTATTTAATGACTCTGCTGCGGTATTTAAGGACTCTGCTGCATTATTTAAGGATTCTGCTGCAGTATTTAAGGACTCTGCTGCATTATTTAAGGACTTTGATGCATTATTTAAGGAGGCTGCTGCAGAATTTAAGGAATCTGCTGCATTACTTAAGGACTTTGTTGCATTATTTAAGGACTATGCTGCATTATTTAAGGACTCTGCTGCATTATTTATGGACTTTGCTGCATTATTTAAGTACTCTTCTGCATTATTTAAGGAATTTTTTGCATTATTTAAGGACTCTGCTGCATTATTTAAGGACTTTGTTGCATTATTTAAGGACTTTGATGCATTATTTAAGGACGCTGCTGCAGTATTTAAGGCCTCTGCTGCATTATTTAAGGACTCTGCTGCATTATTTAAGGACTTTGCTGCATTATTTAAGTACTCTGCTGCATTATTTAAGGATTTTTTTGCATTATTTAAGGACTCTGTTGCATTATTTAAGGACTTTGATGCATTATTTAAGGATGCTGCTGCAGAATTTAAGGAATCTGCTGCATTATTTAAGGACTTTGTTGCATTATTTAAGGACTCTGCTGCATTATTTAAGGACTTTGCTGCATTATTTAAGGACTCTGCTGCATTATTTAAGGACTTTGCTGCATTATTTAAGGACTCTGCTGTATTATTAAGGACGTTGCTGCATTAATTAAGGACTCTGCTGCATTATTTAAGGACACTGCTGCAGTATTTAATTCCTCTGCTGCATTATATAAGGACTTTGCTGCATTATTTAAGGACTCTGCTGTATTATTAAGGACGTTGCTGCATTAATTAAGGACTCTGCTGCATTATTTAAGGACTTTGCTGCATTATTTAAGGACTCTACTGCATTATTAAGGACGTTGCTGCATTATTTAAGGACTTTATTGCATTATTTAAGGATTCTGCTGCATTATTTAAGGACTCTGCTGCATTATTTAAGGAGTTTGATGCATTATTTAAGGACTCTGCTGCATTATTAAGGGCGTTGCTGCATTTTATTTAAGGAATTTATTGCATTATTTAAGGACTCTGTGCATTATTTAAGGAATTTGCTGCATTATTTAAGGAATCTGCTGCATTATTTAATGACTCTGCTGCGGTATTTAAGGACTCTGCTGCATCATTTAAGCACTCTGCTCCTTTATTTAAGGACTTTGCTGCATTATTTAAGGACTCTGCTGTGGTATTTTAGGACTCTGCTGCATTATTTAAGTACTTTGATGCATTATTTAAGATCTCTGCTGCAGTATTTAAGGACTCTGCTGCATTATTTAATGTCTTTGATGCATTATTTAAGGACTCTTCTGCATTATTTAAGGACTTTGCTGCATTATTTAAGGACGCTGCTGCGGTATTTAAGGCCTCTGCTGAATTATTTAAGGACTTTGCTGCATTATTTAAGGACTCTGCTGCATTATTAAGGACGTTGCTGCATTATTTAAGGACTTTATTGCATTATTTAAGGATTCTGCTGCATTATTTAAGGAATTTCCTGCATTATTTAAGGACTTTGATGCATTATTTAAGAACTCTGCTGCAGTATTTAAGGACTCTGCTGCATTATTTAATGACTCTTCTGCATTATTTAAGGAATTTGCTGCAATATTTAAGGACTCTGCTGCATTATTTAATGACTCTGCTGCGGTATTTTAGGACTCTGCTGCATTATATAAGCACTCTGCTGCATTATTTAAGGACTTTGCTGCATTATTTAAGGACTCTGCTGTGGTATTTTTGGACTCTGCTGCATTATTTAAGGACTTTGATGCATTATTTAAGGACGCTGCTGCGAAATTTAAGGAATCTGCTGCATTATTTAAGGACTTTGTTGCATTATTTAAGGACTCTGCTGCATTATTTAATGAATTTGCTGCATTATTTAAGGACTCTGCTGCATTATTTAAGGACTCTGCTGCGGTATTTTAGGACTCTGCTGCGTTACATAAGGACTCTGCTGCATTATTTAAGGACTTTGCTGCATTATTTAAGGTCTCTACTGCAGTATTTAAGGACTCTGCTGCATTATTTCAGGACTTTGTTGCATTATTTAAGGACTCTGCTGCAGTATTTAAGGACTCTGCTGCATTATTTAAGGACTTTGTTGCATTATTTAATGACTCTGCTGCGGTATTTAAGGACTCTGATGCATTATTTAAGGATGCTGCTGCAGAATTTAAGGAATCTGCTGCATTATTTAAGGACTTTGTTGCATTATTTAAGGACTCTGCTGCGGTATTTTCGGACTCTGCTGCATTATTTAAGGACTTTGATGCATTATTTAAGGACGCTGCTGCGAAATTTAACTAATCTGGTGCATTATTTAAGGACTTTGTTGCATTATTTAAGGGCTCTGCTGCATTATTTAATGAATTTGCTGCATTATATAAGGACTCTGCTGCATTATTTAAGGACTCTGCTGCGGTATTTTAGGACTCTGCTGCATTATATAAGGACTTTGTTGCATTATTTAAGGACTCTGCTGCATTATTTAAGGACTCTGCTGCTGTATTTAAGGACTCTGCTGCATTATTTAAGGACTTTGCTGCTTTATTTAAGGACTTTGTTTCATTATTTAAGGACGCTGCTGCAGTATTTAAGGACTCTGCTGCATTATTTAAGGATGTTGCTGCATTATTTAAGTACTCTTCTGCATTATTTAAGGAATTTTTTGCATTATTTAAGGACTCTGCTGCATTATTTAAGGACTTTGTTGCATTATTTAAGGACTCTGCTGCATTATTTAAGGAATTTTTTGCATTATTTAAGGACTCTGCTGCATTATTTAAGGACTTTGCTGCATTATTTAAGGACTCTGCTGCATTATTAAGGACTTTGCTGCATTATTTAAGGACTCTGCTGCAGTATTTAAGGACTCTGCTGCATTATTTAAGGACTTTGATGCATTATTTAAGGACGCTGCTGCAGAATTTAAGGAATCTGCTGCATTATTTAAGGACTTTGCTGCATTATTTAAGGACTTTATTGCATTATTTAAGGATTCTGCTGCATTATTTAAGGAATTTGCTGCATTATTTAAGGACTCTGCTAAATTATTTAAGGACTTTGTTGCATTATTTAATGACTCTGCTGCGGTATTTAAGGACTCTGCTGCATTATTTAAGGATTCTGCTGCAGTATTTAAGGACTCTGCTGCATTATTTAAGGACTTTGATGCATTATTTAAGGAGGCTGCTGCAGAATTTAAGGAATCTGCTGCATTACTTAAGGACTTTGTTGCATTATTTAAGGACTATGCTGCATTATTTAAGGACTCTGCTGCATTATTTATGGACTTTGCTGCATTATTTAAGTACTCTTCTGCATTATTTAAGGAATTTTTTGCATTATTTAATTACTCTGCTGCATTATTTAAGGACTTTGTTGCATTATTTAAGGACTTTGATGCATTATTTAAGGACGCTGCTGCAGTATTTAAGGCCTCTGCTGCATTATTTAAGGACTCTGCTGCATTATTTAAGGACTTCGCTGCATTATTTAAGTACTCTGCTGCATTATTTAAGGAATTTTTTGCATTATTTAAGGACTCTGCTGCATTATTTAAGGACTTTGATGCATTATTTAAGGATGCTGCTGCAGAATTTAAGGAATCTGCTGCATTATTTAAGGACTTTGTTGCATTATTTAAGGACTCTGCTGCATTATTTAAGGACTTTGCTGCATTATTTAAGGACTCTGCTGCATTATTTAAGGACTTTGCTGCATTATTTAAGGACTCTGCTGTATTATTAAGGATGTTGCTGCATTAATTAAGGACTCTGCTGCATTATTTAAGTACTCTTCTGCATTATTTAAGGAATTTTTTGCATTATTTAAGGACTTTGCTGCATTATTTAAGTACTCTTCTGCATTATTTAAGGAATTTTTTGCATTATTTAAGGACTTTGCTGCATTATTTAAGTACTCTTCTGCATTATTTAAGGAATTTTTTGCATTATTTAAGGACTCTGCTGCATTATTTAAGGACTTTGTTGCATTATTTAAGGACTCTGCTGCATTATTTAAGGACGCTGCTGCAGTATTTAAGGCCTGTGCTGCATTATTTAAGGACTCTGCTGCATTATTTAAGGACTTTGCTGCATTATTTAAGTACTCTTCTGCATTATTTAAGGAATTTTTTGCATTATTTAAGGACTCTGCTGCATTATTTCAGGACTTTGTTGCATTATTTAAGGACTCTGCTGCAGTATTTAAGGACTCTGCTGCATTATTTAAGGACTTTGTTGCATTATTTAATGACTCTGCTGCGGTATTTAAGGACTCTGATGCATTATTTAAGGATGCTGCTGCAGAATTTAAGGAATCTGCTGCATTATTTAAGGACTTTGTTGCATTATTTAAGGACTCTGCTGCGGTATTTTCGGACTCTGCTGCATTATTTAAGGACTTTGATGCATTATTTAAGGACGCTGCTGCGAAATTTAACTAATCTGGTGCATTATTTAAGGACTTTGTTGCATTATTTAAGGGCTCTGCTGCATTATTTAATGAATTTGCTGCATTATATAAGGACTCTGCTGCATTATTTAAGGACTCTGCTGCGGTATTTTAGGACTCTGCTGCATTATATAAGGACTCTGCTGCATTATTTAAGGACTTTGCTGCATTATTTAAGGTCTCTCCTGCAGTATTTAAGGACTCTGCTGCATTATTTAAGGACTTTGTTGCATTATTTAAGGACTCTGCTGCATTATTTAAGGACTCTGCTGCTGTATTTAAGGACTCTGCTGCATTATTTAAGGACTTTGCTGCTTTATTTAAGGACTTTGTTTCATTATTTAAGGACGCTGCTGCAGTATTTAAGGACTCTGCTGCATTATTTATGGATGTTGCTGCATTATTTAAGGACTCTGCTGCATTATTTAATGACTCTGCTGTGGTATTTAAGGACTCTGCTGCATTATTTAAGGACTTTGTTGCATTATTTAAGGACTCTGCTGCATTATTTAAGGACGCTGCTGCAGTATTTAAGGCCTCTGCTGCATTATTTAAGGACTCTGCTGCATTATTTAAGGACTCTACTGCATTATTAAGGACGTTGCTGCATTATTTAAGGACTTTATTGCATTATTTAAGGATTCTGCTGCATTATTTAAGGACTCTGCTGCATTATTTAAGGAGTTTGATGCATTATTTAAGGACTCTGCTGCATTATTTAAGGACTTTGTTGCATTATTTAAGGACGCTGCTGCGGTATTTAAGGACTCTGCTGCATTATTTAAGGACTTTGCTGCATTTTTTAACGATTCGGCTGCATTATTAAGGGTGTTGCTGCATTTTATTTAAGGAATTTATTGCATTATTTAAGGACTCTGTGCATTATTTAAGGAATTTGCTGCATTATTTAAGGACTCTGCTGCATTATTTAATGACTCTGCTGCGGTATTTAAGGACTCTGCTGCATCATTTAAGCACTCTGCTGATTTATTTAAGGACTTTGCTGCATTATTTAAGGACTCTGCTGTGGTATTTTAGGACTCTGATGCATTATTTAAATACTTTGATGCATTATTTAAGAACTCTGCTGCAGTATTTAAGGACTCTGCTGCATTATTTAATGTCTTTGATGCATTATTTAAGGACTCTTCTGCATTATTTAAGGACTTTGCTGCATTATTTAAGGACGCTGCTGCGGTATTTAAGGCCTCTGCTGCATTATTTAAGGACTTTGCTGCATTATTTAAGGACTCTGCTGCATTATTAAGGACGTTGCTGCATTATTTAAGGACTTTATTGCATTATTTAAGGATTCTGCTGCATTATTTAAGGAATTTCCTGCATTATTTAAGGACTTTGATGCATTATTTAAGAACTCTGCTGCAGTATTTAAGGACTCTGCTGCATTATTTAAGGACTCTGCTGCATTATTTAAGGACGCTGCTGCGGTATTTAAGGCCTCTGCTGCATTATTTAAGGACTTTGCTGCATTATTTAAGGACTCTATTGCATTATTTAAGGATTCTGCTGCATTATTTAAGGAATTTGCTGCATTATTTAAGGACTCTGTTGCATTATTTAAGGACTTTATTGCATTATTTAAGGATTCTGCTGCATTACTTAAGGAATTTGCTGCATTATTTAAGGACTCTGCTAAATTATTTAAGGACTTTGTTGCATTATTTAATGACTCTGCTGCGGTATTTAAGGACTCTGCTGCATTATTTAAGGATTCTGCTGCAGTATCTAAGGACTCTGCTGCATTATTTAAGGACTTTGATGCATTATTTAAGGAGGCTGCTGCAGAATTTAAGGAATCTGCTGCATTATTTAAGGACTTTGTTGCATTATTTAAGGACTATGCTGCATTATTTAAGGACTCTGCTGCATTATTTAAGGACTTTGCTGCATTATTTAAGTACTCTTCTGCATTATTTAAGGAATTTTTTGCATTATTTAAGGACTCTGCTGCATTATTTAAGGACTTTGTTGCATTATTTAAGGACTCTGCTGCATTATTTAAGGACGCTGCTGCAGTATTTAAGGCCTGTGCTGCATTATTTAAGGACTCTGCTGCATTATTTAAGGACTTTGCTGCATTATTTAAGTACTCTGCTGCATTATTTAAGGAATTTTTTGCATTATTTAAGCACTCTGCTGCATTATTTAAGGACTTTGATGCATTATTTAAGGATGCTGCTGCAGAATTTAAGGAATCTGCTGCATTATTTAAGGACTTTGTTCCATTATTTAAGGACTCTGCTGCATTATTTAAGGACTTTGCTGCATTATTTAAGGACTCTGCTGCATTATTTAAGGACTTTGCTGCATTATTTAAGGACTCTGCTGTATTATTAAGGACGTTGCTGCATTAATTAAGGACTCTGCTGCATTATTTAAGGACTTTGCTGCAGTATTTAAGGACTCTGATGCATTTTTTAAGGACTTTGATGCATTATTTAAGGACGCTGCTGCAGAATTTAAGGAGTCTGCTCCATTATTTAAGGACTTTGTTGCATTATTTAAGGACTGTGCTGCATTGTTTAAGGACCCTGCTGCATTATTTACGGACTTTGTTACATTATTTAAGTACTCTGCTGCATTATTTAAGGACGCTGCAGCAGTATTTAAGGACTCTGCTGCATTATTTAAGGACTTTGCTGCATTATTTAAGGACTCTGCTGCATTATTAAGGACTTTGCTGCATTATTTAAGGACTCTGCTGCAGTATTTAAGGATTCTGCTGCATTATTTAAGGACTTTGATGCATTATTTAGGGACGCTGCTGCATAATTTAAGGAATCTGCTGCATTATTTAAGGACTTTGCTGCATTATTTAAGGACTTTATTGCATTATTTAAGGATTCTGCTGCATTATTTAAGGAATTTGCTGCATTATTTAAGGACTCTGCTAAATTATTTAAGGACTTTGTTGCATTATTTAATGACTCTGCTGCGGTTTTTAAGGACTCTGCTGCATTATTTAAGGACTTTGATGCATTATTTAAGGAGGCTGCTGCAGAATTTAAGGAATCTGCTGCATTATTTAAGGACTTTGTTGCATTATTTAAGGACTATGCTGCATTATTTAAGGACTCTGCTGCATTATTTAAGGACTTTGCTGCATTATTTAAGTTCTCTTCTGCATTATTTAAGGAATTTTTTGCATTATTTAAGGACTCTGCTGCATTATTTAAGGACTTTGTTGCATTATTTAAGGACTCTGCTGCATTATTTAAGGACGCTGCTGCAGTATTTAAGGCCTGTGCTGCATTATTTAAGGACTCTGCTGCATTATTTAAGGACTTTGCTGCATTATTTAAGTACTCTTCTGCATTATTTAAGGAATTTTTTGCATTATTTAAGGACTCTGCTGCATTATTTAAGGACTTTGTTGCATTATTTAAGGACTCTGCTGCATTATTTAAGGACTTTGCTGCATTATTTAAGTACTCTGCTGCATTATTTAAGGAATTTTTTGCATTATTTAAGGACTCTGCTGCATTATTTAAGGACTTTGATGCATTATTTAAGGATGCTGCTGCAGAATTTAAGGAATCTGCTGCATTATTTAAGGACTTTGTTCCATTATTTAAGGACTCTGCTGCATTATTTAAGGACTTTGCTGCATTATTTAAGGACTCTGCTGCATTATTTAAGGACTTTGCTGCATTATTTAAGGACTCTGCTGTATTATTAAGGACGTTGCTGCATTAATTAAGGACTCTGCTGCATTATTTAAGGACTTTGCTGCAGTATTTAAGGACTCTGATGCATTTTTTAAGGACTTTGATGCATTATTTAAGGACGCTGCTGCAGAATTTAAGGAGTCTGCTCCATTATTTAAGGACTCTGTTGCATTATTTAAGGACTGTGCTGCATTGTTTAAGGACCCTGCTGCATTATTTAAGGACTTTGTTACATTATTTAAGTACTCTGCTGCATTATTTAAGGACGCTGCAGCAGTATTTAAGGACTCTGCTGCATTATTTAAGGACTTTGCTGCATTATTTAAGGACTCTGCTGCATTATTAAGGACTTTGCTGCATTATTTAAGGACTCTGCTGCAGTATTTAAGGACTCTGCTGCATTATTTAAGGACTTTGATGCATTATTTAAGGACGCTGCTGCAGAATTTAAGGAATCTGCTGCATTATTTAAGGACTTTGCTGCATTATTTAAGGACTCTATTGCATTATTTAAGGATTCTGCTGCATTATTTAAGGAATTTCCTGCATTATTTAAGGACTTTGATGCATTATTTAAGAACTCTGCTGCAGTATTTAAGGACTCTGCTGCATTATTTAATGACTCTTCTGCATTATTTAAGGAATTTGCTGCAATATTTAAGGACTCTGCTGCATTATTTAATGACTCTGCTGCGGTATTTTAGGACTCTGCTGCATTATATAAGCACTCTGCTGCATTATTTAAGGACTTTGCTGCATTATTTAAGGACTCTGCTGTGGTATTTTTGGACTCTGCTGCATTATTTAAGGACTTTGATGCATTATTTAAGGACGCTGCTGCGAAATTTATGGAATCTGCTGCATTATTTAAGGACTTTGTTGCATTATTTAAGGACTCTGCTGCATTATTTAATGAATTTGCTGCATTATTTAAGGACTCTGCTGCATTATTTAAGGACTCTGCTGCGGTATTTTAGGACTCTGCTGCGTTACATAAGGACTCTGCTGCATTATTTAAGGACTTTGCTGCATTATTTAAGGTCTCTACTGCAGTATTTAAGGACTCTGCTGCATTATTTCAGGACTTTGTTGCATTATTTAAGGACTCTGCTGCAGTATTTAAGGACTCTGCTGCATTATTTAAGGACTTTGTTGCATTATTTAATGACTCTGCTGCGGTATTTAAGGACTCTGATGCATTATTTAAGGATGCTGCTGCAGAATTTAAGGAATCTGCTGCATTATTTAAGGACTTTGTTGCATTATTTAAGGACTCTGCTGCGGTATTTTCGGACTCTGCTGCATTATTTAAGGACTTTGATGCATTATTTAAGGACGCTGCTGCGAAATTTAACTAATCTGGTGCATTATTTAAGGACTTTGTTGCATTATTTAAGGGCTCTGCTGCATTATTTAATGAATTTGCTGCATTATATAAGGACTCTGCTGCATTATTTAAGGACTCTGCTGCGGTATTTTAGGACTCTGCTGCATTATATAAGGACTTTGTTGCATTATTTAAGGACTCTGCTGCATTATTTAAGGACTCTGCTGCTGTATTTAAGGACTCTGCTGCATTATTTAAGGACTTTGCTGCTTTATTTAAGGACTTTGTTTCATTATTTAAGGACGCTGCTGCAGTATTTAAGGACTCTGCTGCATTATTTAAGGATGTTGCTGCATTATTTAAGTACTCTTCTGCATTATTTAAGGAATTTTTTGCATTATTTAAGGACTCTGCTGCATTATTTAAGGACTTTGTTGCATTATTTAAGGACTCTGCTGCATTATTTAAGGAATTTTTTGCATTATTTAAGGACTCTGCTGCATTATTTAAGGACTCTGCTGCATTATTAAGGACTTTGCTGCATTATTTAAGGATTCTGCTGCAGTATTTAAGGACTCTGCTGCATTATTTAAGGACTTTGATGCATTATTTAAGGAGGCTGCTGCAGAATTTAAGGAATCTGCTGCATTACTTAAGGACTTTGTTGCATTATTTAAGGACTATGCTGCATTATTTAAGGACTCTGCTGCATTATTTATGGACTTTGCTGCATTATTTAAGTACTCTTCTGCATTATTTAAGGAATTTTTTGCATTATTTAAGGACTCTGCTGCATTATTTAAGGACTTTGTTGCATTATTTAAGGACTTTGATGCATTATTTAAGGACGCTGCTGCAGTATTTAAGGCCTCTGCTGCATTATTTAAGGACTCTGCTGCATTATTTAAGGACTTCGCTGCATTATTTAAGTACTCTGCTGCATTATTTAAGGAATTTTTTGCATTATTTAAGGACTCTGCTGCATTATTTAAGGACTTTGATGCATTATTTAAGGATGCTGCTGCAGAATTTAAGGAATCTGCTGCATTATTTAAGGACTTTGTTGCATTATTTAAGGACTCTGCTGCATTATTTAAGGACTTTGCTGCATTATTTAAGGACTCTGCTGCATTATTTAAGGACTTTGCTGCATTATTTAAGGACTCTGCTGTATTATTAAGGATGTTGCTGCATTAATTAAGGACTCTGCTGCATTATTTAAGTACTCTTCTGCATTATTTAAGGAATTTTTTGCATTATTTAAGGACTTTGCTGCATTATTTAAGTACTCTTCTGCATTATTTAAGGAATTTTTTGCATTATTTAAGGACTTTGCTGCATTATTTAAGTACTCTTCTGCATTATTTAAGGAATTTTTTGCATTATTTAAGGACTCTGCTGCATTATTTAAGGACTTTGTTGCATTATTTAAGGACTCTGCTGCATTATTTAAGGACGCTGCTGCAGTATTTAAGGCCTGTGCTGCATTATTTAAGGACTCTGCTGCATTATTTAAGGACTTTGCTGCATTATTTAAGTACTCTTCTGCATTATTTAAGGAATTTTTTGCATTATTTAAGGACTCTGCTGCATTATTTCAGGACTTTGTTGCATTATTTAAGGACTCTGCTGCAGTATTTAAGGACTCTGCTGCATTATTTAAGGACTTTGTTGCATTATTTAATGACTCTGCTGCGGTATTTAAGGACTCTGATGCATTATTTAAGGATGCTGCTGCAGAATTTAAGGAATCTGCTGCATTATTTAAGGACTTTGTTGCATTATTTAAGGACTCTGCTGCGGTATTTTCGGACTCTGCTGCATTATTTAAGGACTTTGATGCATTATTTAAGGACGCTGCTGCGAAATTTAACTAATCTGGTGCATTATTTAAGGACTTTGTTGCATTATTTAAGGGCTCTGCTGCATTATTTAATGAATTTGCTGCATTATATAAGGACTCTGCTGCATTATTTAAGGACTCTGCTGCGGTATTTTAGGACTCTGCTGCATTATATAAGGACTCTGCTGCATTATTTAAGGACTTTGCTGCATTATTTAAGGTCTCTCCTGCAGTATTTAAGGACTCTGCTGCATTATTTAAGGACTTTGTTGCATTATTTAAGGACTCTGCTGCATTATTTAAGGACTCTGCTGCTGTATTTAAGGACTCTGCTGCATTATTTAAGGACTTTGCTGCTTTATTTAAGGACTTTGTTTCATTATTTAAGGACGCTGCTGCAGTATTTAAGGACTCTGCTGCATTATTTATGGATGTTGCTGCATTATTTAAGGACTCTGCTGCATTATTTAATGACTCTGCTGTGGTATTTAAGGACTCTGCTGCATTATTTAAGGACTTTGTTGCATTATTTAAGGACTCTGCTGCATTATTTAAGGACGCTGCTGCAGTATTTAAGGCCTCTGCTGCATTATTTAAGGACTCTGCTGCATTATTTAAGGACTCTACTGCATTATTAAGGACGTTGCTGCATTATTTAAGGACTTTATTGCATTATTTAAGGATTCTGCTGCATTATTTAAGGACTCTGCTGCATTATTTAAGGAGTTTGATGCATTATTTAAGGACTCTGCTGCATTATTTAAGGACTTTGTTGCATTATTTAAGGACGCTGCTGCGGTATTTAAGGACTCTGCTGCATTATTTAAGGACTTTGCTGCATTTTTTAACGATTCGGCTGCATTATTAAGGGTGTTGCTGCATTTTATTTAAGGAATTTATTGCATTATTTAAGGACTCTGTGCATTATTTAAGGAATTTGCTGCATTATTTAAGGACTCTGCTGCATTATTTAATGACTCTGCTGCGGTATTTAAGGACTCTGCTGCATCATTTAAGCACTCTGCTGATTTATTTAAGGACTTTGCTGCATTATTTAAGGACTCTGCTGTGGTATTTTAGGACTCTGATGCATTATTTAAATACTTTGATGCATTATTTAAGAACTCTGCTGCAGTATTTAAGGACTCTGCTGCATTATTTAATGTCTTTGATGCATTATTTAAGGACTCTTCTGCATTATTTAAGGACTTTGCTGCATTATTTAAGGACGCTGCTGCGGTATTTAAGGCCTCTGCTGCATTATTTAAGGACTTTGCTGCATTATTTAAGGACTCTGCTGCATTATTAAGGACGTTGCTGCATTATTTAAGGACTTTATTGCATTATTTAAGGATTCTGCTGCATTATTTAAGGAATTTCCTGCATTATTTAAGGACTTTGATGCATTATTTAAGAACTCTGCTGCAGTATTTAAGGACTCTGCTGCATTATTTAAGGACTCTGCTGCATTATTTAAGGACGCTGCTGCGGTATTTAAGGCCTCTGCTGCATTATTTAAGGACTTTGCTGCATTATTTAAGGACTCTATTGCATTATTTAAGGATTCTGCTGCATTATTTAAGGAATTTGCTGCATTATTTAAGGACTCTGTTGCATTATTTAAGGACTTTATTGCATTATTTAAGGATTCTGCTGCATTACTTAAGGAATTTGCTGCATTATTTAAGGACTCTGCTAAATTATTTAAGGACTTTGTTGCATTATTTAATGACTCTGCTGCGGTATTTAAGGACTCTGCTGCATTATTTAAGGATTCTGCTGCAGTATCTAAGGACTCTGCTGCATTATTTAAGGACTTTGATGCATTATTTAAGGAGGCTGCTGCAGAATTTAAGGAATCTGCTGCATTATTTAAGGACTTTGTTGCATTATTTAAGGACTATGCTGCATTATTTAAGGACTCTGCTGCATTATTTAAGGACTTTGCTGCATTATTTAAGTACTCTTCTGCATTATTTAAGGAATTTTTTGCATTATTTAAGGACTCTGCTGCATTATTTAAGGACTTTGTTGCATTATTTAAGGACTCTGCTGCATTATTTAAGGACGCTGCTGCAGTATTTAAGGCCTGTGCTGCATTATTTAAGGACTCTGCTGCATTATTTAAGGACTTTGCTGCATTATTTAAGTACTCTGCTGCATTATTTAAGGAATTTTTTGCATTATTTAAGCACTCTGCTGCATTATTTAAGGACTTTGATGCATTATTTAAGGATGCTGCTGCAGAATTTAAGGAATCTGCTGCATTATTTAAGGACTTTGTTCCATTATTTAAGGACTCTGCTGCATTATTTAAGGACTTTGCTGCATTATTTAAGGACTCTGCTGCATTATTTAAGGACTTTGCTGCATTATTTAAGGACTCTGCTGTATTATTAAGGACGTTGCTGCATTAATTAAGGACTCTGCTGCATTATTTAAGGACTTTGCTGCAGTATTTAAGGACTCTGATGCATTTTTTAAGGACTTTGATGCATTATTTAAGGACGCTGCTGCAGAATTTAAGGAGTCTGCTCCATTATTTAAGGACTTTGTTGCATTATTTAAGGACTGTGCTGCATTGTTTAAGGACCCTGCTGCATTATTTACGGACTTTGTTACATTATTTAAGTACTCTGCTGCATTATTTAAGGACGCTGCAGCAGTATTTAAGGACTCTGCTGCATTATTTAAGGACTTTGCTGCATTATTTAAGGACTCTGCTGCATTATTAAGGACTTTGCTGCATTATTTAAGGACTCTGCTGCAGTATTTAAGGATTCTGCTGCATTATTTAAGGACTTTGATGCATTATTTAGGGACGCTGCTGCATAATTTAAGGAATCTGCTGCATTATTTAAGGACTTTGCTGCATTATTTAAGGACTTTATTGCATTATTTAAGGATTCTGCTGCATTATTTAAGGAATTTGCTGCATTATTTAAGGACTCTGCTAAATTATTTAAGGACTTTGTTGCATTATTTAATGACTCTGCTGCGGTTTTTAAGGACTCTGCTGCATTATTTAAGGACTTTGATGCATTATTTAAGGAGGCTGCTGCAGAATTTAAGGAATCTGCTGCATTATTTAAGGACTTTGTTGCATTATTTAAGGACTATGCTGCATTATTTAAGGACTCTGCTGCATTATTTAAGGACTTTGCTGCATTATTTAAGTTCTCTTCTGCATTATTTAAGGAATTTTTTGCATTATTTAAGGACTCTGCTGCATTATTTAAGGACTTTGTTGCATTATTTAAGGACTCTGCTGCATTATTTAAGGACGCTGCTGCAGTATTTAAGGCCTGTGCTGCATTATTTAAGGACTCTGCTGCATTATTTAAGGACTTTGCTGCATTATTTAAGTACTCTTCTGCATTATTTAAGGAATTTTTTGCATTATTTAAGGACTCTGCTGCATTATTTAAGGACTTTGTTGCATTATTTAAGGACTCTGCTGCATTATTTAAGGACTTTGCTGCATTATTTAAGTACTCTGCTGCATTATTTAAGGAATTTTTTGCATTATTTAAGGACTCTGCTGCATTATTTAAGGACTTTGATGCATTATTTAAGGATGCTGCTGCAGAATTTAAGGAATCTGCTGCATTATTTAAGGACTTTGTTCCATTATTTAAGGACTCTGCTGCATTATTTAAGGACTTTGCTGCATTATTTAAGGACTCTGCTGCATTATTTAAGGACTTTGCTGCATTATTTAAGGACTCTGCTGTATTATTAAGGACGTTGCTGCATTAATTAAGGACTCTGCTGCATTATTTAAGGACTTTGCTGCAGTATTTAAGGACTCTGATGCATTTTTTAAGGACTTTGATGCATTATTTAAGGACGCTGCTGCAGAATTTAAGGAGTCTGCTCCATTATTTAAGGACTCTGTTGCATTATTTAAGGACTGTGCTGCATTGTTTAAGGACCCTGCTGCATTATTTAAGGACTTTGTTACATTATTTAAGTACTCTGCTGCATTATTTAAGGACGCTGCAGCAGTATTTAAGGACTCTGCTGCATTATTTAAGGACTTTGCTGCATTATTTAAGGACTCTGCTGCATTATTAAGGACTTTGCTGCATTATTTAAGGACTCTGCTGCAGTATTTAAGGACTCTGCTGCATTATTTAAGGACTTTGATGCATTATTTAAGGACGCTGCTGCAGAATTTAAGGAATCTGCTGCATTATTTAAGGACTTTGCTGCATTATTTAAGGACTCTATTGCATTATTTAAGGATTCTGCTGCATTATTTAAGGAATTTCCTGCATTATTTAAGGACTTTGATGCATTATTTAAGAACTCTGCTGCAGTATTTAAGGACTCTGCTGCATTATTTAATGACTCTTCTGCATTATTTAAGGAATTTGCTGCAATATTTAAGGACTCTGCTGCATTATTTAATGACTCTGCTGCGGTATTTTAGGACTCTGCTGCATTATATAAGCACTCTGCTGCATTATTTAAGGACTTTGCTGCATTATTTAAGGACTCTGCTGTGGTATTTTTGGACTCTGCTGCATTATTTAAGGACTTTGATGCATTATTTAAGGACGCTGCTGCGAAATTTATGGAATCTGCTGCATTATTTAAGGACTTTGTTGCATTATTTAAGGACTCTGCTGCATTATTTAATGAATTTGCTGCATTATTTAAGGACTCTGCTGCATTATTTAAGGACTCTGCTGCGGTATTTTAGGACTCTGCTGCGTTACATAAGGACTCTGCTGCATTATTTAAGGACTTTGCTGCATTATTTAAGGTCTCTACTGCAGTATTTAAGGACTCTGCTGCATTATTTCAGGACTTTGTTGCATTATTTAAGGACTCTGCTGCAGTATTTAAGGACTCTGCTGCATTATTTAAGGACTTTGTTGCATTATTTAATGACTCTGCTGCGGTATTTAAGGACTCTGATGCATTATTTAAGGATGCTGCTGCAGAATTTAAGGAATCTGCTGCATTATTTAAGGACTTTGTTGCATTATTTAAGGACTCTGCTGCGGTATTTTCGGACTCTGCTGCATTATTTAAGGACTTTGATGCATTATTTAAGGACGCTGCTGCGAAATTTAACTAATCTGGTGCATTATTTAAGGACTTTGTTGCATTATTTAAGGGCTCTGCTGCATTATTTAATGAATTTGCTGCATTATATAAGGACTCTGCTGCATTATTTAAGGACTCTGCTGCGGTATTTTAGGACTCTGCTGCATTATATAAGGACTTTGTTGCATTATTTAAGGACTCTGCTGCATTATTTAAGGACTCTGCTGCTGTATTTAAGGACTCTGCTGCATTATTTAAGGACTTTGCTGCTTTATTTAAGGACTTTGTTTCATTATTTAAGGACGCTGCTGCAGTATTTAAGGACTCTGCTGCATTATTTAAGGATGTTGCTGCATTATTTAAGTACTCTTCTGCATTATTTAAGGAATTTTTTGCATTATTTAAGGACTCTGCTGCATTATTTAAGGACTTTGTTGCATTATTTAAGGACTCTGCTGCATTATTTAAGGAATTTTTTGCATTATTTAAGGACTCTGCTGCATTATTTAAGGACTCTGCTGCATTATTAAGGACTTTGCTGCATTATTTAAGGACTCTGCTGCAGTATTTAAGTACTCTGCTGCATTATTTAAGGACTTTGATGCATTATTTAAGGACGCTGCTGCAGAATTTAAGGAATCTGCTGCATTATTTAAGGACTTTGCTGCATTATTTAAGGACTTTATTGCATTATTTAAGGATTCTGCTGCATTATTTAAGGAATTTGCTGCATTATTTAAGGACTCTGCTAAATTATTTAAGGACTTTGTTGCATTATTTAATGACTCTGCTGCGGTATTTAAGGACTCTGCTGCATTATTTAAGGATTCTGCTGCAGTATTTAAGGACTCTGCTGCATTATTTAAGGACTTTGATGCATTATTTAAGGAGGCTGCTGCAGAATTTAAGGAATCTGCTGCATTACTTAAGGACTTTGTTGCATTATTTAAGGACTATGCTGCATTATTTAAGGACTCTGCTGCATTATTTATGGACTTTGCTGCATTATTTAAGTACTCTTCTGCATTATTTAAGGAATTTTTTGCATTATTTAAGGACTCTGCTGCATTATTTAAGGACTTTGTTGCATTATTTAAGGACTTTGATGCATTATTTAAGGACGCTGCTGCAGTATTTAAGGCCTCTGCTGCATTATTTAAGGACTCTGCTGCATTATTTAAGGACTTCGCTGCATTATTTAAGTACTCTGCTGCATTATTTAAGGAATTTTTTGCATTATTTAAGGACTCTGCTGCATTATTTAAGGACTTTGATGCATTATTTAAGGATGCTGCTGCAGAATTTAAGGAATCTGCTGCATTATTTAAGGACTTTGTTGCATTATTTAAGGACTCTGCTGCATTATTTAAGGACTTTGCTGCATTATTTAAGGACTCTGCTGCATTATTTAAGGACTTTGCTGCATTATTTAAGGACTCTGCTGTATTATTAAGGACGTTGCTGCATTAATTAAGGACTCTGCTGCATTATTAAGTACTCTTCTGCATTATTTAAGGAATTTTTTGCATTATTTAAGGACTTTGCTGCATTATTTAAGTACTCTTCTGCATTATTTAAGGAATTTTTTGCATTATTTAAGGACTTTGCTGCATTATTTAAGTACTCTTCTGCATTATTTAAGGAATTTTTTGCATTATTTAAGGACTCTGCTGCATTATTTAAGGACTTTGTTGCATTATTTAAGGACTCTGCTGCATTATTTAAGGACGCTGCTGCAGTATTTAAGGCCTGTGCTGCATTATTTAAGGACTCTGCTGCATTATTTAAGGACTTTGCTGCATTATTTAAGTACTCTTCTGCATTATTTAAGGAATTTTTTGCATTATTTTAGGACTCTGCTGCATTATTTCAGGACTTTGTTGCATTATTTAAGGACTCTGCTGCAGTATTTAAGGACTCTGCTGCATTATTTAAGGACTTTGTTGCATTATTTAATGACTCTGCTGCGGTATTTAAGGACTCTGATGCATTATTTAAGGATGCTGCTGCAGAATTTAAGGAATCTGCTGCATTATTTAAGGACTTTGTTGCATTATTTAAGGACTCTGCTGCGGTATTTTCGGACTCTGCTGCATTATTTAAGGACTTTGATGCATTATTTAAGGACGCTGCTGCGAAATTTAACTAATCTGGTGCATTATTTAAGGACTTTGTTGCATTATTTAAGGGCTCTGCTGCATTATTTAATGAATTTGCTGCATTATATAAGGACTCTGCTGCATTATTTAAGGACTCTGCTGCGGTATTTTAGGACTCTGCTGCATTATATAAGGACTCTGCTGCATTATTTAAGGACTTTGCTGCATTATTTAAGGACTCTGCTAAATTATTTAAGGACTTTGTTGCATTATTTAATGACTCTGCTGCGGTATTTAAGGACTCTGCTGCATTATTTAAGGATTCTGCTGCAGTATCTAAGGACTCTGCTGCATTATTTAAGGACTTTGATGCATTATTTAAGGAGGCTGCTGCAGAATTTAAGGAATCTGCTGCATTATTTAAGGACTTTGTTGCATTATTTAAGGACTATGCTGCATTATTTAAGGACTCTGCTGCATTATTTAAGGACTTTGCTGCATTATTTAAGTACTCTTCTGCATTATTTAAGGAATTTTTTGCATTATTTAAGGACTCTGCTGCATTATTTAAGGACTTTGTTGCATTATTTAAGGACTCTGCTGCATTATTTAAGGACGCTGCTGCAGTATTTAAGGCCTGTGCTGCATTATTTAAGGACTCTGCTGCATTATTTAAGGACTTTGCTGCATTATTTAAGTACTCTGCTGCATTATTTAAGGAATTTTTTGCATTATTTAAGGACTCTGCTGCATTATTTAAGGACTTTGATGCATTATTTAAGGATGCTGCTGCAGAATTTAAGGAATCTGCTGCATTATTTAAGGACTTTGTTCCATTATTTAAGGACTCTGCTGCATTATTTAAGGACTTTGCTGCATTATTTAAGGACTCTGCTGCATTATTTAAGGACTTTGCTGCATTATTTAAGGACTCTGCTGTATTATTAAGGACGTTGCTGCATTAATTAAGGACTCTGCTGCATTATTTAAGGACTTTGCTGCAGTATTTAAGGACTCTGATGCATTTTTTAAGGACTTTGATGCATTATTTAAGGACGCTGCTGCAGAATTTAAGGAGTCTGCTCCATTATTTAAGGACTTTGTTGCATTATTTAAGGACTGTGCTGCATTGTTTAAGGACCCTGCTGCATTATTTACGGACTTTGTTACATTATTTAAGTACTCTGCTGCATTATTTAAGGACGCTGCAGCAGTATTTAAGGACTCTGCTGCATTATTTAAGGACTTTGCTGCATTATTTAAGGACTCTGCTGCATTATTAAGGACTTTGCTGCATTATTTAAGGACTCTGCTGCAGTATTTAAGGATTCTGCTGCATTATTTAAGGACTTTGATGCATTATTTAGGGACGCTGCTGCATAATTTAAGGAATCTGCTGCATTATTTAAGGACTTTGCTGCATTATTTAAGGACTTTATTGCATTATTTAAGGATTCTGCTGCATTATTTAAGGAATTTGCTGCATTATTTAAGGACTCTGCTAAATTATTTAAGGACTTTGTTGCATTATTTAATGACTCTGCTGCGGTTTTTAAGGACTCTGCTGCATTATTTAAGGACTTTGATGCATTATTTAAGGAGGCTGCTGCAGAATTTAAGGAATCTGCTGCATTATTTAAGGACTTTGTTGCATTATTTAAGGACTATGCTGCATTATTTAAGGACTCTGCTGCATTATTTAAGGACTTTGCTGCATTATTTAAGTTCTCTTCTGCATTATTTAAGGAATTTTTTGCATTATTTAAGGACTCTGCTGCATTATTTAAGGACTTTGTTGCATTATTTAAGGACTCTGCTGCATTATTTAAGGACGCTGCTGCAGTATTTAAGGCCTGTGCTGCATTATTTAAGGACTCTGCTGCATTATTTAAGGACTTTGCTGCATTATTTAAGTACTCTTCTGCATTATTTAAGGAATTTTTTGCATTATTTAAGGACTCTGCTGCATTATTTAAGGACTTTGTTGCATTATTTAAGGACTCTGCTGCATTATTTAAGGACTTTGCTGCATTATTTAAGTACTCTGCTGCATTATTTAAGGAATTTTTTGCATTATTTAAGGACTCTGCTGCATTATTTAAGGACTTTGATGCATTATTTAAGGATGCTGCTGCAGAATTTAAGGAATCTGCTGCATTATTTAAGGACTTTGTTCCATTATTTAAGGACTCTGCTGCATTATTTAAGGACTTTGCTGCATTATTTAAGGACTCTGCTGCATTATTTAAGGACTTTGCTGCATTATTTAAGGACTCTGCTGTATTATTAAGGACGTTGCTGCATTAATTAAGGACTCTGCTGCATTATTTAAGGACTTTGCTGCAGTATTTAAGGACTCTGATGCATTTTTTAAGGACTTTGATGCATTATTTAAGGACGCTGCTGCAGAATTTAAGGAGTCTGCTCCATTATTTAAGGACTCTGTTGCATTATTTAAGGACTGTGCTGCATTGTTTAAGGACCCTGCTGCATTATTTAAGGACTTTGTTACATTATTTAAGTACTCTGCTGCATTATTTAAGGACGCTGCAGCAGTATTTAAGGACTCTGCTGCATTATTTAAGGACTTTGCTGCATTATTTAAGGACTCTGCTGCATTATTAAGGACTTTGCTGCATTATTTAAGGACTCTGCTGCAGTATTTAAGGACTCTGCTGCATTATTTAAGGACTTTGATGCATTATTTAAGGACGCTGCTGCAGAATTTAAGGAATCTGCTGCATTATTTAAGGACTTTGCTGCATTATTTAAGGACTCTATTGCATTATTTAAGGATTCTGCTGCATTATTTAAGGAATTTCCTGCATTATTTAAGGACTTTGATGCATTATTTAAGAACTCTGCTGCAGTATTTAAGGACTCTGCTGCATTATTTAATGACTCTTCTGCATTATTTAAGGAATTTGCTGCAATATTTAAGGACTCTGCTGCATTATTTAATGACTCTGCTGCGGTATTTTAGGACTCTGCTGCATTATATAAGCACTCTGCTGCATTATTTAAGGACTTTGCTGCATTATTTAAGGACTCTGCTGTGGTATTTTTGGACTCTGCTGCATTATTTAAGGACTTTGATGCATTATTTAAGGACGCTGCTGCGAAATTTAAGGAATCTGCTGCATTATTTAAGGACTTTGTTGCATTATTTAAGGACTCTGCTGCATTATTTAATGAATTTGCTGCATTATTTAAGGACTCTGCTGCATTATTTAAGGACTCTGCTGCGGTATTTTAGGACTCTGCTGCGTTACATAAGGACTCTGCTGCATTATTTAAGGACTTTGCTGCATTATTTAAGGTCTCTACTGCAGTATTTAAGGACTCTGCTGCATTATTTCAGGACTTTGTTGCATTATTTAAGGACTCTGCTGCAGTATTTAAGGACTCTGCTGCATTATTTAAGGACTTTGTTGCATTATTTAATGACTCTGCTGCGGTATTTAAGGACTCTGATGCATTATTTAAGGATGCTGCTGCAGAATTTAAGGAATCTGCTGCATTATTTAAGGACTTTGTTGCATTATTTAAGGACTCTGCTGCGGTATTTTCGGACTCTGCTGCATTATTTAAGGACTTTGATGCATTATTTAAGGACGCTGCTGCGAAATTTAACTAATCTGGTGCATTATTTAAGGACTTTGTTGCATTATTTAAGGGCTCTGCTGCATTATTTAATGAATTTGCTGCATTATATAAGGACTCTGCTGCATTATTTAAGGACTCTGCTGCGGTATTTTAGGACTCTGCTGCATTATATAAGGACTTTGTTGCATTATTTAAGGACTCTGCTGCATTATTTAAGGACTCTGCTGCTGTATTTAAGGACTCTGCTGCATTATTTAAGGACTTTGCTGCTTTATTTAAGGACTTTGTTTCATTATTTAAGGACGCTGCTGCAGTATTTAAGGACTCTGCTGCATTATTTAAGGATGTTGCTGCATTATTTAAGTACTCTTCTGCATTATTTAAGGAATTTTTTGCATTATTTAAGGACTCTGCTGCATTATTTAAGGACTTTGTTGCATTATTTAAGGACTCTGCTGCATTATTTAAGGAATTTTTTGCATTATTAAGGACTCTGCTGCATTATTTAAGGACTTTGCTGCATTATTTAAGGACTCTGCTGCATTATTAAGGACTTTGCTGCATTATTTAAGGACTCTGCTGCAGTATTTAAGGACTCTGCTGCATTATTTAAGGACTTTGATGCATTATTTAAGGACGCTGCTGCAGAATTTAAGGAATCTGCTGCATTATTTAAGGACTTTGCTGCATTATTTAAGGACTTTATTGTATTATTTAAGGATTCTGCTGCATTATTTAAGGAATTTGCTGCATTATTTAAGGACTCTGCTAAATTATTTAAGGACTTTGTTGCATTATTTAATGACTCTGCTGCGGTATTTAAGGACTCTGCTGCATTATTTAAGGATTCTGCTGCAGTATTTAAGGACTCTGCTGCATTATTTAAGGACTTTGATGCATTATTTAAGGAGGCTGCTGCAGAATTTAAGGAATCTGCTGCATTACTTAAGGACTTTGTTGCATTATTTAAGGACTATGCTGCATTATTTAAGGACTCTGCTGCATTATTTATGGACTTTGCTGCATTATTTAAGTACTCTTCTGCATTATTTAAGGAATTTTTTGCATTATTTAAGGACTCTGCTGCATTATTTAAGGACTTTGTTGCATTATTTAAGGACTTTGATGCATTATTTAAGGACGCTGCTGCAGTATTTAAGGCCTCTGCTGCATTATTTAAGGACTCTGCTGCATTATTTAAGGACTTCGCTGCATTATTTAAGTACTCTGCTGCATTATTTAAGGATTTTTTTGCATTATTTAAGGACTCTGCTGCATTATTTAAGGACTTTGATGCATTATTTAAGGATGCTGCTGCAGAATTTAAGGAATCTGCTGCATTATTTAAGGACTTTGTTGCATTATTTAAGGACTCTGCTGCATTATTTAAGGACTTTGCTGCATTATTTAAGGACTCTGCTGCATTATTTAAGGACTTTGCTGCATTATTTAAGGACTCTGCTGTATTATTAAGGACGTTGCTGCATTAATTAAGGACTCTGCTGCATTATTTAAGTACTCTTCTGCATTATTTAAGGAATTTTTTGCATTATTTAAGGACTTTGCTGCATTATTTAAGTACTCTTCTGCATTATTTAAGGAATTTTTTGCATTATTTAAGGACTTTGCTGCATTATTTAAGTACTCTTCTGCATTATTTAAGGAATTTTTTGCATTATTTAAGGACTCTGCTGCATTATTTAAGGACTTTGTTGCATTATTTAAGGACTCTGCTGCATTATTTAAGGACGCTGCTGCAGTATTTAAGGCCTGTGCTGCATTATTTAAGGACTCTGCTGCATTATTTAAGGACTTTGCTGCATTATTTAAGTACTCTTCTGCATTATTTAAGGAATTTTTTGCATTATTTAAGGACTCTGCTGCATTATTTCAGGACTTTGTTGCATTATTTAAGGACTCTGCTGCAGTATTTAAGGACTCTGCTGCATTATTTAAGGACTTTGTTGCATTATTTAATGACTCTGCTGCGGTATTTAAGGACTCTGATGCATTATTTAAGGATGCTGCTGCAGAATTTAAGGAATCTGCTGCATTATTTAAGGACTTTGTTGCATTATTTAAGGACTCTGCTGCGGTATTTTCGGACTCTGCTGCATTATTTAAGGACTTTGATGCATTATTTAAGACGCTGCTGCGAAATTTAACTAATCTGGTGCATTATTTAAGGACTTTGTTGCATTATTTAAGGGCTCTGCTGCATTATTTAATGAATTTGCTGCATTATATAAGGACTCTGCTGCATTATTTAAGGACTCTGCTGCGGTATTTTAGGACTCTGCTGCATTATATAAGGACTCTGCTGCATTATTTAAGGACTTTGCTGCATTATTTAAGGTCTCTCCTGCAGTATTTAAGGACTCTGCTGCATTATTTAAGGACTTTGTTGCATTATTTAAGGACTCTGCTGCATTATTTAAGGACTCTGCTGCTGTATTTAAGGACTCTGCTGCATTATTTAAGGACTTTGCTGCTTTATTTAAGGACTTTGTTTCATTATTTAAGGACGCTGCTGCAGTATTTAAGGACTCTGCTGCATTATTTATGGATGTTGCTGCATTATTTAAGGACTCTGCTGCATTATTTAATGACTCTGCTGTGGTATTTAAGGACTCTGCTGCATTATTTAAGGACTTTGTTGCATTATTTAAGGACTCTGCTGCATTATTTAAGGACGCTGCTGCAGTATTTAAGGCCTCTGCTGCATTATTTAAGGACTCTGCTGCATTATTTAAGGACTCTACTGCATTATTAAGGACGTTGCTGCATTATTTAAGGACTTTATTGCATTATTTAAGGATTCTGCTGCATTATTTAAGGACTCTGCTGCATTATTTAAGGAGTTTGATGCATTATTTAAGGACTCTGCTGCATTATTTAAGGACTTTGTTGCATTATTTAAGGACGCTGCTGCGGTATTTAAGGACTCTGCTGCATTATTTAAGGACTTTGCTGCATTATTTAACGATTCGGCTGCATTATTAAGGGTGTTGCTGCATTTTATTTAAGGAATTTATTGCATTATTTAAGGACTATGTGCATTATTTAAGGAATTTGCTGCATTATTTAAGGACTCTGCTGCATTATTTAATGACTCTGCTGCGGTATTTAAGGACTCTGCTGCATCATTTAAGCACTCTGCTGATTTATTTAAGGACTTTGCTGCATTATTTAAGGACTCTGCTGTGGTATTTTAGGACTCTGATGCATTATTTAAATACTTTGATGCATTATTTAAGAACTCTGCTGCAGTATTTAAGGACTCTGCTGCATTATTTAATGTCTTTGATGCATTATTTAAGGACTCTTCTGCATTATTTAAGGACTTTGCTGCATTATTTAAGGACGCTGCTGCGGTATTTAAGGCCTCTGCTGCATTATTTAAGGACTTTGCTGCATTATTTAAGGACTCTGCTGCATTATTAAGGACGTTGCTGCATTATTTAAGGACTTTATTGCATTATTTAAGGATTCTGCTGCATTATTTAAGGAATTTCCTGCATTATTTAAGGACTTTGATGCATTATTTAAGAACTCTGCTGCAGTATTTAAGGACTCTGCTGCATTATTTAAGGACTCTGCTGCATTATTTAAGGACGCTGCTGCGGTATTTAAGGCCTCTGCTGCATTATTTAAGGACTTTGCTGCATTATTTAAGGACTCTATTGCATTATTTAAGGATTCTGCTGCATTATTTAAGGAATTTGCTGCATTATTTAAGGACTCTGTTGCATTATTTAAGGACTTTATTGCATTATTTAAGGATTCTGCTGCATTACTTAAGGAATTTGCTGCATTATTTAAGGACTCTGCTAAATTATTTAAGGACTTTGTTGCATTATTTAATGACTCTGCTGCGGTATTTAAGGACTCTGCTGCATTATTTAAGGATTCTGCTGCAGTATCTAAGGACTCTGCTGCATTATTTAAGGACTTTGATGCATTATTTAAGGAGGCTGCTGCAGAATTTAAGGAATCTGCTGCATTATTTAAGGACTTTGTTGCATTATTTAAGGACTATGCTGCATTATTTAAGGACTCTGCTGCATTATTTAAGGACTTTGCTGCATTATTTAAGTACTCTTCTGCATTATTTAAGGAATTTTTTGCATTATTTAAGGACTCTGCTGCATTATTTAAGGACTTTGTTGCATTATTTAAGGACTCTGCTGCATTATTTAAGGACGCTGCTGCAGTATTTAAGGCCTGTGCTGCATTATTTAAGGACTCTGCTGCATTATTTAAGGACTTTGCTGCATTATTTAAGTACTCTGCTGCATTATTTAAGGAATTTTTTGCATTATTTAAGGACTCTGCTGCATTATTTAAGGACTTTGATGCATTATTTAAGGATGCTGCTGCAGAATTTAAGGAATCTGCTGCATTATTTAAGGACTTTGTTCCATTATTTAAGGACTCTGCTGCATTATTTAAGGACTTTGCTGCATTATTTAAGGACTTTATTGCATTATTTAAGGATTCTGCTGCATTATTTAAGGAATTTGCTGCATTATTTAAGGACTCTGCTAAATTATTTAAGGACTTTGTTGCATTATTTAATGACTCTGCTGCGGTTTTTAAGGACTCTGCTGCATTATTTAAGGACTTTGATGCATTATTTAAGGAGGCTGCTGCAGAATTTAAGGAATCTGCTGCATTATTTAAGGACTTTGTTGCATTATTTAAGGACTATGCTGCATTATTTAAGGACTTTGTTGCATTATTTAAGGACTCTGCTGCATTATTTAAGGACGCTGCTGCAGTATTTAAGGCCTGTGCTGCATTATTTAAGGACTCTGCTGCATTATTTAAGGACTTTGCTGCATTATTTAAGTACTCTGCTGCATTATTTAAGGAATTTTTTGCATTATTTAAGGACTCTGCTGCATTATTTAAGGACTTTGATGCATTATTTAAGGATGCTGCTGCAGAATTTAAGGAATCTGCTGCATTATTTAAGGACTTTGTTCCATTATTTAAGGACTCTGCTGCATTATTTAAGGACTTTGCTGCATTATTTAAGGACTCTGCTGCATTATTTAAGGACTTTGCTGCATTATTTAAGGACTCTGCTGTATTATTAAGGACGTTGCTGCATTAATTAAGGACTCTGCTGCATTATTTAAGGACTTTGCTGCAGTATTTAAGGACTCTGATGCATTTTTTAAGGACTTTGATGCATTATTTAAGGACGCTGCTGCAGAATTTAAGGAGTCTGCTCCATTATTTAAGGACTTTGTTGCATTATTTAAGGACTGTGCTGCATTGTTTAAGGACCCTGCTGCATTATTTACGGACTTTGTTACATTATTTAAGTACTCTGCTGCATTATTTAAGGACGCTGCAGCAGTATTTAAGGACTCTGCTGCATTATTTAAGGACTTTGCTGCATTATTTAAGGACTCTGCTGCATTATTAAGGACTTTGCTGCATTATTTAAGGACTCTGCTGCAGTATTTAAGGATTCTGCTGCATTATTTAAGGACTTTGATGCATTATTTAGGGACGCTGCTGCATAATTTAAGGAATCTGCTGCATTATTTAAGGACTTTGCTGCATTATTTAAGGACTTTATTGCATTATTTAAGGATTCTGCTGCATTATTTAAGGAATTTGCTGCATTATTTAAGGACTCTGCTAAATTATTTAAGGACTTTGTTGCATTATTTAATGACTCTGCTGCGGTTTTTAAGGACTCTGCTGCATTATTTAAGGACTTTGATGCATTATTTAAGGAGGCTGCTGCAGAATTTAAGGAATCTGCTGCATTATTTAAGGACTTTGTTGCATTATTTAAGGACTATGCTGCATTATTTAAGGACTCTGCTGCATTATTTAAGGACTTTGCTGCATTATTTAAGTTCTCTTCTGCATTATTTAAGGAATTTTTTGCATTATTTAAGGACTCTGCTGCATTATTTAAGGACTTTGTTGCATTATTTAAGGACTCTGCTGCATTATTTAAGGACGCTGCTGCAGTATTTAAGGCCTGTGCTGCATTATTTAAGGACTCTGCTGCATTATTTAAGGACTTTGCTGCATTATTTAAGTACTCTTCTGCATTATTTAAGGAATTTTTTGCATTATTTAAGGACTCTGCTGCATTATTTAAGGACTTTGTTGCATTATTTAAGGACTCTGCTGCATTATTTAAGGACTTTGCTGCATTATTTAAGTACTCTGCTGCATTATTTAAGGAATTTTTTGCATTATTTAAGGACTCTGCTGCATTATTTAAGGACTTTGATGCATTATTTAAGGATGCTGCTGCAGAATTTAAGGAATCTGCTGCATTATTTAAGGACTTTGTTCCATTATTTAAGGACTCTGCTGCATTATTTAAGGACTTTGCTGCATTATTTAAGGACTCTGCTGCATTATTTAAGGACTTTGCTGCATTATTTAAGGACTCTGCTGTATTATTAAGGACGTTGCTGCATTAATTAAGGACTCTGCTGCATTATTTAAGGACTTTGCTGCAGTATTTAAGGACTCTGATGCATTTTTTAAGGACTTTGATGCATTATTTAAGGACGCTGCTGCAGAATTTAAGGAGTCTGCTCCATTATTTAAGGACTCTGTTGCATTATTTAAGGACTGTGCTGCATTGTTTAAGGACCCTGCTGCATTATTTAAGGACTTTGTTACATTATTTAAGTACTCTGCTGCATTATTTAAGGACGCTGCAGCAGTATTTAAGGACTCTGCTGCATTATTTAAGGACTTTGCTGCATTATTTAAGGACTCTGCTGCATTATTAAGGACTTTGCTGCATTATTTAAGGACTCTGCTGCAGTATTTAAGGACTCTGCTGCATTATTTAAGGACTTTGATGCATTATTTAAGGACGCTGCTGCAGAATTTAAGGAATCTGCTGCATTATTTAAGGACTTTGCTGCATTATTTAAGGACTCTATTGCATTATTTAAGGATTCTGCTGCATTATTTAAGGAATTTCCTGCATTATTTAAGGACTTTGATGCATTATTTAAGAACTCTGCTGCAGTATTTAAGGACTCTGCTGCATTATTTAATGACTCTTCTGCATTATTTAAGGAATTTGCTGCAATATTTAAGGACTCTGCTGCATTATTTAATGACTCTGCTGCGGTATTTTAGGACTCTGCTGCATTATATAAGCACTCTGCTGCATTATTTAAGGACTTTGCTGCATTATTTAAGGACTCTGCTGTGGTATTTTTGGACTCTGCTGCATTATTTAAGGACTTTGATGCATTATTTAAGGACGCTGCTGCGAAATTTAAGGAATCTGCTGCATTATTTAAGGACTTTGTTGCATTATTTAAGGACTCTGCTGCATTATTTAATGAATTTGCTGCATTATTTAAGGACTCTGCTGCATTATTTAAGGACTCTGCTGCGGTATTTTAGGACTCTGCTGCGTTACATAAGGACTCTGCTGCATTATTTAAGGACTTTGCTGCATTATTTAAGGTCTCTACTGCAGTATTTAAGGACTCTGCTGCATTATTTCAGGACTTTGTTGCATTATTTAAGGACTCTGCTGCAGTATTTAAGGACTCTGCTGCATTATTTAAGGACTTTGTTGCATTATTTAATGACTCTGCTGCGGTATTTAAGGACTCTGATGCATTATTTAAGGATGCTGCTGCAGAATTTAAGGAATCTGCTGCATTATTTAAGGACTTTGTTGCATTATTTAAGGACTCTGCTGCGGTATTTTCGGACTCTGCTGCATTATTTAAGGACTTTGATGCATTATTTAAGGACGCTGCTGCGAAATTTAACTAATCTGGTGCATTATTTAAGGACTTTGTTGCATTATTTAAGGGCTCTGCTGCATTATTTAATGAATTTGCTGCATTATATAAGGACTCTGCTGCATTATTTAAGGACTCTGCTGCGGTATTTTAGGACTCTGCTGCATTATATAAGGACTTTGTTGCATTATTTAAGGACTCTGCTGCATTATTTAAGGACTCTGCTGCTGTATTTAAGGACTCTGCTGCATTATTTAAGGACTTTGCTGCTTTATTTAAGGACTTTGTTTCATTATTTAAGGACGCTGCTGCAGTATTTAAGGACTCTGCTGCATTATTTAAGGATGTTGCTGCATTATTTAAGTACTCTTCTGCATTATTTAAGGAATTTTTTGCATTATTTAAGGACTCTGCTGCATTATTTAAGGACTTTGTTGCATTATTTAAGGACTCTGCTGCATTATTTAAGGAATTTTTTGCATTATTAAGGACTCTGCTGCATTATTTAAGGACTTTGCTGCATTATTTAAGGACTCTGCTGCATTATTAAGGACTTTGCTGCATTATTTAAGGACTCTGCTGCAGTATTTAAGGACTCTGCTGCATTATTTAAGGACTTTGATGCATTATTTAAGGACGCTGCTGCAGAATTTAAGGAATCTGCTGCATTATTTAAGGACTTTGCTGCATTATTTAAGGACTTTATTGTATTATTTAAGGATTCTGCTGCATTATTTAAGGAATTTGCTGCATTATTTAAGGACTCTGCTAAATTATTTAAGGACTTTGTTGCATTATTTAATGACTCTGCTGCGGTATTTAAGGACTCTGCTGCATTATTTAAGGATTCTGCTGCAGTATTTAAGGACTCTGCTGCATTATTTAAGGACTTTGATGCATTATTTAAGGAGGCTGCTGCAGAATTTAAGGAATCTGCTGCATTACTTAAGGACTTTGTTGCATTATTTAAGGACTATGCTGCATTATTTAAGGACTCTGCTGCATTATTTATGGACTTTGCTGCATTATTTAAGTACTCTTCTGCATTATTTAAGGAATTTTTTGCATTATTTAAGGACTCTGCTGCATTATTTAAGGACTTTGTTGCATTATTTAAGGACTTTGATGCATTATTTAAGGACGCTGCTGCAGTATTTAAGGCCTCTGCTGCATTATTTAAGGACTCTGCTGCATTATTTAAGGACTTCGCTGCATTATTTAAGTACTCTGCTGCATTATTTAAGGATTTTTTTGCATTATTTAAGGACTCTGCTGCATTATTTAAGGACTTTGATGCATTATTTAAGGATGCTGCTGCAGAATTTAAGGAATCTGCTGCATTATTTAAGGACTTTGTTGCATTATTTAAGGACTCTGCTGCATTATTTAAGGACTTTGCTGCATTATTTAAGGACTCTGCTGCATTATTTAAGGACTTTGCTGCATTATTTAAGGACTCTGCTGTATTATTAAGGACGTTGCTGCATTAATTAAGGACTCTGCTGCATTATTTAAGTACTCTTCTGCATTATTTAAGGAATTTTTTGCATTATTTAAGGACTTTGCTGCATTATTTAAGTACTCTTCTGCATTATTTAAGGAATTTTTTGCATTATTTAAGGACTTTGCTGCATTATTTAAGTACTCTTCTGCATTATTTAAGGAATTTTTTGCATTATTTAAGGACTCTGCTGCATTATTTAAGGACTTTGTTGCATTATTTAAGGACTCTGCTGCATTATTTAAGGACGCTGCTGCAGTATTTAAGGCCTGTGCTGCATTATTTAAGGACTCTGCTGCATTATTTAAGGACTTTGCTGCATTATTTAAGTACTCTTCTGCATTATTTAAGGAATTTTTTGCATTATTTAAGGACTCTGCTGCATTATTTCAGGACTTTGTTGCATTATTTAAGGACTCTGCTGCAGTATTTAAGGACTCTGCTGCATTATTTAAGGACTTTGTTGCATTATTTAATGACTCTGCTGCGGTATTTAAGGACTCTGATGCATTATTTAAGGATGCTGCTGCAGAATTTAAGGAATCTGCTGCATTATTTAAGGACTTTGTTGCATTATTTAAGGACTCTGCTGCGGTATTTTCGGACTCTGCTGCATTATTTAAGGACTTTGATGCATTATTTAAGACGCTGCTGCGAAATTTAACTAATCTGGTGCATTATTTAAGGACTTTGTTGCATTATTTAAGGGCTCTGCTGCATTATTTAATGAATTTGCTGCATTATATAAGGACTCTGCTGCATTATTTAAGGACTCTGCTGCGGTATTTTAGGACTCTGCTGCATTATATAAGGACTCTGCTGCATTATTTAAGGACTTTGCTGCATTATTTAAGGTCTCTCCTGCAGTATTTAAGGACTCTGCTGCATTATTTAAGGACTTTGTTGCATTATTTAAGGACTCTGCTGCATTATTTAAGGACTCTGCTGCTGTATTTAAGGACTCTGCTGCATTATTTAAGGACTTTGCTGCTTTATTTAAGGACTTTGTTTCATTATTTAAGGACGCTGCTGCAGTATTTAAGGACTCTGCTGCATTATTTATGGATGTTGCTGCATTATTTAAGGACTCTGCTGCATTATTTAATGACTCTGCTGTGGTATTTAAGGACTCTGCTGCATTATTTAAGGACTTTGTTGCATTATTTAAGGACTCTGCTGCATTATTTAAGGACGCTGCTGCAGTATTTAAGGCCTCTGCTGCATTATTTAAGGACTCTGCTGCATTATTTAAGGACTCTACTGCATTATTAAGGACGTTGCTGCATTATTTAAGGACTTTATTGCATTATTTAAGGATTCTGCTGCATTATTTAAGGACTCTGCTGCATTATTTAAGGAGTTTGATGCATTATTTAAGGACTCTGCTGCATTATTTAAGGACTTTGTTGCATTATTTAAGGACGCTGCTGCGGTATTTAAGGACTCTGCTGCATTATTTAAGGACTTTGCTGCATTATTTAACGATTCGGCTGCATTATTAAGGGTGTTGCTGCATTTTATTTAAGGAATTTATTGCATTATTTAAGGACTATGTGCATTATTTAAGGAATTTGCTGCATTATTTAAGGACTCTGCTGCATTATTTAATGACTCTGCTGCGGTATTTAAGGACTCTGCTGCATCATTTAAGCACTCTGCTGATTTATTTAAGGACTTTGCTGCATTATTTAAGGACTCTGCTGTGGTATTTTAGGACTCTGATGCATTATTTAAATACTTTGATGCATTATTTAAGAACTCTGCTGCAGTATTTAAGGACTCTGCTGCATTATTTAATGTCTTTGATGCATTATTTAAGGACTCTTCTGCATTATTTAAGGACTTTGCTGCATTATTTAAGGACGCTGCTGCGGTATTTAAGGCCTCTGCTGCATTATTTAAGGACTTTGCTGCATTATTTAAGGACTCTGCTGCATTATTAAGGACGTTGCTGCATTATTTAAGGACTTTATTGCATTATTTAAGGATTCTGCTGCATTATTTAAGGAATTTCCTGCATTATTTAAGGACTTTGATGCATTATTTAAGAACTCTGCTGCAGTATTTAAGGACTCTGCTGCATTATTTAAGGACTCTGCTGCATTATTTAAGGACGCTGCTGCGGTATTTAAGGCCTCTGCTGCATTATTTAAGGACTTTGCTGCATTATTTAAGGACTCTATTGCATTATTTAAGGATTCTGCTGCATTATTTAAGGAATTTGCTGCATTATTTAAGGACTCTGTTGCATTATTTAAGGACTTTATTGCATTATTTAAGGATTCTGCTGCATTACTTAAGGAATTTGCTGCATTATTTAAGGACTCTGCTAAATTATTTAAGGACTTTGTTGCATTATTTAATGACTCTGCTGCGGTATTTAAGGACTCTGCTGCATTATTTAAGGATTCTGCTGCAGTATCTAAGGACTCTGCTGCATTATTTAAGGACTTTGATGCATTATTTAAGGAGGCTGCTGCAGAATTTAAGGAATCTGCTGCATTATTTAAGGACTTTGTTGCATTATTTAAGGACTATGCTGCATTATTTAAGGACTCTGCTGCATTATTTAAGGACTTTGCTGCATTATTTAAGTACTCTTCTGCATTATTTAAGGAATTTTTTGCATTATTTAAGGACTCTGCTGCATTATTTAAGGACTTTGTTGCATTATTTAAGGACTCTGCTGCATTATTTAAGGACGCTGCTGCAGTATTTAAGGCCTGTGCTGCATTATTTAAGGACTCTGCTGCATTATTTAAGGACTTTGCTGCATTATTTAAGTACTCTGCTGCATTATTTAAGGAATTTTTTGCATTATTTAAGGACTCTGCTGCATTATTTAAGGACTTTGATGCATTATTTAAGGATGCTGCTGCAGAATTTAAGGAATCTGCTGCATTATTTAAGGACTTTGTTCCATTATTTAAGGACTCTGCTGCATTATTTAAGGACTTTGCTGCATTATTTAAGGACTTTATTGCATTATTTAAGGATTCTGCTGCATTATTTAAGGAATTTGCTGCATTATTTAAGGACTCTGCTAAATTATTTAAGGACTTTGTTGCATTATTTAATGACTCTGCTGCGGTTTTTAAGGACTCTGCTGCATTATTTAAGGACTTTGATGCATTATTTAAGGAGGCTGCTGCAGAATTTAAGGAATCTGCTGCATTATTTAAGGACTTTGTTGCATTATTTAAGGACTATGCTGCATTATTTAAGGACTCTGCTGCATTATTTAAGGACTTTGCTGCATTATTTAAGTTCTCTTCTGCATTATTTAGGAATTTTTTGCATTATTTAAGGACTCTGCTGCATTATTTAAGGACTTTGTTGCATTATTTAAGGACTCTGCTGCATTATTTAAGGACGCTGCTGCAGTATTTAAGGCCTGTGCTGCATTATTTAAGGACTCTGCTGCATTATTTAAGGACTTTGCTGCATTATTTAAGTACTCTTCTGCATTATTTAAGGAATTTTTTGCATTATTTAAGGACTCTGCTGCATTATTTAAGGACTTTGTTGCATTATTTAAGGACTCTGCTGCATTATTTAAGGACTTTGCTGCATTATTTAAGTACTCTGCTGCATTATTTAAGGAATTTTTTGCATTATTTAAGGACTCTGCTGCATTATTTAAGGACTTTGATGCATTATTTAAGGATGCTGCTGCAGAATTTAAGGAATCTGCTGCATTATTTAAGGACTTTGTTCCATTATTTAAGGACTCTGCTGCATTATTTAAGGACTTTGCTGCATTATTTAAGGACTCTGCTGCATTATTTAAGGACTTTGCTGCATTATTTAAGGACTCTGCTGTATTATTAAGGACGTTGCTGCATTAATTAAGGACTCTGCTGCATTATTTAAGGACTCTGCTGCATTATTTAAGGACTTTGCTGCATTATTTAAGGACTCTGCTGTATTATTAAGGACGTTGCTGCATTAATTAAGGACTCTGCTGCATTATTAAGGACTTTGCTGCATTATTTAAGGACTCTGCTGCAGTATTTAAGTACTCTGCTGCATTATTTAAGGACTTTGATGCATTATTTAAGGACGCTGCTGCAGAATTTAAGGAATCTGCTGCATTATTTAAGGACTTTGCTGCATTATTTAAGGACTTTATTGCATTATTTAAGGATTCTGCTGCATTATTTAAGGAATTTGCTGCATTATTTAAGGACTCTGCTAAATTATTTAAGGACTTTGTTGCATTATTTAATGACTCTGCTGCGGTATTTAAGGACTCTGCTGCATTATTTAAGGATTCTGCTGCAGTATTTAAGGACTCTGCTGCATTATTTAAGGACTTTGATGCATTATTTAAGGAGGCTGCTGCAGAATTTAAGGAATCTGCTGCATTACTTAAGGACTTTGTTGCATTATTTAAGGACTATGCTGCATTATTTAAGGACTCTGCTGCATTATTTATGGACTTTGCTGCATTATTTAAGTACTCTTCTGCATTATTTAAGGAATTTTTTGCATTATTTAAGGACTCTGCTGCATTATTTAAGGACTTTGTTGCATTATTTAAGGACTTTGATGCATTATTTAAGGACGCTGCTGCAGTATTTAAGGCCTCTGCTGTATTATTTAAGGACTCTGCTGCATTATTTAAGGACTTCGCTGCATTATTTAAGTACTCTGCTGCATTATTTAAGGAATTTTTTGCATTATTTAAGGACTCTGCTGCATTATTTAAGGACTTTGATGCATTATTTAAGGATGCTGCTGCAGAATTTAAGGAATCTGCTGCATTATTTAAGGACTTTGTTGCATTATTTAAGGACTCTGCTGCATTATTTAAGGACTTTGCTGCATTATTTAAGGACTCTGCTGCATTATTTAAGGACTTTGCTGCATTATTTAAGGACTCTGCTGTATTATTAAGGACGTTGCTGCATTAATTAAGGACTCTGCTGCATTATTTAAGTACTCTTCTGCATTATTTAAGGAATTTTTTGCATTATTTAAGGACTTTGCTGCATTATTTAAGTACTCTTCTGCATTATTTAAGGAATTTTTTGCATTATTTAAGGACTTTGCTGCATTATTTAAGTACTCTTCTGCATTATTTAAGGAATTTTTTGCATTATTTAAGGACTCTGCTGCATTATTTAAGGACTTTGTTGCATTATTTAAGGACTCTGCTGCATTATTTAAGGACGCTGCTGCTGTATTTAAGGCTTGTGCTGCATTATTTAAGGACTCTGCTGCATTATTTAAGGACTTTGCTGCATTATTTAAGTACTCTTCTGCATTATTTAAGGAATTTTTTGCATTATTTAAGGACTCTGCTGCATTATTTCAGGACTTTGTTGCATTATTTAAGGACTCTGCTGCAGTATTTAAGGACTCTGCTGCATTATTTAAGGACTTTGTTGCATTATTTAATGACTCTGCTGCGGTATTTAAGGACTCTGATGCATTATTTAAGGATGCTGCTGCAGAATTTAAGGAATCTGCTGCATTATTTAAGGACTTTGTTGCATTATTTAAGGACTCTGCTGCGGTATTTTCGGACTCTGCTGCATTATTTAAGGACTTTGATGCATTATTTAAGGACGCTGCTGCGAAATTTAACTAATCTGGTGCATTATTTAAGGACTTTGTTGCATTATTTAAGGGCTCTGCTGCATTATTTAATGAATTTGCTGCATTATATAAGGACTCTGCTGCATTATTTAAGGACTCTGCTGCGGTATTTTAGGACTCTGCTGCATTATATAAGGACTCTGCTGCATTATTTAAGGACTTTGCTGCATTATTTAAGGACTCTGCTAAATTATTTAAGGACTTTGTTGCATTATTTAATGACTCTGCTGCGGTATTTAAGGACTCTGCTGCATTATTTAAGGATTCTGCTGCAGTATATAAGGACTCTGCTGCATTATTTAAGGACTTTGATGCATTATTTAAGGAGGCTGCTGCAGAATTTAAGGAATCTGCTGCATTATTTAAGGACTTTGTTGCATTATTTAAGGACTATGCTGCATTATTTAAGGACTCTGCTGCATTATTTAAGGACTTTGCTGCATTATTTAAGTACTCTTCTGCATTATTTAAGGAATTTTTTGCATTATTTAAGGACTCTGCTGCATTATTTAAGGACTTTGTTGCATTATTTAAGGACTCTGCTGCATTATTTAAGGACGCTGCTGCAGTATTTAAGGCCTGTGCTGCATTATTTAAGGACTCTGCTGCATTATTTAAGGACTTTGCTGCATTATTTAAGTACTCTGCTGCATTATTTAAGGAATTTTTTGCATTATTTAAGGACTCTGCTGCATTATTTAAGGACTTTGATGCATTATTTAAGGATGCTGCTGCAGAATTTAAGGAATCTGCTGCATTATTTAAGGACTTTGTTCCATTATTTAAGGACTCTGCTGCATTATTTAAGGACTTTGCTGCATTATTTAAGGACTCTGCTGCATTATTTAAGGACTTTGCTGCATTATTTAAGGACTCTGCTGTATTATTAAGGACGTTGCTGCATTAATTAAGGACTCTGCTGCATTATTTAAGGACTTTGCTGCAGTATTTAAGGACTCTGATGCATTTTTTAAGGACTTTGATGCATTATTTAAGGACGCTGCTGCAGAATTTAAGGAGTCTGCTCCATTATTTAAGGACTTTGTTGCATTATTTAAGGACTGTGCTGCATTGTTTAAGGACCCTGCTGCATTATTTACGGACTTTGTTACATTATTTAAGTACTCTGCTGCATTATTTAAGGACGCTGCAGCAGTATTTAAGGACTCTGCTGCATTATTTAAGGACTTTGCTGCATTATTTAAGGACTCTGCTGCAGTATTTAAGGATTCTGCTGCATTATTTAAGGACTTTGATGCATTATTTAGGGACGCTGCTGCATAATTTAAGGAATCTGCTGCATTATTTAAGGACTTTGCTGCATTATTTAAGGACTTTATTGCATTATTTAAGGATTCTGCTGCATTATTTAAGGAATTTGCTGCATTATTTAAGGACTCTGCTAAATTATTTAAGGACTTTGTTGCATTATTTAATGACTCTGCTGCGGTTTTTAAGGACTCTGCTGCATTATTTAAGGACTTTGATGCATTATTTAAGGAGGCTGCTGCAGAATTTAAGGAATCTGCTGCATTATTTAAGGACTTTGTTGCATTATTTAAGGACTATGCTGCATTATTTAAGGACTCTGCTGCATTATTTAAGGACTTTGCTGCATTATTTAAGTTCTCTTCTGCATTATTTAAGGAATTTTTTGCATTATTTAAGGACTCTGCTGCATTATTTAAGGACTTTGTTGCATTATTTAAGGACTCTGCTGCATTATTTAAGGACACTGCTGCAGTATTTAAGGCCTGTGCTGCATTATTTAAGGACTCTGCTGCATTATTTAAGGACTTTGCTGCATTATTTAAGTACTCTTCTGCATTATTTAAGGAATTTTTTGCATTATTTAAGGACTCTGCTGCATTATTTAAGGACTTTGTTGCATTATTTAAGGACTCTGCTGCATTATTTAAGGACTTTGCTGCATTATTTAAGTACTCTGCTGCATTATTTAAGGAATTTTTTGCATTATTTAAGGACTCTGCTGCATTATTTAAGGACTTTGATGCATTATTTAAGGATGCTGCTGCAGAATTTAAGGAATCTGCTGCATTATTTAAGGACTTTGTTCCATTATTTAAGGACTCTGCTGCATTATTTAAGGACTTTGCTGCATTATTTAAGGACTCTGCTGCATTATTTAAGGACTTTGCTGCATTATTTAAGGACTCTGCTGTATTATTAAGGACGTTGCTGCATTAATTAAGGACTCTGCTGCATTATTTAAGGACTCTGCTGCATTATTTAAGGACTTTGCTGCATTATTTAAGGACTCTGCTGTATTATTAAGGACGTTGCTGCATTAATTAAGGACTCTGCTGCATTATTAAGGACTTTGCTGCATTATTTAAGGACTCTGCTGCAGTATTTAAGTACTCTGCTGCATTATTTAAGGACTTTGATGCATTATTTAAGGACGCTGCTGCAGAATTTAAGGAATCTGCTGCATTATTTAAGGACTTTGCTGCATTATTTAAGGACTTTATTGCATTATTTAAGGATTCTGCTGCATTATTTAAGGAATTTGCTGCATTATTTAAGGACTCTGCTAAATTATTTAAGGACTTTGTTGCATTATTTAATGACTCTGCTGCGGTATTTAAGGACTCTGCTGCATTATTTAAGGATTCTGCTGCAGTATTTAAGGACTCTGCTGCATTATTTAAGGACTTTGATGCATTATTTAAGGAGGCTGCTGCAGAATTTAAGGAATCTGCTGCATTATTTAAGAACTCTGCTGCAGTATTTAAGGACTCTGCTGCATTATTTAATGACTCTTCTGCATTATTTAAGGAATTTGCTGCAATATTTAAGGACTCTGCTGCATTATTTAATGACTCTGCTGCGGTATTTTAGGACTCTGCTGCATTATATAAGCACTCTGCTGCATTATTTAAGGACTTTGCTGCATTATTTAAGGACTCTGCTGTGGTATTTTTGGACTCTGCTGCATTATTTAAGGACTTTGATGCATTATTTAAGGACGCTGCTGCGAAATTTAAGGAATCTGCTGCATTATTTAAGGACTTTGTTGCATTATTTAAGGACTCTGCTGCATTATTTAATGAATTTGCTGCATTATTTAAGGACTCTGCTGCATTATTTAAGGACTCTGCTGCGGTATTTTAGGACTCTGCTGCGTTACATAAGGACTCTGCTGCATTATTTAAGGACTTTGCTGCATTATTTAAGGTCTCTACTGCAGTATTTAAGGACTCTGCTGCATTATTTCAGGACTTTGTTGCATTATTTAAGGACTCTGCTGCAGTATTTAAGGACTCTGCTGCATTATTTAAGGACTTTGTTGCATTATTTAATGACTCTGCTGCGGTATTTAAGGACTCTGATGCATTATTTAAGGATGCTGCTGCAGAATTTAAGGAATCTGCTGCATTATTTAAGGACTTTGTTGCATTATTTAAGGACTCTGCTGCGGTATTTTCGGACTCTGCTGCATTATTTAAGGACTTTGATGCATTATTTAAGGACGCTGCTGCGAAATTTAACTAATCTGGTGCATTATTTAAGGACTTTGTTGCATTATTTAAGGGCTCTGCTGCATTATTTAATGAATTTGCTGCATTATATAAGGACTCTGCTGCATTATTTAAGGACTCTGCTGCGGTATTTTAGGACTCTGCTGCATTATATAAGGACTTTGTTGCATTATTTAAGGACTCTGCTGCATTATTTAAGGACTCTGCTGCTGTATTTAAGGACTCTGCTGCATTATTTAAGGACTTTGCTGCTTTATTTAAGGACTTTGTTTCATTATTTAAGGACGCTGCTGCAGTATTTAAGGACTCTGCTGCATTATTTAAGGATGTTGCTGCATTATTTAAGTACTCTTCTGCATTATTTAAGGAATTTTTTGCATTATTTAAGGACTCTGCTGCATTATTTAAGGACTTTGTTGCATTATTTAAGGACTCTGCTGCATTATTTAAGGAATTTTTTGCATTATTTAAGGACTCTGCTGCATTATTTAAGGACTTTGCTGCATTATTTAAGGACTCTGCTGCATTATTAAGGACTTTGCTGCATTATTTAAGGACTCTGCTGCAGTATTTAAGGACTCTGCTGCATTATTTAAGGACTTTGATGCATTATTTAAGGACGCTGCTGCAGAATTTAAGGAATCTGCTGCATTATTTAAGGACTTTGCTGCATTATTTAAGGACTTTATTGTATTATTTAAGGATTCTGCTGCATTATTTAAGGAATTTGCTGCATTATTTAAGGACTCTGCTAAATTATTTAAGGACTTTGTTGCATTATTTAATGACTGCTGCGGTATTTAAGGACTCTGCTGCATTATTTAAGGATTCTGCTGCAGTATTTAAGGACTCTGCTGCATTATTTAAGGACTTTGATGCATTATTTAAGGAGGCTGCTGCAGAATTTAAGGAATCTGCTGCATTACTTAAGGACTTTGTTGCATTATTTAAGGACTATGCTGCATTATTTAAGGACTCTGCTGCATTATTTATGGACTTTGCTGCATTATTTAAGTACTCTTCTGCATTATTTAAGGAATTTTTTGCATTATTTAAGGACTCTGCTGCATTATTTAAGGACTTTGTTGCATTATTTAAGGACTTTGATGCATTATTTAAGGACGCTGCTGCAGTATTTAAGGCCTCTGCTGCATTATTTAAGGACTCTGCTGCATTATTTAAGGACTTTGCTGCATTATTTAAGTACTCTGCTGCATTATTTAAGGAATTTTTTGCATTATTTAAGGACTCTGCTGCATTATTTAAGGACTTTGATGCATTATTTAAGGATGCTGCTGCAGAATTTAAGGAATCTGCTGCATTATTTAAGGACTTTGTTGCATTATTTAAGGACTCTGCTGCATTATTTAAGGACTTTGCTGCATTATTTAAGGACTCTGCTGCATTATTTAAGGACTTTGCTGCATTATTTAAGGACTCTGCTGTATTATTAAGGACGTTGCTGCATTAATTAAGGACTCTGCTGCATTATTTAAGTACTCTTCTGCATTATTTAAGGAATTTTTTGCATTATTTAAGGACTTTGCTGCATTATTTAAGTACTCTTCTGCATTATTTAAGGAATTTTTTGCATTATTTAAGGACTTTGCTGCATTATTTAAGTACTCTTCTGCATTATTTAAGGAATTTTTTGCATTATTTAAGGACTCTGCTGCATTATTTAAGGACTTTGTTGCATTATTTAAGGACTCTGCTGCATTATTTAAGGACGCTGCTGCAGTATTTAAGGCCTGTGCTGCATTATTTAAGGACTCTGCTGCATTATTTAAGGACTTTGCTGCATTATTTAAGTACTCTTCTGCATTATTTAAGGAATTTTTTGCATTATTTAAGGACTCTGCTGCATTATTTCAGGACTTTGTTGCATTATTTAAGGACTCTGCTGCAGTATTTAAGGACTCTGCTGCATTATTTAAGGACTTTGTTGCATTATTTAATGACTCTGCTGCGGTATTTAAGGACTCTGATGCATTATTTAAGGATGCTGGTGCAGAATTTAAGGAATCTGCTGCATTATTTAAGGACTTTGTTGCATTATTTAAGGACTCTGCTGCGGTATTTTCGGACTCTGCTGCATTATTTAAGGACTTTGATGCATTATTTAAGGACGCTGCTGCGAAATTTAACTAATCTGGTGCATTATTTAAGGACTTTGTTGCATTATTTAAGGGCTCTGCTGCATTATTTAATGAATTTGCTGCATTATATAAGGACTCTGCTGCATTATTTAAGGACTCTGCTGCGGTATTTTAGGACTCTGCTGCATTATATAAGGACTCTGCTGCATTATTTAAGGACTTTGCTGCATTATTTAAGGTCTCTCCTGCAGTATTTAAGGACTCTGCTGCATTATTTAAGGACTTTGTTGCATTATTTAAGGACTCTGCTGCATTATTTAAGGACTCTGCTGCTGTATTTAAGGACTCTGCTGCATTATTTAAGGACTTTGCTGCTTTATTTAAGGACTTTGTTTCATTATTTAAGGACGCTGCTGCAGTATTTAAGGACTCTGCTGCATTATTTATGGATGTTGCTGCATTATTTAAGGACTCTGCTGCATTATTTAATGACTCTGCTGTGGTATTTAAGGACTCTGCTGCATTATTTAAGGACTTTGTTGCATTATTTAAGGACTCTGCTGCATTATTTAAGGACGCTGCTGCAGTATTTAAGGCCTCTGCTGCATTATTTAAGGACTCTGCTGCATTATTTAAGGACTCTACTGCATTATTAAGGACGTTGCTGCATTATTTAAGGACTTTATTGCATTATTTAAGGATTCTGCTGCATTATTTAAGGACTCTGCTGCATTATTTAAGGAGTTTGATGCATTATTTAAGGACTCTGCTGCATTATTTAAGGACTTTGTTGCATTATTTAAGGACGCTGCTGCGGTATTTAAGGACTCTGCTGCATTATTTAAGGACTTTGCTGCATTATTTAACGATTCGGCTGCATTATTAAGGGTGTTGCTGCATTTTATTTAAGGAATTTATTGCATTATTTAAGGACTCTGTGCATTATTTAAGGAATTTGCTGCATTATTTAAGGACTCTGCTGCATTATTTAATGACTCTGCTGCGGTATTTAAGGACTCTGCTGCATCATTTAAGCACTCTGCTGATTTATTTAAGGACTTTGCTGCATTATTTAAGGACTCTGCTGTGGTATTTTAGGACTCTGATGCATTATTTAAATACTTTGATGCATTATTTAAGAACTCTGCTGCAGTATTTAAGGACTCTGCTGCATTATTTAATGTCTTTGATGCATTATTTAAGGACTCTTCTGCATTATTTAAGGACTTTGCTGCATTATTTAAGGACGCTGCTGCGGTATTTAAGGCCTCTGCTGCATTATTTAAGGACTTTGCTGCATTATTTAAGGACTCTGCTGCATTATTAAGGACGTTGCTGCATTATTTAAGGACTTTATTGCATTATTTAAGGATTCTGCTGCATTATTTAAGGAATTTCCTGCATTATTTAAGGACTTTGATGCATTATTTAAGAACTCTGCTGCAGTATTTAAGGACTCTGCTGCATTATTTAAGGACTCTGCTGCATTATTTAAGGACGCTGCTGCGGTATTTAAGGCCTCTGCTGCATTATTTAAGGACTTTGCTGCATTATTTAAGGACTCTATTGCATTATTTAAGGATTCTGCTGCATTATTTAAGGAATTTGCTGCATTATTTAAGGACTCTGTTGCATTATTTAAGGACTTTATTGCATTATTTAAGGATTCTGCTGCATTACTTAAGGAATTTGCTGCATTATTTAAGGACTCTGCTAAATTATTTAAGGACTTTGTTGCATTATTTAATGACTCTGCTGCGGTATTTAAGGACTCTGCTGCATTATTTAAGAATTCTGCTGCAGTATCTAAGGACTCTGCTGCATTATTTAAGGACTTTGATGCATTATTTAAGGAGGCTGCTGCAGAATTTAAGGAATCTGCTGCATTATTTAAGGACTTTGTTGCATTATTTAAGGACTATGCTGCATTATTTAAGGACTCTGCTGCATTATTTAAGGACTTTGCTGCATTATTTAAGTACTCTTCTGCATTATTTAAGGAATTTTTTGCATTATTTAAGGACTCTGCTGCATTATTTAAGGACTTTGTTGCATTATTTAAGGACTCTGCTGCATTATTTAAGGACGCTGCTGCAGTATTTAAGGCCTGTGCTGCATTATTTAAGGACTCTGCTGCATTATTTAAGGACTTTGCTGCATTATTTAAGTACTCTGCTGCATTATTTAAGGAATTTTTTGCATTATTTAAGGACTCTGCTGCATTATTTAAGGACTTTGATGCATTATTTAAGGACTCTGCTGCATTATTTAAGGACTTTGATGCATTATTTAAGGATTCTGCTGCAGTATCTAAGGACTCTGCTGCATTATTTAAGGACTTTGATGCATTATTTAAGGAGGCTGCTGCAGAATTTAAGGAATCTGCTGCATTATTTAAGGACTTTGTTGCATTATTTAAGGACTATGCTGCATTATTTAAGGACTCTGCTGCATTATTTAAGGACTTTGCTGCATTATTTAAGTACTCTTCTGCATTATTTAAGGAATTTTTTGCATTATTTAAGGACTCTGCTGCATTATTTAAGGACTTTGTTGCATTATTTAAGGACTCTGCTGCATTATTTAAGGACGCTGCTGCAGTATTTAAGGCCTGTGCTGCATTATTTAAGGACTCTGCTGCATTATTTAAGGACTTTGCTGCATTATTTAAGTACTCTGCTGCATTATTTAAGGAATTTTTTGCATTATTTAAGGACTCTGCTGCATTATTTAAGGACTTTGATGCATTATTTAAGGATGCTGCTGCAGAATTTAAGGAATCTGCTGCATTATTTAAGGACTTTGTTCCATTATTTAAGGACTCTGCTGCATTATTTAAGGACTTTGCTGCATTATTTAAGGACTTTATTGCATTATTTAAGGATTCTGCTGCATTATTTAAGGAATTTGCTGCATTATTTAAGGACTCTGCTAAATTATTTAAGGACTTTGTTGCATTATTTAATGACTCTGCTGCGGTTTTTAAGGACTCTGCTGCATTATTTAAGGACTTTGATGCATTATTTAAGGAGGCTGCTGCAGAATTTAAGGAATCTGCTGCATTATTTAAGGACTTTGTTGCATTATTTAAGGACTATGCTGCATTATTTAAGGACTCTGCTGCATTATTTAAGGACTTTGCTGCATTATTTAAGTTCTCTTCTGCATTATTTAGGAATTTTTTGCATTATTTAAGGACTCTGCTGCATTATTTAAGGACTTTGTTGCATTATTTAAGGACTCTGCTGCATTATTTAAGGACGCTGCTGCAGTATTTAAGGCCTGTGCTGCATTATTTAAGGACTCTGCTGCATTATTTAAGGACTTTGCTGCATTATTTAAGTACTCTTCTGCATTATTTAAGGAATTTTTTGCATTATTTAAGGACTCTGCTGCATTATTTAAGGACTTTGTTGCATTATTTAAGGACTCTGCTGCATTATTTAAGGACTTTGCTGCATTATTTAAGTACTCTGCTGCATTATTTAAGGAATTTTTTGCATTATTTAAGGACTCTGCTGCATTATTTAAGGACTTTGATGCATTATTTAAGGATGCTGCTGCAGAATTTAAGGAATCTGCTGCATTATTTAAGGACTTTGTTCCATTATTTAAGGACTCTGCTGCATTATTTAAGGACTTTGCTGCATTATTTAAGGACTCTGCTGCATTATTTAAGGACTTTGCTGCATTATTTAAGGACTCTGCTGTATTATTAAGGACGTTGCTGCATTAATTAAGGACTCTGCTGCATTATTTAAGGACTCTGCTGCATTATTTAAGGACTTTGCTGCATTATTTAAGGACTCTGCTGTATTATTAAGGACGTTGCTGCATTAATTAAGGACTCTGCTGCATTATTAAGGACTTTGCTGCATTATTTAAGGACTCTGCTGCAGTATTTAAGTACTCTGCTGCATTATTTAAGGACTTTGATGCATTATTTAAGGACGCTGCTGCAGAATTTAAGGAATCTGCTGCATTATTTAAGGACTTTGCTGCATTATTTAAGGACTTTATTGCATTATTTAAGGATTCTGCTGCATTATTTAAGGAATTTGCTGCATTATTTAAGGACTCTGCTAAATTATTTAAGGACTTTGTTGCATTATTTAATGACTCTGCTGCGGTATTTAAGGACTCTGCTGCATTATTTAAGGATTCTGCTGCAGTATTTAAGGACTCTGCTGCATTATTTAAGGACTTTGATGCATTATTTAAGGAGGCTGCTGCAGAATTTAAGGAATCTGCTGCATTACTTAAGGACTTTGTTGCATTATTTAAGGACTATGCTGCATTATTTAAGGACTCTGCTGCATTATTTATGGACTTTGCTGCATTATTTAAGTACTCTTCTGCATTATTTAAGGAATTTTTTGCATTATTTAAGGACTCTGCTGCATTATTTAAGGACTTTGTTGCATTATTTAAGGACTTTGATGCATTATTTAAGGACGCTGCTGCAGTATTTAAGGCCTCTGCTGCATTATTTAAGGACTCTGCTGCATTATTTAAGGACTTCGCTGCATTATTTAAGTACTCTGCTGCATTATTTAAGGAATTTTTTGCATTATTTAAGGACTCTGCTGCATTATTTAAGGACTTTGATGCATTATTTAAGGATGCTGCTGCAGAATTTAAGGAATCTGCTGCATTATTTAAGGACTTTGTTGCATTATTTAAGGACTCTGCTGCATTATTTAAGGACTTTGCTGCATTATTTAAGGACTCTGCTGCATTATTTAAGGACTTTGCTGCATTATTTAAGGACTCTGCTGTATTATTAAGGACGTTGCTGCATTAATTAAGGACTCTGCTGCATTATTTAAGTACTCTTCTGCATTATTTAAGGAATTTTTTGCATTATTTAAGGACTTTGCTGCATTATTTAAGTACTCTTCTGCATTATTTAAGGAATTTTTTGCATTATTTAAGGACTTTGCTGCATTATTTAAGTACTCTTCTGCATTATTTAAGGAATTTTTTGCATTATTTAAGGACTCTGCTGCATTATTTAAGGACTTTGTTGCATTATTTAAGGACTCTGCTGCATTATTTAAGGACGCTGCTGCAGTATTTAAGGCTTGTGCTGCATTATTTAAGGACTCTGCTGCATTATTTAAGGACTTTGCTGCATTATTTAAGTACTCTTCTGCATTATTTAAGGAATTTTTTGCATTATTTAAGGACTCTGCTGCATTATTTCAGGACTTTGTTGCATTATTTAAGGACTCTGCTGCAGTATTTAAGGACTCTGCTGCATTATTTAAGGACTTTGTTGCATTATTTAATGACTCTGCTGCGGTATTTAAGGACTCTGATGCATTATTTAAGGATGCTGCTGCAGAATTTAAGGAATCTGCTGCATTATTTAAGGACTTTGTTGCATTATTTAAGGACTCTGCTGCATTATTTAAGTACTCTTCTGCATTATTTAAGGAATTTTTTGCATTATTTAAGGACTTTGCTGCATTATTTAAGTACTCTTCTGCATTATTTAAGGAATTTTTTGCATTATTTAAGGACTTTGCTGCATTATTTAAGTACTCTTCTGCATTATTTAAGGAATTTTTTGCATTATTTAAGGACTCTGCTGCATTATTTAAGGACTTTGTTGCATTATTTAAGGACTCTGCTGCATTATTTAAGGACGCTGCTGCAGTATTTAAGGCTTGTGCTGCATTATTTAAGGACTCTGCTGCATTATTTAAGGACTTTGCTGCATTATTTAAGTACTCTTCTGCATTATTTAAGGAATTTTTTGCATTATTTAAGGACTCTGCTGCATTATTTCAGGACTTTGTTGCATTATTTAAGGACTCTGCTGCAGTATTTAAGGACTCTGCTGCATTATTTAAGGACTTTGTTGCATTATTTAATGACTCTGCTGCGGTATTTAAGGACTCTGATGCATTATTTAAGGATGCTGCTGCAGAATTTAAGGAATCTGCTGCATTATTTAAGGACTTTGTTGCATTATTTAAGGACTCTGCTGCGGTATTTTCGGACTCTGCTGCATTATTTAAGGACTTTGATGCATTATTTAAGGACGCTGCTGCGAAATTTAACTAATCTGGTGCATTATTTAAGGACTTTGTTGCATTATTTAAGGGCTCTGCTGCATTATTTAATGAATTTGCTGCATTATATAAGGACTCTGCTGCATTATTTAAGGACTCTGCTGCGGTATTTTAGGACTCTGCTGCATTATATAAGGACTCTGCTGCATTATTTAAGGACTTTGCTGCATTATTTAAGGACTCTGCTAAATTATTTAAGGACTTTGTTGCATTATTTAATGACTCTGCTGCGGTATTTAAGGACTCTGCTGCATTATTTAAGGATTCTGCTGCAGTATCTAAGGACTCTGCTGCATTATTTAAGGACTTTGATGCATTATTTAAGGAGGCTGCTGCAGAATTTAAGGAATCTGCTGCATTATTTAAGGACTTTGTTGCATTATTTAAGGACTATGCTGCATTATTTAAGGACTCTGCTGCATTATTTAAGGACTTTGCTGCATTATTTAAGTACTCTTCTGCATTATTTAAGGAATTTTTTGCATTATTTAAGGACTCTGCTGCATTATTTAAGGACTTTGTTGCATTATTTAAGGACTCTGCTGCATTATTTAAGGACGCTGCTGCAGTATTTAAGGCTTGTGCTGCATTATTTAAGGACTCTGCTGCATTATTTAAGGACTTTGCTGCATTATTTAAGTACTCTTCTGCATTATTTAAGGAATTTTTTGCATTATTTAAGGACTCTGCTGCATTATTTCAGGACTTTGTTGCATTATTTAAGGACTCTGCTGCAGTATTTAAGGACTCTGCTGCATTATTTAAGGACTTTGTTGCATTATTTAATGACTCTGCTGCGGTATTTAAGGACTCTGATGCATTATTTAAGGATGCTGCTGCAGAATTTAAGGAATCTGCTGCATTATTTAAGGACTTTGTTGCATTATTTAAGGACTCTGCTGCGGTATTTTCGGACTCTGCTGCATTATTTAAGGACTTTGATGCATTATTTAAGGACGCTGCTGCGAAATTTAACTAATCTGGTGCATTATTTAAGGACTTTGTTGCATTATTTAAGGGCTCTGCTGCATTATTTAATGAATTTGCTGCATTATATAAGGACTCTGCTGCATTATTTAAGGACTCTGCTGCGGTATTTTAGGACTCTGCTGCATTATATAAGGACTCTGCTGCATTATTTAAGGACTTTGCTGCATTATTTAAGGACTCTGCTAAATTATTTAAGGACTTTGTTGCATTATTTAATGACTCTGCTGCGGTATTTAAGGACTCTGCTGCATTATTTAAGGATTCTGCTGCAGTATCTAAGGACTCTGCTGCATTATTTAAGGACTTTGATGCATTATTTAAGGAGGCTGCTGCAGAATTTAAGGAATCTGCTGCATTATTTAAGGACTTTGTTGCATTATTTAAGGACTATGCTGCATTATTTAAGGACTCTGCTGCATTATTTAAGGACTTTGCTGCATTATTTAAGTACTCTTCTGCATTATTTAAGGAATTTTTTGCATTATTTAAGGACTCTGCTGCATTATTTAAGGACTTTGTTGCATTATTTAAGGACTCTGCTGCATTATTTAAGGACGCTGCTGCAGTATTTAAGGCCTGTGCTGCATTATTTAAGGACTCTGCTGCATTATTTAAGGACTTTGCTGCATTATTTAAGTACTCTGCTGCATTATTTAAGGAATTTTTTGCATTATTTAAGGACTCTGCTGCATTATTTAAGGACTTTGATGCATTATTTAAGGATGCTGCTGCAGAATTTAAGGAATCTGCTGCATTATTTAAGGACTTTGTTCCATTATTTAAGGACTCTGCTGCATTATTTAAGGACTTTGCTGCATTATTTAAGGACTCTGCTGCATTATTTAAGGACTTTGCTGCATTATTTAAGGACTCTGCTGTATTATTAAGGACGTTGCTGCATTAATTAAGGACTCTGCTGCATTATTTAAGGACTTTGCTGCAGTATTTAAGGACTCTGATGCATTTTTTAAGGACTTTGATGCATTATTTAAGGACGCTGCTGCAGAATTTAAGGAGTCTGCTCCATTATTTAAGGACTTTGTTGCATTATTTAAGGACTGTGCTGCATTGTTTAAGGACCCTGCTGCATTATTTACGGACTTTGTTACATTATTTAAGTACTCTGCTGCATTATTTAAGGACGCTGCAGCAGTATTTAAGGACTCTGCTGCATTATTTAAGGACTTTGCTGCATTATTTAAGGACTCTGCTGCAGTATTTAAGGATTCTGCTGCATTATTTAAGGACTTTGATGCATTATTTAGGGACGCTGCTGCATAATTTAAGGAATCTGCTGCATTATTTAAGGACTTTGCTGCATTATTTAAGGACTTTATTGCATTATTTAAGGATTCTGCTGCATTATTTAAGGAATTTGCTGCATTATTTAAGGACTCTGCTAAATTATTTAAGGACTTTGTTGCATTATTTAATGACTCTGCTGCGGTTTTTAAGGACTCTGCTGCATTATTTAAGGACTTTGATGCATTATTTAAGGAGGCTGCTGCAGAATTTAAGGAATCTGCTGCATTATTTAAGGACTTTGTTGCATTATTTAAGGACTATGCTGCATTATTTAAGGACTCTGCTGCATTATTTAAGGACTTTGCTGCATTATTTAAGTTCTCTTCTGCATTATTTAAGGAATTTTTTGCATTATTTAAGGACTCTGCTGCATTATTTAAGGACTTTGTTGCATTATTTAAGGACTCTGCTGCATTATTTAAGGACGCTGCTGCAGTATTTAAGGCCTGTGCTGCATTATTTAAGGACTCTGCTGCATTATTTAAGGACTTTGCTGCATTATTTAAGTACTCTTCTGCATTATTTAAGGAATTTTTTGCATTATTTAAGGACTCTGCTGCATTATTTAAGGACTTTGTTGCATTATTTAAGGACTCTGCTGCATTATTTAAGGACTTTGCTGCATTATTTAAGTACTCTGCTGCATTATTTAAGGAATTTTTTGCATTATTTAAGGACTCTGCTGCATTATTTAAGGACTTTGATGCATTATTTAAGGATGCTGCTGCAGAATTTAAGGAATCTGCTGCATTATTTAAGGACTTTGTTCCATTATTTAAGGACTCTGCTGCATTATTTAAGGACTTTGCTGCATTATTTAAGGACTCTGCTGCATTATTTAAGGACTTTGCTGCATTATTTAAGGACTCTGCTGTATTATTAAGGACGTTGCTGCATTAATTAAGGACTCTGCTGCATTATTTAAGGACTCTGCTGCATTATTTAAGGACTTTGCTGCATTATTTAAGGACTCTGCTGTATTATTAAGGACGTTGCTGCATTAATTAAGGACTCTGCTGCATTATTAAGGACTTTGCTGCATTATTTAAGGACTCTGCTGCAGTATTTAAGTACTCTGCTGCATTATTTAAGGACTTTGATGCATTATTTAAGGACGCTGCTGCAGAATTTAAGGAATCTGCTGCATTATTTAAGGACTTTGCTGCATTATTTAAGGACTTTATTGCATTATTTAAGGATTCTGCTGCATTATTTAAGGAATTTGCTGCATTATTTAAGGACTCTGCTAAATTATTTAAGGACTTTGTTGCATTATTTAATGACTCTGCTGCGGTATTTAAGGACTCTGCTGCATTATTTAAGGATTCTGCTGCAGTATTTAAGGACTCTGCTGCATTATTTAAGGACTTTGATGCATTATTTAAGGAGGCTGCTGCAGAATTTAAGGAATCTGCTGCATTATTTAAGAACTCTGCTGCAGTATTTAAGGACTCTGCTGCATTATTTAATGACTCTTCTGCATTATTTAAGGAATTTGCTGCAATATTTAAGGACTCTGCTGCATTATTTAATGACTCTGCTGCGGTATTTTAGGACTCTGCTGCATTATATAAGCACTCTGCTGCATTATTTAAGGACTTTGCTGCATTATTTAAGGACTCTGCTGTGGTATTTTTGGACTCTGCTGCATTATTTAAGGACTTTGATGCATTATTTAAGGACGCTGCTGCGAAATTTAAGGAATCTGCTGCATTATTTAAGGACTTTGTTGCATTATTTAAGGACTCTGCTGCATTATTTAATGAATTTGCTGCATTATTTAAGGACTCTGCTGCATTATTTAAGGACTCTGCTGCGGTATTTTAGGACTCTGCTGCGTTACATAAGGACTCTGCTGCATTATTTAAGGACTTTGCTGCATTATTTAAGGTCTCTACTGCAGTATTTAAGGACTCTGCTGCATTATTTCAGGACTTTGTTGCATTATTTAAGGACTCTGCTGCAGTATTTAAGGACTCTGCTGCATTATTTAAGGACTTTGTTGCATTATTTAATGACTCTGCTGCGGTATTTAAGGACTCTGATGCATTATTTAAGGATGCTGCTGCAGAATTTAAGGAATCTGCTGCATTATTTAAGGACTTTGTTGCATTATTTAAGGACTCTGCTGCGGTATTTTCGGACTCTGCTGCATTATTTAAGGACTTTGATGCATTATTTAAGGACGCTGCTGCGAAATTTAACTAATCTGGTGCATTATTTAAGGACTTTGTTGCATTATTTAAGGGCTCTGCTGCATTATTTAATGAATTTGCTGCATTATATAAGGACTCTGCTGCATTATTTAAGGACTCTGCTGCGGTATTTTAGGACTCTGCTGCATTATATAAGGACTTTGTTGCATTATTTAAGGACTCTGCTGCATTATTTAAGGACTCTGCTGCTGTATTTAAGGACTCTGCTGCATTATTTAAGGACTTTGCTGCTTTATTTAAGGACTTTGTTTCATTATTTAAGGACGCTGCTGCAGTATTTAAGGACTCTGCTGCATTATTTAAGGATGTTGCTGCATTATTTAAGTACTCTTCTGCATTATTTAAGGAATTTTTTGCATTATTTAAGGACTCTGCTGCATTATTTAAGGACTTTGTTGCATTATTTAAGGACTCTGCTGCATTATTTAAGGAATTTTTTGCATTATTTAAGGACTCTGCTGCATTATTTAAGGACTTTGCTGCATTATTTAAGGACTCTGCTGCATTATTAAGGACTTTGCTGCATTATTTAAGGACTCTGCTGCAGTATTTAAGGACTCTGCTGCATTATTTAAGGACTTTGATGCATTATTTAAGGACGCTGCTGCAGAATTTAAGGAATCTGCTGCATTATTTAAGGACTTTGCTGCATTATTTAAGGACTTTATTGTATTATTTAAGGATTCTGCTGCATTATTTAAGGAATTTGCTGCATTATTTAAGGACTCTGCTAAATTATTTAAGGACTTTGTTGCATTATTTAATGACTGCTGCGGTATTTAAGGACTCTGCTGCATTATTTAAGGATTCTGCTGCAGTATTTAAGGACTCTGCTGCATTATTTAAGGACTTTGATGCATTATTTAAGGAGGCTGCTGCAGAATTTAAGGAATCTGCTGCATTACTTAAGGACTTTGTTGCATTATTTAAGGACTATGCTGCATTATTTAAGGACTCTGCTGCATTATTTATGGACTTTGCTGCATTATTTAAGTACTCTTCTGCATTATTTAAGGAATTTTTTGCATTATTTAAGGACTCTGCTGCATTATTTAAGGACTTTGTTGCATTATTTAAGGACTTTGATGCATTATTTAAGGACGCTGCTGCAGTATTTAAGGCCTCTGCTGCATTATTTAAGGACTCTGCTGCATTATTTAAGGACTTTGCTGCATTATTTAAGTACTCTGCTGCATTATTTAAGGAATTTTTTGCATTATTTAAGGACTCTGCTGCATTATTTAAGGACTTTGATGCATTATTTAAGGATGCTGCTGCAGAATTTAAGGAATCTGCTGCATTATTTAAGGACTTTGTTGCATTATTTAAGGACTCTGCTGCATTATTTAAGGACTTTGCTGCATTATTTAAGGACTCTGCTGCATTATTTAAGGACTTTGCTGCATTATTTAAGGACTCTGCTGTATTATTAAGGACGTTGCTGCATTAATTAAGGACTCTGCTGCATTATTTAAGTACTCTTCTGCATTATTTAAGGAATTTTTTGCATTATTTAAGGACTTTGCTGCATTATTTAAGTACTCTTCTGCATTATTTAAGGAATTTTTTGCATTATTTAAGGACTTTGCTGCATTATTTAAGTACTCTTCTGCATTATTTAAGGAATTTTTTGCATTATTTAAGGACTCTGCTGCATTATTTAAGGACTTTGTTGCATTATTTAAGGACTCTGCTGCATTATTTAAGGACGCTGCTGCAGTATTTAAGGCCTGTGCTGCATTATTTAAGGACTCTGCTGCATTATTTAAGGACTTTGCTGCATTATTTAAGTACTCTTCTGCATTATTTAAGGAATTTTTTGCATTATTTAAGGACTCTGCTGCATTATTTCAGGACTTTGTTGCATTATTTAAGGACTCTGCTGCAGTATTTAAGGACTCTGCTGCATTATTTAAGGACTTTGTTGCATTATTTAATGACTCTGCTGCGGTATTTAAGGACTCTGATGCATTATTTAAGGATGCTGGTGCAGAATTTAAGGAATCTGCTGCATTATTTAAGGACTTTGTTGCATTATTTAAGGACTCTGCTGCGGTATTTTCGGACTCTGCTGCATTATTTAAGGACTTTGATGCATTATTTAAGGACGCTGCTGCGAAATTTAACTAATCTGGTGCATTATTTAAGGACTTTGTTGCATTATTTAAGGGCTCTGCTGCATTATTTAATGAATTTGCTGCATTATATAAGGACTCTGCTGCATTATTTAAGGACTCTGCTGCGGTATTTTAGGACTCTGCTGCATTATATAAGGACTCTGCTGCATTATTTAAGGACTTTGCTGCATTATTTAAGGTCTCTCCTGCAGTATTTAAGGACTCTGCTGCATTATTTAAGGACTTTGTTGCATTATTTAAGGACTCTGCTGCATTATTTAAGGACTCTGCTGCTGTATTTAAGGACTCTGCTGCATTATTTAAGGACTTTGCTGCTTTATTTAAGGACTTTGTTTCATTATTTAAGGACGCTGCTGCAGTATTTAAGGACTCTGCTGCATTATTTATGGATGTTGCTGCATTATTTAAGGACTCTGCTGCATTATTTAATGACTCTGCTGTGGTATTTAAGGACTCTGCTGCATTATTTAAGGACTTTGTTGCATTATTTAAGGACTCTGCTGCATTATTTAAGGACGCTGCTGCAGTATTTAAGGCCTCTGCTGCATTATTTAAGGACTCTGCTGCATTATTTAAGGACTCTACTGCATTATTAAGGACGTTGCTGCATTATTTAAGGACTTTATTGCATTATTTAAGGATTCTGCTGCATTATTTAAGGACTCTGCTGCATTATTTAAGGAGTTTGATGCATTATTTAAGGACTCTGCTGCATTATTTAAGGACTTTGTTGCATTATTTAAGGACGCTGCTGCGGTATTTAAGGACTCTGCTGCATTATTTAAGGACTTTGCTGCATTATTTAACGATTCGGCTGCATTATTAAGGGTGTTGCTGCATTTTATTTAAGGAATTTATTGCATTATTTAAGGACTCTGTGCATTATTTAAGGAATTTGCTGCATTATTTAAGGACTCTGCTGCATTATTTAATGACTCTGCTGCGGTATTTAAGGACTCTGCTGCATCATTTAAGCACTCTGCTGATTTATTTAAGGACTTTGCTGCATTATTTAAGGACTCTGCTGTGGTATTTTAGGACTCTGATGCATTATTTAAATACTTTGATGCATTATTTAAGAACTCTGCTGCAGTATTTAAGGACTCTGCTGCATTATTTAATGTCTTTGATGCATTATTTAAGGACTCTTCTGCATTATTTAAGGACTTTGCTGCATTATTTAAGGACGCTGCTGCGGTATTTAAGGCCTCTGCTGCATTATTTAAGGACTTTGCTGCATTATTTAAGGACTCTGCTGCATTATTAAGGACGTTGCTGCATTATTTAAGGACTTTATTGCATTATTTAAGGATTCTGCTGCATTATTTAAGGAATTTCCTGCATTATTTAAGGACTTTGATGCATTATTTAAGAACTCTGCTGCAGTATTTAAGGACTCTGCTGCATTATTTAAGGACTCTGCTGCATTATTTAAGGACGCTGCTGCGGTATTTAAGGCCTCTGCTGCATTATTTAAGGACTTTGCTGCATTATTTAAGGACTCTATTGCATTATTTAAGGATTCTGCTGCATTATTTAAGGAATTTGCTGCATTATTTAAGGACTCTGTTGCATTATTTAAGGACTTTATTGCATTATTTAAGGATTCTGCTGCATTACTTAAGGAATTTGCTGCATTATTTAAGGACTCTGCTAAATTATTTAAGGACTTTGTTGCATTATTTAATGACTCTGCTGCGGTATTTAAGGACTCTGCTGCATTATTTAAGGATTCTGCTGCAGTATCTAAGGACTCTGCTGCATTATTTAAGGACTTTGATGCATTATTTAAGGAGGCTGCTGCAGAATTTAAGGAATCTGCTGCATTATTTAAGGACTTTGTTGCATTATTTAAGGACTATGCTGCATTATTTAAGGACTCTGCTGCATTATTTAAGGACTTTGCTGCATTATTTAAGTACTCTTCTGCATTATTTAAGGAATTTTTTGCATTATTTAAGGACTCTGCTGCATTATTTAAGGACTCTGCTGCATTATTTAAGGACGCTGCTGCAGTATTTAAGGCCTGTGCTGCATTATTTAAGGACTCTGCTGCATTATTTAAGGACTTTGCTGCATTATTTAAGTACTCTGCTGCATTATTTAAGGAATTTTTTGCATTATTTAAGGACTCTGCTGCATTATTTAAGGACTTTGATGCATTATTTAAGGACTCTGCTGCATTATTTAAGGACGCTGCTGCATTATTTAAGGACTTTGTTCCATTATTTAAGGACTCTGCTGCATTATTTAAGGACTTTGCTGCATTATTTAAGGACTCTGCTGCATTATTTAAGGACTTTGCTGCATTATTTAAGGACTCTGCTGTATTATTAAGGACGTTGCTGCATTAATTAAGGACTCTGCTGCATTATTTAAGGACTTTGCTGCAGTATTTAAGGACTCTGATGCATTTTTTAAGGACTTTGATGCATTATTTAAGGACGCTGCTGCAGAATTTAAGGAGTCTGCTCCATTATTTAAGGACTTTGTTGCATTATTTAAGGACTGTGCTGCATTGTTTAAGGACCCTGCTGCATTATTTACGGACTTTGTTACATTATTTAAGTACTCTGCTGCATTATTTAAGGACGCTGCAGCAGTATTTAAGGACTCTGCTGCATTATTTAAGGACTTTGCTGCATTATTTAAGGACTCTGCTGCATTATTAAGGACTTTGCTGCATTATTTAAGGACTCTGCTGCAGTATTTAAGGATTCTGCTGCATTATTTAAGGACTTTGATGCATTATTTAGGGACGCTGCTGCATAATTTAAGGAATCTGCTGCATTATTTAAGGACTTTGCTGCATTATTTAAGGACTTTATTGCATTATTTAAGGATTCTGCTGCATTATTTAAGGAATTTGCTGCATTATTTAAGGACTCTGCTAAATTATTTAAGGACTTTGTTGCATTATTTAATGACTCTGCTGCGGTTTTTAAGGACTCTGCTGCATTATTTAAGGACTTTGATGCATTATTTAAGGAGGCTGCTGCAGAATTTAAGGAATCTGCTGCATTATTTAAGGACTTTGTTGCATTATTTAAGGACTATGCTGCATTATTTAAGGACTCTGCTGCATTATTTAAGGACTTTGCTGCATTATTTAAGTTCTCTTCTGCATTATTTAAGGAATTTTTTGCATTATTTAAGGACTCTGCTGCATTATTTAAGGACTTTGTTGCATTATTTAAGGACTCTGCTGCATTATTTAAGGACGCTGCTGCAGTATTTAAGGCCTGTGCTGCATTATTTAAGGACTCTGCTGCATTATTTAAGGACTTTGCTGCATTATTTAAGTACTCTTCTGCATTATTTAAGGAATTTTTTGCATTATTTAAGGACTCTGCTGCATTATTTAAGGACTTTGTTGCATTATTTAAGGACTCTGCTGCATTATTTAAGGACTTTGCTGCATTATTTAAGTACTCTGCTGCATTATTTAAGGAATTTTTTGCATTATTTAAGGACTCTGCTGCATTATTTAAGGACTTTGATGCATTATTTAAGGATGCTGCTGCAGAATTTAAGGAATCTGCTGCATTATTTAAGGACTTTGTTCCATTATTTAAGGACTCTGCTGCATTATTTAAGGACTTTGCTGCATTATTTAAGGACTCTGCTGCATTATTTAAGGACTTTGCTGCATTATTTAAGGACTCTGCTGTATTAGTAAGGACGTTGCTGCATTAATTAAGGACTCTGCTGCATTATTTAAGGACTTTGCTGCAGTATTTAAGGACTCTGATGCATTTTTTAAGGACTTTGATGCATTATTTAAGGACGCTGCTGCAGAATTTAAGGAGTCTGCTCCATTATTTAAGGACTCTGTTGCATTATTTAAGGACTGTGCTGCATTGTTTAAGGACCCTGCTGCATTATTTAAGGACTTTGTTACATTATTTAAGTACTCTGCTGCATTATTTAAGGACGCTGCAGCAGTATTTAAGGACTCTGCTGCATTATTTAAGGACTTTGCTGCATTATTTAAGGACTCTGCTGCATTATTAAGGACTTTGCTGCATTATTTAAGGACTCTGCTGCAGTATTTAAGGACTCTGCTGCATTATTTAAGGACTTTGATGCATTATTTAAGGACGCTGCTGCAGAATTTAAGGAATCTGCTGCATTATTTAAGGACTTTGCTGCATTATTTAAGGACTTTATTGCATTATTTAAGGATTCTGCTGCATTATTTAAGGAATTTGCTGCATTATTTAAGGACTCTGCTAAATTATTTAAGGACTTTGTTGCATTATTTAATGACTCTGCTGCGGTATTTAAGGACTCTGCTGCATTATTTAAGGATTCTGCTGCAGTATTTAAGGACTCTGCTGCATTATTTAAGGACTTTGATGCATTATTTAAGGAGGCTGCTGCAGAATTTAAGGAATCTGCTGCATTACTTAAGGACTTTGTTGCATTATTTAAGGACTATGCTGCATTATTTAAGGACTCTGCTGCATTATTTATGGACTTTGCTGCATTATTTAAGTACTCTTCTGCATTATTTAAGGAATTTTTTGCATTATTTAAGGACTCTGCTGCATTATTTAAGGACTTTGATGCATTATTTAAGGACGCTGCTGCAGTATTTAAGGCCTCTGCTGCATTATTTAAGGACTCTGCTGCATTATTTAAGGACTTTGCTGCATTATTTAAGTACTCTGCTGCATTATTTAAGGAATTTTTTGCATTATTTAAGGACTCTGCTGCATTATTTAAGGACTTTGATGCATTATTTAAGGATGCTGCTGCAGAATTTAAGGAATCTGCTGCATTATTTAAGGACTTTGTTGCATTATTTAAGGACTCTGCTGCATTATTTAAGGACTTTGCTGCATTATTTAAGGACTCTGCTGCATTATTTAAGGACTTTGCTGCATTATTTAAGGACTCTGCTGTATTATTAAGGACGTTGCTGCATTAATTAAGGACTCTGCTGCATTATTTAAGGACTTTGCTGCAGTATTTAAGGCCTCTGCTGCATTATTTAAGGACTTTGCTGCATTATTTAAGGACTCTGCTGCATTATTTAAGGACACTGCTGCGGTATTTAATTCCTCTGCTGCATTATATAAGGACTTTGCTGCATTATTTAAGGACTCTGCTGTATTATTAAGGACGTTGCTGCATTAATTAAGGACTCTGCTGCATTATTTAAGGACTTTGCTGCATTATTTAAGGACTCTACTGCATTATTAAGGACGTTGCTGCATTATTTAAGGACTTTATTGCATTATTTAAGGATTCTGCTGCATTATTTAAGGACTCTGCTGCATTATTTAAGGAGTTTGATGCATTATTTAAGGACTCTGCTGCATTATTAAGGGCGTTGCTGCATTTTATTTAAGGAATTTATTGCATTATTTAAGGACTCTGTGCATTATTTAAGGAATTTGCTGCATTATTTAAGGAATCTGCTGCATTATTTAATGACTCTGCTGCGGTATTTAAGGACTCTGCTGCATCATTTAAGCACTCTGCTCCTTTATTTAAGGACTTTGCTGCATTATTTAAGGACTCTGCTGTGGTATTTTAGGACTCTGCTGCATTATTTAAGGACTTTGATGCATTATTTAAGATCTCTGCTGCAGTATTTAAGGACTCTGCTGCATTATTTAATGTCTTTGATGCATTATTTAAGGACTCTTCTGCATTATTTAAGGACTTTGCTGCATTATTTAAGGACGCTGCTGCGGTATTTAAGGCCTCTGCTGAATTATTTAAGGACTTTGCTGCATTATTTAAGGACTCTGCTGCATTATTAAGGACGTTGCTGCATTATTTAAGGACTTTATTGCATTATTTAAGGATTCTGCTGCATTATTTAAGGAATTTCCTGCATTATTTAAGGACTTTGATGCATTATTTAAGAACTCTGCTGCAGTATTTAAGGACTCTGCTGCATTATTTAATGTCTTTGATGCATTATTTAAGGACTCTTCTGCATTATTTAAGGACTTTGCTGCATTATTTAAGGACGCTGCTGCGGTATTTAAGGCCTCTGCTGAATTATTTAAGGACTTTGCTGCATTATTTAAGGACTCTGCTGCATTATTAAGGACGTTGCTGCATTATTTAAGGACTTTATTGCATTATTTAAGGATTCTGCTGCATTATTTAAGGAATTTCCTGCATTATTTAAGGACTTTGATGCATTATTTAAGAACTCTGCTGCAGTATTTAAGGACTCTGCTGCATTATTTAATGACTCTTCTGCATTATTTAAGGAATTTGCTGCAATATTTAAGGACTCTGCTGCATTATTTAATGACTCTGCTGCGGTATTTTAGGACTCTGCTGCATTATATAAGCACTCTGCTGCATTATTTAAGGACTTTGCTGCATTATTTAAGGACTCTGCTGCGGTATTTTTGGACTCTGCTGCATTATTTAAGGACTTTGATGCATTATTTAAGGACGCTGCTGCGAAATTTAAGGAATCTGCTGCATTATTTAAGGACTTTGTTGCATTATTTAAGGACTCTGCTGCATTATTTAATGAATTTGCTGCATTATTTAAGGACTCTGCTGCATTATTTAAGGACTCTGCTGCGGTATTTTAGGACTCTGCTGCGTTACATAAGGACTCTGCTGCATTATTTAAGGACTTTGCTGCATTATTTAAGGTCTCTACTGCAGTATTTAAGGACTCTGCTGCATTATTTCAGGACTTTGTTGCATTATTTAAGGACTCTGCTGCAGTATTTAAGGACTCTGCTGCATTATTTAAGGACTTTGTTGCATTATTTAATGACTCTGCTGCGGTATTTAAGGACTCTGATGCATTATTTAAGGATGCTGCTGCAGAATTTAAGAAATCTGCTGCATTATTTAAGGACTTTGTTGCATTATTTAAGGACTCTGCTGCGGTATTTTCGGACTCTGCTGCATTATTTAAGGACTTTGATGCATTATTTAAGGACGCTGCTGCGAAATTTAACTAATCTGGTGCATTATTTAAGGACTTTGTTGCATTATTTAAGGGCTCTGCTGCATTATTTTATGAATTTGCTGCATTATATAAGGACTCTGCTGCATTATTTAAGGACTCTGCTGCGGTATTTTAGGACTCTGCTGCATTATATAAGGACTTTGTTGCATTATTTAAGGACTCTGCTGCATTATTTAAGGACTCTGCTGCTGTATTTAAGGACTCTGCTGCATTATTTAAGGACTTTGCTGCTTTATTTAAGGACTTTGTTTCATTATTTAAGGACGCTGCTGCAGTATTTAAGGACTCTGCTGCATTATTTAAGGATGTTGCTGCATTATTTAAGTACTCTTCTGCATTATTTAAGGAATTTTTTGCATTATTTAAGGACTCTGCTGCATTATTTAAGGACTTTGTTGCATTATTTAAGGACTCTGCTGCATTATTTAAGGAATTTTTTGCATTATTTAAGGACTCTGCTGCATTATTTAAGGACTTTGCTGCATTATTTAAGGACTCTGCTGCATTATTAAGGACTTTGCTGCATTATTTAAGGACTCTGCTGCAGTATTTAAGGACTCTGCTGCATTATTTAAGGACTTTGATGCATTATTTAAGGACGCTGCTGCAGAATTTAAGGAATCTGCTGCATTATTTAAGGACTTTGCTGCATTATTTAAGGACTTTATTGCATTATTTAAGGATTCTGCTGCATTATTTAAGGAATTTGCTGCATTATTTAAGGACTCTGCTAAATTATTTAAGGACTTTGTTGCATTATTTAATGACTCTGCTGCGGTATTTAAGGACTCTGCTGCATTATTTAAGGATTCTGCTGCAGTATCTAAGGACTCTGCTGCATTATTTAAGGACTTTGATGCATTATTTAAGGAGGCTGCTGCAGAATTTAAGGAATCTGCTGCATTATTTAAGGACTTTGTTGCATTATTTAAGGACTATGCTGCATTATTTAAGGACTCTGCTGCATTATTTAAGGACTTTGCTGCATTATTTAAGTACTCTTCTGCATTATTTAAGGAATTTTTTGCATTATTTAAGGACTCTGCTGCATTATTTAAGGACTTTGTTGCATTATTTAAGGACTCTGCTGCATTATTTAAGGACGCTGCTGCAGTATTTAAGGCCTGTGCTGCATTATTTAAGGACTCTGCTGCATTATTTAAGGACTTTGCTGCATTATTTAAGTACTCTGCTGCATTATTTAAGGAATTTTTTGCATTATTTAAGGACTCTGCTGCATTATTTAAGGACTTTGATGCATTATTTAAGGATGCTGCTGCAGAATTTAAGGAATCTGCTGCATTATTTAAGGACTTTGTTCCATTATTTAAGGACTCTGCTGCATTATTTAAGGACTTTGCTGCATTATTTAAGGACTCTGCTGCATTATTTAAGGACTTTGCTGCATTATTTAAGGACTCTGCTGTATTATTAAGGACGTTGCTGCATTAATTAAGGACTCTGCTGCATTATTTAAGGACTTGGCTGCAGTATTTAAGGACTCTGATGCATTTTTTAAGGACTTTGATGCATTATTTAAGGACGCTGCTGCAGAATTTAAGGAGTCTGCTCCATTATTTAAGGACTTTGTTGCATTATTTAAGGACTGTGCTGCATTGTTTAAGGACCCTGCTGCATTATTTACGGACTTTGTTACATTATTTAAGTACTCTGCTGCATTATTTAAGGACGCTGCAGCAGTATTTAAGGACTCTGCTGCATTATTTAAGGACTCTGCTGCATTATTAAGGACTTTGCTGCATTATTTAAGGACTCTGCTGCAGTATTTAAGGATTCTGCTGCATTATTTAAGGACTTTGATGCATTATTTAGGGACGCTGCTGCATAATTTAAGGAATCTGCTGCATTATTTAAGGACTTTGCTGCATTATTTAAGGACTTTATTGCATTATTTAAGGATTCTGCTGCATTATTTAAGGAATTTGCTGCATTATTTAAGGACTCTGCTAAATTATTTAAGGACTTTGTTGCATTATTTAATGACTCTGCTGCGGTTTTTAAGGACTCTGCTGCATTATTTAAGGACTTTGATGCATTATTTAAGGAGGCTGCTGCAGAATTTAAGGAATCTGCTGCATTATTTAAGGACTTTGTTGCATTATTTAAGGACTATGCTGCATTATTTAAGGACTCTGCTGCATTATTTAAGTTCTCTTCTGCATTATTTAAGGAATTTTTTGCATTATTTAAGGACTCTGCTGCATTATTTAAGGACTTTGTTGCATTATTTAAGGACTCTGCTGCATTATTTAAGGACGCTGCTGCAGTATTTAAGGCCTGTGCTGCATTATTTAAGGACTCTGCTGCATTATTTAAGGACTTTGCTGCATTATTTAAGTACTCTTCTGCATTATTTAAGGAATTTTTTGCATTATTTAAGGACTCTGCTGCATTATTTAAGGACTTTGTTGCATTATTTAAGGACTCTGCTGCATTATTTAAGGACTTTGCTGCATTATTTAAGTACTCTGCTGCATTATTTAAGGAATTTTTTGCATTATTTAAGGACTCTGCTGCATTATTTAAGGACTTTGATGCATTATTTAAGGATGCTGCTGCAGAATTTAAGGAATCTGCTGCATTATTTAAGGACTTTGTTCCATTATTTAAGGACTCTGCTGCATTATTTAAGGACTTTGCTGCATTATTTAAGGACTCTGCTGCATTATTTAAGGACTTTGCTGCATTATTTAAGGACTCTGCTGTATTATTAAGGACGTTGCTGCATTAATTAAGGACTCTGCTGCATTATTTAAGGACTTTGCTGCAGTATTTAAGGACTCTGATGCATTTTTTAAGGACTTTGATGCATTATTTAAGGACGCTGCTGCAGAATTTAAGGAGTCTGCTCCATTATTTAAGGACTCTGTTGCATTATTTAAGGACTGTGCTGCATTGTTTAAGGACCCTGCTGCATTATTTAAGGACTTTGTTACATTATTTAAGTACTCTGCTGCATTATTTAAGGACGCTGCAGCAGTATTTAAGGACTCTGCTGCATTATTTAAGGACTTTGCTGCATTATTTAAGGACTCTGCTGCATTATTAAGGACTTTGCTGCATTATTTAAGGACTCTGCTGCAGTATTTAAAGACTCTGCTGCATTATTTAAGGACTTTGATGCATTATTTAAGGACGCTGCTGCAGAATTTAAGGAATCTGCTGCATTATTTAAGGACTTTGCTGCATTATTTAAGGACTTTATTGCATTATTTAAGGATTCTGCTGCATTATTTAAGGAATTTGCTGCATTATTTAAGGACTCTGCTAAATTATTTAAGGACTTTGTTGCATTATTTAAGGACTCTGCTGCGGTATTTAAGGACTCTGCTGCATTATTTAAGGATTCTGCTGCAGTATTTAAGGACTCTGCTGCATTATTTAAGGACTTTGATGCATTATTTAAGGAGGCTGCTGCAGAATTTAAGGAATCTGCTGCATTACTTAAGGACTTTGTTGCATTATTTAAGGACTATGCTGCATTATTTAAGGACTCTGCTGCATTATTTATGGACTTTGCTGCATTATTTAAGTACTCTTCTGCATTATTTAAGGAATTTTTTGCATTATTTAAGGACTCTGCTGCATTATTTAAGGACTTTGTTGCATTATTTAAGGACTTTGATGCATTATTTAAGGACGCTGCTGCAGTATTTAAGGCCTCTGCTGCATTATTTAAGGACTCTGCTGCATTATTTAAGGACTTTGCTGCATTATTTAAGTACTCTGCTGCATTATTTAAGGAATTTTTTGCATTATTTAAGGACTCTGCTGCATTATTTAAGGACTTTGATGCATTATTTAAGGATGCTGCTGCAGAATTTAAGGAATCTGCTGCATTATTTAAGGACTTTGTTGCATTATTTAAGGACTCTGCTGCATTATTTAAGGACTTTGCTGCATTATTTAAGGACTCTGCTGCATTATTTAAGGACTTTGCTGCATTATTTAAGGACTCTGCTGTATTATTAAGGACGTTGCTGCATTAATTAAGGACTCTGCTGCATTATTTAAGGACTTTGCTGCAGTATTTAAGGCCTCTGCTGCATTATTTAAGGACTTTGCTGCATTATTTAAGGACTCTGCTGCATTATTTAAGGACACTGCTGCGGTATTTAATTCCTCTGCTGCATTATATAAGGACTTTGCTGCATTATTTAAGGACTCTGCTGTATTATTAAGGACGTTGCTGCATTAATTAAGGACTCTGCTGCATTATTTAAGGACTTTGCTGCATTATTTAAGGACTCTACTGCATTATTAAGGACGTTGCTGCATTATTTAAGGACTTTATTGCATTATTTAAGGATTCTGCTGCATTATTTAAGGACTCTGCTGCATTATTTAAGGAGTTTGATGCATTATTTAAGGACTCTGCTGCATTATTAAGGGCGTTGCTGCATTTTATTTAAGGAATTTATTGCATTATTTAAGGACTCTGTGCATTATTTAAGGAATTTGCTGCATTATTTAAGGAATCTGCTGCATTATTTAATGACTCTGCTGCGGTATTTAAGGACTCTGCTGCATCATTTAAGCACTCTGCTCCTTTATTTAAGGACTTTGCTGCATTATTTAAGGACTCTGCTGTGGTATTTTAGGACTCTGCTGCATTATTTAAGGACTTTGATGCATTATTTAAGATCTCTGCTGCAGTATTTAAGGACTCTGCTGCATTATTTAATGTCTTTGATGCATTATTTAAGGACTCTTCTGCATTATTTAAGGACTTTGCTGCATTATTTAAGGACGCTGCTGCGGTATTTAAGGCCTCTGCTGAATTATTTAAGGACTTTGCTGCATTATTTAAGGACTCTGCTGCATTATTAAGGACGTTGCTGCATTATTTAAGGACTTTATTGCATTATTTAAGGATTCTGCTGCATTATTTAAGGAATTTCCTGCATTATTTAAGGACTTTGATGCATTATTTAAGAACTCTGCTGCAGTATTTAAGGACTCTGCTGCATTATTTAATGACTCTTCTGCATTATTTAAGGAATTTGCTGCAATATTTAAGGACTCTGCTGCATTATTTAATGACTCTGCTGCGGTATTTTAGGACTCTGCTGCATTATATAAGCACTCTGCTGCATTATTTAATGACTCTTCTGCATTATTTAAGGAATTTGCTGCAATATTTAAGGACTCTGCTGCATTATTTAATGACTCTGCTGCGGTATTTTAGGACTCTGCTGCATTATATAAGCACTCTGCTGCATTATTTAAGGACTTTGCTGCATTATTTAAGGACTCTGCTGCGGTATTTTTGGACTCTGCTGCATTATTTAAGGACTTTGATGCATTATTTAAGGACGCTGCTGCGAAATTTAAGGAATCTGCTGCATTATTTAAGGACTTTGTTGCATTATTTAAGGACTCTGCTGCATTATTTAATGAATTTGCTGCATTATTTAAGGACTCTGCTGCATTATTTAAGGACTCTGCTGCGGTATTTTAGGACTCTGCTGCGTTACATAAGGACTCTGCTGCATTATTTAAGGACTTTGCTGCATTATTTAAGGTCTCTACTGCAGTATTTAAGGACTCTGCTGCATTATTTCAGGACTTTGTTGCATTATTTAAGGACTCTGCTGCAGTATTTAAGGACTCTGCTGCATTATTTAAGGACTTTGTTGCATTATTTAATGACTCTGCTGCGGTATTTAAGGACTCTGATGCATTATTTAAGGATGCTGCTGCAGAATTTAAGAAATCTGCTGCATTATTTAAGGACTTTGTTGCATTATTTAAGGACTCTGCTGCGGTATTTTCGGACTCTGCTGCATTATTTAAGGACTTTGATGCATTATTTAAGGACGCTGCTGCGAAATTTAACTAATCTGGTGCATTATTTAAGGACTTTGTTGCATTATTTAAGGGCTCTGCTGCATTATTTAATGAATTTGCTGCATTATATAAGGACTCTGCTGCATTATTTAAGGACTCTGCTGCGGTATTTTAGGACTCTGCTGCATTATATAAGGACTTTGTTGCATTATTTAAGGACTCTGCTGCATTATTTAAGGACTCTGCTGCTGTATTTAAGGACTCTGCTGCATTATTTAAGGACTTTGCTGCTTTATTTAAGGACTTTGTTTCATTATTTAAGGACGCTGCTGCAGTATTTAAGGACTCTGCTGCATTATTTAAGGATGTTGCTGCATTATTTAAGTACTCTTCTGCATTATTTAAGGAATTTTTTGCATTATTTAAGGACTCTGCTGCATTATTTAAGGACTTTGTTGCATTATTTAAGGACTCTGCTGCATTATTTAAGGAATTTTTTGCATTATTTAAGGACTCTGCTGCATTATTTAAGGACTTTGTTGCATTATTTAAGGACTCTGCTGCATTATTTAAGGAATTTTTTGCATTATTTAAGGACTCTGCTGCAGTATTTAAGGACTCTGCTGCATTATTTAAGGACTTTGATGCATTATTTAAGGACGCTGCTGCAGAATTTAAGGAATCTGCTGCATTATTTAAGGACTTTGCTGCATTATTTAAGGACTTTATTGCATTATTTAAGGATTCTGCTGCATTATTTAAGGAATTTGCTGCATTATTTAAGGACTCTGCTAAATTATTTAAGGACTTTGTTGCATTATTTAATGACTCTGCTGCGGTATTTAAGGACTCTGCTGCATTATTTAAGGATTCTGCTGCAGTATCTAAGGACTCTGCTGCATTATTTAAGGACTTTGATGCATTATTTAAGGAGGCTGCTGCAGAATTTAAGGAATCTGCTGCATTATTTAAGGACTTTGTTGCATTATTTAAGGACTATGCTGCATTATTTAAGGACTCTGCTGCATTATTTAAGGACTTTGCTGCATTATTTAAGTACTCTTCTGCATTATTTAAGGAATTTTTTGCATTATTTAAGGACTCTGCTGCATTATTTAAGGACTTTGTTGCATTATTTAAGGACTCTGCTGCATTATTTAAGGACGCTGCTGCAGTATTTAAGGCCTGTGCTGCATTATTTAAGGACTCTGCTGCATTATTTAAGGACTTTGCTGCATTATTTAAGTACTCTGCTGCATTATTTAAGGAATTTTTTGCATTATTTAAGGACTCTGCTGCATTATTTAAGGACTTTGATGCATTATTTAAGGATGCTGCTGCAGAATTTAAGGAATCTGCTGCATTATTTAAGGACTTTGTTCCATTATTTAAGGACTCTGCTGCATTATTTAAGGACTTTGCTGCATTATTTAAGGACTCTGCTGCATTATTTAAGGACTTTGCTGCATTATTTAAGGACTCTGCTGTATTATTAAGGACGTTGCTGCATTAATTAAGGACTCTGCTGCATTATTTAAGGACTTGGCTGCAGTATTTAAGGACTCTGATGCATTTTTTAAGGACTTTGATGCATTATTTAAGGACGCTGCTGCAGAATTTAAGGAGTCTGCTCCATTATTTAAGGACTTTGTTGCATTATTTAAGGACTGTGCTGCATTGTTTAAGGACCCTGCTGCATTATTTACGGACTTTGTTACATTATTTAAGTACTCTGCTGCATTATTTAAGGACGCTGCAGCAGTATTTAAGGACTCTGCTGCATTATTTAAGGACTTTGCTGCATTATTTAAGGACTCTGCTGCATTATTAAGGACTTTGCTGCATTATTTAAGGACTCTGCTGCAGTATTTAAGGATTCTGCTGCATTATTTAAGGACTTTGATGCATTATTTAGGGACGCTGCTGCATAATTTAAGGAATCTGCTGCATTATTTAAGGACTTTGCTGCATTATTTAAGGACTTTATTGCATTATTTAAGGATTCTGCTGCATTATTTAAGGAATTTGCTGCATTATTTAAGGACTCTGCTAAATTATTTAAGGACTTTGTTGCATTATTTAATGACTCTGCTGCGGTTTTTAAGGACTCTGCTGCATTATTTAAGGACTTTGATGCATTATTTAAGGAGGCTGCTGCAGAATTTAAGGAATCTGCTGCATTATTTAAGGACTTTGTTGCATTATTTAAGGACTATGCTGCATTATTTAAGGACTCTGCTGCATTATTTAAGTTCTCTTCTGCATTATTTAAGGAATTTTTTGCATTATTTAAGGACTCTGCTGCATTATTTAAGGACTTTGTTGCATTATTTAAGGACTCTGCTGCATTATTTAAGGACGCTGCTGCAGTATTTAAGGCCTGTGCTGCATTATTTAAGGACTCTGCTGCATTATTTAAGGACTTTGCTGCATTATTTAAGTACTCTTCTGCATTATTTAAGGAATTTTTTGCATTATTTAAGGACTCTGCTGCATTATTTAAGGACTTTGTTGCATTATTTAAGGACTCTGCTGCATTATTTAAGGACTTTGCTGCATTATTTAAGTACTCTGCTGCATTATTTAAGGAATTTTTTGCATTATTTAAGGACTCTGCTGCATTATTTAAGGACTTTGATGCATTATTTAAGGATGCTGCTGCAGAATTTAAGGAATCTGCTGCATTATTTAAGGACTTTGTTCCATTATTTAAGGACTCTGCTGCATTATTTAAGGACTTTGCTGCATTATTTAAGGACTCTGCTGCATTATTTAAGGACTTTGCTGCATTATTTAAGGACTCTGCTGTATTATTAAGGACGTTGCTGCATTAATTAAGGACTCTGCTGCATTATTTAAGGACTTTGCTGCAGTATTTAAGGACTCTGATGCATTTTTTAAGGACTTTGATGCATTATTTAAGGACGCTGCTGCAGAATTTAAGGAGTCTGCTCCATTATTTAAGGACTCTGTTGCATTATTTAAGGACTGTGCTGCATTGTTTAAGGACCCTGCTGCATTATTTAAGGACTTTGTTACATTATTTAAGTACTCTGCTGCATTATTTAAGGACGCTGCAGCAGTATTTAAGGACTCTGCTGCATTATTTAAGGACTTTGCTGCATTATTTAAGGACTCTGCTGCATTATTAAGGACTTTGCTGCATTATTTAAGGACTCTGCTGCAGTATTTAAGGACTCTGCTGCATTATTTAAGGACTTTGATGCATTATTTAAGGACGCTGCTGCAGAATTTAAGGAATCTGCTGCATTATTTAAGGACTTTGCTGCATTATTTAAGGACTTTATTGCATTATTTAAGGATTCTGCTGCATTATTTAAGGAATTTGCTGCATTATTTAAGGACTCTGCTAAATTATTTAAGGACTTTGTTGCATTATTTAAGGACTCTGCTGCGGTATTTAAGGACTCTGCTGCATTATTTAAGGATTCTGCTGCAGTATTTAAGGACTCTGCTGCATTATTTAAGGACTTTGATGCATTATTTAAGGAGGCTGCTGCAGAATTTAAGGAATCTGCTGCATTACTTAAGGACTTTGTTGCATTATTTAAGGACTATGCTGCATTATTTAAGGACTCTGCTGCATTATTTATGGACTTTGCTGCATTATTTAAGTACTCTTCTGCATTATTTAAGGAATTTTTTGCATTATTTAAGGACTCTGCTGCATTATTTAAGGACTTTGTTGCATTATTTAAGGACTTTGATGCATTATTTAAGGACGCTGCTGCAGTATTTAAGGCCTCTGCTGCATTATTTAAGGACTCTGCTGCATTATTTAAGGACTTTGCTGCATTATTTAAGTACTCTGCTGCATTATTTAAGGAATTTTTTGCATTATTTAAGGACTCTGCTGCATTATTTAAGGACTTTGATGCATTATTTAAGGATGCTGCTGCAGAATTTAAGGAATCTGCTGCATTATTTAAGGACTTTGTTGCATTATTTAAGGACTCTGCTGCATTATTTAAGGACTTTGCTGCATTATTTAAGGACTCTGCTGCATTATTTAAGGACTTTGCTGCATTATTTAAGGACTCTGCTGTATTATTAAGGACGTTGCTGCATTAATTAAGGACTCTGCTGCATTATTTAAGGACTTTGCTGCAGTATTTAAGGCCTCTGCTGCATTATTTAAGGACTTTGCTGCATTATTTAAGGACTCTGCTGCATTATTTAAGGACACTGCTGCGGTATTTAATTCCTCTGCTGCATTATATAAGGACTTTGCTGCATTATTTAAGGACTCTGCTGTATTATTAAGGACGTTGCTGCATTAATTAAGGACTCTGCTGCATTATTTAAGGACTTTGCTGCATTATTTAAGGACTCTACTGCATTATTAAGGACGTTGCTGCATTATTTAAGGACTTTATTGCATTATTTAAGGATTCTGCTGCATTATTTAAGGACTCTGCTGCATTATTTAAGGAGTTTGATGCATTATTTAAGGACTCTGCTGCATTATTAAGGGCGTTGCTGCATTTTATTTAAGGAATTTATTGCATTATTTAAGGACTCTGTGCATTATTTAAGGAATTTGCTGCATTATTTAAGGAATCTGCTGCATTATTTAATGACTCTGCTGCGGTATTTAAGGACTCTGCTGCATCATTTAAGCACTCTGCTCCTTTATTTAAGGACTTTGCTGCATTATTTAAGGACTCTGCTGTGGTATTTTAGGACTCTGCTGCATTATTTAAGGACTTTGATGCATTATTTAAGATCTCTGCTGCAGTATTTAAGGACTCTGCTGCATTATTTAATGTCTTTGATGCATTATTTAAGGACTCTTCTGCATTATTTAAGGACTTTGCTGCATTATTTAAGGACGCTGCTGCGGTATTTAAGGCCTCTGCTGAATTATTTAAGGACTTTGCTGCATTATTTAAGGACTCTGCTGCATTATTAAGGACGTTGCTGCATTATTTAAGGACTTTATTGCATTATTTAAGGATTCTGCTGCATTATTTAAGGAATTTCCTGCATTATTTAAGGACTTTGATGCATTATTTAAGAACTCTGCTGCAGTATTTAAGGACTCTGCTGCATTATTTAATGACTCTTCTGCATTATTTAAGGAATTTGCTGCAATATTTAAGGACTCTGCTGCATTATTTAATGACTCTGCTGCGGTATTTTAGGACTCTGCTGCATTATATAAGCACTCTGCTGCATTATTTAATGACTCTTCTGCATTATTTAAGGAATTTGCTGCAATATTTAAGGACTCTGCTGCATTATTTAATGACTCTGCTGCGGTATTTTAGGACTCTGCTGCATTATATAAGCACTCTGCTGCATTATTTAAGGACTTTGCTGCATTATTTAAGGACTCTGCTGCGGTATTTTTGGACTCTGCTGCATTATTTAAGGACTTTGATGCATTATTTAAGGACGCTGCTGCGAAATTTAAGGAATCTGCTGCATTATTTAAGGACTTTGTTGCATTATTTAAGGACTCTGCTGCATTATTTAATGAATTTGCTGCATTATTTAAGGACTCTGCTGCATTATTTAAGGACTCTGCTGCGGTATTTTAGGACTCTGCTGCGTTACATAAGGACTCTGCTGCATTATTTAAGGACTTTGCTGCATTATTTAAGGTCTCTACTGCAGTATTTAAGGACTCTGCTGCATTATTTCAGGACTTTGTTGCATTATTTAAGGACTCTGCTGCAGTATTTAAGGACTCTGCTGCATTATTTAAGGACTTTGTTGCATTATTTAATGACTCTGCTGCGGTATTTAAGGACTCTGATGCATTATTTAAGGATGCTGCTGCAGAATTTAAGAAATCTGCTGCATTATTTAAGGACTTTGTTGCATTATTTAAGGACTCTGCTGCGGTATTTTCGGACTCTGCTGCATTATTTAAGGACTTTGATGCATTATTTAAGGACGCTGCTGCGAAATTTAACTAATCTGGTGCATTATTTAAGGACTTTGTTGCATTATTTAAGGGCTCTGCTGCATTATTTAATGAATTTGCTGCATTATATAAGGACTCTGCTGCATTATTTAAGGACTCTGCTGCGGTATTTTAGGACTCTGCTGCATTATATAAGGACTTTGTTGCATTATTTAAGGACTCTGCTGCATTATTTAAGGACTCTGCTGCTGTATTTAAGGACTCTGCTGCATTATTTAAGGACTTTGCTGCTTTATTTAAGGACTTTGTTTCATTATTTAAGGACGCTGCTGCAGTATTTAAGGACTCTGCTGCATTATTTAAGGATGTTGCTGCATTATTTAAGTACTCTTCTGCATTATTTAAGGAATTTTTTGCATTATTTAAGGACTCTGCTGCATTATTTAAGGACTTTGTTGCATTATTTAAGGACTCTGCTGCATTATTTAAGGAATTTTTTGCATTATTTAAGGACTCTGCTGCATTATTTAAGGACTTTGTTGCATTATTTAAGGACTCTGCTGCATTATTTAAGGAATTTTTTGCATTATTTAAGGACTCTGCTGCAGTATTTAAGGACTCTGCTGCATTATTTAAGGACTTTGATGCATTATTTAAGGACGCTGCTGCAGAATTTAAGGAATCTGCTGCATTATTTAAGGACTTTGCTGCATTATTTAAGGACTTTATTGCATTATTTAAGGATTCTGCTGCATTATTTAAGGAATTTGCTGCATTATTTAAGGACTCTGCTAAATTATTTAAGGACTTTGTTGCATTATTTAATGACTCTGCTGCGGTATTTAAGGACTCTGCTGCATTATTTAAGGATTCTGCTGCAGTATCTAAGGACTCTGCTGCATTATTTAAGGACTTTGATGCATTATTTAAGGAGGCTGCTGCAGAATTTAAGGAATCTGCTGCATTATTTAAGGACTTTGTTGCATTATTTAAGGACTATGCTGCATTATTTAAGGACTCTGCTGCATTATTTAAGGACTTTGCTGCATTATTTAAGTACTCTTCTGCATTATTTAAGGAATTTTTTGCATTATTTAAGGACTCTGCTGCATTATTTAAGGACTTTGTTGCATTATTTAAGGACTCTGCTGCATTATTTAAGGACGCTGCTGCAGTATTTAAGGCCTGTGCTGCATTATTTAAGGACTCTGCTGCATTATTTAAGGACTTTGCTGCATTATTTAAGTACTCTGCTGCATTATTTAAGGAATTTTTTGCATTATTTAAGGACTCTGCTGCATTATTTAAGGACTTTGATGCATTATTTAAGGATGCTGCTGCAGAATTTAAGGAATCTGCTGCATTATTTAAGGACTTTGTTCCATTATTTAAGGACTCTGCTGCATTATTTAAGGACTTTGCTGCATTATTTAAGGACTCTGCTGCATTATTTAAGGACTTTGCTGCATTATTTAAGGACTCTGCTGTATTATTAAGGACGTTGCTGCATTAATTAAGGACTCTGCTGCATTATTTAAGGACTTGGCTGCAGTATTTAAGGACTCTGATGCATTTTTTAAGGACTTTGATGCATTATTTAAGGACGCTGCTGCAGAATTTAAGGAGTCTGCTCCATTATTTAAGGACTTTGTTGCATTATTTAAGGACTGTGCTGCATTGTTTAAGGACCCTGCTGCATTATTTACGGACTTTGTTACATTATTTAAGTACTCTGCTGCATTATTTAAGGACGCTGCAGCAGTATTTAAGGACTCTGCTGCATTATTTAAGGACTTTGCTGCATTATTTAAGGACTCTGCTGCATTATTAAGGACTTTGCTGCATTATTTAAGGACTCTGCTGCAGTATTTAAGGATTCTGCTGCATTATTTAAGGACTTTGATGCATTATTTAGGGACGCTGCTGCATAATTTAAGGAATCTGCTGCATTATTTAAGGACTTTGCTGCATTATTTAAGGACTTTATTGCATTATTTAAGGATTCTGCTGCATTATTTAAGGAATTTGCTGCATTATTTAAGGACTCTGCTAAATTATTTAAGGACTTTGTTGCATTATTTAATGACTCTGCTGCGGTTTTTAAGGACTCTGCTGCATTATTTAAGGACTTTGATGCATTATTTAAGGAGGCTGCTGCAGAATTTAAGGAATCTGCTGCATTATTTAAGGACTTTGTTGCATTATTTAAGGACTATGCTGCATTATTTAAGGACTCTGCTGCATTATTTAAGTTCTCTTCTGCATTATTTAAGGAATTTTTTGCATTATTTAAGGACTCTGCTGCATTATTTAAGGACTTTGTTGCATTATTTAAGGACTCTGCTGCATTATTTAAGGACGCTGCTGCAGTATTTAAGGCCTGTGCTGCATTATTTAAGGACTCTGCTGCATTATTTAAGGACTTTGCTGCATTATTTAAGTACTCTTCTGCATTATTTAAGGAATTTTTTGCATTATTTAAGGACTCTGCTGCATTATTTAAGGACTTTGTTGCATTATTTAAGGACTCTGCTGCATTATTTAAGGACTTTGCTGCATTATTTAAGTACTCTGCTGCATTATTTAAGGAATTTTTTGCATTATTTAAGGACTCTGCTGCATTATTTAAGGACTTTGATGCATTATTTAAGGATGCTGCTGCAGAATTTAAGGAATCTGCTGCATTATTTAAGGACTTTGTTCCATTATTTAAGGACTCTGCTGCATTATTTAAGGACTTTGCTGCATTATTTAAGGACTCTGCTGCATTATTTAAGGACTTTGCTGCATTATTTAAGGACTCTGCTGTATTATTAAGGACGTTGCTGCATTAATTAAGGACTCTGCTGCATTATTTAAGGACTTTGCTGCAGTATTTAAGGACTCTGATGCATTTTTTAAGGACTTTGATGCATTATTTAAGGACGCTGCTGCAGAATTTAAGGAGTCTGCTCCATTATTTAAGGACTCTGTTGCATTATTTAAGGACTGTGCTGCATTGTTTAAGGACCCTGCTGCATTATTTAAGGACTTTGTTACATTATTTAAGTACTCTGCTGCATTATTTAAGGACGCTGCAGCAGTATTTAAGGACTCTGCTGCATTATTTAAGGACTTTGCTGCATTATTTAAGGACTCTGCTGCATTATTAAGGACTTTGCTGCATTATTTAAGGACTCTGCTGCAGTATTTAAGGACTCTGCTGCATTATTTAAGGACTTTGATGCATTATTTAAGGACGCTGCTGCAGAATTTAAGGAATCTGCTGCATTATTTAAGGACTTTGCTGCATTATTTAAGGACTTTATTGCATTATTTAAGGATTCTGCTGCATTATTTAAGGAATTTGCTGCATTATTTAAGGACTCTGCTAAATTATTTAAGGACTTTGTTGCATTATTTAATGACTCTGCTGCGGTATTTAAGGACTCTGCTGCATTATTTAAGGATTCTGCTGCAGTATTTAAGGACTCTGCTGCATTATTTAAGGACTTTGATGCATTATTTAAGGAGGCTGCTGCAGAATTTAAGGAATCTGCTGCATTACTTAAGGACTTTGTTGCATTATTTAAGGACTATGCTGCATTATTTAAGGACTCTGCTGCATTATTTATGGACTTTGCTGCATTATTTAAGTACTCTTCTGCATTATTTAAGGAATTTTTTGCATTATTTAAGGACTCTGCTGCATTATTTAAGGACTTTGTTGCATTATTTAAGGACTTTGATGCATTATTTAAGGACGCTGCTGCAGTATTTAAGGCCTCTGCTGCATTATTTAAGGACTCTGCTGCATTATTTAAGGACTTTGCTGCATTATTTAAGTACTCTGCTGCATTATTTAAGGAATTTTTTGCATTATTTAAGGACTCTGCTGCATTATTTAAGGACTTTGATGCATTATTTAAGGATGCTGCTGCAGAATTTAAGGAATCTGCTGCATTATTTAAGGACTTTGTTGCATTATTTAAGGACTCTGCTGCATTATTTAAGGACTTTGCTGCATTATTTAAGGACTCTGCTGCATTATTTAAGGACTTTGCTGCATTATTTAAGGACTCTGCTGTATTATTAAGGACGTTGCTGCATTAATTAAGGACTCTGCTGCATTATTTAAGGACTTTGCTGCAGTATTTAAGGCCTCTGCTGCATTATTTAAGGACTTTGCTGCATTATTTAAGGACTCTGCTGCATTATTTAAGGACACTGCTGCGGTATTTAATTCCTCTGCTGCATTATATAAGGACTTTGCTGCATTATTTAAGGACTCTGCTGTATTATTAAGGACGTTGCTGCATTAATTAAGGACTCTGCTGCATTATTTAAGGACTTTGCTGCATTATTTAAGGACTCTACTGCATTATTAAGGACGTTGCTGCATTATTTAAGGACTTTATTGCATTATTTAAGGATTCTGCTGCATTATTTAAGGACTCTGCTGCATTATTTAAGGAGTTTGATGCATTATTTAAGGACTCTGCTGCATTATTAAGGGCGTTGCTGCATTTTATTTAAGGAATTTATTGCATTATTTAAGGACTCTGTGCATTATTTAAGGAATTTGCTGCATTATTTAAGGAATCTGCTGCATTATTTAATGACTCTGCTGCGGTATTTAAGGACTCTGCTGCATCATTTAAGCACTCTGCTCCTTTATTTAAGGACTTTGCTGCATTATTTAAGGACTCTGCTGTGGTATTTTAGGACTCTGCTGCATTATTTAAGGACTTTGATGCATTATTTAAGATCTCTGCTGCAGTATTTAAGGACTCTGCTGCATTATTTAATGTCTTTGATGCATTATTTAAGGACTCTTCTGCATTATTTAAGGACTTTGCTGCATTATTTAAGGACGCTGCTGCGGTATTTAAGGCCTCTGCTGAATTATTTAAGGACTTTGCTGCATTATTTAAGGACTCTGCTGCATTATTAAGGACGTTGCTGCATTATTTAAGGACTTTATTGCATTATTTAAGGATTCTGCTGCATTATTTAAGGAATTTCCTGCATTATTTAAGGACTTTGATGCATTATTTAAGAACTCTGCTGCAGTATTTAAGGACTCTGCTGCATTATTTAATGACTCTTCTGCATTATTTAAGGAATTTGCTGCAATATTTAAGGACTCTGCTGCATTATTTAATGACTCTGCTGCGGTATTTTAGGACTCTGCTGCATTATATAAGCACTCTGCTGCATTATTTAAGGACTTTGCTGCATTATTTAAGGACTCTGCTGCGGTATTTTTGGACTCTGCTGCATTATTTAAGGACTTTGATGCATTATTTAAGGACGCTGCTGCGAAATTTAAGGAATCTGCTGCATTATTTAAGGACTTTGTTGCATTATTTAAGGACTCTGCTGCATTATTTAATGAATTTGCTGCATTATTTAAGGACTCTGCTGCATTATTTAAGGACTCTGCTGCGGTATTTTAGGACTCTGCTGCGTTACATAAGGACTCTGCTGCATTATTTAAGGACTTTGCTGCATTATTTAAGGTCTCTACTGCAGTATTTAAGGACTCTGCTGCATTATTTCAGGACTTTGTTGCATTATTTAAGGACTCTGCTGCAGTATTTAAGGACTCTGCTGCATTATTTAAGGACTTTGTTGCATTATTTAATGACTCTGCTGCGGTATTTAAGGACTCTGATGCATTATTTAAGGATGCTGCTGCAGAATTTAAGAAATCTGCTGCATTATTTAAGGACTTTGTTGCATTATTTAAGGACTCTGCTGCGGTATTTTCGGACTCTGCTGCATTATTTAAGGACTTTGATGCATTATTTAAGGACGCTGCTGCGAAATTTAACTAATCTGGTGCATTATTTAAGGACTTTGTTGCATTATTTAAGGGCTCTGCTGCATTATTTAATGAATTTGCTGCATTATATAAGGACTCTGCTGCATTATTTAAGGACTCTGCTGCGGTATTTTAGGACTCTGCTGCATTATATAAGGACTTTGTTGCATTATTTAAGGACTCTGCTGCATTATTTAAGGACTCTGCTGCTGTATTTAAGGACTCTGCTGCATTATTTAAGGACTTTGCTGCTTTATTTAAGGACTTTGTTTCATTATTTAAGGACGCTGCTGCAGTATTTAAGGACTCTGCTGCATTATTTAAGGATGTTGCTGCATTATTTAAGTACTCTTCTGCATTATTTAAGGAATTTTTTGCATTATTTAAGGACTCTGCTGCATTATTTAAGGACTTTGTTGCATTATTTAAGGACTCTGCTGCATTATTTAAGGAATTTTTTGCATTATTTAAGGACTCTGCTGCATTATTTAAGGACTTTGCTGCATTATTTAAGGACTCTGCTGCATTATTAAGGACTTTGCTGCATTATTTAAGGACTCTGCTGCAGTATTTAAGGACTCTGCTGCATTATTTAAGGACTTTGATGCATTATTTAAGGACGCTGCTGCAGAATTTAAGGAATCTGCTGCATTATTTAAGGACTTTGCTGCATTATTTAAGGACTTTATTGCATTATTTAAGGATTCTGCTGCATTATTTAAGGAATTTGCTGCATTATTTAAGGACTCTGCTAAATTATTTAAGGACTTTGTTGCATTATTTAATGACTCTGCTGCGGTATTTAAGGACTCTGCTGCATTATTTAAGGATTCTGCTGCAGTATTTAAGGACTCTGCTGCATTATTTAAGGACTTTGATGCATTATTTAAGGAGGCTGCTGCAGAATTTAAGGAATCTGCTGCATTACTTAAGGACTTTGTTGCATTATTTAAGGACTATGCTGCATTATTTAAGGACTCTGCTGCATTATTTATGGACTTTGCTGCATTATTTAAGTACTCTTCTGCATTATTTAAGGAATTTTTTGCATTATTTAAGGACTCTGCTGCATTATTTAAGGACTTTGTTGCATTATTTAAGGACTCTGCTGTATTATTAAGGACGTTGCTGCATTAATTAAGGACTCTGCTGCATTATTTAAGTACTCTTCTGCATTATTTAAGGAATTTTTTGCATTATTTAAGGACTTTGCTGCATTATTTAAGTACTCTTCTGCATTATTTAAGGACTTTGCTGCATTATTTAAGTACTCTTCTGCATTATTTAAGGAATTTTTTGCATTATTTAAGGACTCTGCTGCATTATTTAAGGACTTTGTTGCATTATTTAAGGACTCTGCTGCATTATTTAAGGACGCTGCTGCAGTATTTAAGGCCTGTGCTGCATTATTTAAGGACTCTGCTGCATTATTTAAGGACTTTGCTGCATTATTTAAGTACTCTTCTGCATTATTTAAGGAATTTTTTGCATTATTTAAGGACTCTGCTGCATTATTTCAGGACTTTGTTGCATTATTTAAGGACTCTGCTGCAGTATTTAAGGACTCTGCTGCATTATTTAAGGACTTTGTTGCATTATTTAATGACTCTGCTGCGGTATTTAAGGACTCTGATGCATTATTTAAGGATGCTGCTGCAGAATTTAAGGAATCTGCTGCATTATTTAAGGACTTTGTTGCATTATTTAAGGACTCTGCTGCGGTATTTTCGGACTCTGCTGCATTATTTAAGGACTTTGATGCATTATTTAAGGACGCTGCTGCGAAATTTAACTAATCTGGTGCATTATTTAAGGACTTTGTTGCATTATTTAAGGGCTCTGCTGCATTATTTAATGAATTTGCTGCATTATATAAGGACTCTGCTGCATTATTTAAGGACTCTGCTGCGGTATTTTAGAACTCTGCTGCATTATTTAAGGACTTTGTTGCATTATTTAAGGACTCTGCTGCATTATTTAAGGACGCTGCTGCAGTATTTAAGGCCTCTGCTGCATTATTTAAGGACTCTGCTGCATTATTTAAGGACGCTGCTGCAGTATTTAAGGCCTCTGCTGCATTATTTAAGGACTCTGCTGCATTATTTAAGGACTCTACTGCATTATTAAGGACGTTGCTGCATTATTTAAGGACTTTATTGCATTATTTAAGGATTCTGCTGCATTATTTAAGGACTCTGCTGCATTATTTAAGGAGTTTGATGCATTATTTAAGGACTCTGCTGCATTATTTAAGGACTTTGTTGCATTATTTAAGGACGCTGCTGCGGTATTTAAGGACTCTGCTGCATTATTTAAGGACTTTGCTGCATTATTTAACGATTCGGCTGCATTATTAAGGGTGTTGCTGCATTTTATTTAAGGAATTTATTGCATTATTTAAGGACTCTGTGCAATATTTAAGGAATTTGCTGCATTATTTAAGGACTCTGCTGCATTATTTAATGACTCTGCTGCGGTATTTAAGGACTCTGCTGCATCATTTAAGCACTCTGCTGATTTATTTAAGGACTTTGCTGCATTATTTAAGGACTCTGCTGTGGTATTTTAGGACTCTGATGCATTATTTAAATACTTTGATGCATTATTTAAGAACTCTGCTGCAGTATTTAAGGACTCTGCTGCATTATTTAATGTCTTTGATGCATTATTTAAGGACTCTTCTGCATTATTTAAGGACTTTGCTGCATTATTTAAGGACGCTGCTGTGGTATTTAAGGCCTCTGCTGCATTATTTAAGGACTTTGCTGCATTATTTAAGGACTCTGCTGCATTATTAAGGACGTTGCTGCATTATTTAAGGACTTTATTGCATTATTTAAGGATTCTGCTGCATTATTTAAGGAATTTCCTGCATTATTTAAGGACTTTGATGCATTATTTAAGAACTCTGCTGCAGTATTTAAGGACTCTGCTGCATTATTTAAGGACTCTGCTGCATTATTTAAGGACGCTGCTGCGGTATTTAAGGCCTCTGCTGCATTATTTAAGGACTTTGCTGCATTATTTAAGGACTCTATTGCATTATTTAAGGATTCTGCTGCATTATTTAAGGAATTTGCTGCATTATTTAAGGACTCTGTTGCATTATTTAAGGACTTTATTGCATTATTTAAGGATTCTGCTGCATTACTTAAGGAATTTGCTGCATTATTTAAGGACTCTGCTAAATTATTTAAGGACTTTGTTGCAATATTTAATGACTCTGCTGCGGTATTTAAGGACTCTGCTGCATTATTTAAGGATTCTGCTGCAGTATCTAAGGACTCTGCTGCATTATTTAAGGACTTTGATGCATTATTTAAGGAGGCTGCTGCAGAATTTAAGGAATCTGCTGCATTATTTAAGGACTTTGTTGCATTATTTAAGGACTATGCTGCATTATTTAAGGACTTTGATGCATTATTTAAGGACGCTGCTGCGAAATTTAACTAATCTGGTGCATTATTTAAGGACTTTGTTGCATTATTTAAGGGCTCTGCTGCATTATTTAATGAATTTGCTGCATTATATAAGGACTCTGCTGCATTATTTAAGGACTCTGCTGCGGTATTTTAGGACTCTGCTGCATTATTTAAGGACTTTGTTGCATTATTTAAGGACTCTGCTGCATTATTTAAGGACGCTGCTGCAGTATTTAAGGCCTCTGCTGCATTATTTAAGGACTCTGCTGCATTATTTAAGGACGCTGCTGCAGTATTTAAGGCCTCTGCTGCATTATTTAAGGACTCTGCTGCATTATTTAAGGACTCTACTGCATTATTAAGGACGTTGCTGCATTATTTAAGGACTTTATTGCATTATTTAAGGATTCTGCTGCATTATTTAAGGACTCTGCTGCATTATTTAAGGAGTTTGATGCATTATTTAAGGACTCTGCTGCATTATTTAAGGACTTTGTTGCATTATTTAAGGACGCTGCTGCGGTATTTAAGGACTCTGCTGCATTATTTAAGGACTTTGCTGCATTATTTAACGATTCGGCTGCATTATTAAGGGTGTTGCTGCATTTTATTTAAGGAATTTATTGCATTATTTAAGGACTCTGTGCAATATTTAAGGAATTTGCTGCATTATTTAAGGACTCTGCTGCATTATTTAATGACTCTGCTGCGGTATTTAAGGACTCTGCTGCATCATTTAAGCACTCTGCTGATTTATTTAAGGACTTTGCTGCATTATTTAAGGACTCTGCTGTGGTATTTTAGGACTCTGATGCATTATTTAAATACTTTGATGCATTATTTAAGAACTCTGCTGCAGTATTTAAGGACTCTGCTGCATTATTTAATGTCTTTGATGCATTATTTAAGGACTCTTCTGCATTATTTAAGGACTTTGCTGCATTATTTAAGGACGCTGCTGCGGTATTTAAGGCCTCTGCTGCATTATTTAAGGACTTTATTGCATTATTTAAGGATTCTGCTGCATTATTTAAGGACTCTGCTGCATTATTTAAGGAGTTTGATGCATTATTTAAGGACTCTGCTGCATTATTAAGGGCGTTGCTGCATTTTATTTAAGGAATTTATTGCATTATTTAAGGACTCTGTGCATTATTTAAGGAATTTGCTGCATTATTTAAGGAATCTGCTGCATTATTTAATGACTCTGCTGCGGTATTTAAGGACTCTGCTGCATCATTTAAGCACTCTGCTCCTTTATTTAAGGACTTTGCTGCATTATTTAAGGACTCTGCTGTGGTATTTTAGGACTCTGCTGCATTATTTAAGGACTTTGATGCATTATTTAAGATCTCTGCTGCAGTATTTAAGGACTCTGCTGCATTATTTAATGTCTTTGATGCATTATTTAAGGACTCTTCTGCATTATTTAAGGACTTTGCTGCATTATTTAAGGACGCTGCTGCGGTATTTAAGGCCTCTGCTGAATTATTTAAGGACTTTGCTGCATTATTTAAGGACTCTGCTGCATTATTAAGGACGTTGCTGCATTATTTAAGGACTTTATTGCATTATTTAAGGATTCTGCTGCATTATTTAAGGAATTTCCTGCATTATTTAAGGACTTTGATGCATTATTTAAGAACTCTGCTGCAGTATTTAAGGACTCTGCTGCGGTATTTTAGGACTCTGCTGCATTATATAAGGACTTTGTTGCATTATTTAAGGACTCTGCTGCATTATTTAAGGACTCTGCTGCTGTATTTAAGGACTCTGCTGCATTATTTAAGGACTTTGCTGCTTTATTTAAGGACTTTGTTTCATTATTTAAGGACGCTGCTGCAGTATTTAAGGACTCTGCTGCATTATTTAAGGATGTTGCTGCATTATTTAAGTACTCTTCTGCATTATTTAAGGAATTTTTTGCATTATTTAAGGACTCTGCTGCATTATTTAAGGACTTTGTTGCATTATTTAAGGACTCTGCTGCATTATTTAAGGAATTTTTTGCATTATTTAAGGACTCTGCTGCATTATTTAACGACTTTGCTGCATTATTTAAGGACTCTGCTGCATTATTAAGGACTTTGCTGCATTATTTAAGGACTCTGCTGCAGTATTTAAGGACTCTGCTGCATTATTTAAGGACTTTGATGCATTATTTAAGGACGCTGCTGCAGAATTTAAGGAATCTGCTGCATTATTTAAGGACTTTGCTGCATTATTTAAGGACTTTATTGCATTATTTAAGGATTCTGCTGCATTATTTAAGGAATTTGCTGCATTATTTAAGGACTCTGCTAAATTATTTAAGGACTTTGTTGCATTATTTAATGACTCTGCTGCGGTATTTAAGGACTCTGCTGCATTATTTAAGGATTCTGCTGCAGTATCTAAGGACTCTGCTGCATTATTTAAGGACTTTGATGCATTATTTAAGGAGGCTGCTGCAGAATTTAAGGAATCTGCTGCATTATTTAAGGACTTTGTTGCATTATTTAAGGACTATGCTGCATTATTTAAGGACTCTGCTGCATTATTTAAGGACTTTGCTGCATTATTTAAGTACTCTTCTGCATTATTTAAGGAATTTTTTGCATTATTTAAGGACTCTGCTGCATTATTTAAGGACTTTGTTGCATTATTTAAGGACTCTGCTGCATTATTTAAGGACGCTGCTGCAGTATTTAAGGCCTGTGCTGCATTATTTAAGGACTCTGCTGCATTATTTAAGGACTTTGCTGCATTATTTAAGTACTCGGCTGCATTATTTAAGGAATTTTTTGCATTATTTAAGGACTCTGCTGCATTATTTAAGGACTTTGATGCATTATTTAAGGATGCTGCTGCAGAATTTAAGGAATCTGCTGCATTATTTAAGGACTTTGTTCCATTATTTAAGGACTCTGCTGCATTATTTAAGGACTTTGCTGCATTATTTAAGGACTCTGCTGCATTATTTAAGGACTTTGCTGCATTATTTAAGGACTCTGCTGTATTATTAAGGACGTTGCTGCATTAATTAAGGACTCTGCTGCATTATTTAAGGACTTTGCTGCAGTATTTAAGGACTCTGATGCATTTTTTAAGGACTTTGATGCATTATTTAAGGACGCTGCTGCAGAATTTAAGGAGTCTGCTCCATTATTTAAGGACTTTGTTGCATTATTTAAGGACTGTGCTGCATTGTTTAAGGACCCTGCTGCATTATTTACGGACTTTGTTACATTATTTAAGTACTCTGCTGCATTATTTAAGGACGCTGCAGCAGTATTTAAGGACTCTGCTGCATTATTTAAGGACTTTGCTGCATTATTTAAGGACTCTGCTGCATTATTAAGGACTTTGCTGCATTATTTAAGGACTCTGCTGCAGTATTTAAGGATTCTGCTGCATTATTTAAGGACTTTGATGCATTATTTAGGGACGCTGCTGCATAATTTAAGGAATCTGCTGCATTATTTAAGGACTTTGCTGCATTATTTAAGGACTTAATTGCATTATTTAAGGATTCTGCTGCATTATTTAAGGAATTTGCTGCATTATTTAAGGACTCTGCTAAATTATTTAAGGACTTTGTTGCATTATTTAATGACTCTGCTGCGGTTTTTAAGGACTCTGCTGCATTATTTAAGGACTTTGATGCATTATTTAAGGAGGCTGCTGCAGAATTTAAGGAATCTGCTGCATTATTTAAGGACTTTGTTGCATTATTTAAGGACTATGCTGCATTATTTAAGGACTCTGCTGCATTATTTAAGGACTTTGCTGCATTATTTAAGTTCTCTTCTGCATTATTTAAGGAATTTTTTGCATTATTTAAGGACTCTGCTGCATTATTTAAGGACTTTGTTGCATTATTTAAGGACTCTGCTGCATTATTTAAGGACGCTGCTGCAGTATTTAAGGCCTGTGCTGCATTATTTAAGGACTCTGCTGCATTATTTAAGGACTTTGCTGCATTATTTAAGTACTCTTCTGCATTATTTAAGGAATTTTTTGCATTATTTAAGGACTCTGCTGCATTATTTAAGGACTTTGTTGCATTATTTAAGGACTCTGCTGCATTATTTAAGGACTTTGCTGCATTATTTAAGTACTCTGCTGCATTATTTAAGGAATTTTTTGCATTATTTAAGGACTCTGCTGCATTATTTAAGGACTTTGATGCATTATTTAAGGATGCTGCTGCAGAATTTAAGGAATCTGCTGCATTATTTAAGGACTTTGTTCCATTATTTAAGGACTCTGCTGCATTATTTAAGGACTTTGCTGCATTATTTAAGGACTCTGCTGCATTATTTAAGGACTTTGCTGCATTATTTAAGGACTCTGCTGTATTATTAAGGACGTTGCTGCATTAATTAAGGACTCTGCTGCATTATTTAAGGACTTTGCTGCAGTATTTAAGGACTCTGATGCATTTTTTAAGGACTTTGATGCATTATTTAAGGACGCTGCTGCAGAATTTAAGGAGTCTGCTCCATTATTTAAGGACTCTGTTGCATTATTTAAGGACTGTGCTGCATTGTTTAAGGACCCTGCTGCATTATTTAAGGACTTTGTTACATTATTTAAGTACTCTGCTGCATTATTTAAGGACGCTGCAGCAGTATTTAAGGACTCTGCTGCATTATTTAAGGACTTTGCTGCATTATTTAAGGACTCTGCTGCATTATTAAGGACTTTGCTGCATTATTTAAGGACTCTGCTGCAGTATTTAAGGACTCTGCTGCATTATTTAAGGACTTTGATGCATTATTTAAGGACGCTGCTGCAGAATTTAAGGAATCTGCTGCATTATTTAAGGACTTTGCTGCATTATTTAAGGACTTTATTGCATTATTTAAGGATTCTGCTGCATTATTTAAGGAATTTGCTGCATTATTTAAGGACTCTGCTAAATTATTTAAGGACTTTGTTGCATTATTTAATGACTCTGCTGCGGTATTTAAGGACTCTGCTGCATTATTTAAGGATTCTGCTGCAGTATTTAAGGACTCTGCTGCATTATTTAAGGACTTTGATGCATTATTTAAGGAGGCTGCTGCAGAATTTAAGGAATCTGCTGCATTACTTAAGGACTTTGTTGCATTATTTAAGGACTATGCTGCATTATTTAAGGACTCTGCTGCATTATTTATGGACTTTGCTGCATTATTTAAGTACTCTTCTGCATTATTTAAGGAATTTGTTGCATTATTTAAGGACTCTGCTGCATTATTTAAGGACTTTGTTGCATTATTTAAGGACTTTGATGCATTATTTAAGGACGCTGCTGCAGTATTTAAGGCCTCTGCTGCATTATTTAAGGACTCTGCTGCATTATTTAAGGACTTTGCTGCATTATTTAAGTACTCTGCTGCATTATTTAAGGAATTTTTTGCATTATTTAAGGACTCTGCTGCATTATTTAAGGACTTTGATGCATTATTTAAGGATGCTGCTGCAGAATTTAAGGAATCTGCTGCATTATTTAAGGACTTTGTTGCATTATTTAAGGACTCTGCTGCATTATTTAAGGACTTTGCTGCATTATTTAAGGACTCTGCTGCATTATTTAAGGACTTTGCTGCATTATTTAAGGACTCTGCTGTATTATTAAGGACGTTGCTGCATTAATTAAGGACTCTGCTGCATTATTTAAGGACTTTGCTGCAGTATTTAAGGCCTCTGCTGCATTATTTAAGGACTTTGCTGCATTATTTAAGGACTCTGCTGCATTATTTAAGGACACTGCTGCGGTATTTAATTCCTCTGCTGCATTATATAAGGACTTTGCTGCATTATTTAAGGACTCTGCTGTATTATTAAGGACGTTGCTGCATTAATTAAGGACTCTGCTGCATTATTTAAGGACTTTGCTGCATTATTTAAGGACTCTACTGCATTATTAAGGACGTTGCTGCATTATTTAAGGACTTTATTGCATTATTTAAGGATTCTGCTGCATTATTTAAGGACTCTGCTGCATTATTTAAGGAGTTTGATGCATTATTTAAGGACTCTGCTGCATTATTAAGGGCGTTGCTGCATTTTATTTAAGGAATTTATTGCATTATTTAAGGACTCTGTGCATTATTTAAGGAATTTGCTGCATTATTTAAGGAATCTGCTGCATTATTTAATGACTCTGCTGCGGTATTTAAGGACTCTGCTGCATCATTTAAGCACTCTGCTCCTTTATTTAAGGACTTCGCTGCATTATTTAAGGACTCTGCTGTGGTATTTTAGGACTCTGCTGCATTATTTAAGGACTTTGATGCATTATTTAAGATCTCTGCTGCAGTATTTAAGGACTCTGCTGCATTATTTAATGTCTTTGATGCATTATTTAAGGACTCTTCTGCATTATTTAAGGACTTTGCTGCATTATTTAAGGACGCTGCTGCGGTATTTAAGGCCTCTGCTGAATTATTTAAGGACTTTGCTGCATTATTTAAGGACTCTGCTGCATTATTAAGGACGTTGCTGCATTATTTAAGGACTTTGCTGCATTATTTAAGGACGCTGCTGCGGTATTTAAGGCCTCTGCTGAATTATTTAAGGACTTTGCTGCATTATTTAAGGACTCTGCTGCATTATTAAGGACGTTGCTGCATTATTTAAGGACTTTATTGCATTATTTAAGGATTCTGCTGCATTATTTAAGGAATTTCCTGCATTATTTAAGGACTTTGATGCATTATTTAAGAACTCTGCTGCAGTATTTAAGGACTCTGCTGCATTATTTAATGACTCTTCTGCATTATTTAAGGAATTTGCTGCAATATTTAAGGACTCTGCTGCATTATTTAATGACTCTGCTGCAGTATTTTAGGACTCTGCTGCATTATATAAGCACTCTGCTGCATTATTTAAGGACTTTGCTGCATTATTTAAGGACTCTGCTGCGGTATTTTTGGACTCTGCTGCATTATTTAAGGACTTTGATGCATTATTTAAGGACGCTGCTGCGAAATTTAAGGAATCTGCTGCATTATTTAAGGACTTTGTTGCATTATTTAAGGACTCTGCTGCATTATTTAATGAATTTGCTGCATTATTTAAGGACTCTGCTGCATTATTTAAGGACTCTGCTGCGGTATTTTAGGACTCTGCTGCGTTACATAAGGACTCTGCTGCATTATTTAAGGACTTTGCGCATTATTTAAGGTCTCTACTGCAGTATTTAAGGACTCTGCTGCATTATTTCAGGACTTTGTTGCATTATTTAAGGACTCTGCTGCAGTATTTAAGGACTCTGCTGCATTATTTAAGGACTTTGTTGCATTATTTAATGACTCTGCTGCGGTATTTAAGGACTCTGATGCATTATTTAAGGATGCTGCTGCAGAATTTAAGAAATCTGCTGCATTATTTAAGGACTTTGTTGCATTATTTAAGGACTCTGCTGCGGTATTTTCGGACTCTGCTGCATTATTTAAGGACTTTGATGCATTATTTAAGGACGCTGCTGCGAAATTTAACTAATCTGGTGCATTATTTAAGGACTTTGTTGCATTATTTAAGGGCTCTGCTGCATTATTTAATGAATTTGCTGCATTATATAAGGACTCTGCTGCATTATTTAAGGACTCTGCTGCGGTATTTTAGGACTCTGCTGCATTATATAAGGACTTTGTTGCATTATTTAAGGACTCTGCTGCATTATTTAAGGACTCTGCTGCTGTATTTAAGGACTCTGCTGCATTATTTAAGGACTTTGCTGCTTTATTTAAGGACTTTGTTTCATTATTTAAGGACGCTGCTGCAGTATTTAAGGACTCTGCTGCATTATTTAAGGATGTTGCTGCATTATTTAAGTACTCTTCTGCATTATTTAAGGAATTTTTTGCATTATTTAAGGACTCTGCTGCATTATTTAAGGACTTTGTTGCATTATTTAAGGACTCTGCTGCATTATTTAAGGAATTTTTTGCATTATTTAAGGACTCTGCTGCATTATTTAAGGACTTTGCTGCATTATTTAAGGACTCTGCTGCATTATTAAGGACTTTGCTGCATTATTTAAGGACTCTGCTGCAGTATTTAAGGACTCTGCTGCATTATTTAAGGACTTTGATGCATTATTTAAGGACGCTGCTGCAGAATTTAAGGAATCTGCTGCATTATTTAAGGACTTTGCTGCATTATTTAAGGACTTTATTGCATTATTTAAGGATTCTGCTGCATTATTTAAGGAATTTGCTGCATTATTTAAGGACTCTGCTAAATTATTTAAGGACTTTGTTGCATTATTTAATGACTCTGCTGCGGTATTTAAGGACTCTGCTGCATTATTTAAGGATTCTGCTGCAGTATTTAAGGACTCTGCTGCATTATTTAAGGACTTTGATGCATTATTTAAGGAGGCTGCTGCAGAATTTAAGGAATCTGCTGCATTACTTAAGGACTTTGTTGCATTATTTAAGGACTATGCTGCATTATTTAAGGACTCTGCTGCATTATTTATGGACTTTGCTGCATTATTTAAGTACTCTTCTGCATTATTTAAGGAATTTTTTGCATTATTTAAGGACTCTGCTGCATTATTTAAGGACTTTGTTGCATTATTTAAGGACTTTGATGCATTATTTAAGGACGCTGCTGCAGTATTTAAGGCCTCTGCTGCATTATTTAAGGACTCTGCTGCATTATTTAAGGACTTTGCTGCATTATTTAAGTACTCTGCTGCATTATTTAAGGAATTTTTTGCATTATTTAAGGACTCTGCTGCATTATTTAAGGACTTTGATGCATTATTTAAGGATGCTGCTGCAGAATTTAAGGAATCTGCTGCATTATTTAAGGACTTTGTTGCATTATTTAAGGACTCTGCTGCATTATTTAAGGACTTTGCTGCATTATTTAAGGACTCTGCTGCATTATTTAAGGACTTTGCTGCATTATTTAAGGACTCTGCTGTATTATTAAGGACGTTGCTGCATTAATTAAGGACTCTGCTGCATTATTTAAGTACTCTTCTGCATTATTTAAGGAATTTTTTGCATTATTTAAGGACTTTGCTGCATTATTTAAGTACTCTTCTGCATTATTTAAGGAATTTTTTGCATTATTTAAGGACTTTGCTGCATTATTTAAGTACTCTTCTGCATTATTTAAGGAATTTTTTGCATTATTTAAGGATTCTGCTGCATTATTTAAGGACTTTGTTGCATTATTTAAGGACTCTGCTGCATTATTTAAGGACGCTGCTGCAGTATTTAAGGCCTGTGCTGCATTATTTAAGGACTCTGCTGCATTATTTAAGGACTTTGCTGCATTATTTAAGTACTCTTCTGCATTATTTAAGGAATTTTTTGCATTATTTAAGGACTCTGCTGCATTATTTCAGGACTTTGTTGCATTATTTAAGGACTCTGCTGCAGTATTTAAGGACTCTGCTGCATTATTTAAGGACTTTGTTGCATTATTTAATGACTCTGCTGCGGTATTTAAGGACTCTGATGCATTATTTAAGGATGCTGCTGCAGAATTTAAGGAATCTGCTGCATTATTTAAGGACTTTGTTGCATTATTTAAGGACTCTGCTGCGGTATTTTCGGACTCTGCTGCATTATTTAAGGACTTTGATGCATTATTTAAGGACTCTGCTGCGAAATTTAACTAATCTGGTGCATTATTTAAGGACTTTGTTGCATTATTTAAGGGCTCTGCTGCATTATTTAATGAATTTGCTGCATTATATAAGGACTCTGCTGCATTATTTAAGGACTCTGCTGCGGTATTTTAGGACTCTGCTGCATTATTTAAGGACTTTGTTGCATTATTTAAGGACTCTGCTGCATTATTTAAGGACGCTGCTGCAGTATTTAAGGCCTCTGCTGCATTATTTAAGGACTCTGCTGCATTATTTAAGGACGCTGCTGCAGTATTTAAGGCCTCTGCTGCATTATTTAAGGACTCTGCTGCATTATTTAAGGACTCTACTGCATTATTAAGGACGTTGCTGCATTATTTAAGGACTTTATTGCATTATTTAAGGATTCTGCTGCATTATTTAAGGACTCTGCTGCATTATTTAAGGAGTTTGATGCATTATTTAAGGACTCTGCTGCATTATTTAAGGACTTTGTTGCATTATTTAAGGACGCTGCTGCGGTATTTAAGGACTCTGCTGCATTATTTAAGGACTTTGCTGCATTATTTAACGATTCGGCTGCATTATTAAGGGTGTTGCTGCATTTTATTTAAGGAATTTATTGCATTATTTAAGGACTGTGCAATATTTAAGGAATTTGCTGCATTATTTAAGGACTCTGCTGCATTATTTAATGACTCTGCTGCGGTATTTAAGGACTCTGCTGCATCATTTAAGCACTCTGCTGATTTATTTAAGGACTTTGCTGCATTATTTAAGGACTCAGCTGTGGTATTTTAGGACTCTGATGCATTATTTAAATACTTTGATGCATTATTTAAGAACTCTGCTGCAGTATTTAAGGACTCTGCTGCATTATTTAATGTCTTTGATGCATTATTTAAGGACTCTTCTGCATTATTTAAGGACTTTGCTGCATTATTTAAGGACGCTGCTGCGGTATTTAAGGCCTCTGCTGCATTATTTAAGGACTTTGCTGCATTATTTAAGGACTCTGCTGCATTATTAAGGACGTTGCTGCATTATTTAAGGACTTTATTGCATTATTTAAGGATTCTGCTGCATTATTTAAGGAATTTCCTGCATTATTTAAGGACTTTGATGCATTATTTAAGAACTCTGCTGCAGTATTTAAGGACTCTGCTGCATTATTTAAGGACTCTGCTGCATTATTTAAGGACGCTGCTGCGGTATTTAAGGCCTCTGCTGCATTATTTAAGGACTTTGCTGCATTATTTAAGGACTCTATTGCATTATTTAAGGATTCTGCTGCATTATTTAAGGAATTTGCTGCATTATTTAAGGACTCTGTTGCATTATTTAAGGACTTTATTGCATTATTTAAGGATTCTGCTGCATTACTTAAGGAATTTGCTGCATTATTTAAGGACTCTGCTAAATTATTTAAGGACTTTGTTGCATTATTTAATGACTCTGCTGCGGTATTTAAGGACTCTGCTGCATTATTTAAGGATTCTGCTGCAGTATCTAAGGACTCTGCTGCATTATTTAAGGACTTTGATGCATTATTTAAGGAGGCTGCTGCAGAATTTAAGGAATCTGCTGCATTATTTAAGGACTTTGTTGCATTATTTAAGGACTATGCTGCATTATTTAAGGACTCTGCTGCATTATTTAAGGACTTTGCTGCATTATTTAAGTACTCTTCTGCATTATTTAAGGAATTTTTTGCATTATTTAAGGACTCTGCTGCATTATTTAAGGACTTTGTTGCATTATTTAAGGACTCTGCTGCATTATTTAAGGACGCTGCTGCAGTATTTAAGGCCTGTGCTGCATTATTTAAGGACTCTGCTGCATTATTTAAGGACTTTGCTGCATTATTTAAGTACTCTGCTGCATTATTTAAGGATTTTTTTGCATTATTTAAGGACTCTGCTGCATTATTTAAGGACTTTGATGCATTATTTAAGGATGCTGCTGCAGAATTTAAGGAATCTGCTGCATTATTTAAGGACTTTGTTCCATTATTTAAGGACTCTGCTGCATTATTTAAGGACTTTGCTGCATTATTTAAGGACTCTGCTGCATTATTTAAGGACTTTGCTGCATTATTTAAGGACTCTGCTGTATTATTAAGGACGTTGCTGCATTAATTAAGGACTCTGCTGCATTATTTAAGGACTTTGCTGCAGTATTTAAGGACTCTGATGCATTTTTTAAGGACTTTGATGCATTATTTAAGGACGCTGCTGCAGAATTTAAGGAGTCTGCTCCATTATTTAAGGACTTTGTTGCATTATTTAAGGACTGTGCTGCATTGTTTAAGGACCCTGCTGCATTATTTACGGACTTTGTTACATTATTTAAGTACTCTGCTGCATTATTTAAGGACGCTGCAGCAGTATTTAAGGACACTGCTGCATTATTTAAGGACTTTGCTGCATTATTTAAGGACTCTGCTGCATTATTAAGGACTTTGCTGCATTATTTAAGGACTCTGCTGCAGTATTTAAGGACTCTGCTGCATTATTTAAGGACTTTGATGCATTATTTAGGGACGCTGCTGCATAATTTAAGGAATCTGCTGCATTATTTAAGGACTTTGCTGCATTATTTAAGGACTTTATTGCATTATTTAAGGATTCTGCTGCATTATTTAAGGAATTTGCTGCATTATTTAAGGACTCTGCTAAATTATTTAAGGACTTTGTTGCATTATTTAATGACTCTGCTGCGGTTTTTAAGGACTCTGCTGCATTATTTAAGGACTTTGATGCATTATTTAAGGAGGCTGCTGCAGAATTTAAGGAATCTGCTGCATTATTTAAGGACTTTGTTGCATTATTTAAGGACTATGCTGCATTATTTAAGGACTCTGCTGCATTATTTAAGGACTTTGCTGCATTATTTAAGTTCTCTTCTGCATTATTTAAGGAATTTTTTGCATTATTTAAGGACTCTGCTGCATTATTTAAGGACTTTGTTGCATTATTTAAGGACTCTGCTGCATTATTTAAGGACGCTGCTGCAGTATTTAAGGCCTGTGCTGCATTATTTAAGGACTCTGCTGCATTATTTAAGGACTTTGCTGCATTATTTAAGTACTCTTCTGCATTATTTAAGGAATTTTTTGCATTATTTAAGGACTCTGCTGCATTATTTAAGGACTTTGTTGCATTATTTAAGGACTCTGCTGCATTATTTAAGGACTTTGCTGCATTATTTAAGTACTCTGCTGCATTATTTAAGGAATTTTTTGCATTATTTAAGGACTCTGCTGCATTATTTAAGGACTTTGATGCATTATTTAAGGATGCTGCTGCAGAATTTAAGGAATCTGCTGCATTATTTAAGGACTTTGTTCCATTATTTAAGGACTCTGCTGCATTATTTAAGGACTTTGCTGCATTATTTAAGGACTCTGCTGCATTATTTAAGGACTTTGCTGCATTATTTAAGGACTCTGCTGTATTATTAAGGACGTTGCTGCATTAATTAAGGACTCTGCTGCATTATTTAAGGACTTTGCGGCAGTATTTAAGGACTCTGATGCATTTTTTAAGGACTTTGATGCATTATTTAAGGACGCTGCTGCAGAATTTATGGAGTCTGCTCCATTATTTAAGGACTCTGTTGCATTATTTAAGGACTGTGCTGCATTGTTTAAGGACCCTGCTGCATTATTTAAGGACTTTGTTACATTATTTAAGTACTCTGCTGCATTATTTAAGGACGCTGCAGCAGTATTTAAGGACTCTGCTGCATTATTTAAGGACTTTGCTGCATTATTTAAGGACTCTGCTGCATTATTAAGGACTTTGCTGCATTATTTAAGGACTCTGCTGCAGTATTTAAGGACTCTGCTGCATTATTTAAGGACTTTGATGCATTATTTAAGGACGCTGCTGCAGAATTTAAGGAATCTGCTGCATTATTTAAGGACTTTGTTGCATTATTTAAGGACTTTATTGCATTATTTAAGGATTCTGCTGCATTATTTAAGGAATTTGCTGCATTATTTAAGGACTCTGCTAAATTATTTAAGGACTTTGTTGCATTATTTAATGACTCTGCTGCGGTATTTAAGGACTCTGCTGCATTATTTAAGGATTCTGCTGCAGTATTTAAGGACTCTGCTGCATTATTTAAGGACTTTGATGCATTATTTAAGGAGGCTGCTGCAGAATTTAAGGAATCTGCTGCATTACTTAAGGACTTTGTTGCATTATTTAAGGACTATGCTGCATTATTTAAGGACTCTGCTGCATTATTTATGGACTTTGCTGCATTATTTAAGTACTCTTCTGCATTATTTAAGGAATTTTTTGAATTATTTAAGGACTCTGCTGCATTATTTAAGGACTTTGTTGCATTATTTAAGGACTTTGATGCATTATTTAAGGACGCTGCTGCAGTATTTAAGGCCTCTGCTGCATTATTTAAGGACTCTGCTGCATTATTTAAGGACTTTGCTGCATTATTTAAGTACTCTGCTGCATTATTTAAGGAATTTTTTGCATTATTTAAGGACTCTGCTGCATTATTTAAGGACTTTGATGCATTATTTAAGGATGCTGCTGCAGAATTTAAGGAATCTGCTGCATTATTTAAGGACTTTGTTGCATTATTTAAGGACTCTGCTGCATTATTTAAGGACTTTGCTGCATTATTTAAGGACTCTGCTGCATTATTTAAGGACTTTGCTGCATTATTTAAGGACTCTGCTGTATTATTAAGGACGTTGCTGCATTAATTAAGGACTCTGCTGCATTATTTAAGGACTTTGCTGCAGTATTTAAGGCCTCTGCTGCATTATTTAAGGACTTTGCTGCATTATTTAAGGACTCTGCTGCATTATTTAAGGACACTGCTGCGGTATTTAATTCCTCTGCTGCATTATATAAGGACTTTGCTGCATTATTTAAGGACTCTGCTGTATTATTAAGGACGTTGCTGCATTAATTAAGGACTCTGCTGCATTATTTAAGGACTTTGCTGCATTATTTAAGGACTCTACTGCATTATTAAGGACGTTGCTGCATTATTTAAGGACTTTATTGCATTATTTAAGGATTCTGCTGCATTATTTAAGGACTCTGCTGCATTATTTAAGGAGTTTGATGCATTATTTAAGGACTCTGCTGCATTATTAAGGGCGTTGCTGCATTTTATTTAAGGAATTTATTGCATTATTTAAGGACTCTGTGCATTATTTAAGGAATTTGCTGCATTATTTAAGGAATCTGCTGCATTATTTAATGACTCTGCTGCGGTATTTAAGGACTCTGCTGCATCATTTAAGCACTCTGCTCCTTTATTTAAGGACTTTGCTGCATTATTTAAGGACTCTGCTGTGGTATTTTAGGACTCTGCTGCATTATTTAAGGACTTTGATGCATTATTTAAGATCTCTGCTGCAGTATTTAAGGACTCTGCTGCATTATTTAATGTCTTTGATGCATTATTTAAGGACTCTTCTGCATTATTTAAGGACTTTGCTGCATTATTTAAGGACGCTGCTGCGGTATTTAAGGCCTCTGCTGAATTATTTAAGGACTTTGCTGCATTATTTAAGGACTCTGCTGCATTATTAAGGACGTTGCTGCATTATTTAAGGACTTTATTGCATTATTTAAGGATTCTGCTGCATTATTTAAGGAATTTCCTGCATTATTTAAGGACTTTGATGCATTATTTAAGAACTCTGCTGCAGTATTTAAGGACTCTGCTGCATTATTTAATGACTCTTCTGCATTATTTAAGGAATTTGCTGCAATATTTAAGGACTCTGCTGCATTATTTAATGACTCTGCTGCGGTATTTTAGGACTCTGCTGCATTATATAAGCACTCTGCTGCATTATTTAAGGACTTTGCTGCATTATTTAAGGACTCTGCTGCGGTATTTTTGGACTCTGCTGCATTATTTAAGGACTTTGATGCATTATTTAAGGACGCTGCTGCGAAATTTAAGGAATCTGCTGCATTATTTAAGGACTTTGTTGCATTATTTAAGGACTCTGCTGCATTTTTTAATGAATTTGCTGCATTATTTAAGGACTCTGCTGCATTATTTAAGGACTCTGCTGCGGTATTTTAGGACTCTGCTGCGTTACATAAGGACTCTGCTGCATTATTTAAGGACTTTGCTGCATTATTTAAGGTCTCTACTGCAGTATTTAAGGACTCTGCTGCATTATTTCAGGACTTTGTTGCATTATTTAAGGACTCTGCTGCAGTATTTAAGGACTCTGCTGCATTATTTAAGGACTTTGTTGCATTATTTAATGACTCTGCTGCGGTATTTAAGGACTCTGATGCATTATTTAAGGATGCTGCTGCAGAATTTAAGGAATCTGCTGCATTATTTAAGGACTTTGTTGCATTATTTAAGGACTCTGCTGCAGTATTTTCGGACTCTGCTGCATTATTTAAGGACTTTGATGCATTATTTAAGGACGCTGCTGCGAAATTTAACTAATCTGGTGCATTATTTAAGGACTTTGTTGCATTATTTAAGGGCTCTGCTGCATTATTTAATGAATTTGCTGCATTATATAAGGACTCTGCTGCATTATTTAAGGACTCTGCTGCGGTATTTTAGGACTCTGCTGCATTATATAAGGACTCTGCTGCATTATTTAAGGACGCTGCTGCGGTATTTAAGGCCTCTGCTGCATTATTTAAGGACTTTGCTGCATTATTTAAGGACTCTATTGCATTATTTAAGGATTCTGCTGCATTATTTAAGGAATTTGCTGCATTATTTAAGGACTCTGTTGCATTATTTAAGGACTTTATTGCATTATTTAAGGATTCTGCTGCATTACTTAAGGAATTTGCTGCATTATTTAAGGACTCTGCTAAATTATTTAAGGACTTTGTTGCATTATTTAATGACTCTGCTGCGGTATTTAAGGACTCTGCTGCATTATTTAAGGATTCTGCTGCAGTATCTAAGGACTCTGCTGCATTATTTAAGGACTTTGATGCATTATTTAAGGAGGCTGCTGCAGAATTTAAGGAATCTGCTGCATTATGTAAGGACTTTGTTGCATTATTTAAGGACTATGCTGCATTATTTAAGGACTCTGCTGCATTATTTAAGGACTTTGCTGCATTATTTAAGTACTCTTCTGCATTATTTAAGGAATTTTTTGCATTATTTAAGGACTCTGCTGCATTATTTAAGGACTTTGTTGCATTATTTAAGGACTCTGCTGCATTATTTAAGGACGCTGCTGCAGTATTTAAGGCCTGTGCTGCATTATTTAAGGACTCTGCTGCATTATTTAAGGACTTTGCTGCATTATTTAAGTACTCTGCTGCATTATTTAAGGATTTTTTTGCATTATTTAAGGACTCTGCTGCATTATTTAAGGACTTTGATGCATTATTTAAGGATGCTGCTGCAGAATTTAAGGAATCTGCTGCATTATTTAAGGACTTTGTTCCATTATTTAAGGACTCTGCTGCATTATTTAAGGACTTTGCTGCATTATTTAAGGACTCTGCTGCATTATTTAAGGACTTTGCTGCATTATTTAAGGACTCTGCTGTATTATTAAGGACGTTGCTGCATTAATTAAGGACTCTGCTGCATTATTTAAGGACTTTGCTGCAGTATTTAAGGACTCTGATGCATTTTTTAAGGACTTTGATGCATTATTTAAGGACGCTGCTGCAGAATTTAAGGAGTCTGCTCCATTATTTAAGGACTTTGTTGCATTATTTAAGGACTGTGCTGCATTGTTTAAGGACCCTGCTGCATTATTTACGGACTTTGTTACATTATTTAAGTACTCTGCTGCATTATTTAAGGACGCTGCAGCAGTATTTAAGGACACTGCTGCATTATTTAAGGACTTTGCTGCATTATTTAAGGACTCTGCTGCATTATTAAGGACTTTGCTGCATTATTTAAGGACTCTGCTGCAGTATTTAAGGACTCTGCTGCATTATTTAAGGACTTTGATGCATTATTTAGGGACGCTGCTGCATAATTTAAGGAATCTGCTGCATTATTTAAGGACTTTGCTGCATTATTTAAGGACTTTATTGCATTATTTAAGGATTCTGCTGCATTATTTAAGGAATTTGCTGCATTATTTAAGGACTCTGCTAAATTATTTAAGGACTTTGTTGCATTATTTAATGACTCTGCTGCGGTTTTTAAGGACTCTGCTGCATTATTTAAGGACTTTGATGCATTATTTAAGGAGGCTGCTGCAGAATTTAAGGAATCTGCTGCATTATTTAAGGACTTTGTTGCATTATTTAAGGACTATGCTGCATTATTTAAGGACTCTGCTGCATTATTTAAGGACTTTGCTGCATTATTTAAGTTCTCTTCTGCATTATTTAAGGAATTTTTTGCATTATTTAAGGACTCTGCTGCATTATTTAAGGACTTTGTTGCATTATTTAAGGACTCTGCTGCATTATTTAAGGACGCTGCTGCAGTATTTAAGGCCTGTGCTGCATTATTTAAGGACTCTGCTGCATTATTTAAGGACTTTGCTGCATTATTTAAGTACTCTTCTGCATTATTTAAGGAATTTTTTGCATTATTTAAGGACTCTGCTGCATTATTTAAGGACTTTGTTGCATTATTTAAGGACTCTGCTGCATTATTTAAGGACTTTGCTGCATTATTTAAGTACTCTGCTGCATTATTTAAGGAATTTTTTGCATTATTTAAGGACTCTGCTGCATTATTTAAGGACTTTGATGCATTATTTAAGGATGCTGCTGCAGAATTTAAGGAATCTGCTGCATTATTTAAGGACTTTGTTCCATTATTTAAGGACTCTGCTGCATTATTTAAGGACTTTGCTGCATTATTTAAGGACTCTGCTGCATTATTTAAGGACTTTGCTGCATTATTTAAGGACTCTGCTGTATTATTAAGGACGTTGCTGCATTAATTAAGGACTCTGCTGCATTATTTAAGGACTTTGCGGCAGTATTTAAGGACTCTGATGCATTTTTTAAGGACTTTGATGCATTATTTAAGGACGCTGCTGCAGAATTTATGGAGTCTGCTCCATTATTTAAGGACTCTGTTGCATTATTTAAGGACTGTGCTGCATTGTTTAAGGACCCTGCTGCATTATTTAAGGACTTTGTTACATTATTTAAGTACTCTGCTGCATTATTTAAGGACGCTGCAGCAGTATTTAAGGACTCTGCTGCATTATTTAAGGACTTTGCTGCATTATTTAAGGACTCTGCTGCATTATTAAGGACTTTGCTGCATTATTTAAGGACTCTGCTGCAGTATTTAAGGACTCTGCTGCATTATTTAAGGACTTTGATGCATTATTTAAGGACGCTGCTGCAGAATTTAAGGAATCTGCTGCATTATTTAAGGACTTTGTTGCATTATTTAAGGACTTTATTGCATTATTTAAGGATTCTGCTGCATTATTTAAGGAATTTGCTGCATTATTTAAGGACTCTGCTAAATTATTTAAGGACTTTGTTGCATTATTTAATGACTCTGCTGCGGTATTTAAGGACTCTGCTGCATTATTTAAGGATTCTGCTGCAGTATTTAAGGACTCTGCTGCATTATTTAAGGACTTTGATGCATTATTTAAGGAGGCTGCTGCAGAATTTAAGGAATCTGCTGCATTACTTAAGGACTTTGTTGCATTATTTAAGGACTATGCTGCATTATTTAAGGACTCTGCTGCATTATTTATGGACTTTGCTGCATTATTTAAGTACTCTTCTGCATTATTTAAGGAATTTTTTGAATTATTTAAGGACTCTGCTGCATTATTTAAGGACTTTGTTGCATTATTTAAGGACTTTGATGCATTATTTAAGGACGCTGCTGCAGTATTTAAGGCCTCTGCTGCATTATTTAAGGACTCTGCTGCATTATTTAAGGACTTTGCTGCATTATTTAAGTACTCTGCTGCATTATTTAAGGAATTTTTTGCATTATTTAAGGACTCTGCTGCATTATTTAAGGACTTTGATGCATTATTTAAGGATGCTGCTGCAGAATTTAAGGAATCTGCTGCATTATTTAAGGACTTTGTTGCATTATTTAAGGACTCTGCTGCATTATTTAAGGACTTTGCTGCATTATTTAAGGACTCTGCTGCATTATTTAAGGACTTTGCTGCATTATTTAAGGACTCTGCTGTATTATTAAGGACGTTGCTGCATTAATTAAGGACTCTGCTGCATTATTTAAGGACTTTGCTGCAGTATTTAAGGCCTCTGCTGCATTATTTAAGGACTTTGCTGCATTATTTAAGGACTCTGCTGCATTATTTAAGGACACTGCTGCGGTATTTAATTCCTCTGCTGCATTATATAAGGACTTTGCTGCATTATTTAAGGACTCTGCTGTATTATTAAGGACGTTGCTGCATTAATTAAGGACTCTGCTGCATTATTTAAGGACTTTGCTGCATTATTTAAGGACTCTACTGCATTATTAAGGACGTTGCTGCATTATTTAAGGACTTTATTGCATTATTTAAGGATTCTGCTGCATTATTTAAGGACTCTGCTGCATTATTTAAGGAGTTTGATGCATTATTTAAGGACTCTGCTGCATTATTAAGGGCGTTGCTGCATTTTATTTAAGGAATTTATTGCATTATTTAAGGACTCTGTGCATTATTTAAGGAATTTGCTGCATTATTTAAGGAATCTGCTGCATTATTTAATGACTCTGCTGCGGTATTTAAGGACTCTGCTGCATCATTTAAGCACTCTGCTCCTTTATTTAAGGACTTTGCTGCATTATTTAAGGACTCTGCTGTGGTATTTTAGGACTCTGCTGCATTATTTAAGGACTTTGATGCATTATTTAAGATCTCTGCTGCAGTATTTAAGGACTCTGCTGCATTATTTAATGTCTTTGATGCATTATTTAAGGACTCTTCTGCATTATTTAAGGACTTTGCTGCATTATTTAAGGACGCTGCTGCGGTATTTAAGGCCTCTGCTGAATTATTTAAGGACTTTGCTGCATTATTTAAGGACTCTGCTGCATTATTAAGGACGTTGCTGCATTATTTAAGGACTTTATTGCATTATTTAAGGATTCTGCTGCATTATTTAAGGAATTTCCTGCATTATTTAAGGACTTTGATGCATTATTTAAGAACTCTGCTGCAGTATTTAAGGACTCTGCTGCATTATTTAATGACTCTTCTGCATTATTTAAGGAATTTGCTGCAATATTTAAGGACTCTGCTGCATTATTTAATGACTCTGCTGCGGTATTTTAGGACTCTGCTGCATTATATAAGCACTCTGCTGCATTATTTAAGGACTTTGCTGCATTATTTAAGGACTCTGCTGCGGTATTTTTGGACTCTGCTGCATTATTTAAGGACTTTGATGCATTATTTAAGGACGCTGCTGCGAAATTTAAGGAATCTGCTGCATTATTTAAGGACTTTGTTGCATTATTTAAGGACTCTGCTGCATTTTTTAATGAATTTGCTGCATTATTTAAGGACTCTGCTGCATTATTTAAGGACTCTGCTGCGGTATTTTAGGACTCTGCTGCGTTACATAAGGACTCTGCTGCATTATTTAAGGACTCTGCTAAATTATTTAAGGACTTTGTTGCATTATTTAATGACTCTGCTGCGGTATTTAAGGACTCTGCTGCATTATTTAAGGATTCTGCTGCAGTATTTAAGGACTCTGCTGCATTATTTAAGGACTTTGTTGCATTATTTAATGACTCTGCTGCGGTATTTAAGGACTCTGATGCATTATTTAAGGATGCTGCTGCAGAATTTAAGGAATCTGCTGCATTATTTAAGGACTTTGTTGCATTATTTAAGGACTCTGCTGCAGTATTTTCGGACTCTGCTGCATTATTTAAGGACTTTGATGCATTATTTAAGGACGCTGCTGCGAAATTTAACTAATCTGGTGCATTATTTAAGGACTTTGTTGCATTATTTAAGGGCTCTGCTGCATTATTTAATGAATTTGCTGCATTATATAAGGACTCTGCTGCATTATTTAAGGACTCTGCTGCGGTATTTTAGGACTCTGCTGCATTATATAAGGACTTTGTTGCATTATTTAAGGACTCTGCTGCATTATTTAAGGACTCTGCTGCTGTATTTAAGGACTCTGCTGCATTATTTAAGGACTTTGCTGCTTTATTTAAGGACTTTGTTTCATTATTTAAGGACGCTGCTGCAGTATTTAAGGACTCTGCTGCATTATTTAAGGATGTTGCTGCATTATTTAAGTACTCTTCTGCATTATTTAAGGAATTTTTTGCATTATTTAAGGACTCTGCTGCATTATTTAAGGACTTTGTTGCATTATTTAAGGACTCTGCTGCATTATTTAAGGAATTTTTTGCATTATTTAAGGACTCTGCTGCATTATTTAAGGACTTTGCTGCATTATTTAAGGACTCTGCTGCATTATTAAGGACTTTGCTGCATTATTTAAGGACTCTGCTGCAGTATTTAAGGACTCTGCTGCATTATTTAAGGACTTTGATGCATTATTTAAGGACGCTGCTGCAGAATTTAAGGAATCTGCTGCATTATTTAAGGACTTTGCTGCATTATTTAAGGACTTTATTGCATTATTTAAGGATTCTGCTGCATTATTTAAGGAATTTGCTGCATTATTTAAGGACTCTGCTAAATTATTTAAGGACTTTGTTGCATTATTTAATGACTCTGCTGCGGTATTTAAGGACTCTGCTGCATTATTTAAGGATTCTGCTGCAGTATTTAAGGACTCTGCTGCATTATTTAAGGACTTTGATGCATTATTTAAGGAGGCTGCTGCAGAATTTAAGGAATCTGCTGCATTACTTAAGGACTTTGTTGCATTATTTAAGGACTATGCTGCATTATTTAAGGACTCTGCTGCATTATTTATGGACTTTGCTGCATTATTTAAGTACTCTTCTGCATTATTTAAGGAATTTTTTGCATTATTTAAGGACTCTGCTGCATTATTTAAGGACTTTGTTGCATTATTTAAGGACTTTGATGCATTATTTAAGGACGCTGCTGCAGTATTTAAGGCCTCTGCTGCATTATTTAAGGACTCTGCTGCATTATTTAAGGACTTTGCTGCATTATTTAAGTACTCTGCTGCATTATTTAAGGAATTTTTTGCATTATTTAAGGACTCTGCTGCATTATTTAAGGACTTTGATGCATTATTTAAGGATGCTGCTGCAGAATTTAAGGAATCTGCTGCATTATTTAAGGACTTTGTTGCATTATTTAAGGACTTTGCTGCATTATTTAAGGACTCTGCTGCATTATTTAAGGACTTTGCTGCATTATTTAAGGACTCTGCTGTATTATTAAGGACGTTGCTGCATTAATTAAGGACTCTGCTGCATTATTTAAGTACTCTTCTGCATTATTTAAGCAATTTTTTGCATTATTTAAGGACTTTGCTGCATTATTTAAGTACTCTTCTGCATTATTTAAGGAATTTTTTGCATTATTTAAGGACTTTGCTGCATTATTTAAGTACTCTTCTGCATTATTTAAGGAATTTTTTGCATTATTTAAGGACTCTGCTGCATTATTTTAGGACTTTGTTGCATTATTTAAGGACTCTGCTGCATTATTTAAGGACGCTGCTGCAGTATTTAAGGCCTGTGCTGCATTATTTAAGGACTCTGCTGCATTATTTAAGGACTTTGCTGCATTATTTAAGTACTCTTCTGCATTATTTAAGGAATTTTTTGCATTATTTAAGGACTCTGCTGCATTATTTCAGGACTTTGTTGCATTATTTAAGGACTCTGCTGCAGTATTTAAGGACTCTGCTGCATTATTTAAGGACTTTGTTGCATTATTTAATGACTCTGCTGCGGTATTTAAGGACTCTGATGCATTATTTAAGGATGCTGCTGCAGAATTTAAGGAATCTGCTGCATTATTTAAGGACTTTGTTGCATTATTTAAGGACTCTGCTGCGGTATTTTCGGACTCTGCTGCATTATTTAAGGACTTTGATGCATTATTTAAGGACGCTGCTGCGAAATTTAACTAATCTGGTGCATTATTTAAGGACTTTGTTGCATTATTTAAGGGCTCTGCTGCATTATTTAATGAATTTGCTGCATTATATAAGGACTCTGCTGCATTATTTAAGGACTCTGCTGCGGTATTTTAGGACTCTGCTGCATTATATAAGGACTCTGCTGCATTATTTAAGGACTTTGCTGCATTATTTAAGGTCTCTCCTGCAGTATTTAAGGACTCTGCTGCATTATTTAAGGACTTTGTTGCATTATTTAAGGACTCTGCTGCATTATTTAAGGACTCTGCTGCTGTATTTAAGGACTCTGCTGCATTATTTAAGGACTTTGCTGCTTTATTTAAGGACTTTGTTTCATTATTTAAGGACGCTGCTGCAGTATTTAAGGACTCTGCTGCATTATTTAAGGATGTTGCTGCATTATTTAAGGACTCTGCTGCATTATTTAATGACTCTGCTGTGGTATTTAAGGACTCTGCTGCATTATTTAAGGACTTTGTTGCATTATTTAAGGACTCTGCTGCATTATTTAAGGACGCTGCTGCAGTATTTAAGGCCTCTGCTGCATTATTTAAGGACTCTGCTGCATTATTTAAGGACTCTACTGCATTATTAAGGACGTTGCTGCATTATTTAAGGACTTTATTGCATTATTTAAGGATTCTGCTGCATTATTTAAGGACTCTGCTGCATTATTTAAGGAGTTTGATGCATTATTTAAGGACTCTGCTGCATTATTTAAGGACTTTGTTGCATTATTTAAGGATGCTGCTGCGGTATTTAAGGACTCTGCTGCATTATTTAAGGACTTTGCTGCATTATTTAACGATTCGGCTGCATTATTAAGGGTGTTGCTGCATTTTATTTAAGGAATTTATTGCATTATTTAAGGACTCTGTGCATTATTTAAGGAATTTGCTGCATTATTTAAGGACTCTGCTGCATTATTTAATGACTCTGCTGCGGTATTTAAGGACTCTGCTGCATCATTTAAGCACTCTGCTGATTTATTTAAGGACTTTGCTGCATTATTTAAGGACTCTGCTGTGGTATTTTAGGACTCTGATGCATTATTTAAATACTTTGATGCATTATTTAAGAACTCTGCTGCAGTATTTAAGGACTCTGCTGCATTATTTAATGTCTTTGATGCATTATTTAAGGACTCTTCTGCATTATTTAAGGACTTTGCTGCATTATTTAAGGACGCTGCTGCGGTATTTAAGGCCTCTGCTGCATTATTTAAGGACTTTGCTGCATTATTTAAGGACTCTGCTGCATTATTAAGGACGTTGCTGCATTATTTAAGGACTTTATTGCATTATTTAAGGATTCTGCTGCATTATTTAAGGAATTTCCTGCATTATTTAAGGACTTTGATGCATTATTTAAGAACTCTGCTGCAGTATTTAAGGACTCTGCTGCATTATTTAAGGACTCTGCTGCATTATTTAAGGACGCTGCTGCGGTATTTAAGGCCTCTGCTGCATTATTTAAGGACTTTGCTGCATTATTTAAGGACTCTATTGCATTATTTAAGGATTCTGCTGCATTATTTAAGGAATTTGCTGCATTATTTAAGGACTCTGTTGCATTATTTAAGGACTTTATTGCATTATTTAAGGATTCTGCTGCATTACTTAAGGAATTTGCTGCATTATTTAAGGACTCTGCTAAATTATTTAAGGACTTTGTTGCATTATTTAATGACTCTGCTGCGGTATTTAAGGACTCTGCTGCATTATTTAAGGATTCTGCTGCAGTATCTAAGGACTCTGCTGCATTATTTAAGGACTTTGATGCATTATTTAAGGAGGCTGCTGCAGAATTTAAGGAATCTGCTGCATTATTTAAGGACTTTGTTGCATTATTTAAGGACTATGCTGCATTATTTAAGGACTCTGCTGCATTATTTAAGGACTTTGCTGCATTATTTAAGTACTCTTCTGCATTATTTAAGGAATTTTTTGCATTATTTAAGGACTCTGCTGCATTATTTAAGGACTTTGTTGCATTATTTAAGGACTCTGCTGCATTATTTAAGGACGCTGCTGCAGTATTTAAGGCCTGTGCTGCATTATTTAAGGACTCTGCTGCATTATTTAAGGACTTTGCTGCATTATTTAAGTACTCTGCTGCATTATTTAAGGATTTTTTTGCATTATTTAAGGACTCTGCTGCATTATTTAAGGACTTTGATGCATTATTTAAGGATGCTGCTGCAGAATTTAAGGAATCTGCTGCATTATTTAAGGACTTTGTTCCATTATTTAAGGACTCTGCTGCATTATTTAAGGACTTTGCTGCATTATTTAAGGACTCTGCTGCATTATTTAAGGACTTTGCTGCATTATTTAAGGACTCTGCTGTATTATTAAGGACGTTGCTGCATTAATTAAGGACTCTGCTGCATTATTTAAGGACTTTGCTGCAGTATTTAAGGACTCTGATGCATTTTTTAAGGACTTTGATGCATTATTTAAGGACGCTGCTGCAGAATTTAAGGAGTCTGCTCCATTATTTAAGGACTTTGTTGCATTATTTAAGGACTGTGCTGCATTGTTTAAGGACCCTGCTGCATTATTTACGGACTTTGTTACATTATTTAAGTACTCTGCTGCATTATTTAAGGACGCTGCAGCAGTATTTAAGGACACTGCTGCATTATTTAAGGACTTTGCTGCATTATTTAAGGACTCTGCTGCATTATTAAGGACTTTGCTGCATTATTTAAGGACTCTGCTGCAGTATTTAAGGACTCTGCTGCATTATTTAAGGACTTTGATGCATTATTTAGGGACGCTGCTGCATAATTTAAGGAATCTGCTGCATTATTTAAGGACTTTGCTGCATTATTTAAGGACTTTATTGCATTATTTAAGGATTCTGCTGCATTATTTAAGGAATTTGCTGCATTATTTAAGGACTCTGCTAAATTATTTAAGGACTTTGTTGCATTATTTAATGACTCTGCTGCGGTTTTTAAGGACTCTGCTGCATTATTTAAGGACTTTGATGCATTATTTAAGGAGGCTGCTGCAGAATTTAAGGAATCTGCTGCATTATTTAAGGACTTTGTTGCATTATTTAAGGACTATGCTGCATTATTTAAGGACTCTGCTGCATTATTTAAGGACTTTGCTGCATTATTTAAGTTCTCTTCTGCATTATTTAAGGAATTTTTTGCATTATTTAAGGACTCTGCTGCATTATTTAAGGACTTTGTTGCATTATTTAAGGACTCTGCTGCATTATTTAAGGACGCTGCTGCAGTATTTAAGGCCTGTGCTGCATTATTTAAGGACTCTGCTGCATTATTTAAGGACTTTGCTGCATTATTTAAGTACTCTTCTGCATTATTTAAGGAATTTTTTGCATTATTTAAGGACTCTGCTGCATTATTTAAGGACTTTGTTGCATTATTTAAGGACTCTGCTGCATTATTTAAGGACTTTGCTGCATTATTTAAGTACTCTGCTGCATTATTTAAGGAATTTTTTGCATTATTTAAGGACTCTGCTGCATTATTTAAGGACTTTGATGCATTATTTAAGGATGCTGCTGCAGAATTTAAGGAATCTGCTGCATTATTTAAGGACTTTGTTCCATTATTTAAGGACTCTGCTGCATTATTTAAGGACTTTGCTGCATTATTTAAGGACTCTGCTGCATTATTTAAGGACTTTGCTGCATTATTTAAGGACTCTGCTGTATTATTAAGGACGTTGCTGCATTAATTAAGGACTCTGCTGCATTATTTAAGGACTTTGCGGCAGTATTTAAGGACTCTGATGCATTTTTTAAGGACTTTGATGCATTATTTAAGGACGCTGCTGCAGAATTTATGGAGTCTGCTCCATTATTTAAGGACTCTGTTGCATTATTTAAGGACTGTGCTGCATTGTTTAAGGACCCTGCTGCATTATTTAAGGACTTTGTTACATTATTTAAGTACTCTGCTGCATTATTTAAGGACGCTGCAGCAGTATTTAAGGACTCTGCTGCATTATTTAAGGACTTTGCTGCATTATTTAAGGACTCTGCTGCATTATTAAGGACTTTGCTGCATTATTTAAGGACTCTGCTGCAGTATTTAAGGACTCTGCTGCATTATTTAAGGACTTTGATGCATTATTTAAGGACGCTGCTGCAGAATTTAAGGAATCTGCTGCATTATTTAAGGACTTTGTTGCATTATTTAAGGACTTTATTGCATTATTTAAGGATTCTGCTGCATTATTTAAGGAATTTGCTGCATTATTTAAGGACTCTGCTAAATTATTTAAGGACTTTGTTGCATTATTTAATGACTCTGCTGCGGTATTTAAGGACTCTGCTGCATTATTTAAGGATTCTGCTGCAGTATTTAAGGACTCTGCTGCATTATTTAAGGACTTTGATGCATTATTTAAGGAGGCTGCTGCAGAATTTAAGGAATCTGCTGCATTACTTAAGGACTTTGTTGCATTATTTAAGGACTATGCTGCATTATTTAAGGACTCTGCTGCATTATTTATGGACTTTGCTGCATTATTTAAGTACTCTTCTGCATTATTTAAGGAATTTTTTGAATTATTTAAGGACTCTGCTGCATTATTTAAGGACTTTGTTGCATTATTTAAGGACTTTGATGCATTATTTAAGGACGCTGCTGCAGTATTTAAGGCCTCTGCTGCATTATTTAAGGACTCTGCTGCATTATTTAAGGACTTTGCTGCATTATTTAAGTACTCTGCTGCATTATTTAAGGAATTTTTTGCATTATTTAAGGACTCTGCTGCATTATTTAAGGACTTTGATGCATTATTTAAGGATGCTGCTGCAGAATTTAAGGAATCTGCTGCATTATTTAAGGACTTTGTTGCATTATTTAAGGACTCTGCTGCATTATTTAAGGACTTTGCTGCATTATTTAAGGACTCTGCTGCATTATTTAAGGACTTTGCTGCATTATTTAAGGACTCTGCTGTATTATTAAGGACGTTGCTGCATTAATTAAGGACTCTGCTGCATTATTTAAGGACTTTGCTGCAGTATTTAAGGCCTCTGCTGCATTATTTAAGGACTTTGCTGCATTATTTAAGGAATCTGCTGCATTATTTAAGGACACTGCTGCGGTATTTAATTCCTCTGCTGCATTATATAAGGACTTTGCTGCATTATTTAAGGACTCTGCTGTATTATTAAGGACGTTGCTGCATTAATTAAGGACTCTGCTGCATTATTTAAGGACTTTGCTGCATTATTTAAGGACTCTACTGCATTATTAAGGACGTTGCTGCATTATTTAAGGACTTTATTGCATTATTTAAGGATTCTGCTGCATTATTTAAGGACTCTGCTGCATTATTTAAGGAGTTTGATGCATTATTTAAGGACTCTGCTGCATTATTAAGGGCGTTGCTGCATTTTATTTAAGGAATTTATTGCATTATTTAAGGACTCTGTGCATTATTTAAGGAATTTGCTGCATTATTTAAGGAATCTGCTGCATTATTTAATGACTCTGCTGCGGTATTTAAGGACTCTGCTGCATCATTTAAGCACTCTGCTCCTTTATTTAAGGACTTTGCTGCATTATTTAAGGACTCTGCTGTGGTATTTTAGGACTCTGCTGCATTATTTAAGGACTTTGATGCATTATTTAAGATCTCTGCTGCAGTATTTAAGGACTCTGCTGCATTATTTAATGTCTTTGATGCATTATTTAAGGACTCTTCTGCATTATTTAAGGACTTTGCTGCATTATTTAAGGACGCTGCTGCGGTATTTAAGGCCTCTGCTGAATTATTTAAGGACTTTGCTGCATTATTTAAGGACTCTGCTGCATTATTAAGGACGTTGCTGCATTATTTAAGGACTTTATTGCATTATTTAAGGATTCTGCTGCATTATTTAAGGAATTTCCTGCATTATTTAAGGACTTTGATGCATTATTTAAGAACTCTGCTGCAGTATTTAAGGACTCTGCTGCATTATTTAATGACTCTTCTGCATTATTTAAGGAATTTGCTGCAATATTTAAGGACTCTGCTGCATTATTTAATGACTCTGCTGCGGTATTTTAGGACTCTGCTGCATTATATAAGCACTCTGCTGCATTATTTAAGGACTTTGCTGCATTATTTAAGGACTCTGCTGCGGTATTTTTGGACTCTGCTGCATTATTTAAGGACTTTGATGCATTATTTAAGGACGCTGCTGCGAAATTTAAGGAATCTGCTGCATTATTTAAGGACTTTGTTGCATTATTTAAGGACTCTGCTGCATTTTTTAATGAATTTGCTGCATTATTTAAGGACTCTGCTGCATTATTTAAGGACTCTGCTGCGGTATTTTAGGACTCTGCTGCGTTACATAAGGACTCTGCTGCATTATTTAAGGACTTTGCTGCATTATTTAAGGTCTCTACTGCAGTATTTAAGGACTCTGCTGCATTATTTCAGGACTTTGTTGCATTATTTAAGGACTCTGCTGCAGTATTTAAGGACTCTGCTGCATTATTTAAGGACTTTGTTGCATTATTTAATGACTCTGCTGCGGTATTTAAGGACTCTGATGCATTATTTAAGGATGCTGCTGCAGAATTTAAGGAATCTGCTGCATTATTTAAGGACTTTGTTGCATTATTTAAGGACTCTGCTGCAGTATTTTCGGACTCTGCTGCATTATTTAAGGACTTTGATGCATTATTTAAGGACGCTGCTGCGAAATTTAACTAATCTGGTGCATTATTTAAGGACTTTGTTGCATTATTTAAGGGCTCTGCTGCATTATTTAATGAATTTGCTGCATTATATAAGGACTCTGCTGCATTATTTAAGGACTCTGCTGCGGTATTTTAGGACTCTGCTGCATTATATAAGGACTTTGTTGCATTATTTAAGGACTCTGCTGCATTATTTAAGGACTCTGCTGCTGTATTTAAGGACTCTGCTGCATTATTTAAGGACTTTGCTGCTTTATTTAAGGACTTTGTTTCATTATTTAAGGACGCTGCTGCAGTATTTAAGGACTCTGCTGCATTATTTAAGGATGTTGCTGCATTATTTAAGTACTCTTCTGCATTATTTAAGGAATTTTTTGCATTATTTAAGGACTCTGCTGCATTATTTAAGGACTTTGTTGCATTATTTAAGGACTCTGCTGCATTATTTAAGGAATTTTTTGCATTATTTAAGGACTCTGCTGCATTATTTAAGGACTTTGCTGCATTATTTAAGGACTCTGCTGCATTATTAAGGACTTTGCTGCATTATTTAAGGACTCTGCTGCAGTATTTAAGGACTCTGCTGCATTATTTAAGGACTTTGATGCATTATTTAAGGACGCTGCTGCAGAATTTAAGGAATCTGCTGCATTATTTAAGGACTTTGCTGCATTATTTAAGGACTTTATTGCATTATTTAAGGATTCTGCTGCATTATTTAAGGAATTTGCTGCATTATTTAAGGACTCTGCTAAATTATTTAAGGACTTTGTTGCATTATTTAATGACTCTGCTGCGGTATTTAAGGACTCTGCTGCATTATTTAAGGATTCTGCTGCAGTATTTAAGGACTCTGCTGCATTATTTAAGGACTTTGATGCATTATTTAAGGAGGCTGCTGCAGAATTTAAGGAATCTGCTGCATTACTTAAGGACTTTGTTGCATTATTTAAGGACTATGCTGCATTATTTAAGGACTCTGCTGCATTATTTATGGACTTTGCTGCATTATTTAAGTACTCTTCTGCATTATTTAAGGAATTTTTTGCATTATTTAAGGACTCTGCTGCATTATTTAAGGACTTTGTTGCATTATTTAAGGACTTTGATGCATTATTTAAGGACGCTGCTGCAGTATTTAAGGCCTCTGCTGCATTATTTAAGGACTCTGCTGCATTATTTAAGGACTTTGCTGCATTATTTAAGTACTCTGCTGCATTATTTAAGGAATTTTTTGCATTATTTAAGGACTCTGCTGCATTATTTAAGGACTTTGATGCATTATTTAAGGATGCTGCTGCAGAATTTAAGGAATCTGCTGCATTATTTAAGGACTTTGTTGCATTATTTAAGGACTTTGCTGCATTATTTAAGGACTCTGCTGCATTATTTAAGGACTTTGCTGCATTATTTAAGGACTCTGCTGTATTATTAAGGACGTTGCTGCATTAATTAAGGACTCTGCTGCATTATTTAAGTACTCTTCTGCATTATTTAAGCAATTTTTTGCATTATTTAAGGACTTTGCTGCATTATTTAAGTACTCTTCTGCATTATTTAAGGAATTTTTTGCATTATTTAAGGACTTTGCTGCATTATTTAAGTACTCTTCTGCATTATTTAAGGAATTTTTTGCATTATTTAAGGACTCTGCTGCATTATTTTAGGACTTTGTTGCATTATTTAAGGACTCTGCTGCATTATTTAAGGACGCTGCTGCAGTATTTAAGGCCTGTGCTGCATTATTTAAGGACTCTGCTGCATTATTTAAGGACTTTGCTGCATTATTTAAGTACTCTTCTGCATTATTTAAGGAATTTTTTGCATTATTTAAGGACTCTGCTGCATTATTTCAGGACTTTGTTGCATTATTTAAGGACTCTGCTGCAGTATTTAAGGACTCTGCTGCATTATTTAAGGACTTTGTTGCATTATTTAATGACTCTGCTGCGGTATTTAAGGACTCTGATGCATTATTTAAGGATGCTGCTGCAGAATTTAAGGAATCTGCTGCATTATTTAAGGACTTTGTTGCATTATTTAAGGACTCTGCTGCGGTATTTTCGGACTCTGCTGCATTATTTAAGGACTTTGATGCATTATTTAAGGACGCTGCTGCGAAATTTAACTAATCTGGTGCATTATTTAAGGACTTTGTTGCATTATTTAAGGGCTCTGCTGCATTATTTAATGAATTTGCTGCATTATATAAGGACTCTGCTGCATTATTTAAGGACTCTGCTGCGGTATTTTAGGACTCTGCTGCATTATATAAGGACTCTGCTGCATTATTTAAGGACTTTGCTGCATTATTTAAGGTCTCTCCTGCAGTATTTAAGGACTCTGCTGCATTATTTAAGGACTTTGTTGCATTATTTAAGGACTCTGCTGCATTATTTAAGGACTCTGCTGCTGTATTTAAGGACTCTGCTGCATTATTTAAGGACTTTGCTGCTTTATTTAAGGACTTTGTTTCATTATTTAAGGACGCTGCTGCAGTATTTAAGGACTCTGCTGCATTATTTAAGGATGTTGCTGCATTATTTAAGGACTCTGCTGCATTATTTAATGACTCTGCTGTGGTATTTAAGGACTCTGCTGCATTATTTAAGGACTTTGTTGCATTATTTAAGGACTCTGCTGCATTATTTAAGGACGCTGCTGCAGTATTTAAGGCCTCTGCTGCATTATTTAAGGACTCTGCTGCATTATTTAAGGACTCTACTGCATTATTAAGGACGTTGCTGCATTATTTAAGGACTTTATTGCATTATTTAAGGATTCTGCTGCATTATTTAAGGACTCTGCTGCATTATTTAAGGAGTTTGATGCATTATTTAAGGACTCTGCTGCATTATTTAAGGACTTTGTTGCATTATTTAAGGATGCTGCTGCGGTATTTAAGGACTCTGCTGCATTATTTAAGGACTTTGCTGCATTATTTAACGATTCGGCTGCATTATTAAGGGTGTTGCTGCATTTTATTTAAGGAATTTATTGCATTATTTAAGGACTCTGTGCATTATTTAAGGAATTTGCTGCATTATTTAAGGACTCTGCTGCATTATTTAATGACTCTGCTGCGGTATTTAAGGACTCTGCTGCATCATTTAAGCACTCTGCTGATTTATTTAAGGACTTTGCTGCATTATTTAAGGACTCTGCTGTGGTATTTTAGGACTCTGATGCATTATTTAAATACTTTGATGCATTATTTAAGAACTCTGCTGCAGTATTTAAGGACTCTGCTGCATTATTTAATGTCTTTGATGCATTATTTAAGGACTCTTCTCATTATTTAAGGACTTTGCTGCATTATTTAAGGACGCTGCTGCGGTATTTAAGGCCTCTGCTGCATTATTTAAGGACTTTGCTGCATTATTTAAGGACTCTGCTGCATTATTAAGGACGTTGCTGCATTATTTAAGGACTTTATTGCATTATTTAAGGATTCTGCTGCATTATTTAAGGAATTTCCTGCATTATTTAAGGACTTTGATGCATTATTTAAGAACTCTGCTGCAGTATTTAAGGACTCTGCTGCATTATTTAAGGACTCTGCTGCATTATTTAAGGACGCTGCTGCGGTATTTAAGGCCTCTGCTGCATTATTTAAGGACTTTGCTGCATTATTTAAGGACTCTATTGCATTATTTAAGGATTCTGCTGCATTATTTAAGGAATTTGCTGCATTATTTAAGGACTCTGTTGCATTATTTAAGGACTTTATTGCATTATTTAAGGATTCTGCTGCATTACTTAAGGAATTTGCTGCATTATTTAAGGACTCTGCTAAATTATTTAAGGACTTTGTTGCATTATTTAATGACTCTGCTGCGGTATTTAAGGACTCTGCTGCATTATTTAAGGATTCTGCTGCAGTATCTAAGGACTCTGCTGCATTATTTAAGGACTTTGATGCATTATTTAAGGAGGCTGCTGCAGAATTTAAGGAATCTGCTGCATTATTTAAGGACTTTGTTGCATTATTTAAGGACTATGCTGCATTATTTAAGGACTTTGCTGCATTATTTAAGTACTCTTCTGCATTATTTAAGGATTTTTTTGCATTATTTAAGGACTCTGCTGCATTATTTAAGGACTTTGTTGCATTATTTAAGGACTCTGCTGCATTATTTAAGGACGCTGCTGCAGTATTTAAGGCCTGTGCTGCATTATTTAAGGACTCTGCTGCATTATTTAAGGACTTTGCTGCATTATTTAAGTACTCTGCTGCATTATTTAAGGAATTTTTTGCATTATTTAAGGACTCTGCTGCATTATTTAAGGACTTTGATGCATTATTTAAGGATGCTGCTGCAGAATTTAAGGAATCTGCTGCATTATTTAAGGACTTTGTTCCATTATTTAAGGACTCTGCTGCATTATTTATGGACTTTGCTGCATTATTTAAGGACTCTGCTGCATTATTTAAGGACTTTGCTGCATTATTTAAGGACTCTGCTGTATTATTAAGGACGTTGCTGCATTAATTAAGGACTCTGCTGCATTATTTAAGGACTTTGCTGCAGTATTTAAGGACTCTGATGCATTTTTTAAGGACTTTGATGCATTATTTAAGGACGCTGCTGCAGAATTTAAGGAGTCTGCTCCATTATTTAAGGACTTTGTTGCATTATTTAAGGACTGTGCTGCATTGTTTAAGGACCCTGCTGCATTATTTACGGACTTTGTTACATTATTTAAGTACTCTGCTGCATTATTTAAGGACGCTGCAGCAGTATTTAAGGACTCTGCTGCATTATTTAAGGACTTTGCTGCATTATTTAAGGACTCTGCTGCAGTATTTAAGGACTCTGCTGCATTATTTAATGACTCTGCTGCGGTATTTAAGGACTCTGCTGCATCATTTAAGCACTCTGCTCCTTTATTTAAGGACTTTGCTGCATTATTTAAGGACTCTGCTGTGGTATTTTAGGACTCTGCTGCATTATTTAAGGACTTTGATGCATTATTTAAGATCTCTGCTGCAGTATTTAAGGACTCTGCTGCATTATTTAATGTCTTTGATGCATTATTTAAGGACTCTTCTGCATTATTTAAGGACTTTGCTGCATTATTTAAGGACGCTGCTGCGGTATTTAAGGCCTCTGCTGAATTATTTAAGGACTTTGCTGCATTATTTAAGGACTCTGCTGCATTATTAAGGACGTTGCTGCATTATTTAAGGACTTTATTGCATTATTTAAGGATTCTGCTGCATTATTTAAGGAATTTCCTGCATTATTTAAGGACTTTGATGCATTATTTAAGAACTCTGCTGCAGTATTTAAGGACTCTGCTGCATTATTTAATGACTCTTCTGCATTATTTAAGGAATTTGCTGCAATATTTAAGGACTCTGCTGCATTATTTAATGACTCTGCTGCGGTATTTTAGGACTCTGCTGCATTATATAAGCACTCTGCTGCATTATTTAAGGACTTTGCTGCATTATTTAAGGACTCTGCTGCGGTATTTTTGGACTCTGCTGCATTATTTAAGGACTTTGATGCATTATTTAAGGACGCTGCTGCGAAATTTAAGGAATCTGCTGCATTATTTAAGGACTTTGTTGCATTATTTAAGGACTCTGCTGCATTATTTAATGAATTTGCTGCATTATTTAAGGACTCTGCTGCATTATTTAAGGACTCTGCTGCGGTATTTTAGGACTCTGCTGCGTTACATAAGGACTCTGCTGCATTATTTAAGGACTTTGCTGCATTATTTAAGGTCTCTACTGCAGTATTTAAGGACTCTGCTGCATTATTTCAGGACTTTGCTGCATTATTTAAGGACTCTGCTGCAGTATTTAAGGACTCTGCTGCATTATTTAAGGACTTTGATGCATTATTTAAGGACGCTGCTGCAGAATTTAAGGAATCTGCTGCATTATTTAAGGACTTTGCTGCATTATTTAAGGAATTTGCTGCATTATTTAAGGACTCTGCTAAATTATTTAAGGACTTTGTTGCATTATTTAATGACTCTGCTGCGGTATTTAAGGACTCTGCTGCATTATTTAAGGATTCTGCTGCAGTATTTAAGGACTCTGCTGCATTATTTAAGGACTTTGATGCATTATTTAAGGAGGCTGCTGCAGAATTTAAGGAATCTGCTGCATTACTTAAGGACTTTGTTGCATTATTTAAGGACTATGCTGCATTATTTAAGGACTCTGCTGCATTATTTATGGACTTTGCTGCATTATTTAAGTACTCTTCTGCATTATTTAAGGAATTTTTTGCATTATTTAAGGACTCTGCTGCATTATTTAAGGACTTTGTTGCATTATTTAAGGACTTTGATGCATTATTTAAGGACGCTGCTGCAGTATTTAAGGCCTCTGCTGCATTATTTAAGGACTCTGCTGCATTATTTAAGGACTTTGCTGCATTATTTAAGTACTCTGCTGCATTATTTAAGGAATTTTTTGCATTATTTAAGGACTCTGCTGCATTATTTAAGGACTTTGATGCATTATTTAAGGATGCTGCTGCAGAATTTAAGGAATCTGCTGCATTATTTAAGGACTTTGTTGCATTATTTAAGGACTTTGCTGCATTATTTAAGGACTCTGCTGCATTATTTAAGGACTTTGCTGCATTATTTAAGGACTCTGCTGTATTATTAAGGACGTTGCTGCATTAATTAAGGACTCTGCTGCATTATTTAAGTACTCTTCTGCATTATTTAAGCAATTTTTTGCATTATTTAAGGACTTTGCTGCATTATTTAAGTACTCTTCTGCATTATTTAAGGAATTTTTTGCATTATTTAAGGACTTTGCTGCATTATTTAAGTACTCTTCTGCATTATTTAAGGAATTTTTTGCATTATTTAAGGACTCTGCTGCATTATTTTAGGACTTTGTTGCATTATTTAAGGACTCTGCTGCATTATTTAAGGACGCTGCTGCAGTATTTAAGGCCTGTGCTGCATTATTTAAGGACTCTGCTGCATTATTTAAGGACTTTGCTGCATTATTTAAGTACTCTTCTGCATTATTTAAGGAATTTTTTGCATTATTTAAGGACTCTGCTGCATTATTTCAGGACTTTGTTGCATTATTTAAGGACTCTGCTGCAGTATTTAAGGACTCTGCTGCATTATTTAAGGACTTTGTTGCATTATTTAATGACTCTGCTGCGGTATTTAAGGACTCTGATGCATTATTTAAGGATGCTGCTGCAGAATTTAAGGAATCTGCTGCATTATTTAAGGACTTTGTTGCATTATTTAAGGACTCTGCTGCGGTATTTTCGGACTCTGCTGCATTATTTAAGGACTTTGATGCATTATTTAAGGACGCTGCTGCGAAATTTAACTAATCTGGTGCATTATTTAAGGACTTTGTTGCATTATTTAAGGGCTCTGCTGCATTATTTAATGAATTTGCTGCATTATATAAGGACTCTGCTGCATTATTTAAGGACTCTGCTGCGGTATTTTAGGACTCTGCTGCATTATATAAGGACTCTGCTGCATTATTTAAGGACTTTGCTGCATTATTTAAGGTCTCTCCTGCAGTATTTAAGGACTCTGCTGCATTATTTAAGGACTTTGTTGCATTATTTAAGGACTCTGCTGCATTATTTAAGGACTCTGCTGCTGTATTTAAGGACTCTGCTGCATTATTTAAGGACTTTGCTGCTTTATTTAAGGACTTTGTTTCATTATTTAAGGACGCTGCTGCAGTATTTAAGGACTCTGCTGCATTATTTAAGGATGTTGCTGCATTATTTAAGGACTCTGCTGCATTATTTAATGACTCTGCTGTGGTATTTAAGGACTCTGCTGCATTATTTAAGGACTTTGTTGCATTATTTAAGGACTCTGCTGCATTATTTAAGGACGCTGCTGCAGTATTTAAGGCCTCTGCTGCATTATTTAAGGACTCTGCTGCATTATTTAAGGACTCTACTGCATTATTAAGGACGTTGCTGCATTATTTAAGGACTTTATTGCATTATTTAAGGATTCTGCTGCATTATTTAAGGACTCTGCTGCATTATTTAAGGACTTTGCTGCATTATTTAACGATTCGGCTGCATTATTAAGGGTGTTGCTGCATTTTATTTAAGGAATTTATTGCATTATTTAAGGACTCTGTGCATTATTTAAGGAATTTGCTGCATTATTTAAGGACTCTGCTGCATTATTTAATGACTCTGCTGCGGTATTTAAGGACTCTGCTGCATCATTTAAGCACTCTGCTGATTTATTTAAGGACTTTGCTGCATTATTTAAGGACTCTGCTGTGGTATTTTAGGACTCTGATGCATTATTTAAATACTTTGATGCATTATTTAAGAACTCTGCTGCAGTATTTAAGGACTCTGCTGCATTATTTAATGTCTTTGATGCATTATTTAAGGACTCTTCTGCATTATTTAAGGACTTTGCTGCATTATTTAAGGACGCTGCTGCGGTATTTAAGGCCTCTGCTGCATTATTTAAGGACTTTGCTGCATTATTTAAGGACTCTGCTGCATTATTAAGGACGTTGCTGCATTATTTAAGGACTTTATTGCATTATTTAAGGATTCTGCTGCATTATTTAAGGAATTTCCTGCATTATTTAAGGACTTTGATGCATTATTTAAGAACTCTGCTGCAGTATTTAAGGACTCTGCTGCATTATTTAAGGACTCTGCTGCATTATTTAAGGACGCTGCTGCGGTATTTAAGGCCTCTGCTGCATTATTTAAGGACTTTGCTGCATTATTTAAGGACTCTATTGCATTATTTAAGGATTCTGCTGCATTATTTAAGGAATTTGCTGCATTATTTAAGGACTCTGTTGCATTATTTAAGGACTTTATTGCATTATTTAAGGATTCTGCTGCATTACTTAAGGAATTTGCTGCATTATTTAAGGACTCTGCTAAATTATTTAAGGACTTTGTTGCATTATTTAATGACTCTGCTGCGGTATTTAAGGACTCTGCTGCATTATTTAAGGATTCTGCTGCAGTATCTAAGGACTCTGCTGCATTATTTAAGGACTTTGATGCATTATTTAAGGAGGCTGCTGCAGAATTTAAGGAATCTGCTGCATTATTTAAGGACTTTGTTCCATTATTTAAGGACTCTGCTGCATTATTTAAGGACTTTGCTGCATTATTTAAGGACTCTGCTGCATTATTTAAGGACTTTGCTGCATTATTTAAGGACTCTGCTGTATTATTAAGGACGTTGCTGCATTAATTAAGGACTCTGCTGCATTATTTAAGGACTTTGCTGCAGTATTTAAGGACTCTGATGCATTTTTTAAGGACTTTGATGCATTATTTAAGGACGCTGCTGCAGAATTTAAGGAGTCTGCTCCATTATTTAAGGACTTTGTTGCATTATTTAAGGACTGTGCTGCATTGTTTAAGGACCCTGCTGCATTATTTACGGACTTTGTTACATTATTTAAGTACTCTGCTGCATTATTTAAGGACGCTGCAGCAGTATTTAAGGACTCTGCTGCATTATTTAAGGACTTTGCTGCATTATTTAAGGACTCTGCTGCATTATTAAGGACTTTGCTGCATTATTTAAGGACTCTGCTGCAGTATTTAAGGACTCTGCTGCATTATTTAATGACTCTGCTGCGGTATTTAAGGACTCTGCTGCATCATTTAAGCACTCTGCTCCTTTATTTAAGGACTTTGCTGCATTATTTAAGGACTCTGCTGTGGTATTTTAGGACTCTGCTGCATTATTTAAGGACTTTGATGCATTATTTAAGATCTCTGCTGCAGTATTTAAGGACTCTGCTGCATTATTTAATGTCTTTGATGCATTATTTAAGGACTCTTCTGCATTATTTAAGGACTTTGCTGCATTATTTAAGGACGCTGCTGCGGTATTTAAGGCCTCTGCTGAATTATTTAAGGACTTTGCTGCATTATTTAAGGACTCTGCTGCATTATTAAGGACGTTGCTGCATTATTTAAGGACTTTATTGCATTATTTAAGGATTCTGCTGCATTATTTAAGGAATTTCCTGCATTATTTAAGGACTTTGATGCATTATTTAAGAACTCTGCTGCAGTATTTAAGGACTCTGCTGCATTATTTAATGACTCTTCTGCATTATTTAAGGAATTTGCTGCAATATTTAAGGACTCTGCTGCATTATTTAATGACTCTGCTGCGGTATTTTAGGACTCTGCTGCATTATATAAGCACTCTGCTGCATTATTTAAGGACTTTGCTGCATTATTTAAGGACTCTGCTGCGGTATTTTTGGACTCTGCTGCATTATTTAAGGACTTTGATGCATTATTTAAGGACGCTGCTGCGAAATTTAAGGAATCTGCTGCATTATTTAAGGACTTTGTTGCATTATTTAAGGACTCTGCTGCATTTTTTAATGAATTTGCTGCATTATTTAAGGACTCTGCTGCATTATTTAAGGACTCTGCTGCGGTATTTTAGGACTCTGCTGCGTTACATAAGGACTCTGCTGCATTATTTAAGGACTTTGCTGCATTATTTAAGGTCTCTACTGCAGTATTTAAGGACTCTGCTGCATTATTTCAGGACTTTGTTGCATTATTTAAGGACTCTGCTGCAGTATTTAAGGACTCTGCTGCATTATTTAAGGACTTTGTTGCATTATTTAATGACTCTGCTGCGGTATTTAAGGACTCTGATGCATTATTTAAGGATGCTGCTGCAGAATTTAAGGAATCTGCTGCATTATTTAAGGACTTTGTTGCATTATTTAAGGACTCTGCTGCGGTATTTTCGGACTCTGCTGCATTATTTAAGGACTTTGATGCATTATTTAAGGACGCTGCTGCGAAATTTAACTAATCTGGTGCATTATTTAAGGACTTTGTTGCATTATTTAAGGGCTCTGCTGCATTATTTAATGAATTTGCTGCATTATATAAGGACTCTGCTGCATTATTTAAGGACTCTGCTGCGGTATTTTAGGACTCTGCTGCATTATATAAGGACTTTGTTGCATTATTTAAGGACTCTGCTGCATTATTTAAGGACTCTGCTGCTGTATTTAAGGACTCTGCTGCATTATTTAAGGACTTTGCTGCTTTATTTAAGGACTTTGTTTCATTATTTAAGGACGCTGCTGCAGTATTTAAGGACTCTGCTGCATTATTTAAGGATGTTGCTGCATTATTTAAGTACTCTTCTGCATTATTTAAGGAATTTTTTGCATTATTTAAGGACTCTGCTGCATTATTTAAGGACTTTGTTGCATTATTTAAGGACTCTGCTGCATTATTTAAGGAATTTTTTGCATTATTTAAGGACTCTGCTGCATTATTTAAGGACTTTGCTGCATTATTTAAGGACTCTGCTGCATTATTAAGGACTTTGCTGCATTATTTAGGACTCTGCTGCAGTATTTAAGGACTCTGCTGCATTATTTAAGGACTTTGATGCATTATTTAAGGACGCTGCTGCAGAATTTAAGGAATCTGCTGCATTATTTAAGGACTTTGCTGCATTATTTAAGGACTTTATTGCATTATTTAAGGATTCTGCTGCATTATTTAAGGAATTTGCTGCATTATTTAAGGACTCTGCTAAATTATTTAAGGACTTTGTTGCAGTATTTAATGACTCTGCTGCGGTATTTAAGGACTCTGCTGCATTATTTAAGGATTCTGCTGCAGTATTTAAGGACTCTGCTGCATTATTTAAGGACTTTGATGCATTATTTAAGGAGGCTGCTGCAGAATTTAAGGAATCTGCTGCATTACTTAAGGACTTTGTTGCATTATTTAAGGACTATGCTGCATTATTTAAGGACTCTGCTGCATTATTTATGGACTTTGCTGCATTATTTAAGTACTCTTCTGCATTATTTAAGGAATTTTTTGCATTATTTAAGGACTCTGCTGCATTATTTAAGGACTTTGTTGCATTATTTAAGGACTTTGATGCATTATTTTAGGACGCTGCTGCAGTATTTAAGGCCTCTGCTGCATTATTTAAGGACTCTGCTGCATTATTTAAGGACTTTGCTGCATTATTTAAGTACTCTGCTGCATTATTTAAGGAATTTTTTGCATTATTTAAGGACTCTGCTGCATTATTTAAGGACTTTGATGCATTATTTAAGGATGCTGCTGCAGAATTTAAGGAATCTGCTGCATTATTTAAGGACTTTGTTGCATTATTTAAGGACTCTGCTGCATTATTTAAGGACTCTGCTGCATTATTTAAGGACTTTGCTGCATTATTTAAGGACTCTGCTGTATTATTAAGGACGTTGCTGCATTAATTAAGGACTCTGCTGCATTATTTAAGTACTCTTCTGCATTATTTAAGCAATTTTTTGCATTATTTAAGGACTTTGCTGCATTATTTAAGTACTCTTCTGCATTATTTAAGGAATTTTTTGCATTATTTAAGGACTTTGCTGCATTATTTAAGTACTCTTCTGCATTATTTAAGGAATTTTTTGCATTATTTAAGGACTCTGCTGCATTATTTTAGGACTTTGTTGCATTATTTAAGGACTCTGCTGCATTATTTAAGGACGCTGCTGCAGTATTTAAGGCCTGTGCTGCATTATTTAAGGACTCTGCTGCATTATTTAAGGACTTTGCTGCATTATTTAAGTACTCTTCTGCATTATTTAAGGAATTTTTTGCATTATTTAAGGACTCTGCTGCATTATTTCAGGACTTTGTTGCATTATTTAAGGACTCTGCTGCAGTATTTAAGGACTCTGCTGCATTATTTAAGGACTTTGTTGCATTATTTAATGACTCTGCTGCGGTATTTAAGGACTCTGATGCATTATTTAAGGATGCTGCTGCAGAATTTAAGGAATCTGCTGCATTATTTAAGGACTTTGTTGCATTATTTAAGGACTCTGCTGCGGTATTTTCGGACTCTGCTGCATTATTTAAGGACTTTGATGCATTATTTAAGGACGCTGCTGCGAAATTTAACTAATCTGGTGCATTATTTAAGGACTTTGTTGCATTATTTAAGGGCTCTGCTGCATTATTTAATGAATTTGCTGCATTATATAAGGACTCTGCTGCATTATTTAAGGACTCTGCTGCGGTATTTTAGGACTCTGCTGCATTATATAAGGACTCTGCTGCATTATTTAAGGACTTTGCTGCATTATTTAAGGTCTCTCCTGCAGTATTTAAGGACTCTGCTGCATTATTTAAGGACTTTGTTGCATTATTTAAGGACTCTGCTGCATTATTTAAGGACTCTGCTGCTGTATTTAAGGACTCTGCTGCATTATTTAAGGACTTTGCTGCTTTATTTAAGGACTTTGTTTCATTATTTAAGGACGCTGCTGCAGTATTTAAGGACTCTGCTGCATTATTTAAGGATGTTGCTGCATTATTTAAGGACTCTGCTGCATTATTTAATGACTCTGCTGTGGTATTTAAGGACTCTGCTGCATTATTTAAGGACTTTGTTGCATTATTTAAGGACTCTGCTGCATTATTTAAGGACGCTGCTGCAGTATTTAAGGCCTCTGCTGCATTATTTAAGGACTCTGCTGCATTATTTAAGGACTCTACTGCATTATTAAGGACGTTGCTGCATTATTTAAGGACTTTATTGCATTATTTAAGGATTCTGCTGCATTATTTAAGGACTCTGCTGCATTATTTAAGGAGTTTGATGCATTATTTAAGGACTCTGCTGCATTATTTAAGGACTTTGTTGCATTATTTAAGGATGCTGCTGCGGTATTTAAGGACTCTGCTGCATTATTTAAGGACTTTGCTGCATTATTTAACGATTCGGCTGCATTATTAAGGGTGTTGCTGCATTTTATTTAAGGAATTTATTGCATTATTTAAGGACTCTGTGCATTATTTAAGGAATTTGCTGCATTATTTAAGGACTCTGCTGCATTATTTAATGACTCTGCTGCGGTATTTAAGGACTCTGCTGCATCATTTAAGCACTCTGCTGATTTATTTAAGGACTTTGCTGCATTATTTAAGGACTCTGCTGTGGTATTTTAGGACTCTGATGCATTATTTAAATACTTTGATGCATTATTTAAGAACTCTGCTGCAGTATTTAAGGACTCTGCTGCATTATTTAATGTCTTTGATGCATTATTTAAGGACTCTTCTGCATTATTTAAGGACTTTGCTGCATTATTTAAGGACGCTGCTGCGGTATTTAAGGCATCTGCTGCATTATTTAAGGACTTTGCTGCATTATTTAAGGACTCTGCTGCATTATTAAGGACGTTGCTGCATTATTTAAGGACTTTATTGCATTATTTAAGGATTCTGCTGCATTATTTAAGGAATTTCCTGCATTATTTAAGGACTTTGATGCATTATTTAAGAACTCTACTGCAGTATTTAAGGACTCTGCTGCATTATTTAAGGACTCTGCTGCATTATTTAAGGACGCTGCTGCGGTATTTAAGGCCTCTGCTGCATTATTTAAGGACTTTGCTGCATTATTTAAGGACTCTATTGCATTATTTAAGGATTCTGCTGCATTATTTAAGGAATTTGCTGCATTATTTAAGGACTCTGTTGCATTATTTAAGGACTTTATTGCATTATTTAAGGATTCTGCTGCATTACTTAAGGAATTTGCTGCATTATTTAAGGACTCTGCTAAATTATTTAAGGACTTTGTTGCATTATTTAATGACTCTGCTGCGGTATTTAAGGACTCTGCTGCATTATTTAAGGATTCTGCTGCAGTATCTAAGGACTCTGCTGCATTATTTAAGGACTTTGATGCATTATTTAAGGAGGCTGCTGCAGAATTTAAGGAATCTGCTGCATTATTTAAGGACTTTGTTGCATTATTTAAGGACTATGCTGCATTATTTAAGGACTCTGCTGCATTATTTAAGGACTTTGCTGCATTATTTAAGTACTCTTCTGCATTATTTAAGGAATTTTTTGCATTATTTAAGGACTCTGCTGCATTATTTAAGGACTTTGTTGCATTATTTAAGGACTCTGCTGCATTATTTAAGGACGCTGCTGCAGTATTTAAGGCCTGTGCTGCATTATTTAAGGACTCTGCTGCATTATTTAAGGACTTTGCTGCATTATTTAAGTACTCTGCTGCATTATTTAAGGAATTTTTTGCATTATTTAAGGACTCTGCTGCATTATTTAAGGACTTTGATGCATTATTTAAGGATGCTGCTGCAGAATTTAAGGAATCTGCTGCATTATTTAAGGACTTTGTTCCATTATTTAAGGACTCTGCTGCATTATTTAAGGACTTTGCTGCATTATTTAAGGACTCTGCTGCATTATTTAAGGACTTTGCTGCATTATTTAAGGACTCTGCTGTATTATTAAGGACGTTGCTGCATTAATTAAGGACTCTGCTGCATTATTTAAGGACTTTGCTGCAGTATTTAAGGACTCTGATGCATTTTTTAAGGACTTTGATGCATTATTTAAGGACGCTGCTGCAGAATTTAAGGAGTCTGCTCCATTATTTAAGGACTTTGTTGCATTATTTAAGGACTGTGCTGCATTGTTTAAGGACCCTGCTGCATTATTTACGGACTTTGTTACATTATTTAAGTACTCTGCTGCATTATTTAAGGACGCTGCAGCAGTATTTAAGGACTCTGCTGCATTATTTAAGGACTTTGCTGCATTATTTAAGGACTCTGCTGCATTATTAAGGACTTTGCTGCATTATTTAAGGACTCTGCTGCAGTATTTAAGGACTCTGCTGCATTATTTAATGACTCTGCTGCGGTATTTAAGGACTCTGCTGCATCATTTAAGCACTCTGCTCCTTTATTTAAGGACTTTGCTGCATTATTTAAGGACTCTGCTGTGGTATTTTAGGACTCTGCTGCATTATTTAAGGACTTTGATGCATTATTTAAGATCTCTGCTGCAGTATTTAAGGACTCTGCTGCATTATTTAATGTCTTTGATGCATTATTTAAGGACTCTTCTGCATTATTTAAGGACTTTGCTGCATTATTTAAGGACGCTGCTGCGGTATTTAAGGCCTCTGCTGAATTATTTAAGGACTTTGCTGCATTATTTAAGGACTCTGCTGCATTATTAAGGACGTTGCTGCATTATTTAAGGACTTTATTGCATTATTTAAGGATTCTGCTGCATTATTTAAGGAATTTCCTGCATTATTTAAGGACTTTGATGCATTATTTAAGAACTCTGCTGCAGTATTTAAGGACTCTGCTGCATTATTTAATGACTCTTCTGCATTATTTAAGGAATTTGCTGCAATATTTAAGGACTCTGCTGCATTATTTAATGACTCTGCTGCGGTATTTTAGGACTCTGCTGCATTATATAAGCACTCTGCTGCATTATTTAAGGACTTTGCTGCATTATTTAAGGACTCTGCTGCGGTATTTTTGGACTCTGCTGCATTATTTAAGGACTTTGATGCATTATTTAAGGACGCTGCTGCGAAATTTAAGGAATCTGCTGCATTATTTAAGGACTTTGTTGCATTATTTAAGGACTCTGCTGCATTTTTTAATGAATTTGCTGCATTATTTAAGGACTCTGCTGCATTATTTAAGGACTCTGCTGCGGTATTTTAGGACTCTGCTGCGTTACATAAGGACTCTGCTGCATTATTTAAGGACTTTGCTGCATTATTTAAGGTCTCTACTGCAGTATTTAAGGACTCTGCTGCATTATTTCAGGACTTTGTTGCATTATTTAAGGACTCTGCTGCAGTATTTAAGGACTCTGCTGCATTATTTAAGGACTTTGTTGCATTATTTAATGACTCTGCTGCGGTATTTAAGGACTCTGATGCATTATTTAAGGATGCTGCTGCAGAATTTAAGGAATCTGCTGCATTATTTAAGGACTTTGTTGCATTATTTAAGGACTCTGCTGCGGTATTTTCGGACTCTGCTGCATTATTTAAGGACTTTGATGCATTATTTAAGGACGCTGCTGCGAAATTTAACTAATCTGGTGCATTATTTAAGGACTTTGTTGCATTATTTAAGGGCTCTGCTGCATTATTTAATGAATTTGCTGCATTATATAAGGACTCTGCTGCATTATTTAAGGACTCTGCTGCGGTATTTTAGGACTCTGCTGCATTATATAAGGACTTTGTTGCATTATTTAAGGACTCTGCTGCATTATTTAAGGACTCTGCTGCTGTATTTAAGGACTCTGCTGCATTATTTAAGGATTCTGCTGCAGTATTTAAGGACTCTGCTGCATTATTTAAGGACTTTGATGCATTATTTAAGGAGGCTGCTGCAGAATTTAAGGAATCTGCTGCATTACTTAAGGACTTTGTTGCATTATTTAAGGACTATGCTGCATTATTTAAGGACTCTGCTGCATTATTTATGGACTTTGCTGCATTATTTAAGTACTCTTCTGCATTATTTAAGGAATTTTTTGCATTATTTAAGGACTCTGCTGCATTATTTAAGGACTTTGTTGCATTATTTAAGGACTTTGATGCATTATTTAAGGACGCTGCTGCAGTATTTAAGGCCTCTGCTGCATTATTTAAGGACTCTGCTGCATTATTTAAGGACTTTGCTGCATTATTTAAGTACTCTGCTGCATTATTTAAGGAATTTTTTGCATTATTTAAGGACTCTGCTGCATTATTTAAGGACTTTGATGCATTATTTAAGGATGCTGCTGCAGAATTTAAGGAATCTGCTGCATTATTTAAGGACTTTGTTGCATTATTTAAGGACTTTGCTGCATTATTTAAGGACTCTGCTGCATTATTTAAGGACTTTGCTGCATTATTTAAGGACTCTGCTGTATTATTAAGGACGTTGCTGCATTAATTAAGGACTCTGCTGCATTATTTAAGTACTCTTCTGCATTATTTAAGCAATTTTTTGCATTATTTAAGGACTTTGCTGCATTATTTAAGTACTCTTCTGCATTATTTAAGGAATTTTTTGCATTATTTAAGGACTTTGCTGCATTATTTAAGTACTCTTCTGCATTATTTAAGGAATTTTTTGCATTATTTAAGGACTCTGCTGCATTATTTTAGGACTTTGTTGCATTATTTAAGGACTCTGCTGCATTATTTAAGGACGCTGCTGCAGTATTTAAGGCCTGTGCTGCATTATTTAAGGACTCTGCTGCATTATTTAAGGACTTTGCTGCATTATTTAAGTACTCTTCTGCATTATTTAAGGAATTTTTTGCATTATTTAAGGACTCTGCTGCATTATTTCAGGACTTTGTTGCATTATTTAAGGACTCTGCTGCAGTATTTAAGGACTCTGCTGCATTATTTAAGGACTTTGTTGCATTATTTAATGACTCTGCTGCGGTATTTAAGGACTCTGATGCATTATTTAAGGATGCTGCTGCAGAATTTAAGGAATCTGCTGCATTATTTAAGGACTTTGTTGCATTATTTAAGGACTCTGCTGCGGTATTTTCGGACTCTGCTGCATTATTTAAGGACTTTGATGCATTATTTAAGGACGCTGCTGCGAAATTTAACTAATCTGGTGCATTATTTAAGGACTTTGTTGCATTATTTAAGGGCTCTGCTGCATTATTTAATGAATTTGCTGCATTATATAAGGACTCTGCTGCATTATTTAAGGACTCTGCTGCGGTATTTTAGGACTCTGCTGCATTATATAAGGACTCTGCTGCATTATTTAAGGACTTTGCTGCATTATTTAAGGTCTCTCCTGCAGTATTTAAGGACTCTGCTGCATTATTTAAGGACTTTGTTGCATTATTTAAGGACTCTGCTGCATTATTTAAGGACTCTGCTGCTGTATTTAAGGACTCTGCTGCATTATTTAAGGACTTTGCTGCTTTATTTAAGGACTTTGTTTCATTATTTAAGGACGCTGCTGCAGTATTTAAGGACTCTGCTGCATTATTTAAGGATGTTGCTGCATTATTTAAGGACTCTGCTGCATTATTTAATGACTCTGCTGTGGTATTTAAGGACTCTGCTGCATTATTTAAGGACTTTGTTGCATTATTTAAGGACTCTGCTGCATTATTTAAGGACGCTGCTGCAGTATTTAAGGCCTCTGCTGCATTATTTAAGGACTCTGCTGCATTATTTAAGGACTCTACTGCATTATTAAGGACGTTGCTGCATTATCTAAGGACTTTATTGCATTATTTAAGGATTCTGCTGCATTATTTAAGGACTCTGCTGCATTATTTAAGGAGTTTGATGCATTATTTAAGGACTCTGCTGCATTATTTAAGGACTTTGTTGCATTATTTAAGGATGCTGCTGCGGTATTTAAGGACTCTGCTGCATTATTTAAGGACTTTGCTGCATTATTTAACGATTCGGCTGCATTATTAAGGGTGTTGCTGCATTTTATTTAAGGAATTTATTGCATTATTTAAGGACTCTGTGCATTATTTAAGGAATTTGCTGCATTATTTAAGGACTCTGCTGCATTATTTAATGACTCTGCTGCGGTATTTAAGGACTCTGCTGCATCATTTAAGCACTCTGCTGATTTATTTAAGGACTTTGCTGCATTATTTAAGGACTCTGCTGTGGTATTTTAGGACTCTGATGCATTATTTAAATACTTTGATGCATTATTTAAGAACTCTGCTGCAGTATTTAAGGACTCTGCTGCATTATTTAATGTCTTTGATGCATTATTTAAGGACTCTTCTGCATTATTTAAGGACTTTGCTGCATTATTTAAGGACGCTGCTGCGGTATTTAAGGCATCTGCTGCATTATTTAAGGACTTTGCTGCATTATTTAAGGACTCTGCTGCATTATTAAGGACGTTGCTGCATTATTTAAGGACTTTATTGCATTATTTAAGGATTCTGCTGCATTATTTAAGGAATTTCCTGCATTATTTAAGGACTTTGATGCATTATTTAAGAACTCTACTGCAGTATTTAAGGACTCTGCTGCATTATTTAAGGACTCTGCTGCATTATTTAAGGACGCTGCTGCGGTATTTAAGGCCTCTGCTGCATTATTTAAGGACTTTGCTGCATTATTTAAGGACTCTATTGCATTATTTAAGGATTCTGCTGCATTATTTAAGGAATTTGCTGCATTATTTAAGGACTCTGTTGCATTATTTAAGGACTTTATTGCATTATTTAAGGATTCTGCTGCATTACTTAAGGAATTTGCTGCATTATTTAAGGACTCTGCTAAATTATTTAAGGACTTTGTTGCATTATTTAATGACTCTGCTGCGGTATTTAAGGACTCTGCTGCATTATTTAAGGATTCTGCTGCAGTATCTAAGGACTCTGCTGCATTATTTAAGGACTTTGATGCATTATTTAAGGAGGCTGCTGCAGAATTTAAGGAATCTGCTGCATTATTTAAGGACTTTGTTGCATTATTTAAGGACTATGCTGCATTATTTAAGGACTCTGCTGCATTATTTAAGGACTTTGCTGCATTATTTAAGTACTCTTCTGCATTATTTAAGGAATTTTTTGCATTATTTAAGGACTCTGCTGCATTATTTAAGGACTTTGTTGCATTATTTAAGGACTCTGCTGCATTATTTAAGGACGCTGCTGCAGTATTTAAGGCCTGTGCTGCATTATTTAAGGACTCTGCTGCATTATTTAAGGACTTTGCTGCATTATTTAAGTACTCTGCTGCATTATTTAAGGAATTTTTTGCATTATTTAAGGACTCTGCTGCATTATTTAAGGACTTTGATGCATTATTTAAGGATGCTGCTGCAGAATTTAAGGAATCTGCTGCATTATTTAAGGACTTTGTTCCATTATTTAAGGACTCTGCTGCATTATTTAAGGACTTTGCTGCATTATTTAAGGACTCTGCTGCATTATTTAAGGACTTTGCTGCATTATTTAAGGACTCTGCTGTATTATTAAGGACGTTGCTGCATTAATTAAGGACTCTGCTGCATTATTTAAGGACTTTGCTGCAGTATTTAAGGACTCTGATGCATTTTTTAAGGACTTTGATGCATTATTTAAGGACGCTGCTGCAGAATTTAAGGAGTCTGCTCCATTATTTAAGGACTTTGTTGCATTATTTAAGGACTGTGCTGCATTGTTTAAGGACCCTGCTGCATTATTTACGGACTTTGTTACATTATTTAAGTACTCTGCTGCATTATTTAAGGACGCTGCAGCAGTATTTAAGGACTCTGCTGCATTATTTAAGGAATTTGCTGCATTATTTAAGGACTCTGCTGCATTATTAAGGACTTTGCTGCATTATTTAAGGACTCTGCTGCAGTATTTAAGGACTCTGCTGCATTATTTAATGACTCTGCTGCGGTATTTAAGGACTCTGCTGCATCATTTAAGCACTCTGCTCCTTTATTTAAGGACTTTGCTGCATTATTTAAGGACTCTGCTGTGGTATTTTAGGACTCTGCTGCATTATTTAAGGACTTTGATGCATTATTTAAGATCTCTGCTGCAGTATTTAAGGACTCTGCTGCATTATTTAATGTCTTTGATGCATTATTTAAGGACTCTTCTGCATTATTTAAGGAATTTGCTGCATTATTTAAGGACTCTGTTGCATTATTTAAGGACTTTATTGCATTATTTAAGGATTCTGCTGCATTACTTAAGGAATTTGCTGCATTATTTAAGGACTCTGCTAAATTATTTAAGGACTTTGTTGCATTATTTAATGACTCTGCTGCGGTATTTAAGGACTCTGCTGCATTATTTAAGGATTCTGCTGCAGTATCTAAGGACTCTGCTGCATTATTTAAGGACTTTGATGCATTATTTAAGGAGGCTGCTGCAGAATTTAAGGAATCTGCTGCATTATTTAAGGACTTTGTTGCATTATTTAAGGACTATGCTGCATTATTTAAGGACTCTGCTGCATTATTTAAGGACTTTGCTGCATTATTTAAGTACTCTTCTGCATTATTTAAGGAATTTTTTGCATTATTTAAGGACTCTGCTGCATTATTTAAGGACTTTGTTGCATTATTTAAGGACTCTGCTGCATTATTTAAGGACGCTGCTGCAGTATTTAAGGCCTGTGCTGCATTATTTAAGGACTCTGCTGCATTATTTAAGGACTTTGCTGCATTATTTAAGTACTCTGCTGCATTATTTAAGGAATTTTTTGCATTATTTAAGGACTCTGCTGCATTATTTAAGGACTTTGATGCATTATTTAAGGATGCTGCTGCAGAATTTAAGGAATCTGCTGCATTATTTAAGGACTTTGTTCCATTATTTAAGGACTCTGCTGCATTATTTAAGGACTTTGCTGCATTATTTAAGGACTCTGCTGCATTATTTAAGGACTTTGCTGCATTATTTAAGGACTCTGCTGTATTATTAAGGACGTTGCTGCATTAATTAAGGACTCTGCTGCATTATTTAAGGACTTTGCTGCAGTATTTAAGGACTCTGATGCATTTTTTAAGGACTTTGATGCATTATTTAAGGACGCTGCTGCAGAATTTAAGGAGTCTGCTCCATTATTTAAGGACTTTGTTGCATTATTTAAGGACTGTGCTGCATTGTTTAAGGACCCTGCTGCATTATTTACGGACTTTGTTACATTATTTAAGTACTCTGCTGCATTATTTAAGGACGCTGCAGCAGTATTTAAGGACTCTGCTGCATTATTTAAGGAATTTGCTGCATTATTTAAGGACTCTGCTGCATTATTAAGGACTTTGCTGCATTATTTAAGGACTCTGCTGCAGTATTTAAGGACTCTGCTGCATTATTTAATGACTCTGCTGCGGTATTTAAGGACTCTGCTGCATCATTTAAGCACTCTGCTCCTTTATTTAAGGACTTTGCTGCATTATTTAAGGACTCTGCTGTGGTATTTTAGGACTCTGCTGCATTATTTAAGGACTTTGATGCATTATTTAAGATCTCTGCTGCAGTATTTAAGGACTCTGCTGCATTATTTAATGTCTTTGATGCATTATTTAAGGACTCTTCTGCATTATTTAAGGACTTTGCTGCATTATTTAAGGACGCTGCTGCGGTATTTAAGGCCTCTGCTGAATTATTTAAGGACTTTGCTGCATTATTTAAGGACTCTGCTGCATTATTAAGGACGTTGCTGCATTATTTAAGGACTTTATTGCATTATTTAAGGATTCTGCTGCATTATTTAAGGAATTTCCTGCATTATTTAAGGACTTTGATGCATTATTTAAGAACTCTGCTGCAGTATTTAAGGACTCTGCTGCATTATTTAATGACTCTTCTGCATTATTTAAGGAATTTGCTGCAATATTTAAGGACTCTGCTGCATTATTTAATGACTCTGCTGCGGTATTTTAGGACTCTGCTGCATTATATAAGCACTCTGCTGCATTATTTAAGGACTTTGCTGCATTATTTAAGGACTCTGCTGCGGTATTTTTGGACTCTGCTGCATTATTTAAGGACTTTGATGCATTATTTAAGGACGCTGCTGCGAAATTTAAGGAATCTGCTGCATTATTTAAGGACTTTGTTGCATTATTTAAGGACTCTGCTGCATTTTTTAATGAATTTGCTGCATTATTTAAGGACTCTGCTGCATTATTTAAGGACTCTGCTGCGGTATTTTAGGACTCTGCTGCGTTACATAAGGACTCTGCTGCATTATTTAAGGACTTTGCTGCATTATTTAAGGTCTCTACTGCAGTATTTAAGGACTCTGCTGCATTATTTCAGGACTTTGTTGCATTATTTAAGGACTCTGCTGCAGTATTTAAGGACTCTGCTGCATTATTTAAGGACTTTGTTGCATTATTTAATGACTCTGCTGCGGTATTTAAGGACTCTGATGCATTATTTAAGGATGCTGCTGCAGAATTTAAGGAATCTGCTGCATTATTTAAGGACTTTGTTGCATTATTTAAGGACTCTGCTGCGGTATTTTCGGACTCTGCTGCATTATTTAAGGACTTTGATGCATTATTTAAGGACGCTGCTGCGAAATTTAACTAATCTGGTGCATTATTTAAGGACTTTGTTGCATTATTTAAGGGCTCTGCTGCATTATTTAATGAATTTGCTGCATTATATAAGGACTCTGCTGCATTATTTAAGGACTCTGCTGCGGTATTTTAGGACTCTGCTGCATTATATAAGGACTTTGTTGCATTATTTAAGGACTCTGCTGCATTATTTAAGGACTCTGCTGCTGTATTTAAGGACTCTGCTGCATTATTTAAGGATTCTGCTGCAGTATTTAAGGACTCTGCTGCATTATTTAAGGACTTTGATGCATTATTTAAGGAGGCTGCTGCAGAATTTAAGGAATCTGCTGCATTACTTAAGGACTTTGTTGCATTATTTAAGGACTATGCTGCATTATTTAAGGACTCTGCTGCATTATTTATGGACTTTGCTGCATTATTTAAGTACTCTTCTGCATTATTTAAGGAATTTTTTGCATTATTTAAGGACTCTGCTGCATTATTTAAGGACTTTGTTGCATTATTTAAGGACTTTGATGCATTATTTAAGGACGCTGCTGCAGTATTTAAGGCCTCTGCTGCATTATTTAAGGACTCTGCTGCATTATTTAAGGACTTTGCTGCATTATTTAAGTACTCTGCTGCATTATTTAAGGAATTTTTTGCATTATTTAAGGACTCTGCTGCATTATTTAAGGACTTTGATGCATTATTTAAGGATGCTGCTGCAGAATTTAAGGAATCTGCTGCATTATTTAAGGACTTTGTTGCATTATTTAAGGACTTTGCTGCATTATTTAAGGACTCTGCTGCATTATTTAAGGACTTTGCTGCATTATTTAAGGACTCTGCTGTATTATTAAGGACGTTGCTGCATTAATTAAGGACTCTGCTGCATTATTTAAGTACTCTTCTGCATTATTTAAGCAATTTTTTGCATTATTTAAGGACTTTGCTGCATTATTTAAGTACTCTTCTGCATTATTTAAGGAATTTTTTGCATTATTTAAGGACTTTGCTGCATTATTTAAGTACTCTTCTGCATTATTTAAGGAATTTTTTGCATTATTTAAGGACTCTGCTGCATTATTTTAGGACTTTGTTGCATTATTTAAGGACTCTGCTGCATTATTTAAGGACGCTGCTGCAGTATTTAAGGCCTGTGCTGCATTATTTAAGGACTCTGCTGCATTATTTAAGGACTTTGCTGCATTATTTAAGTACTCTTCTGCATTATTTAAGGAATTTTTTGCATTATTTAAGGACTCTGCTGCATTATTTCAGGACTTTGTTGCATTATTTAAGGACTCTGCTGCAGTATTTAAGGACTCTGCTGCATTATTTAAGGACTTTGTTGCATTATTTAATGACTCTGCTGCGGTATTTAAGGACTCTGATGCATTATTTAAGGATGCTGCTGCAGAATTTAAGGAATCTGCTGCATTATTTAAGGACTTTGTTGCATTATTTAAGGACTCTGCTGCGGTATTTTCGGACTCTGCTGCATTATTTAAGGACTTTGATGCATTATTTAAGGACGCTGCTGCGAAATTTAACTAATCTGGTGCATTATTTAAGGACTTTGTTGCATTATTTAAGGGCTCTGCTGCATTATTTAATGAATTTGCTGCATTATATAAGGACTCTGCTGCATTATTTAAGGACTCTGCTGCGGTATTTTAGGACTCTGCTGCATTATATAAGGACTCTGCTGCATTATTTAAGGACTTTGCTGCATTATTTAAGGTCTCTCCTGCAGTATTTAAGGACTCTGCTGCATTATTTAAGGACTTTGTTGCATTATTTAAGGACTCTGCTGCATTATTTAAGGACTCTGCTGCTGTATTTAAGGACTCTGCTGCATTATTTAAGGACTTTGCTGCTTTATTTAAGGACTTTGTTTCATTATTTAAGGACGCTGCTGCAGTATTTAAGGACTCTGCTGCATTATTTAAGGATGTTGCTGCATTATTTAAGGACTCTGCTGCATTATTTAATGACTCTGCTGTGGTATTTAAGGACTCTGCTGCATTATTTAAGGACTTTGTTGCATTATTTAAGGACTCTGCTGCATTATTTAAGGACGCTGCTGCAGTATTTAAGGCCTCTGCTGCATTATTTAAGGACTCTGCTGCATTATTTAAGGACTCTACTGCATTATTAAGGACGTTGCTGCATTATTTAAGGACTTTATTGCATTATTTAAGGATTCTGCTGCATTATTTAAGGACTCTGCTGCATTATTTAAGGACTTTGCTGCATTATTTAACGATTCGGCTGCATTATTAAGGGTGTTGCTGCATTTTATTTAAGGAATTTATTGCATTATTTAAGGACTCTGTGCATTATTTAAGGAATTTGCTGCATTATTTAAGGACTCTGCTGCATTATTTAATGACTCTGCTGCGGTATTTAAGGACTCTGCTGCATCATTTAAGCACTCTGCTGATTTATTTAAGGACTTTGCTGCATTATTTAAGGACTCTGCTGTGGTATTTTAGGACTCTGATGCATTATTTAAATACTTTGATGCATTATTTAAGAACTCTGCTGCAGTATTTAAGGACTCTGCTGCATTATTTAATGTCTTTGATGCATTATTTAAGGACTCTTCTGCATTATTTAAGGACTTTGCTGCATTATTTAAGGACGCTGCTGCGGTATTTAAGGCCTCTGCTGCATTATTTAAGGACTTTGCTGCATTATTTAAGGACTCTGCTGCATTATTAAGGACGTTGCTGCATTATTTAAGGACTTTATTGCATTATTTAAGGATTCTGCTGCATTATTTAAGGAATTTCCTGCATTATTTAAGGACTTTGATGCATTATTTAAGAACTCTGCTGCAGTATTTAAGGACTCTGCTGCATTATTTAAGGACTCTGCTGCATTATTTAAGGACGCTGCTGCGGTATTTAAGGCCTCTGCTGCATTATTTAAGGACTTTGCTGCATTATTTAAGGACTCTATTGCATTATTTAAGGATTCTGCTGCATTATTTAAGGAATTTGCTGCATTATTTAAGGACTCTGTTGCATTATTTAAGGACTTTATTGCATTATTTAAGGATTCTGCTGCATTACTTAAGGAATTTGCTGCATTATTTAAGGACTCTGCTAAATTATTTAAGGACTTTGTTGCATTATTTAATGACTCTGCTGCGGTATTTAAGGACTCTGCTGCATTATTTAAGGATTCTGCTGCAGTATCTAAGGACTCTGCTGCATTATTTAAGGACTTTGATGCATTATTTAAGGAGGCTGCTGCAGAATTTAAGGAATCTGCTGCATTATTTAAGGACTTTGTTGCATTATTTAAGGACTATGCTGCATTATTTAAGGACTTTGCTGCATTATTTAAGTACTCTTCTGCATTATTTAAGGAATTTTTTGCATTATTTAAGGACTCTGCTGCATTATTTAAGGACTTTGTTGCATTATTTAAGGACTCTGCTGCATTATTTAAGGACGCTGCTGCAGTATTTAAGGCCTGTGCTGCATTATTTAAGGACTCTGCTGCATTATTTAAGGACTTTGCTGCATTATTTAAGTACTCTGCTGCATTATTTAAGGAATTTTTTGCATTATTTAAGGACTCTGCTGCATTATTTAAGGACTTTGATGCATTATTTAAGGATGCTGCTGCAGAATTTAAGGAATCTGCTGCATTATTTAAGGACTTTGTTCCATTATTTAAGGACTCTGCTGCATTATTTAAGGACTTTGCTGCATTATTTAAGGACTCTGCTGCATTATTTAAGGACTTTGCTGCATTATTTAAGGACTCTGCTGTATTATTAAGGACGTTGCTGCATTAATTAAGGACTCTGCTGCATTATTTAAGGACTTTGCTGCAGTATTTAAGGACTCTGATGCATTTTTTAAGGACTTTGATGCATTATTTAAGGACGCTGCTGCAGAATTTAAGGAGTCTGCTCCATTATTTAAGGACTTTGTTGCATTATTTAAGGACTGTGCTGCATTGTTTAAGGACCCTGCTGCATTATTTACGGACTTTGTTACATTATTTAAGTACTCTGCTGCATTATTTAAGGACGCTGCAGCAGTATTTAAGGACTCTGCTGCATTATTTAAGGACTTTGCTGCATTATTTAAGGACTCTGCTGCATTATTAAGGACTTTGCTGCATTATTTAAGGACTCTGCTGCAGTATTTAAGGACTCTGCTGCATTATTTAATGACTCTGCTGCGGTATTTAAGGACTCTGCTGCATCATTTAAGCACTCTGCTCCTTTATTTAAGGACTTTGCTGCATTATTTAAGGACTCTGCTGTGGTATTTTAGGACTCTGCTGCATTATTTAAGGACTTTGATGCATTATTTAAGATCTCTGCTGCAGTATTTAAGGACTCTGCTGCATTATTTAATGTCTTTGATGCATTATTTAAGGACTCTTCTGCATTATTTAAGGACTTTGCTGCATTATTTAAGGACGCTGCTGCGGTATTTAAGGCCTCTGCTGAATTATTTAAGGACTTTGCTGCATTATTTAAGGACTCTGCTGCATTATTAAGGACGTTGCTGCATTATTTAAGGACTTTATTGCATTATTTAAGGATTCTGCTGCATTATTTAAGGAATTTCCTGCATTATTTAAGGACTTTGATGCATTATTTAAGAACTCTGCTGCAGTATTTAAGGACTCTGCTGCATTATTTAATGACTCTTCTGCATTATTTAAGGAATTTGCTGCAATATTTAAGGACTCTGCTGCATTATTTAATGACTCTGCTGCGGTATTTTAGGACTCTGCTGCATTATATAAGCACTCTGCTGCATTATTTAAGGACTTTGCTGCATTATTTAAGGACTCTGCTGCGGTATTTTTGGACTCTGCTGCATTATTTAAGGACTTTGATGCATTATTTAAGGACGCTGCTGCGAAATTTAAGGAATCTGCTGCATTATTTAAGGACTTTGTTGCATTATTTAAGGACTCTGCTGCATTTTTTAATGAATTTGCTGCATTATTTAAGGACTCTGCTGCATTATTTAAGGACTCTGCTGCGGTATTTTAGGACTCTGCTGCGTTACATAAGGACTCTGCTGCATTATTTAAGGACTTTGCTGCATTATTTAAGGTCTCTACTGCAGTATTTAAGGACTCTGCTGCATTATTTCAGGACTTTGTTGCATTATTTAAGGACTCTGCTGCAGTATTTAAGGACTCTGCTGCATTATTTAAGGACTTTGTTGCATTATTTAATGACTCTGCTGCGGTATTTAAGGACTCTGATGCATTATTTAAGGATGCTGCTGCAGAATTTAAGGAATCTGCTGCATTATTTAAGGACTTTGTTGCATTATTTAAGGACTCTGCTGCGGTATTTTCGGACTCTGCTGCATTATTTAAGGACTTTGATGCATTATTTAAGGACGCTGCTGCGAAATTTAACTAATCTGGTGCATTATTTAAGGACTTTGTTGCATTATTTAAGGGCTCTGCTGCATTATTTAATGAATTTGCTGCATTATATAAGGACTCTGCTGCATTATTTAAGGACTCTGCTGCGGTATTTTAGGACTCTGCTGCATTATATAAGGACTCTGCTGCATTATTTAAGGACTCTGCTGCATTATTTAAGGACTCTGCTGCTGTATTTAAGGACTCTGCTGCATTATTTAAGGACTTTGCTGCTTTATTTAAGGACTTTGTTTCATTATTTAAGGACGCTGCTGCAGTATTTAAGGACTCTGCTGCATTATTTAAGGATGTTGCTGCATTATTTAAGTACTCTTCTGCATTATTTAAGGAATTTTTTGCATTATTTAAGGACTCTGCTGCATTATTTAAGGACTTTGTTGCATTATTTAAGGACTCTGCTGCATTATTTAAGGAATTTTTTGCATTATTTAAGGACTCTGCTGCATTATTTAAGGACTTTGCTGCATTATTTAAGGACTCTGCTGCATTATTAAGGACTTTGCTGCATTATTTAGGACTCTGCTGCAGTATTTAAGGACTCTGCTGCATTATTTAAGGACTTTGATGCATTATTTAAGGACGCTGCTGCAGAATTTAAGGAATCTGCTGCATTATTTAAGGACTTTGCTGCATTATTTAAGGACTTTATTGCATTATTTAAGGATTCTGCTGCATTATTTAAGGAATTTGCTGCATTATTTAAGGACTCTGCTAAATTATTTAAGGACTTTGTTGCAGTATTTAATGACTCTGCTGCGGTATTTAAGGACTCTGCTGCATTATTTAAGGATTCTGCTGCAGTATTTAAGGACTCTGCTGCATTATTTAAGGACTTTGATGCATTATTTAAGGAGGCTGCTGCAGAATTTAAGGAATCTGCTGCATTACTTAAGGACTTTGTTGCATTATTTAAGGACTATGCTGCATTATTTAAGGACTCTGCTGCATTATTTATGGACTTTGCTGCATTATTTAAGTACTCTTCTGCATTATTTAAGGAATTTTTTGCATTATTTAAGGACTCTGCTGCATTATTTAAGGACTTTGTTGCATTATTTAAGGACTTTGATGCATTATTTAAGGACGCTGCTGCAGTATTTAAGGCCTCTGCTGCATTATTTAAGGACTCTGCTGCATTATTTAAGGACTTTGCTGCATTATTTAAGTACTCTGCTGCATTATTTAAGGAATTTTTTGCATTATTTAAGGACTCTGCTGCATTATTTAAGGACTTTGATGCATTATTTAAGGATGCTGCTGCAGAATTTAAGGAATCTGCTGCATTATTTAAGGACTTTGTTGCATTATTTAAGGACTCTGCTGCATTATTTAAGGACTCTGCTGCATTATTTAAGGACTTTGCTGCATTATTTAAGGACTCTGCTGTATTATTAAGGACGTTGCTGCATTAATTAAGGACTCTGCTGCATTATTTAAGTACTCTTCTGCATTATTTAAGCAATTTTTTGCATTATTTAAGGACTTTGCTGCATTATTTAAGTACTCTTCTGCATTATTTAAGGAATTTTTTGCATTATTTAAGGACTTTGCTGCATTATTTAAGTACTCTTCTGCATTATTTAAGGAATTTTTTGCATTATTTAAGGACTCTGCTGCATTATTTTAGGACTTTGTTGCATTATTTAAGGACTCTGCTGCATTATTTAAGGACGCTGCTGCAGTATTTAAGGCCTGTGCTGCATTATTTAAGGACTCTGCTGCATTATTTAAGGACTTTGCTGCATTATTTAAGTACTCTTCTGCATTATTTAAGGAATTTTTTGCATTATTTAAGGACTCTGCTGCATTATTTCAGGACTTTGTTGCATTATTTAAGGACTCTGCTGCAGTATTTAAGGACTCTGCTGCATTATTTAAGGACTTTGTTGCATTATTTAATGACTCTGCTGCGGTATTTAAGGACTCTGATGCATTATTTAAGGATGCTGCTGCAGAATTTAAGGAATCTGCTGCATTATTTAAGGACTTTGTTGCATTATTTAAGGACTCTGCTGCGGTATTTTCGGACTCTGCTGCATTATTTAAGGACTTTGATGCATTATTTAAGGACGCTGCTGCGAAATTTAACTAATCTGGTGCATTATTTAAGGACTTTGTTGCATTATTTAAGGGCTCTGCTGCATTATTTAATGAATTTGCTGCATTATATAAGGACTCTGCTGCATTATTTAAGGACTCTGCTGCGGTATTTTAGGACTCTGCTGCATTATATAAGGACTCTGCTGCATTATTTAAGGACTTTGCTGCATTATTTAAGGTCTCTCCTGCAGTATTTAAGGACTCTGCTGCATTATTTAAGGACTTTGTTGCATTATTTAAGGACTCTGCTGCATTATTTAAGGACTCTGCTGCTGTATTTAAGGACTCTGCTGCATTATTTAAGGACTTTGCTGCTTTATTTAAGGACTTTGTTTCATTATTTAAGGACGCTGCTGCAGTATTTAAGGACTCTGCTGCATTATTTAAGGATGTTGCTGCATTATTTAAGGACTCTGCTGCATTATTTAATGACTCTGCTGTGGTATTTAAGGACTCTGCTGCATTATTTAAGGACTTTGTTGCATTATTTAAGGACTCTGCTGCATTATTTAAGGACGCTGCTGCAGTATTTAAGGCCTCTGCTGCATTATTTAAGGACTCTGCTGCATTATTTAAGGACTCTACTGCATTATTAAGGACGTTGCTGCATTATTTAAGGACTTTATTGCATTATTTAAGGATTCTGCTGCATTATTTAAGGACTCTGCTGCATTATTTAAGGAGTTTGATGCATTATTTAAGGACTCTGCTGCATTATTTAAGGACTTTGTTGCATTATTTAAGGATGCTGCTGCGGTATTTAAGGACTCTGCTGCATTATTTAAGGACTTTGCTGCATTATTTAACGATTCGGCTGCATTATTAAGGGTGTTGCTGCATTTTATTTAAGGAATTTATTGCATTATTTAAGGACTCTGTGCATTATTTAAGGAATTTGCTGCATTATTTAAGGACTCTGCTGCATTATTTAATGACTCTGCTGCGGTATTTAAGGACTCTGCTGCATCATTTAAGCACTCTGCTGATTTATTTAAGGACTTTGCTGCATTATTTAAGGACTCTGCTGTGGTATTTTAGGACTCTGATGCATTATTTAAATACTTTGATGCATTATTTAAGAACTCTGCTGCAGTATTTAAGGACTCTGCTGCATTATTTAATGTCTTTGATGCATTATTTAAGGACTCTTCTGCATTATTTAAGGACTTTGCTGCATTATTTAAGGACGCTGCTGCGGTATTTAAGGCATCTGCTGCATTATTTAAGGACTTTGCTGCATTATTTAAGGACTCTGCTGCATTATTAAGGACGTTGCTGCATTATTTAAGGACTTTATTGCATTATTTAAGGATTCTGCTGCATTATTTAAGGAATTTCCTGCATTATTTAAGGACTTTGATGCATTATTTAAGAACTCTACTGCAGTATTTAAGGACTCTGCTGCATTATTTAAGGACTCTGCTGCATTATTTAAGGACGCTGCTGCGGTATTTAAGGCCTCTGCTGCATTATTTAAGGACTTTGCTGCATTATTTAAGGACTCTATTGCATTATTTAAGGATTCTGCTGCATTATTTAAGGAATTTGCTGCATTATTTAAGGACTCTGTTGCATTATTTAAGGACTTTATTGCATTATTTAAGGATTCTGCTGCATTACTTAAGGAATTTGCTGCATTATTTAAGGACTCTGCTAAATTATTTAAGGACTTTGTTGCATTATTTAATGACTCTGCTGCGGTATTTAAGGACTCTGCTGCATTATTTAAGGATTCTGCTGCAGTATCTAAGGACTCTGCTGCATTATTTAAGGACTTTGATGCATTATTTAAGGAGGCTGCTGCAGAATTTAAGGAATCTGCTGCATTATTTAAGGACTTTGTTGCATTATTTAAGGACTATGCTGCATTATTTAAGGACTCTGCTGCATTATTTAAGGACTTTGCTGCATTATTTAAGTACTCTTCTGCATTATTTAAGGAATTTTTTGCATTATTTAAGGACTCTGCTGCATTATTTAAGGACTTTGTTGCATTATTTAAGGACTCTGCTGCATTATTTAAGGACGCTGCTGCAGTATTTAAGGCCTGTGCTGCATTATTTAAGGACTCTGCTGCATTATTTAAGGACTTTGCTGCATTATTTAAGTACTCTGCTGCATTATTTAAGGAATTTTTTGCATTATTTAAGGACTCTGCTGCATTATTTAAGGACTTTGATGCATTATTTAAGGATGCTGCTGCAGAATTTAAGGAATCTGCTGCATTATTTAAGGACTTTGTTCCATTATTTAAGGACTCTGCTGCATTATTTAAGGACTTTGCTGCATTATTTAAGGACTCTGCTGCATTATTTAAGGACTTTGCTGCATTATTTAAGGACTCTGCTGTATTATTAAGGACGTTGCTGCATTAATTAAGGACTCTGCTGCATTATTTAAGGACTTTGCTGCAGTATTTAAGGACTCTGATGCATTTTTTAAGGACTTTGATGCATTATTTAAGGACGCTGCTGCAGAATTTAAGGAGTCTGCTCCATTATTTAAGGACTTTGTTGCATTATTTAAGGACTGTGCTGCATTGTTTAAGGACCCTGCTGCATTATTTACGGACTTTGTTACATTATTTAAGTACTCTGCTGCATTATTTAAGGACGCTGCAGCAGTATTTAAGGACTCTGCTGCATTATTTAAGGACTTTGCTGCATTATTTAAGGACTCTGCTGCATTATTAAGGACTTTGCTGCATTATTTAAGGACTCTGCTGCAGTATTTAAGGACTCTGCTGCATTATTTAATGACTCTGCTGCGGTATTTAAGGACTCTGCTGCATCATTTAAGCACTCTGCTCCTTTATTTAAGGACTTTGCTGCATTATTTAAGGACTCTGCTGTGGTATTTTAGGACTCTGCTGCATTATTTAAGGACTTTGATGCATTATTTAAGATCTCTGCTGCAGTATTTAAGGACTCTGCTGCATTATTTAATGTCTTTGATGCATTATTTAAGGACTCTTCTGCATTATTTAAGGACTTTGCTGCATTATTTAAGGACGCTGCTGCGGTATTTAAGGCCTCTGCTGAATTATTTAAGGACTTTGCTGCATTATTTAAGGACTCTGCTGCATTATTAAGGACGTTGCTGCATTATTTAAGGACTTTATTGCATTATTTAAGGATTCTGCTGCATTATTTAAGGAATTTCCTGCATTATTTAAGGACTTTGATGCATTATTTAAGAACTCTGCTGCAGTATTTAAGGACTCTGCTGCATTATTTAATGACTCTTCTGCATTATTTAAGGAATTTGCTGCAATATTTAAGGACTCTGCTGCATTATTTAATGACTCTGCTGCGGTATTTTAGGACTCTGCTGCATTATATAAGCACTCTGCTGCATTATTTAAGGACTTTGCTGCATTATTTAAGGACTCTGCTGCGGTATTTTTGGACTCTGCTGCATTATTTAAGGACTTTGATGCATTATTTAAGGACGCTGCTGCGAAATTTAAGGAATCTGCTGCATTATTTAAGGACTTTGTTGCATTATTTAAGGACTCTGCTGCATTTTTTAATGAATTTGCTGCATTATTTAAGGACTCTGCTGCATTATTTAAGGACTCTGCTGCGGTATTTTAGGACTCTGCTGCGTTACATAAGGACTCTGCTGCATTATTTAAGGACTTTGCTGCATTATTTAAGGTCTCTACTGCAGTATTTAAGGACTCTGCTGCATTATTTCAGGACTTTGTTGCATTATTTAAGGACTCTGCTGCAGTATTTAAGGACTCTGCTGCATTATTTAAGGACTTTGTTGCATTATTTAATGACTCTGCTGCGGTATTTAAGGACTCTGATGCATTATTTAAGGATGCTGCTGCAGAATTTAAGGAATCTGCTGCATTATTTAAGGACTTTGTTGCATTATTTAAGGACTCTGCTGCGGTATTTTCGGACTCTGCTGCATTATTTAAGGACTTTGATGCATTATTTAAGGACTCTGCTGCATTATTTAAGGACTTTGCTGCATTATTTAAGTACTCTTCTGCATTATTTAAGGAATTTTTTGCATTATTTAAGGACTCTGCTGCATTATTTAAGGACTTTGTTGCATTATTTAAGGACTCTGCTGCATTATTTAAGGACGCTGCTGCAGTATTTAAGGCCTGTGCTGCATTATTTAAGGACTCTGCTGCATTATTTAAGGACTTTGCTGCATTATTTAAGTACTCTGCTGCATTATTTAAGGAATTTTTTGCATTATTTAAGGACTCTGCTGCATTATTTAAGGACTTTGATGCATTATTTAAGGATGCTGCTGCAGAATTTAAGGAATCTGCTGCATTATTTAAGGACTTTGTTCCATTATTTAAGGACTCTGCTGCATTATTTAAGGACTTTGCTGCATTATTTAAGGACTCTGCTGCATTATTTAAGGACTTTGCTGCATTATTTAAGGACTCTGCTGTATTATTAAGGACGTTGCTGCATTAATTAAGGACTCTGCTGCATTATTTAAGGACTTTGCTGCAGTATTTAAGGACTCTGATGCATTTTTTAAGGACTTTGATGCATTATTTAAGGACGCTGCTGCAGAATTTAAGGAGTCTGCTCCATTATTTAAGGACTTTGTTGCATTATTTAAGGACTGTGCTGCATTGTTTAAGGACCCTGCTGCATTATTTACGGACTTTGTTACATTATTTAAGTACTCTGCTGCATTATTTAAGGACGCTGCAGCAGTATTTAAGGACTCTGCTGCATTATTTAAGGACTTTGCTGCATTATTTAAGGACTCTGCTGCATTATTAAGGACTTTGCTGCATTATTTAAGGACTCTGCTGCAGTATTTAAGGACTCTGCTGCATTATTTAATGACTCTGCTGCGGTATTTAAGGACTCTGCTGCATCATTTAAGCACTCTGCTCCTTTATTTAAGGACTTTGCTGCATTATTTAAGGACTCTGCTGTGGTATTTTAGGACTCTGCTGCATTATTTAAGGACTTTGATGCATTATTTAAGATCTCTGCTGCAGTATTTAAGGACTCTGCTGCATTATTTAATGTCTTTGATGCATTATTTAAGGACTCTTCTGCATTATTTAAGGACTTTGCTGCATTATTTAAGGACGCTGCTGCGGTATTTAAGGCCTCTGCTGAATTATTTAAGGACTTTGCTGCATTATTTAAGGACTCTGCTGCATTATTAAGGACGTTGCTGCATTATTTAAGGACTTTATTGCATTATTTAAGGATTCTGCTGCATTATTTAAGGAATTTCCTGCATTATTTAAGGACTTTGATGCATTATTTAAGAACTCTGCTGCAGTATTTAAGGACTCTGCTGCATTATTTAATGACTCTTCTGCATTATTTAAGGAATTTGCTGCAATATTTAAGGACTCTGCTGCATTATTTAATGACTCTGCTGCGGTATTTTAGGACTCTGCTGCATTATATAAGCACTCTGCTGCATTATTTAAGGACTTTGCTGCATTATTTAAGGACTCTGCTGCGGTATTTTTGGACTCTGCTGCATTATTTAAGGACTTTGATGCATTATTTAAGGACGCTGCTGCGAAATTTAAGGAATCTGCTGCATTATTTAAGGACTTTGTTGCATTATTTAAGGACTCTGCTGCATTTTTTAATGAATTTGCTGCATTATTTAAGGACTCTGCTGCATTATTTAAGGACTCTGCTGCGGTATTTTAGGACTCTGCTGCGTTACATAAGGACTCTGCTGCATTATTTAAGGACTTTGCTGCATTATTTAAGGTCTCTACTGCAGTATTTAAGGACTCTGCTGCATTATTTCAGGACTTTGTTGCATTATTTAAGGACTCTGCTGCAGTATTTAAGGACTCTGCTGCATTATTTAAGGACTTTGTTGCATTATTTAATGACTCTGCTGCGGTATTTAAGGACTCTGATGCATTATTTAAGGATGCTGCTGCAGAATTTAAGGAATCTGCTGCATTATTTAAGGACTTTGTTGCATTATTTAAGGACTCTGCTGCGGTATTTTCGGACTCTGCTGCATTATTTAAGGACTTTGATGCATTATTTAAGGACGCTGCTGCGAAATTTAACTAATCTGGTGCATTATTTAAGGACTTTGTTGCATTATTTAAGGGCTCTGCTGCATTATTTAATGAATTTGCTGCATTATATAAGGACTCTGCTGCATTATTTAAGGACTCTGCTGCGGTATTTTAGGACTCTGCTGCATTATATAAGGAATTTGTTGCATTATTTAAGGACTCTGCTGCATTATTTAAGGACTCTGCTGCTGTATTTAAGGACTCTGCTGCATTATTTAAGGATTCTGCTGCAGTATTTAAGGACTCTGCTGCATTATTTAAGGACTTTGATGCATTATTTAAGGAGGCTGCTGCAGAATTTAAGGAATCTGCTGCATTACTTAAGGACTTTGTTGCATTATTTAAGGACTATGCTGCATTATTTAAGGACTCTGCTGCATTATTTATGGACTTTGCTGCATTATTTAAGTACTCTTCTGCATTATTTAAGGAATTTTTTGCATTATTTAAGGACTCTGCTGCATTATTTAAGGACTTTGTTGCATTATTTAAGGACTTTGATGCATTATTTAAGGACGCTGCTGCAGTATTTAAGGCCTCTGCTGCATTATTTAAGGACTCTGCTGCATTATTTAAGGACTTTGCTGCATTATTTAAGTACTCTGCTGCATTATTTAAGGAATTTTTTGCATTATTTAAGGACTCTGCTGCATTATTTAAGGACTTTGATGCATTATTTAAGGATGCTGCTGCAGAATTTAAGGAATCTGCTGCATTATTTAAGGACTTTGTTGCATTATTTAAGGACTCTGCTGCATTATTTAAGGACTCTGCTGCATTATTTAAGGACTTTGCTGCATTATTTAAGGACTCTGCTGTATTATTAAGGACGTTGCTGCATTAATTAAGGACTCTGCTGCATTATTTAAGTACTCTTCTGCATTATTTAAGCAATTTTTTGCATTATTTAAGGACTTTGCTGCATTATTTAAGTACTCTTCTGCATTATTTAAGGAATTTTTTGCATTATTTAAGGACTTTGCTGCATTATTTAAGTACTCTTCTGCATTATTTAAGGAATTTTTTGCATTATTTAAGGACTCTGCTGCATTATTTTAGGACTTTGTTGCATTATTTAAGGACTCTGCTGCATTATTTAAGGACGCTGCTGCAGTATTTAAGGCCTGTGCTGCATTATTTAAGGACTCTGCTGCATTATTTAAGGACTTTGCTGCATTATTTAAGTACTCTTCTGCATTATTTAAGGAATTTTTTGCATTATTTAAGGACTCTGCTGCATTATTTCAGGACTTTGTTGCATTATTTAAGGACTCTGCTGCAGTATTTAAGGACTCTGCTGCATTATTTAAGGACTTTGTTGCATTATTTAATGACTCTGCTGCGGTATTTAAGGACTCTGATGCATTATTTAAGGATGCTGCTGCAGAATTTAAGGAATCTGCTGCATTATTTAAGGACTTTGTTGCATTATTTAAGGACTCTGCTGCGGTATTTTCGGACTCTGCTGCATTATTTAAGGACTTTGATGCATTATTTAAGGACGCTGCTGCGAAATTTAACTAATCTGGTGCATTATTTAAGGACTTTGTTGCATTATTTAAGGGCTCTGCTGCATTATTTAATGAATTTGCTGCATTATATAAGGACTCTGCTGCATTATTTAAGGACTCTGCTGCGGTATTTTAGGACTCTGCTGCATTATATAAGGACTCTGCTGCATTATTTAAGGACTTTGCTGCATTATTTAAGGTCTCTCCTGCAGTATTTAAGGACTCTGCTGCATTATTTAAGGACTTTGTTGCATTATTTAAGGACTCTGCTGCATTATTTAAGGACTCTGCTGCTGTATTTAAGGACTCTGCTGCATTATTTAAGGACTTTGCTGCTTTATTTAAGGACTTTGTTTCATTATTTAAGGACGCTGCTGCAGTATTTAAGGACTCTGCTGCATTATTTAAGGATGTTGCTGCATTATTTAAGGACTCTGCTGCATTATTTAATGACTCTGCTGTGGTATTTAAGGACTCTGCTGCATTATTTAAGGACTTTGTTGCATTATTTAAGGACTCTGCTGCATTATTTAAGGACGCTGCTGCAGTATTTAAGGCCTCTGCTGCATTATTTAAGGACTCTGCTGCATTATTTAAGGACTCTACTGCATTATTAAGGACGTTGCTGCATTATTTAAGGACTTTATTGCATTATTTAAGGATTCTGCTGCATTATTTAAGGACTCTGCTGCATTATTTAAGGAGTTTGATGCATTATTTAAGGACTCTGCTGCATTATTTAAGGACTTTGTTGCATTATTTAAGGATGCTGCTGCGGTATTTAAGGACTCTGCTGCATTATTTAAGGACTTTGCTGCATTATTTAACGATTCGGCTGCATTATTAAGGGTGTTGCTGCATTTTATTTAAGGAATTTATTGCATTATTTAAGGACTCTGTGCATTATTTAAGGAATTTGCTGCATTATTTAAGGACTCTGCTGCATTATTTAATGACTCTGCTGCGGTATTTAAGGACTCTGCTGCATCATTTAAGCACTCTGCTGATTTATTTAAGGACTTTGCTGCATTATTTAAGGACTCTGCTGTGGTATTTTAGGACTCTGATGCATTATTTAAATACTTTGATGCATTATTTAAGAACTCTGCTGCAGTATTTAAGGACTCTGCTGCATTATTTAATGTCTTTGATGCATTATTTAAGGACTCTTCTGCATTATTTAAGGACTTTGCTGCATTATTTAAGGACGCTGCTGCGGTATTTAAGGCATCTGCTGCATTATTTAAGGACTTTGCTGCATTATTTAAGGACTCTGCTGCATTATTAAGGACGTTGCTGCATTATTTAAGGACTTTATTGCATTATTTAAGGATTCTGCTGCATTATTTAAGGAATTTCCTGCATTATTTAAGGACTTTGATGCATTATTTAAGAACTCTGCTGCAGTATTTAAGGACTCTGCTGCATTATTTAAGGACTCTGCTGCATTATTTAAGGACGCTGCTGCGGTATTTAAGGCCTCTGCTGCATTATTTAAGGACTTTGCTGCATTATTTAAGGACTCTATTGCATTATTTAAGGATTCTGCTGCATTATTTAAGGAATTTGCTGCATTATTTAAGGACTCTGTTGCATTATTTAAGGACTTTATTGCATTATTTAAGGATTCTGCTGCATTACTTAAGGAATTTGCTGCATTATTTAAGGACTCTGCTAAATTATTTAAGGACTTTGTTGCATTATTTAATGACTCTGCTGCGGTATTTAAGGACTCTGCTGCATTATTTAAGGATTCTGCTGCAGTATCTAAGGACTCTGCTGCATTATTTAAGGACTTTGATGCATTATTTAAGGAGGCTGCTGCAGAATTTAAGGAATCTGCTGCATTATTTAAGGACTTTGTTGCATTATTTAAGGACTATGCTGCATTATTTAAGGACTCTGCTGCATTATTTAAGGACTTTGCTGCATTATTTAAGTACTCTTCTGCATTATTTAAGGAATTTTTTGCATTATTTAAGGACTCTGCTGCATTATTTAAGGACTTTGTTGCATTATTTAAGGACTCTGCTGCATTATTTAAGGACGCTGCTGCAGTATTTAAGGCCTGTGCTGCATTATTTAAGGACTCTGCTGCATTATTTAAGGACTTTGCTGCATTATTTAAGTACTCTGCTGCATTATTTAAGGAATTTTTTGCATTATTTAAGGACTCTGCTGCATTATTTAAGGACTTTGATGCATTATTTAAGGATGCTGCTGCAGAATTTAAGGAATCTGCTGCATTATTTAAGGACTTTGTTCCATTATTTAAGGACTCTGCTGCATTATTTAAGGACTTTGCTGCATTATTTAAGGACTCTGCTGCATTATTTAAGGACTTTGCTGCATTATTTAAGGACTCTGCTGTATTATTAAGGACGTTGCTGCATTAATTAAGGACTCTGCTGCATTATTTAAGGACTTTGCTGCAGTATTTAAGGACTCTGATGCATTTTTTAAGGACTTTGATGCATTATTTAAGGACGCTGCTGCAGAATTTAAGGAGTCTGCTCCATTATTTAAGGACTTTGTTGCATTATTTAAGGACTGTGCTGCATTGTTTAAGGACCCTGCTGCATTATTTACGGACTTTGTTACATTATTTAAGTACTCTGCTGCATTATTTAAGGACGCTGCAGCAGTATTTAAGGACTCTGCTGCATTATTTAAGGACTTTGCTGCATTATTTAAGGACTCTGCTGCATTATTAAGGACTTTGCTGCATTATTTAAGGACTCTGCTGCAGTATTTAAGGACTCTGCTGCATTATTTAATGACTCTGCTGCGGTATTTAAGGACTCTGCTGCATCATTTAAGCACTCTGCTCCTTTATTTAAGGACTTTGCTGCATTATTTAAGGACTCTGCTGTGGTATTTTAGGACTCTGCTGCATTATTTAAGGACTTTGATGCATTATTTAAGATCTCTGCTGCAGTATTTAAGGACTCTGCTGCATTATTTAATGTCTTTGATGCATTATTTAAGGACTCTTCTGCATTATTTAAGGACTTTGCTGCATTATTTAAGGACGCTGCTGCGGTATTTAAGGCCTCTGCTGAATTATTTAAGGACTTTGCTGCATTATTTAAGGACTCTGCTGCATTATTAAGGACGTTGCTGCATTATTTAAGGACTTTATTGCATTATTTAAGGATTCTGCTGCATTATTTAAGGAATTTCCTGCATTATTTAAGGACTTTGATGCATTATTTAAGAACTCTGCTGCAGTATTTAAGGACTCTGCTGCATTATTTAATGACTCTTCTGCATTATTTAAGGAATTTGCTGCAATATTTAAGGACTCTGCTGCATTATTTAATGACTCTGCTGCGGTATTTTAGGACTCTGCTGCATTATATAAGCACTCTGCTGCATTATTTAAGGACTTTGCTGCATTATTTAAGGACTCTGCTGCGGTATTTTTGGACTCTGCTGCATTATTTAAGGACTTTGATGCATTATTTAAGGACGCTGCTGCGAAATTTAAGGAATCTGCTGCATTATTTAAGGACTTTGTTGCATTATTTAAGGACTCTGCTGCATTTTTTAATGAATTTGCTGCATTATTTAAGGACTCTGCTGCATTATTTAAGGACTCTGCTGCGGTATTTTAGGACTCTGCTGCGTTACATAAGGACTCTGCTGCATTATTTAAGGACTTTGCTGCATTATTTAAGGTCTCTACTGCAGTATTTAAGGACTCTGCTGCATTATTTCAGGACTTTGTTGCATTATTTAAGGACTCTGCTGCAGTATTTAAGGACTCTGCTGCATTATTTAAGGACTTTGTTGCATTATTTAATGACTCTGCTGCGGTATTTAAGGACTCTGATGCATTATTTAAGGATGCTGCTGCAGAATTTAAGGAATCTGCTGCATTATTTAAGGACTTTGTTGCATTATTTAAGGACTCTGCTGCGGTATTTTCGGACTCTGCTGCATTATTTAAGGACTTTGATGCATTATTTAAGGACGCTGCTGCGAAATTTAACTAATCTGGTGCATTATTTAAGGACTTTGTTGCATTATTTAAGGGCTCTGCTGCATTATTTAATGAATTTGCTGCATTATATAAGGACTCTGCTGCATTATTTAAGGACTCTGCTGCGGTATTTTAGGACTCTGCTGCATTATATAAGGACTTTGTTGCATTATTTAAGGACTCTGCTGCATTATTTAAGGACTCTGCTGCTGTATTTAAGGACTCTGCTGCATTATTTAAGGATTCTGCTGCAGTATTTAAGGACTCTGCTGCATTATTTAAGGACTTTGATGCATTATTTAAGGAGGCTGCTGCAGAATTTAAGGAATCTGCTGCATTACTTAAGGACTTTGTTGCATTATTTAAGGACTATGCTGCATTATTTAAGGACTCTGCTGCATTATTTATGGACTTTGCTGCATTATTTAAGTACTCTTCTGCATTATTTAAGGAATTTTTTGCATTATTTAAGGACTCTGCTGCATTATTTAAGGACTTTGTTGCATTATTTAAGGACTTTGATGCATTATTTAAGGACGCTGCTGCAGTATTTAAGGCCTCTGCTGCATTATTTAAGGACTCTGCTGCATTATTTAAGGACTTTGCTGCATTATTTAAGTACTCTGCTGCATTATTTAAGGACTTTTTTGCATTATTTAAGGACTCTGCTGCATTATTTAAGGACTTTGATGCATTATTTAAGGATGCTGCTGCAGAATTTAAGGAATCTGCTGCATTATTTAAGGACTTTGTTGCATTATTTAAGGACTCTGCTGCATTATTTAAGGACTCTGCTGCATTATTTAAGGACTTTGCTGCATTATTTAAGGACTCTGCTGTATTATTAAGGACGTTGCTGCATTAATTAAGGACTCTGCTGCATTATTTAAGTACTCTTCTGCATTATTTAAGCAATTTTTTGCATTATTTAAGGACTTTGCTGCATTATTTAAGTACTCTTCTGCATTATTTAAGGAATTTTTTGCATTATTTAAGGACTTTGCTGCATTATTTAAGTACTCTTCTGCATTATTTAAGGAATTTTTTGCATTATTTAAGGACTCTGCTGCATTATTTTAGGACTTTGTTGCATTATTTAAGGACTCTGCTGCATTATTTAAGGACGCTGCTGCAGTATTTAAGGCCTGTGCTGCATTATTTAAGGACTCTGCTGCATTATTTAAGGACTTTGCTGCATTATTTAAGTACTCTTCTGCATTATTTAAGGAATTTTTTGCATTATTTAAGGACTCTGCTGCATTATTTCAGGACTTTGTTGCATTATTTAAGGACTCTGCTGCAGTATTTAAGGACTCTGCTGCATTATTTAAGGACTTTGTTGCATTATTTAATGACTCTGCTGCGGTATTTAAGGACTCTGATGCATTATTTAAGGATGCTGCTGCAGAATTTAAGGAATCTGCTGCATTATTTAAGGACTTTGTTGCATTATTTAAGGACTCTGCTGCGGTATTTTCGGACTCTGCTGCATTATTTAAGGACTTTGATGCATTATTTAAGGACGCTGCTGCGAAATTTAACTAATCTGGTGCATTATTTAAGGACTTTGTTGCATTATTTAAGGGCTCTGCTGCATTATTTAATGAATTTGCTGCATTATATAAGGACTCTGCTGCATTATTTAAGGACTCTGCTGCGGTATTTTAGGACTCTGCTGCATTATATAAGGACTCTGCTGCATTATTTAAGGACTTTGCTGCATTATTTAAGGTCTCTCCTGCAGTATTTAAGGACTCTGCTGCATTATTTAAGGACTTTGTTGCATTATTTAAGGACTCTTGTGCATTATTTAAGGACTCTGCTGCTGTATTTAAGGACTCTGCTGCATTATTTAAGGACTTTGCTGCTTTATTTAAGGACTTTGTTTCATTATTTAAGGACGCTGCTGCAGTATTTAAGGACTCTGCTGCATTATTTAAGGATGTTGCTGCATTATTTAAGGACTCTGCTGCATTATTTAATGACTCTGCTGTGGTATTTAAGGACTCTGCTGCATTATTTAAGGACTTTGTTGCATTATTTAAGGACTCTGCTGCATTATTTAAGGACGCTGCTGCAGTATTTAAGGCCTCTGCTGCATTATTTAAGGACTCTGCTGCATTATTTAAGGACTCTACTGCATTATTAAGGACGTTGCTGCATTATTTAAGGACTTTATTGCATTATTTAAGGATTCTGCTGCATTATTTAAGGACTCTGCTGCATTATTTAAGGAGTTTGATGCATTATTTAAGGACTCTGCTGCATTATTTAAGGACTTTGTTGCATTATTTAAGGATGCTGCTGCGGTATTTAAGGACTCTGCTGCATTATTTAAGGACTTTGCTGCATTATTTAACGATTCGGCTGCATTATTAAGGGTGTTGCTGCATTTTATTTAAGGAATTTATTGCATTATTTAAGGACTCTGTGCATTATTTAAGGAATTTGCTGCATTATTTAAGGACTCTGCTGCATTATTTAATGACTCTGCTGCGGTATTTAAGGACTCTGCTGCATCATTTAAGCACTCTGCTGATTTATTTAAGGACTTTGCTGCATTATTTAAGGACTCTGCTGTGGTATTTTAGGACTCTGATGCATTATTTAAATACTTTGATGCATTATTTAAGAACTCTGCTGCAGTATTTAAGGACTCTGCTGCATTATTTAATGTCTTTGATGCATTATTTAAGGACTCTTCTGCATTATTTAAGGACTTTGCTGCATTATTTAAGGACGCTGCTGCGGTATTTAAGGCCTCTGCTGCATTATTTAAGGACTTTGCTGCATTATTTAAGGACTCTGCTGCATTATTAAGGACGTTGCTGCATTATTTAAGGACTTTATTGCATTATTTAAGGATTCTGCTGCATTATTTAAGGAATTTCCTGCATTATTTAAGGACTTTGATGCATTATTTAAGAACTCTGCTGCAGTATTTAAGGACTCTGCTGCATTATTTAAGGACTCTGCTGCATTATTTAAGGACGCTGCTGCGGTATTTAAGGCCTCTGCTGCATTATTTAAGGACTTTGCTGCATTATTTAAGGACTCTATTGCATTATTTAAGGATTCTGCTGCATTATTTAAGGAATTTGCTGCATTATTTAAGGACTCTGTTGCATTATTTAAGGACTTTATTGCATTATTTAAGGATTCTGCTGCATTACTTAAGGAATTTGCTGCATTATTTAAGGACTCTGCTAAATTATTTAAGGACTTTGTTGCATTATTTAATGACTCTGCTGCGGTATTTAAGGACTCTGCTGCATTATTTAAGGATTCTGCTGCAGTATCTAAGGACTCTGCTGCATTATTTAAGGACTTTGATGCATTATTTAAGGAGGCTGCTGCAGAATTTAAGGAATCTGCTGCATTATTTAAGGACTTTGTTACATTATTTAAGGACTATGCTGCATTATTTAAGGACTCTGCTGCATTATTTAAGGACTTTGCTGCATTATTTAAGTACTCTTCTGCATTATTTAAAGAATTTTTTGCATTATTTAAGGACTCTGCTGCATTATTTAAGGACTTTGTTGCATTATTTAAGGACTCTGCTGCATTATTTAAGGACGCTGCTGCAGTATTTAAGGCCTGTGCTGCATTATTTAAGGACTCTGCTGCATTATTTAAGGACTTTGCTGCATTATTTAAGTACTCTGCTGCATTATTTAAGGAATTTTTTGCATTATTTAAGGACTCTGCTGCATTATTTAAGGACTTTGATGCATTATTTAAGGATGCTGCTGCAGAATTTAAGGAATCTGCTGCATTATTTAAGGACTTTGTTCCATTATTTAAGGACTCTGCTGCATTATTTAAGGACTTTGCTGCATTATTTAAGGACTCTGCTGCATTATTTAAGGACTTTGCTGCATTATTTAAGGACTCTGCTGTATTATTAAGGACGTTGCTGCATTAATTAAGGACTCTGCTGCATTATTTAAGGACTTTGCTGCAGTATTTAAGGACTCTGATGCATTTTTTAAGGACTTTGATGCATTATTTAAGGACGCTGCTGCAGAATTTAAGGAGTCTGCTCCATTATTTAAGGACTTTGTTGCATTATTTAAGGACTGTGCTGCATTGTTTAAGGACCCTGCTGCATTATTTACGGACTTTGTTACATTATTTAAGTACTCTGCTGCATTATTTAAGGACGCTGCAGCAGTATTTAAGGACTCTGCTGCATTATTTAAGGACTTTGCTGCATTATTTAAGGACTCTGCTGCATTATTAAGGACTTTGCTGCATTATTTAAGGACTCTGCTGCAGTATTTAAGGACTCTGCTGCATTATTTAATGACTCTGCTGCGGTATTTAAGGACTCTGCTGCATCATTTAAGCACTCTGCTCCTTTATTTAAGGACTTTGCTGCATTATTTAAGGACTCTGCTGTGGTATTTTAGGACTCTGCTGCATTATTTAAGGACTTTGATGCATTATTTAAGATCTCTGCTGCAGTATTTAAGGACTCTGCTGCATTATTTAATGTCTTTGATGCATTATTTAAGGACTCTTCTGCATTATTTAAGGACTTTGCTGCATTATTTAAGGACGCTGCTGCGGTATTTAAGGCCTCTGCTGAATTATTTAAGGACTTTGCTGCATTATTTAAGGACTCTGCTGCATTATTAAGGACGTTGCTGCATTATTTAAGGACTTTATTGCATTATTTAAGGATTCTGCTGCATTATTTAAGGAATTTCCTGCATTATTTAAGGACTTTGATGCATTATTTAAGAACTCTGCTGCAGTATTTAAGGACTCTGCTGCATTATTTAATGACTCTTCTGCATTATTTAAGGAATTTGCTGCAATATTTAAGGACTCTGCTGCATTATTTAATGACTCTGCTGCGGTATTTTAGGACTCTGCTGCATTATATAAGCACTCTGCTGCATTATTTAAGGACTTTGCTGCATTATTTAAGGACTCTGCTGCGGTATTTTTGGACTCTGCTGCATTATTTAAGGACTTTGATGCATTATTTAAGGACGCTGCTGCGAAATTTAAGGAATCTGCTGCATTATTTAAGGACTTTGTTGCATTATTTAAGGACTCTGCTGCATTTTTTAATGAATTTGCTGCATTATTTAAGGACTCTGCTGCATTATTTAAGGACTCTGCTGCGGTATTTTAGGACTCTGCTGCGTTACATAAGGACTCTGCTGCATTATTTAAGGACTTTGCTGCATTATTTAAGGTCTCTACTGCAGTATTTAAGGACTCTGCTGCATTATTTCAGGACTTTGTTGCATTATTTAAGGACTCTGCTGCAGTATTTAAGGACTCTGCTGCATTATTTAAGGACTTTGTTGCATTATTTAATGACTCTGCTGCGGTATTTAAGGACTCTGATGCATTATTTAAGGATGCTGCTGCAGAATTTAAGGAATCTGCTGCATTATTTAAGGACTTTGTTGCATTATTTAAGGACTCTGCTGCGGTATTTTCGGACTCTGCTGCATTATTTAAGGACTTTGATGCATTATTTAAGGACGCTGCTGCGAAATTTAACTAATCTGGTGCATTATTTAAGGACTTTGTTGCATTATTTAAGGGCTCTGCTGCATTATTTAATGAATTTGCTGCATTATATAAGGACTCTGCTGCATTATTTAAGGACTCTGCTGCGGTATTTTAGGACTCTGCTGCATTATATAAGGACTTTGTTGCATTATTTAAGGACTCTGCTGCATTATTTAAGGACTCTGCTGCTGTATTTAAGGACTCTGCTGCATTATTTAAGGACTTTGCTGCTTTATTTAAGGACTTTGTTTCATTATTTAAGGACGCTGCTGCAGTATTTAAGGACTCTGCTGCATTATTTAAGGATGTTGCTGCATTATTTAAGTACTCTTCTGCATTATTTAAGGAATTTTTTGCATTATTTAAGGACTCTGCTGCATTATTTAAGGACTTTGTTGCATTATTTAAGGACTCTGCTGCATTATTTAAGGAATTTTTTGCATTATTTAAGGACTCTGCTGCATTATTTAAGGACTTTGCTGCATTATTTAAGGACTCTGCTGCATTATTAAGGACTTTGCTGCATTATTTATGGACTCTGCTGCAGTATTTAAGGACTCTGCTGCATTATTTAAGGACTTTGATGCATTATTTAAGGACGCTGCTGCAGAATTTAAGGAATCTGCTGCATTATTTAAGGACTTTGCTGCATTATTTAAGGACTTTATTGCATTATTTAAGGATTCTGCTGCATTATTTAAGGAATTTGCTGCATTATTTAAGGACTCTGCTAAATTATTTAAGGACTTTGTTGCATTATTTAATGACTCTGCTGCGGTATTTAAGGACTCTGCTGCATTATTTAAGGATTCTGCTGCAGTATTTAAGGACTCTGCTGCATTATTTAAGGACTTTGATGCATTATTTAAGGAGGCTGCTGCAGAATTTAAGGAATCTGCTGCATTACTTAAGGACTTTGTTGCATTATTTAAGGACTATGCTGCATTATTTAAGGACTCTGCTGCATTATTTATGGACTTTGCTGCATTAAGTACTCTTCTGCATTATTTAAGGAATTTTTTGCATTATTTAAGGACTCTGCTGCATTATTTAAGGACTTTGTTGCATTATTTAAGGACTTTGATGCATTATTTAAGGACGCTGCTGCAGTATTTAAGGCCTCTGCTGCATTATTTAAGGACTCTGCTGCATTATTTAAGGACTTTGCTGCATTATTTAAGTACTCTGCTGCATTATTTAAGGAATTTTTTGCATTATTTAAGGACTCTGCTGCATTATTTAAGGACTTTGATGCATTATTTAAGGATGCTGCTGCAGAATTTAAGGAATCTGCTGCATTATTTAAGGACTTTGTTGCATTATTTAAGGACTCTGCTGCATTATTTAAGGACTCTGCTGCATTATTTAAGGACTTTGCTGCATTATTTAAGGACTCTGCTGTATTATTAAGGACGTTGCTGCATTAATTAAGGACTCTGCTGCATTATTTAAGTACTCTTCTGCATTATTTAAGGAATTTTTTGCATTATTTAAGGACTTTGCTGCATTATTTAAGTACTCTTCTGCATTATTTAAGGAATTTTTTGCATTATTTAAGGACTTTGCTGCATTATTTAAGTACTCTTCTGCATTATTTAAGGAATTTTTTGCATTATTTAAGGACTCTGCTGCATTATTTAAGGACTTTGTTGCATTATTTAAGGACTCTGCTGCATTATTTAAGGACGCTGCTGCAGTATTTAAGGCCTGTGCTGCATTATTTAAGGACTCTGCTGCATTATTTAAGGACTTTGCTGCATTATTTAAGTACTCTTCTGCATTATTTAAGGAATTTTTTGCATTATTTAAGGACTCTGCTGCATTATTTCAGGACTTTGTTGCATTATTTAAGGACTCTGCTGCAGTATTTAAGGACTCTGCTGCATTATTTAAGGACTTTGTTGCATTATTTAATGACTCTGCTGCGGTATTTAAGGACTCTGATGCATTATTTAAGGATGCTGCTGCAGAATTTAAGGAATCTGCTGCATTATTTAAGGACTTTGTTGCATTATTTAAGGACTCTGCTGCGGTATTTTCGGACTCTGCTGCATTATTTAAGGACTTTGATGCATTATTTAAGGACGCTGCTGCGAAATTTAACTAATCTGGTGCATTATTTAAGGACTTTGTTGCATTATTTAAGGGCTCTGCTGCATTATTTAATGAATTTGCTGCATTATATAAGGACTCTGCTGCATTATTTAAGGACTCTGCTGCGGTATTTTAGGACTCTGCTGCATTATATAAGGACTCTGCTGCATTATTTAAGGACTTTGCTGCATTATTTAAGGTCTCTCCTGCAGTATTTAAGGACTCTGCTGCATTATTTAAGGACTTTGTTGCATTATTTAAGGACTCTGCTGCATTATTTAAGGACTCTGCTGCTGTATTTAAGGACTCTGCTGCATTATTTAAGGACTCTGCTGCTGTATTTAAGGACTCTGCTGCATTATTTAAGGACTTTGCTGCTTTATTTAAGGACTTTGTTTCATTATTTAAGGACGCTGCTGCAGTATTTAAGGACTCTTCTGCATTATTTAAGGATGTTGCTGCATTATTTAAGGACTCTGCTGCATTATTTAATGACTCTGCTGTGGTATTTAAGGACTCTGCTGCATTATTTAAGGACTTTGTTGCATTATTTAAGGACTCTGCTGCATTATTTAAGGACGCTGCTGCAGTATTTAAGGCCTCTGCTGCATTATTTAAGGACTCTGCTGCATTATTTAAGGACTCTACTGCATTATTAAGGACGTTGCTGCATTATTTAAGGACTTTATTGCATTATTTAAGGATTCTGCTGCATTATTTAAGGACTCTGCTGCATTATTTAAGGAGTTTGATGCATTATTTAAGGACTCTGCTGCATTATTTAAGGACTTTGTTGCATTATTTAAGGATGCTGCTGCGGTATTTAAGGACTCTGCTGCATTATTTAAGGACTTTGCTGCATTATTTAACGATTCGGCTGCATTATTAAGGGTGTTGCTGCATTTTATTTAAGGAATTTATTGCATTATTTAAGGACTCTGTGCATTATTTAAGGAATTTGCTGCATTATTTAAGGACTCTGCTGCATTATTTAATGACTCTGCTGCGGTATTTAAGGACTCTGCTGCATCATTTAAGCACTCTGCTGATTTATTTAAGGACTTTGCTGCATTATTTAAGGACTCTGCTGTGGTATTTTAGGACTCTGATGCATTATTTAAATACTTTGATGCATTATTTAAGAACTCTGCTGCAGTATTTAAGGACTCTGCTGCATTATTTAATGTCTTTGATGCATTATTTAAGGACTCTTCTGCATTATTTAAGGACTTTGCTGCATTATTTAAGGACGCTGCTGCGGTATTTAAGGCCTCTGCTGCATTATTTAAGGACTTTGCTGCATTATTTAAGGACTCTGCTGCATTATTAAGGACGTTGCTGCATTATTTAAGGACTTTATTGCATTATTTAAGGATTCTGCTGCATTATTTAAGGAATTTCCTGCATTATTTAAGGACTTTGATGCATTATTTAAGAACTCTGCTGCAGTATTTAAGGACTCTGCTGCATTATTTAAGGACTCTGCTGCATTATTTAAGGACGCTGCTGCGGTATTTAAGGCCTCTGCTGCATTATTTAAGGACTTTGCTGCATTATTTAAGGACTCTATTGCATTATTTAAGGATTCTGCTGCATTATTTAAGGAATTTGCTGCATTATTTAAGGACTCTGTTGCATTATTTAAGGACTTTATTGCATTATTTAAGGATTCTGCTGCATTACTTAAGGAATTTGCTGCATTATTTAAGGACTCTGCTAAATTATTTAAGGACTTTGTTGCATTATTTAATGACTCTGCTGCGGTATTTAAGGACTCTGCTGCATTATTTAAGGATTCTGCTGCAGTATCTAAGGACTCTGCTGCATTATTTAAGGACTTTGATGCATTATTTAAGGAGGCTGCTGCAGAATTTAAGGAATCTGCTGCATTATTTAAGGACTTTGTTGCATTATTTAAGGACTATGCTGCATTATTTAAGGACTCTGCTGCATTATTTAAGGACTTTGCTGCATTATTTAAGTACTCTTCTGCATTATTTAAGGAATTTTTTGCATTATTTAAGGACTCTGCTGCATTATTTAAGGACTTTGTTGCATTATTTAAGGACTCTGCTGCATTATTTAAGGACGCTGCTGCAGTATTTAAGGTCTGTGCTGCATTATTTAAGGACTCTGCTGCATTATTTAAGGACTTTGCTGCATTATTTAAGTACTCTGCTGCATTATTTAAGGAATTTTTTGCATTATTTAAGGACTCTGCTGCATTATTTAAGGACTTTGATGCATTATTTAAGGATGCTGCTGCAGAATTTAAGGAATCTGCTGCATTATTTAAGGACTTTGTTCCATTATTTAAGGACTCTGCTGCATTATTTAAGGACTTTGCTGCATTATTTAAGGACTCTGCTGCATTATTTAAGGACTTTGCTGCATTATTTAAGGACTCTGCTGTATTATTAAGGACGTTGCTGCATTAATTAAGGACTCTGCTGCATTATTTAAGGACTTTGCTGCAGTATTTAAGGACTCTGATGCATTTTTTAAGGACTTTGATGCATTATTTAAGGACGCTGCTGCAGAATTTAAGGAGTCTGCTCCATTATTTAAGGACTTTGTTGCATTATTTAAGGACTGTGCTGCATTGTTTAAGGACCCTGCTGCATTATTTACGGACTTTGTTACATTATTTAAGTACTCTGCTGCATTATTTAAGGACGCTGCAGCAGTATTTAAGGACTCTGCTGCATTATTTAAGGACTTTGCTGCATTATTTAAGGACTCTGCTGCATTATTAAGGACTTTGCTGCATTATTTAAGGACTCTGCTGCAGTATTTAAGGACTCTGCTGCATTATTTAAGGACTTTGATGCATTATTTAGGGACGCTGCTGCATAATTTAAGGAATCTGCTGCATTATTTAAGGACTTTGCTGCATTATTTAAGGACTTTATTGCATTATTTAAGGATTCTGCTGCATTATTTAAGGAATTTGCTGCATTATTTAAGGACTCTGCTAAATTATTTAAGGACTTTGTTGCATTATTTAATGACTCTGCTGCGGTTTTTAAGGACTCTGCTGCATTATTTAAGGACTTTGATGCATTATTTAAGGAGGCTGCTGCAGAATTTAAGGAATCTGCTGCATTATTTAAGGACTTTGTTGCATTATTTAAGGACTATGCTGCATTATTTAAGGACTCTGCTGCATTATTTAAGGACTTTGCTGCATTATTTAAGTTCTCTTCTGCATTATTTAAGGAATTTTTTGCATTATTTAAGGACTCTGCTGCATTATTTAAGGACTTTGTTGCATTATTTAAGGACTCTGCTGCATTATTTAAGGACGCTGCTGCAGTATTTAAGGCCTGTGCTGCATTATTTAAGGACTCTGCTGCATTATTTAAGGACTTTGCTGCATTATTTAAGTACTCTTCTGCATTATTTAAGGAATTTTTTGCATTATTTAAGGACTCTGCTGCATTATTTAAGGACTTTGTTGCATTATTTAAGGACTCTGCTGCATTATTTAAGGACTTTGCTGCATTATTTAAGTACTCTGCTGCATTATTTAAGGAATTTTTTGCATTATTTAAGGACTCTGCTGCATTATTTAAGGACTTTGATGCATTATTTAAGGATGCTGCTGCAGAATTTAAGGAATCTGCTGCATTATTTAAGGACTTTGTTCCATTATTTAAGGACTCTGCTGCATTATTTAAGGACTTTGCTGCATTATTTAAGGACTCTGCTGCATTATTTATGGACTTTGCTGCATTATTTAAGGACTCTGCTGTATTATTAAGGACGTTGCTGCATTAATTAAGGACTCTGCTGCATTATTTAAGGACTTTGCTGCAGTATTTAAGGACTCTGATGCATTTTTTAAGGACTTTGATGCATTATTTAAGGACGCTGCTGCAGAATTTAAGGAGTCTGCTCCATTATTTAAGGACTCTGTTGCATTATTTAAGGACTGTGCTGCATTGTTTAAGGACCCTGCTGCATTATTTAAGGACTTTGTTACATTATTTAAGTACTCTGCTGCATTATTTAAGGACGCTGCAGCAGTATTTAAGGACTCTGCTGCATTATTTAAGGACTTTGCTGCATTATTTAAGGACTCTGCTGCATTATTAAGGACTTTGCTGCATTATTTAAGGACTCTGCTGCAGTATTTAAGGACTCTGCTGCATTATTTAAGGACTTTGATGCATTATTTAAGGACGCTGCTGCAGAATTTAAGGAATCTGCTGCATTATTTAAGGACTTTGCTGCATTATTTAAGGACTTTATTGCATTATTTAAGGATTCTGCTGCATTATTTAAGGAATTTGCTGCATTATTTAAGGACTCTGCTAAATTATTTAAGGACTTTGTTGCATTATTTAATGACTCTGCTGCGGTATTTAAGGACTCTGCTGCATTATTTAAGGATTCTGCTGCAGTATTTAAGGACTCTGCTGCATTATTTAAGGACTTTGATGCATTATTTAAGGAGGCTGCTGCAGAATTTAAGGAATCTGCTGCATTACTTAAGGACTTTGTTGCATTATTTAAGGACTATGCTGCATTATTTAAGGACTCTGCTGCATTATTTATGGACTTTGCTGCATTATTTAAGTACTCTTCTGCATTATTTAAGGAACTTTTTGCATTATTTAAGGACTCTGCTGCATTATTTAAGGACTTTGTTGCATTATTTAAGGACTTTGATGCATTATTTAAGGACGCTGCTGCAGTATTTAAGGCCTCTGCTGCATTATTTAAGGACTCTGCTGCATTATTTAAGGACTTTGCTGCATTATTTAAGTACTCTGCTGCATTATTTAAGGAATTTTTTGCATTATTTAAGGACTCTGCTGCATTATTTAAGGACTTTGATGCATTATTTAAGGATGCTGCTGCAGAATTTAAGGAATCTGCTGCATTATTTAAGGACTTTGTTGCATTATTTAAGGACTCTGCTGCATTATTTAAGGACTCTGCTGCATTATTTAAGGACTTTGCTGCATTATTTAAGGACTCTGCTGTATTATTAAGGACGTTGCTTCATTAATTAAGGACTCTGCTGCATTATTTAAGTACTCTTCTGCATTATTTAAGGAATTTTTTGCATTATTTAAGGACTTTGCTGCATTATTTAAGTACTCTTCTGCATTATTTAAGGAATTTTTTGCATTATTTAAGGACTTTGCTGCATTATTTAAGTACTCTTCTGCATTATTTAAGGAATTTTTTGCATTATTTAAGGACTCTGCTGCATTATTTAAGGACTTTGTTGCATTATTTAAGGACTCTGCTGCATTATTTAAGGACGCTGCTGCAGTATTTAAGGCCTGTGCTGCATTATTTAAGGACTCTGCTGCATTATTTAAGGACTTTGCTGCATTATTTAAGTACTCTTCTGCATTATTTAAGGAATTTTTTGCATTATTTAAGGACTCTGCTGCATTATTTCAGGACTTTGTTGCATTATTTAAGGACTCTGCTGCAGTATTTAAGGACTCTGCTGCATTATTTAAGGACTTTGTTGCATTATTTAATGACTCTGCTGCGGTATTTAAGGACTCTGATGCATTATTTAAGGATGCTGCTGCAGAATTTAAGGAATCTGCTGCATTATTTAAGGACTTTGTTGCATTATTTAAGGACTCTGCTGCGGTATTTTCAGACTCTGCTGCATTATTTAAGGACTTTGATGCATTATTTAAGGACGCTGCTGCGAAATTTAACTAATCTGGTGCATTATTTAAGGACTTTGTTGCATTATTTAAGGGCTCTGCTGCATTATTTAATGAATTTGCTGCATTATATAAGGACTCTGCTGCATTATTTAAGGACTCTGCTGCGGTATTTTAGGACTCTGCTGCATTATATAAGGACTCTGCTGCATTATTTAAGGACTTTGCTGCATTATTTAAGGTCTCTCCTGCAGTATTTAAGGACTCTGCTGCATTATTTAAGGACTTTGTTGCATTATTTAAGGACTCTGCTGCATTATTTAAGGACTCTGCTGCTGTATTTAAGGACTCTGCTGCATTATTTAAGGACTCTGCTGCTGTATTTAAGGACTCTGCTGCATTATTTAAGGACTTTGCTGCTTTATTTAAGGACTTTGTTTCATTATTTAAGGACGCTGCTGCATTATTTAAGGATGTTGCTGCATTATTTAAGGACTCTGCTGCATTATTTAATGACTCTGCTGTGGTATTTAAGGACTCTGCTGCATTATTTAAGGACTTTGTTGCATTATTTAAGGACTCTGCTGCATTATTTAAGGACGCTGCTGCAGTATTTAAGGCCTCTGCTGCATTATTTAAGGACTCTGCTGCATTATTTAAGGACTCTACTGCATTATTAAGGACGTTGCTGCATTATTTAAGGACTTTATTGCATTATTTAAGGATTCTGCTGCATTATTTAAGGACTCTGCTGCATTATTTAAGGAGTTTGATGCATTATTTAAGGACTCTGCTGCATTATTTAAGGACTTTGTTGCATTATTTAAGGATGCTGCTGCGGTATTTAAGGACTCTGCTGCATTATTTAAGGACTTTGCTGCATTATTTAACGATTCGGCTGCATTATTAAGGGTGTTGCTGCATTTTATTTAAGGAATTTATTGCATTATTTAAGGACTCTGTGCATTATTTAAGGAATTTGCTGCATTATTTAAGGACTCTGCTGCATTATTTAATGACTCTGCTGCGGTATTTAAGGACTCTGCTGCATCATTTAAGCACTCTGCTGATTTATTTAAGGACTTTGCTGCATTATTTAAGGACTCTGCTGTGGTATTTTAGGACTCTGATGCATTATTTAAATACTTTGATGCATTATTTAAGAACTCTGCTGCAGTATTTAAGGACTCTGCTGCATTATTTAATGTCTTTGATGCATTATTTAAGGACTCTTCTGCATTATTTAAGGACTTTGCTGCATTATTTAAGGACGCTGCTGCGGTATTTAAGGCCTCTGCTGCATTATTTAAGGACTTTGCTGCATTATTTAAGGACTCTGCTGCATTATTAAGGACGTTGCTGCATTATTTAAGGACTTTATTGCATTATTTAAGGATTCTGCTGCATTATTTAAGGAATTTCCTGCATTATTTAAGGACTTTGATGCATTATTTAAGAACTCTGCTGCAGTATTTAAGGACTCTGCTGCATTATTTAAGGACTCTGCTGCATTATTTAAGGACGCTGCTGCGGTATTTAAGGCCTCTGCTGCATTATTTAAGGACTTTGCTGCATTATTTAAGGACTCTATTGCATTATTTAAGGATTCTGCTGCATTATTTAAGGAATTTGCTGCATTATTTAAGGACTCTGTTGCATTATTTAAGGACTTTGATGCATTATTTAAGGATGCTGCTGCAGAATTTAAGGAATCTGCTGCATTATTTAAGGACTTTGTTGCATTATTTAAGGACTCTGCTGCATTATTTAAGGACTCTGCTGCATTATTTAAGGACTTTGCTGCATTATTTAAGGACTCTGCTGTATTATTAAGGACGTTGCTTCATTAATTAAGGACTCTGCTGCATTATTTAAGTACTCTTCTGCATTATTTAAGGAATTTTTTGCATTATTTAAGGACTTTGCTGCATTATTTAAGTACTCTTCTGCATTATTTAAGGAATTTTTTGCATTATTTAAGGACTTTGCTGCATTATTTAAGTACTCTTCTGCATTATTTAAGGAATTTTTTGCATTATTTAAGGACTCTGCTGCATTATTTAAGGACTTTGTTGCATTATTTAAGGACTCTGCTGCATTATTTAAGGACGCTGCTGCAGTATTTAAGGCCTGTGCTGCATTATTTAAGGACTCTGCTGCATTATTTAAGGACTTTGCTGCATTATTTAAGTACTCTTCTGCATTATTTAAGGAATTTTTTGCATTATTTAAGGACTCTGCTGCATTATTTCAGGACTTTGTTGCATTATTTAAGGACTCTGCTGCAGTATTTAAGGACTCTGCTGCATTATTTAAGGACTTTGTTGCATTATTTAATGACTCTGCTGCGGTATTTAAGGACTCTGATGCATTATTTAAGGATGCTGCTGCAGAATTTAAGGAATCTGCTGCATTATTTAAGGACTTTGTTGCATTATTTAAGGACTCTGCTGCGGTATTTTCAGACTCTGCTGCATTATTTAAGGACTTTGATGCATTATTTAAGGACGCTGCTGCGAAATTTAACTAATCTGGTGCATTATTTAAGGACTTTGTTGCATTATTTAAGGGCTCTGCTGCATTATTTAATGAATTTGCTGCATTATATAAGGACTCTGCTGCATTATTTAAGGACTCTGCTGCGGTATTTTAGGACTCTGCTGCATTATATAAGGACTCTGCTGCATTATTTAAGGACTTTGCTGCATTATTTAAGGTCTCTCCTGCAGTATTTAAGGACTCTGCTGCATTATTTAAGGACTTTGTTGCATTATTTAAGGACTCTGCTGCATTATTTAAGGACTCTGCTGCTGTATTTAAGGACTCTGCTGCATTATTTAAGGACTCTGCTGCTGTATTTAAGGACTCTGCTGCATTATTTAAGGACTTTGCTGCTTTATTTAAGGACTTTGTTTCATTATTTAAGGACGCTGCTGCAGTATTTAAGGACTCTGCTGCATTATTTAAGGATGTTGCTGCATTATTTAAGGACTCTGCTGCATTATTTAATGACTCTGCTGTGGTATTTAAGGACTCTGCTGCATTATTTAAGGACTTTGATGCATTATTTAAGGAGGCTGCTGCAGAATTTAAGGAATCTGCTGCATTATTTAAGGACTTTGTTGCATTATTTAAGGACTATGCTGCATTATTTAAGGACTCTGCTGCATTATTTAAGGACTTTGCTGCATTATTTAAGTACTCTTCTGCATTATTTAAGGAATTTTTTGCATTATTTAAGGACTCTGCTGCATTATTTAAGGACTTTGTTGCATTATTTAAGGACTCTGCTGCATTATTTAAGGACGCTGCTGCAGTATTTAAGGTCTGTGCTGCATTATTTAAGGACTCTGCTGCATTATTTAAGGACTTTGCTGCATTATTTAAGTACTCTGCTGCATTATTTAAGGAATTTTTTGCATTATTTAAGGACTCTGCTGCATTATTTAAGGACTTTGATGCATTATTTAAGGATGCTGCTGCAGAATTTAAGGAATCTGCTGCATTATTTAAGGACTTTGTTCCATTATTTAAGGACTCTGCTGCATTATTTAAGGACTTTGCTGCATTATTTAAGGACTCTGCTGCATTATTTAAGGACTTTGCTGCATTATTTAAGGACTCTGCTGTATTATTAAGGACGTTGCTGCATTAATTAAGGACTCTGCTGCATTATTTAAGGACTTTGCTGCAGTATTTAAGGACTCTGATGCATTTTTTAAGGACTTTGATGCATTATTTAAGGACGCTGCTGCAGAATTTAAGGAGTCTGCTCCATTATTTAAGGACTTTGTTGCATTATTTAAGGACTGTGCTGCATTGTTTAAGGACCCTGCTGCATTATTTACGGACTTTGTTACATTATTTAAGTACTCTGCTGCATTATTTAAGGACGCTGAAGCAGTATTTAAGGACTCTGCTGCATTATTTAAGGACTTTGCTGCATTATTTAAGGACTCTGCTGCATTATTAAGGACTTTGCTGCATTATTTAAGGACTCTGCTGCAGTATTTAAGGACTCTGCTGCATTATTTAAGGACTTTGATGCATTATTTAGGGACGCTGCTGCATAATTTAAGGAATCTGCTGCATTATTTAAGGACTTTGCTGCATTATTTAAGGACTTTATTGCATTATTTAAGGATTCTGCTGCATTATTTAAGGAATTTGCTGCATTATTTAAGGACTCTGCTAAATTATTTAAGGACTTTGTTGCATTATTTAATGACTCTGCTGCGGTTTTTAAGGACTCTGCTGCATTATTTAAGGACTTTGATGCATTATTTAAGGAGGCTGCTGCAGAATTTAAGGAATCTGCTGCATTATTTAAGGACTTTGTTGCATTATTTAAGGACTATGCTGCATTATTTAAGGACTCTGCTGCATTATTTAAGGACTTTGCTGCATTATTTAAGTTCTCTTCTGCATTATTTAAGGAATTTTTTGCATTATTTAAGGACTCTGCTGCATTATTTAAGGACTTTGTTGCATTATTTAAGGACTCTGCTGCATTATTTAAGGACGCTGCTGCAGTATTTAAGGCCTGTGCTGCATTATTTAAGGACTCTGCTGCATTATTTAAGGACTTTGCTGCATTATTTAAGTACTCTTCTGCATTATTTAAGGAATTTTTTGCATTATTTAAGGACTCTGCTGCATTATTTAAGGACTTTGTTGCATTATTTAAGGACTCTGCTGCATTATTTAAGGACTTTGCTGCATTATTTAAGTACTCTGCTGCATTATTTAAGGAATTTTTTGCATTATTTAAGGACTCTGCTGCATTATTTAAGGACTTTGATGCATTATTTAAGGATGCTGCTGCAGAATTTAAGGAATCTGCTGCATTATTTAAGGACTTTGTTCCATTATTTAAGGACTCTGCTGCATTATTTAAGGACTTTGCTGCATTATTTAAGGACTCTGCTGCATTATTTATGGACTTTGCTGCATTATTTAAGGACTCTGCTGTATTATTAAGGACGTTGCTGCATTAATTAAGGACTCTGCTGCATTATTTAAGGACTTTGCTGCAGTATTTAAGGACTCTGATGCATTTTTTAAGGACTTTGATGCATTATTTAAGGACGCTGCTGCAGAATTTAAGGAGTCTGCTCCATTATTTAAGGACTCTGTTGCATTATTTAAGGACTGTGCTGCATTGTTTAAGGACCCTGCTGCATTATTTAAGGACTTTGTTACATTATTTAAGTACTCTGCTGCATTATTTAAGGACGCTGCAGCAGTATTTAAGGACTCTGCTGCATTATTTAAGGACTTTGCTGCATTATTTAAGGACTCTGCTGCATTATTAAGGACTTTGCTGCATTATTTAAGGACTCTGCTGCAGTATTTAAGGACTCTGCTGCATTATTTAAGGACTTTGATGCATTATTTAAGGACGCTGCTGCAGAATTTAAGGAATCTGCTGCATTATTTAAGGACTTTGCTGCATTATTTAAGGACTTTATTGCATTATTTAAGGATTCTGCTGCATTATTTAAGGAATTTGCTGCATTATTTAAGGACTCTGCTAAATTATTTAAGGACTTTGTTGCATTATTTAATGACTCTGCTGCGGTATTTAAGGACTCTGCTGCATTATTTAAGGATTCTGCTGCAGTATTTAAGGACTCTGCTGCATTATTTAAGGACTTTGATGCATTATTTAAGGAGGCTGCTGCAGAATTTAAGGAATCTGCTGCATTACTTAAGGACTTTGTTGCATTATTTAAGGACTATGCTGCATTATTTAAGGACTCTGCTGCATTATTTATGGACTTTGCTGCATTATTTAAGTACTCTTCTGCATTATTTAAGGAATTTTTTGCATTATTTAAGGACTCTGCTGCATTATTTAAGGACTTTGTTGCATTATTTAAGGACTTTGATGCATTATTTAAGGACGCTGCTGCAGTATTTAAGGCCTCTGCTGCATTATTTAAGGACTCTGCTGCATTATTTAAGGACTTTGCTGCATTATTTAAGTACTCTGCTGCATTATTTAAGGAATTTTTTGCATTATTTAAGGACTCTGCTGCATTATTTAAGGACTTTGATGCATTATTTAAGGATGCTGCTGCAGAATTTAAGGAATCTGCTGCATTATTTAAGGACTTTGTTGCATTATTTAAGGACTCTGCTGCATTATTTAAGGACTTTGCTGCATTATTTAAGGACTCTGCTGCATTATTTAAGGACTTTGCTGCATTATTTAAGGACTCTGCTGAATTATTAAGGACGTTGCTGCATTAATTAAGGACTCTGCTGCATTATTTAAGGACTTTGCTGCATTATTTAAGGACTCTGCTGCATTATTTAAGGACACTGCTGCGGTATTTAATTCCTCTGCTGCATTATTTAAGGACTTTGCTGCATTATTTAAGGACTCTGCTGCATTATTTAAGGACTTTGCTGCATTATTTAAGGACTCTGCTGCATTATTAAGGACTTTGCTGCATTATTTAAGGACTCTGCTGCAGTATTTAAGGACTCTGCTGCATTATTTAAGGACTTTGATGCATTATTTAGGGACGCTGCTGCATAATTTAAGGAATCTGCTGCATTATTTAAGGACTTTGCTGCATTATTTAAGGACTTTATTGCATTATTTAAGGATTCTGCTGCATTATTTAAGGACTTTGCTGCATTATTTAAGTACTCTGCTGCATTATTTAAGGAATTTTTTGCATTATTTAAGGACTCTGCTGCATTATTTAAGGACTTTGTTGCATTATTTAAGGACTCTGCTGCATTATTTAAGGACTTTGTTGCATTATTTAATGACTCTGCTGCGGTATTTAAGGACTCTGCTGCATTATTTAAGGATTCTGCTGCAGTATTTAAGGACTCTGCTTCATTATTTAAGGACTTTGATGCATTATTTAAGGAGGCTGCTGCATAATTTAAGGAATCTGCTGCATTATTTAAGGACTTTGCTGCATTATTTAAGGACTTTATTGCATTATTTAAGGATTCTGCTGCATTATTTAAGGACTTTGCTGCATTATTTAAGTACTCTGCTGCATTATTTAAGGAATTTTTTGCATTATTTAAGGACTCTGCTGCATTATTTAAGGACTTTGTTGCATTATTTAAGGACTCTGCTGCATTATTTAAGGACTTTGTTGCATTATTTAATGACTCTGCTGCGGTATTTAAGGACTCTGCTGCATTATTTAAGGATTCTGCTGCAGTATTTAAGGACTCTGCTGCATTATTTAAGGACTTTGATGCATTATTTAAGGAGGCTGCTGCAGAATTTAAGGAATCTGCTGCATTACTTAAGGACTTTGTTGCATTATTTAAGGACTATGCTGCATTATTTAAGGACTCTGCTGCATTATTTATGGACTTTGCTGCATTATTTAAGTACTCTTCTGCATTATTTAAGGAATTTTTTGCATTATTTAAGGACTCTGCTGCATTATTTAAGGACTTTGTTGCATTATTTAAGGACTTTGATGCATTATTTAAGGACGCTGCTGCAGTATTTAAGGCCTCTGCTGCATTATTTAAGGACTCTGCTGCATTATTTAAGGACTTTGCTGCATTATTTAAGTACTCTGCTGCATTATTTAAGGAATTTTTTGCATTATTTAAGGACTCTGCTGCATTATTTAAGGACTTTGATGCATTATTTAAGGATGCTGCTGCAGAATTTAAGGAATCTGCTGCATTATTTAAGGACTTTGTTGCATTATTTAAGGACTCTGCTGCATTATTTAAGGACTTTGCTGCATTATTTAAGGACTCTGCTGCATTATTTAAGGACTTTGCTGCATTATTTAAGGACTCTGCTGTATTATTAAGGACGTTGCTGCATTAATTAAGGACTCTGCTGCATTATTTAAGGACTTTGCTGCATTATTTAAGGACTCTGCTGCATTATTTAAGGACACTGCTGCGGTATTTAATTCCTCTGCTGCATTATTTAAGGACTTTGCTGCATTATTTAAGGACTCTGCTGCATTATTTAAGGACTTTGCTGCATTATTTAAGGACTCTGCTGCATTATTAAGGACTTTGCTGCATTATTTAAGGACTCTGCTGCAGTATTTAAGGACTCTGCTGCATTATTTAAGGACTTTGATGCATTATTTAGGGACGCTGCTGCATAATTTAAGGAATCTGCTGCATTATTTAAGGACTTTGCTGCATTATTTAAGGACTTTATTGCATTATTTAAGGATTCTGCTGCATTATTTAAGGAATTTGCTGCATTATTTAAGGACTCTGCTAAATTATTTAAGGACTTTGTTGCATTATTTAATGACTCTGCTGCGGTTTTTAAGGACTCTGCTGCATTATTTAAGGACTTTGATGCATTATTTAAGGAGGCTGCTGCAGAATTTAAGGAATCTGCTGCATTATTTAAGGACTTTGTTGCATTATTTAAGGACTATGCTGCATTATTTAAGGACTCTGCTGCATTATTTAAGGACTTTGCTGCATTATTTAAGTTCTCTTCTGCATTATTTAAGGAATTTTTTGCATTATTTAAGGACTCTGCTGCATTATTTAAGGACTTTGTTGCATTATTTAAGGACTCTGCTGCATTATTTAAGGACGCTGCTGCAGTATTTAAGGTCTGTGCTGCATTATTTAAGGACTCTGCTGCATTATTTAAGGACTTTGCTGCATTATTTAAGTACTCTGCTGCATTATTTAAGGAATTTTTTGCATTATTTAAGGACTCTGCTGCATTATTTAAGGACTTTGATGCATTATTTAAGGATGCTGCTGCAGAATTTAAGGAATCTGCTGCATTATTTAAGGACTTTGTTCCATTATTTAAGGACTCTGCTGCATTATTTAAGGACTTTGCTGCATTATTTAAGGACTCTGCTGCATTATTTAAGGACTTTGCTGCATTATTTAAGGACTCTGCTGTATTATTAAGGACGTTGCTGCATTAATTAAGGACTCTGCTGCATTATTTAAGGACTTTGCTGCAGTATTTAAGGACTCTGATGCATTTTTTAAGGACTTTGATGCATTATTTAAGGACGCTGCTGCAGAATTTAAGGAGTCTGCTCCATTATTTAAGGACTTTGTTGCATTATTTAAGGACTGTGCTGCATTGTTTAAGGACCCTGCTGCATTATTTACGGACTTTGTTACATTATTTAAGTACTCTGCTGCATTATTTAAGGACGCTGCAGCAGTATTTAAGGACTCTGCTGCATTATTTAAGGACTTTGCTGCATTATTTAAGGACTCTGCTGCATTATTAAGGACTTTGCTGCATTATTTAAGGACTCTGCTGCAGTATTTAAGGACTCTGCTGCATTATTTAAGGACTTTGATGCATTATTTAGGGACGCTGCTGCATAATTTAAGGAATCTGCTGCATTATTTAAGGACTTTGCTGCATTATTTAAGGACTTTATTGCATTATTTAAGGATTCTGCTGCATTATTTAAGGAATTTGCTGCATTATTTAAGGACTCTGCTAAATTATTTAAGGACTTTGTTGCATTATTTAATGACTCTGCTGCGGTTTTTAAGGACTCTGCTGCATTATTTAAGGACTTTGATGCATTATTTAAGGAGGCTGCTGCAGAATTTAAGGAATCTGCTGCATTATTTAAGGACTTTGTTGCATTATTTAAGGACTATGCTGCATTATTTAAGGACTCTGCTGCATTATTTAAGGACTTTGCTGCATTATTTAAGTTCTCTTCTGCATTATTTAAGGAATTTTTTGCATTATTTAAGGACTCTGCTGCATTATTTAAGGACTTTGTTGCATTATTTAAGGACTCTGCTGCATTATTTAAGGACGCTGCTGCAGTATTTAAGGCCTGTGCTGCATTATTTAAGGACTCTGCTGCATTATTTAAGGACTTTGCTGCATTATTTAAGTACTCTTCTGCATTATTTAAGGAATTTTTTGCATTATTTAAGGACTCTGCTGCATTATTTAAGGACTTTGTTGCATTATTTAAGGACTCTGCTGCATTATTTAAGGACTTTGCTGCATTATTTAAGTACTCTGCTGCATTATTTAAGGAATTTTTTGCATTATTTAAGGACTCTGCTGCATTATTTAAGGACTTTGATGCATTATTTAAGGATGCTGCTGCAGAATTTAAGGAATCTGCTGCATTATTTAAGGACTTTGTTCCATTATTTAAGGACTCTGCTGCATTATTTAAGGACTTTGCTGCATTATTTAAGGACTCTGCTGCATTATTTATGGACTTTGCTGCATTATTTAAGGACTCTGCTGTATTATTAAGGACGTTGCTGCATTAATTAAGGACTCTGCTGCATTATTTAAGGACTTTGCTGCAGTATTTAAGGACTCTGATGCATTTTTTAAGGACTTTGATGCATTATTTAAGGACGCTGCTGCAGAATTTAAGGAGTCTGCTCCATTATTTAAGGACTCTGTTGCATTATTTAAGGACTGTGCTGCATTGTTTAAGGACCCTGCTGCATTATTTAAGGACTTTGTTACATTATTTAAGTACTCTGCTGCATTATTTAAGGACGCTGCAGCAGTATTTAAGGACTCTGCTGCATTATTTAAGGACTTTGCTGCATTATTTAAGGACTCTGCTGCATTATTAAGGACTTTGCTGCATTATTTAAGGACTCTGCTGCAGTATTTAAGGACTCTGCTGCATTATTTAAGGACTTTGATGCATTATTTAAGGACGCTGCTGCAGAATTTAAGGAATCTGCTGCATTATTTAAGGACTTTGCTGCATTATTTAAGGACTTTATTGCATTATTTAAGGATTCTGCTGCATTATTTAAGGAATTTGCTGCATTATTTAAGGACTCTGCTAAATTATTTAAGGACTTTGTTGCATTATTTAATGACTCTGCTGCGGTATTTAAGGACTCTGCTGCATTATTTAAGGATTCTGCTGCAGTATTTAAGGACTCTGCTGCATTATTTAAGGACTTTGATGCATTATTTAAGGAGGCTGCTGCAGAATTTAAGGAATCTGCTGCATTACTTAAGGACTTTGTTGCATTATTTAAGGACTATGCTGCATTATTTAAGGACTCTGCTGCATTATTTATGGACTTTGCTGCATTATTTAAGTACTCTTCTGCATTATTTAAGGAATTTTTTGCATTATTTAAGGACTCTGCTGCATTATTTAAGGACTTTGTTGCATTATTTAAGGACTTTGATGCATTATTTAAGGACGCTGCTGCAGTATTTAAGGCCTCTGCTGCATTATTTAAGGACTCTGCTGCATTATTTAAGGACTTTGCTGCATTATTTAAGTACTCTGCTGCATTATTTAAGGAATTTTTTGCATTATTTAAGGACTCTGCTGCATTATTTAAGGACTTTGATGCATTATTTAAGGATGCTGCTGCAGAATTTAAGGAATCTGCTGCATTATTTAAGGACTTTGTTGCATTATTTAAGGACTCTGCTGCATTATTTAAGGACTTTGCTGCATTATTTAAGGACTCTGCTGCATTATTTAAGGACTTTGCTGCATTATTTAAGGACTCTGCTGAATTATTAAGGACGTTGCTGCATTAATTAAGGACTCTGCTGCATTATTTAAGGACTTTGCTGCATTATTTAAGGACACTGCTGCGGTATTTAATTCCTCTGCTGCATTATTTAAGGACTTTGCTGCATTATTTAAGGACTCTGCTGCATTATTTAAGGACTTTGCTGCATTATTTAAGGACTCTGCTGCATTATTAAGGACTTTGCTGCATTATTTAAGGACTCTGCTGCAGTATTTAAGGACTCTGCTGCATTATTTAAGGACTTTGATGCATTATTTAGGGACGCTGCTGCATAATTTAAGGAATCTGCTGCATTATTTAAGGACTTTGCTGCATTATTTAAGGACTTTATTGCATTATTTAAGGATTCTGCTGCATTATTTAAGGACTTTGCTGCATTATTTAAGTACTCTGCTGCATTATTTAAGGAATTTTTTGCATTATTTAAGGACTCTGCTGCATTATTTAAGGACTTTGTTGCATTATTTAAGGACTCTGCTGCATTATTTAAGGACTTTGTTGCATTATTTAATGACTCTGCTGCGGTATTTAAGGACTCTGCTGCATTATTTAAGGATTCTGCTGCAGTATTTAAGGACTCTGCTGCATTATTTAAGGACTTTGATGCATTATTTAAGGAGGCTGCTGCAGAATTTAAGGAATCTGCTGCATTACTTAAGGACTTTGTTGCATTATTTAAGGACTATGCTGCATTATTTAAGGACTCTGCTGCATTATTTATGGACTTTGCTGCATTATTTAAGTACTCTTCTGCATTATTTAAGGAATTTTTTGCATTATTTAAGGACTCTGCTGCATTATTTAAGGACTTTGTTGCATTATTTAAGGACTTTGATGCATTATTTAAGGACGCTGCTGCAGTATTTAAGGCCTCTGCTGCATTATTTAAGGACTCTGCTGCATTATTTAAGGACTTTGCTGCATTATTTAAGTACTCTGCTGCATTATTTAAGGAATTTTTTGCATTATTTAAGGACTCTGCTGCATTATTTAAGGACTTTGATGCATTATTTAAGGATGCTGCTGCAGAATTTAAGGAATCTGCTGCATTATTTAAGGACTTTGTTGCATTATTTAAGGACTCTGCTGCATTATTTAAGGACTTTGCTGCATTATTTAAGGACTCTGCTGCATTATTTAAGGACTTTGCTGCATTATTTAAGGACTCTGCTGTATTATTAAGGACGTTGCTGCATTAATTAAGGACTCTGCTGCATTATTTAAGGACTTTGCTGCATTATTTAAGGACTCTGCTGCATTATTTAAGGACACTGCTGCGGTATTTAATTCCTCTGCTGCATTATTTAAGGACTTTGCTGCATTATTTAAGGACTCTGCTGCATTATTTAAGGACTTTGCTGCATTATTTAAGGACTCTGCTGCATTATTAAGGACTTTGCTGCATTATTTAAGGACTCTGCTGCAGTATTTAAGGACTCTGCTGCATTATTTAAGGACTTTGCTGCATTATTTAAGGACTCTGCTGCATTATTAAGGACTTTGCTGCATTATTTAAGGACTTTGTTGCATTATTTAAGGACTATGCTGCATTATTTAAGGACTCTGCTGCATTATTTAAGGACTTTGCTGCATTATTTAAGTTCTCTTCTGCATTATTTAAGGAATTTTTTGCATTATTTAAGGACTCTGCTGCATTATTTAAGGACTTTGTTGCATTATTTAAGGACTCTGCTGCATTATTTAAGGACGCTGCTGCAGTATTTAAGGTCTGTGCTGCATTATTTAAGGACTCTGCTGCATTATTTAAGGACTTTGCTGCATTATTTAAGTACTCTGCTGCATTATTTAAGGAATTTTTTGCATTATTTAAGGACTCTGCTGCATTATTTAAGGACTTTGATGCATTATTTAAGGATGCTGCTGCAGAATTTAAGGAATCTGCTGCATTATTTAAGGACTTTGTTCCATTATTTAAGGACTCTGCTGCATTATTTAAGGACTTTGCTGCATTATTTAAGGACTCTGCTGCATTATTTAAGGACTTTGCTGCATTATTTAAGGACTCTGCTGTATTATTAAGGACGTTGCTGCATTAATTAAGGACTCTGCTGCATTATTTAAGGACTTTGCTGCAGTATTTAAGGACTCTGATGCATTTTTTAAGGACTTTGATGCATTATTTAAGGACGCTGCTGCAGAATTTAAGGAGTCTGCTCCATTATTTAAGGACTTTGTTGCATTATTTAAGGACTGTGCTGCATTGTTTAAGGACCCTGCTGCATTATTTACGGACTTTGTTACATTATTTAAGTACTCTGCTGCATTATTTAAGGACGCTGCAGCAGTATTTAAGGACTCTGCTGCATTATTTAAGGACTTTGCTGCATTATTTAAGGACTCTGCTGCATTATTAAGGACTTTGCTGCATTATTTAAGGACTCTGCTGCAGTATTTAAGGACTCTGCTGCATTATTTAAGGACTTTGATGCATTATTTAGGGACGCTGCTGCATAATTTAAGGAATCTGCTGCATTATTTAAGGACTTTGCTGCATTATTTAAGGACTTTATTGCATTATTTAAGGATTCTGCTGCATTATTTAAGGAATTTGCTGCATTATTTAAGGACTCTGCTAAATTATTTAAGGACTTTGTTGCATTATTTAATGACTCTGCTGCGGTTTTTAAGGACTCTGCTGCATTATTTAAGGACTTTGATGCATTATTTAAGGAGGCTGCTGCAGAATTTAAGGAATCTGCTGCATTATTTAAGGACTTTGTTGCATTATTTAAGGACTATGCTGCATTATTTAAGGACTCTGCTGCATTATTTAAGGACTTTGCTGCATTATTTAAGTTCTCTTCTGCATTATTTAAGGAATTTTTTGCATTATTTAAGGACTCTGCTGCATTATTTAAGGACTTTGTTGCATTATTTAAGGACTCTGCTGCATTATTTAAGGACGCTGCTGCAGTATTTAAGGCCTGTGCTGCATTATTTAAGGACTCTGCTGCATTATTTAAGGACTTTGCTGCATTATTTAAGTACTCTTCTGCATTATTTAAGGAATTTTTTGCATTATTTAAGGACTCTGCTGCATTATTTAAGGACTTTGTTGCATTATTTAAGGACTCTGCTGCATTATTTAAGGACTTTGCTGCATTATTTAAGTACTCTGCTGCATTATTTAAGGAATTTTTTGCATTATTTAAGGACTCTGCTGCATTATTTAAGGACTTTGATGCATTATTTAAGGATGCTGCTGCAGAATTTAAGGAATCTGCTGCATTATTTAAGGACTTTGTTCCATTATTTAAGGACTCTGCTGCATTATTTAAGGACTTTGCTGCATTATTTAAGGACTCTGCTGCATTATTTATGGACTTTGCTGCATTATTTAAGGACTCTGCTGTATTATTAAGGACGTTGCTGCATTAATTAAGGACTCTGCTGCATTATTTAAGGACTTTGCTGCAGTATTTAAGGACTCTGATGCATTTTTTAAGGACTTTGATGCATTATTTAAGGACGCTGCTGCAGAATTTAAGGAGTCTGCTCCATTATTTAAGGACTCTGTTGCATTATTTAAGGACTGTGCTGCATTGTTTAAGGACCCTGCTGCATTATTTAAGGACTTTGTTACATTATTTAAGTACTCTGCTGCATTATTTAAGGACGCTGCAGCAGTATTTAAGGACTCTGCTGCATTATTTAAGGACTTTGCTGCATTATTTAAGGACTCTGCTGCATTATTAAGGACTTTGCTGCATTATTTAAGGACTCTGCTGCAGTATTTAAGGACTCTGCTGCATTATTTAAGGACTTTGATGCATTATTTAAGGACGCTGCTGCAGAATTTAAGGAATCTGCTGCATTATTTAAGGACTTTGCTGCATTATTTAAGGACTTTATTGCATTATTTAAGGATTCTGCTGCATTATTTAAGGAATTTGCTGCATTATTTAAGGACTCTGCTAAATTATTTAAGGACTTTGTTGCATTATTTAATGACTCTGCTGCGGTATTTAAGGACTCTGCTGCATTATTTAAGGATTCTGCTGCAGTATTTAAGGACTCTGCTGCATTATTTAAGGACTTTGATGCATTATTTAAGGAGGCTGCTGCAGAATTTAAGGAATCTGCTGCATTACTTAAGGACTTTGTTGCATTATTTAAGGACTATGCTGCATTATTTAAGGACTCTGCTGCATTATTTATGGACTTTGCTGCATTATTTAAGTACTCTTCTGCATTATTTAAGGAATTTTTTGCATTATTTAAGGACTCTGCTGCATTATTTAAGGACTTTGTTGCATTATTTAAGGACTTTGATGCATTATTTAAGGACGCTGCTGCAGTATTTAAGGCCTCTGCTGCATTATTTAAGGACTCTGCTGCATTATTTAAGGACTTTGCTGCATTATTTAAGTACTCTGCTGCATTATTTAAGGAATTTTTTGCATTATTTAAGGACTCTGCTGCATTATTTAAGGACTTTGATGCATTATTTAAGGATGCTGCTGCAGAATTTAAGGAATCTGCTGCATTATTTAAGGACTTTGTTGCATTATTTAAGGACTCTGCTGCATTATTTAAGGACTTTGCTGCATTATTTAAGGACTCTGCTGCATTATTTAAGGACTTTGCTGCATTATTTAAGGACTCTGCTGAATTATTAAGGACGTTGCTGCATTAATTAAGGACTCTGCTGCATTATTTAAGGACTTTGCTGCATTATTTAAGGACACTGCTGCGGTATTTAATTCCTCTGCTGCATTATTTAAGGACTTTGCTGCATTATTTAAGGACTCTGCTGCATTATTTAAGGACTTTGCTGCATTATTTAAGGACTCTGCTGCATTATTAAGGACTTTGCTGCATTATTTAAGGACTCTGCTGCAGTATTTAAGGACTCTGCTGCATTATTTAAGGACTTTGATGCATTATTTAGGGACGCTGCTGCATAATTTAAGGAATCTGCTGCATTATTTAAGGACTTTGCTGCATTATTTAAGGACTTTATTGCATTATTTAAGGATTCTGCTGCATTATTTAAGGACTTTGCTGCATTATTTAAGTACTCTGCTGCATTATTTAAGGAATTTTTTGCATTATTTAAGGACTCTGCTGCATTATTTAAGGACTTTGTTGCATTATTTAAGGACTCTGCTGCATTATTTAAGGACTTTGTTGCATTATTTAATGACTCTGCTGCGGTATTTAAGGACTCTGCTGCATTATTTAAGGATTCTGCTGCAGTATTTAAGGACTCTGCTGCATTATTTAAGGACTTTGATGCATTATTTAAGGAGGCTGCTGCAGAATTTAAGGAATCTGCTGCATTACTTAAGGACTTTGTTGCATTATTTAAGGACTATGCTGCATTATTTAAGGACTCTGCTGCATTATTTATGGACTTTGCTGCATTATTTAAGTACTCTTCTGCATTATTTAAGGAATTTTTTGCATTATTTAAGGACTCTGCTGCATTATTTAAGGACTTTGTTGCATTATTTAAGGACTTTGATGCATTATTTAAGGACGCTGCTGCAGTATTTAAGGCCTCTGCTGCATTATTTAAGGACTCTGCTGCATTATTTAAGGACTTTGCTGCATTATTTAAGTACTCTGCTGCATTATTTAAGGAATTTTTTGCATTATTTAAGGACTCTGCTGCATTATTTAAGGACTTTGATGCATTATTTAAGGATGCTGCTGCAGAATTTAAGGAATCTGCTGCATTATTTAAGGACTTTGTTGCATTATTTAAGGACTCTGCTGCATTATTTAAGGACTTTGCTGCATTATTTAAGGACTCTGCTGCATTATTTAAGGACTTTGCTGCATTATTTAAGGACTCTGCTGTATTATTAAGGACGTTGCTGCATTAATTAAGGACTCTGCTGCATTATTTAAGGACTTTGCTGCATTATTTAAGGACTCTGCTGCATTATTTAAGGACACTGCTGCGGTATTTAATTCCTCTGCTGCATTATTTAAGGACTTTGCTGCATTATTTAAGGACTCTGCTGCATTATTTAAGGACTTTGCTGCATTATTTAAGGACTCTGCTGCATTATTAAGGACTTTGCTGCATTATTTAAGGACTCTGCTGCAGTATTTAAGGACTCTGCTGCATTATTTAAGGACTTTGATGCATTATTTAGGGACGCTGCTGCATAATTTAAGGAATCTGCTGCATTATTTAAGGACTTTGCTGCATTATTTAAGGACTTTATTGCATTATTTAAGGATTCTGCTGCATTATTTAAGGAATTTGCTGCATTATTTAAGGACTCTGCTAAATTATTTAAGGACTTTGTTGCATTATTTAATGACTCTGCTGCGGTTTTTAAGGACTCTGCTGCATTATTTAAGGACTTTGATGCATTATTTAAGGAGGCTGCTGCAGAATTTAAGGAATCTGCTGCATTATTTAAGGACTTTGTTGCATTATTTAAGGACTATGCTGCATTATTTAAGGACTCTGCTGCATTATTTAAGGACTTTGCTGCATTATTTAAGTTCTCTTCTGCATTATTTAAGGAATTTTTTGCATTATTTAAGGACTCTGCTGCATTATTTAAGGACTTTGTTGCATTATTTAAGGACTCTGCTGCATTATTTAAGGACGCTGCTGCAGTATTTAAGGCCTGTGCTGCATTATTTAAGGACTCTGCTGCATTATTTAAGGACTTTGCTGCATTATTTAAGTACTCTTCTGCATTATTTAAGGAATTTTTTGCATTATTTAAGGACTCTGCTGCATTATTTAAGGACTTTGTTGCATTATTTAAGGACTCTGCTGCATTATTTAAGGACTTTGCTGCATTATTTAAGTACTCTGCTGCATTATTTAAGGAATTTTTTGCATTATTTAAGGACTCTGCTGCATTATTTAAGGACTTTGATGCATTATTTAAGGATGCTGCTGCAGAATTTAAGGAATCTGCTGCATTATTTAAGGACTTTGTTCCATTATTTAAGGACTCTGCTGCATTATTTAAGGACTTTGCTGCATTATTTAAGGACTCTGCTGCATTATTTATGGACTTTGCTGCATTATTTAAGGACTCTGCTGTATTATTAAGGACGTTGCTGCATTAATTAAGGACTCTGCTGCATTATTTAAGGACTTTGCTGCAGTATTTAAGGACTCTGATGCATTTTTTAAGGACTTTGATGCATTATTTAAGGACGCTGCTGAAGAATTTAAGGAGTCTGCTCCATTATTTAAGGACTCTGTTGCATTATTTAAGGACTGTGCTGCATTGTTTAAGGACCCTGCTGCATTATTTAAGGACTTTGTTACATTATTTAAGTACTCTGCTGCATTATTTAAGGACGCTGCAGCAGTATTTAAGGACTCTGCTGCATTATTTAAGGACTCTGCTGCATTATTTAAGGACTTTGTTGCATTATTTAAGGACTCTGCTGCATTATTTAAGGACTTTGTTGCATTATTTAATGACTCTGCTGCGGTATTTAAGGACTCTGCTGCATTATTTAAGGATTCTGCTGCAGTATTTAAGGACTCTGCTGCATTATTTAAGGACTTTGATGCATTATTTAAGGAGGCTGCTGCAGAATTTAAGGAATCTGCTGCATTACTTAAGGACTTTGTTGCATTATTTAAGGACTATGCTGCATTATTTAAGGACTCTGCTGCATTATTTATGGACTTTGCTGCATTATTTAAGTACTCTTCTGCATTATTTAAGGAATTTTTTGCATTATTTAAGGACTCTGCTGCATTATTTAAGGACTTTGTTGCATTATTTAAGGACTTTGATGCATTATTTAAGGACGCTGCTGCAGTATTTAAGGCCTCTGCTGCATTATTTAAGGACTCTGCTGCATTATTTAAGGACTTTGCTGCATTATTTAAGTACTCTGCTGCATTATTTAAGGAATTTTTTGCATTATTTAAGGACTCTGCTGCATTATTTAAGGACTTTGATGCATTATTTAAGGATGCTGCTGCAGAATTTAAGGAATCTGCTGCATTATTTAAGGACTTTGTTGCATTATTTAAGGACTCTGCTGCATTATTTAAGGACTTTGCTGCATTATTTAAGGACTCTGCTGCATTATTTAAGGACTTTGCTGCATTATTTAAGGACTCTGCTGTATTATTAAGGACGTTGCTGCATTAATTAAGGACTCTGCTGCATTATTTAAGGACTTTGCTGCATTATTTAAGGACTCTGCTGCATTATTTAAGGACACTGCTGCGGTATTTAATTCCTCTGCTGCATTATTTAAGGACTTTGCTGCATTATTTAAGGACTCTGCTGCATTATTTAAGGACTTTGCTGCATTATTTAAGGACTCTGCTGCATTATTAAGGACTTTGCTGCATTATTTAAGGACTCTGCTGCAGTATTTAAGGACTCTGCTGCATTATTTAAGGACTTTGATGCATTATTTAGGGACGCTGCTGCATAATTTAAGGAATCTGCTGCATTATTTAAGGACTTTGCTGCATTATTTAAGGACTTTATTGCATTATTTAAGGATTCTGCTGCATTATTTAAGGAATTTGCTGCATTATTTAAGGACTCTGCTAAATTATTTAAGGACTTTGTTGCATTATTTAATGACTCTGCTGCGGTTTTTAAGGACTCTGCTGCATTATTTAAGGACTTTGATGCATTATTTAAGGAGGCTGCTGCAGAATTTAAGGAATCTGCTGCATTATTTAAGGACTTTGTTGCATTATTTAAGGACTATGCTGCATTATTTAAGGACTCTGCTGCATTATTTAAGGACTTTGCTGCATTATTTAAGTTCTCTTCTGCATTATTTAAGGAATTTTTTGCATTATTTAAGGACTCTGCTGCATTATTTAAGGACTTTGTTGCATTATTTAAGGACTCTGCTGCATTATTTAAGGACGCTGCTGCAGTATTTAAGGCCTGTGCTGCATTATTTAAGGACTCTGCTGCATTATTTAAGGACTTTGCTGCATTATTTAAGTACTCTTCTGCATTATTTAAGGAATTTTTTGCATTATTTAAGGACTCTGCTGCATTATTTAAGGACTTTGTTGCATTATTTAAGGACTCTGCTGCATTATTTAAGGACTTTGCTGCATTATTTAAGTACTCTGCTGCATTATTTAAGGAATTTTTTGCATTATTTAAGGACTCTGCTGCATTATTTAAGGACTTTGATGCATTATTTAAGGATGCTGCTGCAGAATTTAAGGAATCTGCTGCATTATTTAAGGACTTTGTTCCATTATTTAAGGACTCTGCTGCATTATTTAAGGACTTTGCTGCATTATTTAAGGACTCTGCTGCATTATTTATGGACTTTGCTGCATTATTTAAGGACTCTGCTGTATTATTAAGGACGTTGCTGCATTAATTAAGGACTCTGCTGCATTATTTAAGGACTTTGCTGCAGTATTTAAGGACTCTGATGCATTTTTTAAGGACTTTGATGCATTATTTAAGGACGCTGCTGAAGAATTTAAGGAGTCTGCTCCATTATTTAAGGACTCTGTTGCATTATTTAAGGACTGTGCTGCATTGTTTAAGGACCCTGCTGCATTATTTAAGGACTTTGTTACATTATTTAAGTACTCTGCTGCATTATTTAAGGACGCTGCAGCAGTATTTAAGGACTCTGCTGCATTATTTAAGGACTTTGCTGCATTATTTAAGGACTCTGCTGCATTATTAAGGACTTTGCTGCATTATTTAAGGACTCTGCTGCAGTATTTAAGGACTCTGCTGCATTATTTAAGGACTTTGATGCATTATTTAAGGACGCTGCTGCAGAATTTAAGGAATCTGCTGCATTATTTAAGGACTTTGCTGCATTATTTAAGGACTTTATTGCATTATTTAAGGATTCTGCTGCATTATTTAAGGAATTTGCTGCATTATTTAAGGACTCTGCTAAATTATTTAAGGACTTTGTTGCATTATTTAATGACTCTGCTGCGGTATTTAAGGACTCTGCTGCATTATTTAAGGATTCTGCTGCAGTATTTAAGGACTCTGCTGCATTATTTAAGGACTTTGATGCATTATTTAAGGAGGCTGCTGCAGAATTTAAGGAATCTGCTGCATTACTTAAGGACTTTGTTGCATTATTTAAGGACTATGCTGCATTATTTAAGGACTCTGCTGCATTATTTATGGACTTTGCTGCATTATTTAAGTACTCTTCTGCATTATTTAAGGAATTTTTTGCATTATTTAAGGACTCTGCTGCATTATTTAAGGACTTTGTTGCATTATTTAAGGACTTTGATGCATTATTTAAGGACGCTGCTGCAGTATTTAAGGCCTCTGCTGCATTATTTAAGGACTCTGCTGCATTATTTAAGGACTTTGCTGCATTATTTAAGTACTCTGCTGCATTATTTAAGGAATTTTTTGCATTATTTAAGGACTTTGATGCATTATTTAAGGATGCTGCTGCAGAATTTAAGGAATCTGCTGCATTATTTAAGGACTTTGTTGCATTATTTAAGGACTCTGCTGCATTATTTAAGGACTCTGCTGCATTATTTAAGGACTTTGCTGCATTATTTAAGGACTCTGCTGTATTATTAAGGACGTTGCTGCATTAATTAAGGACTCTGCTGCATTATTTAAGTACTCTTCTGCATTATTTAAGGAATTTTTTGCATTATTTAAGGACTTTGCTGCATTATTTAAGTACTCTTCTGCATTATTTAAGGAATTTTTTGCATTATTTAAGGACTTTGCTGCATTATTTAAGTACTCTTCTGCATTATTTAAGGAATTTTTTGCATTATTTAAGGACTCTGCTGCATTATTTAAGGACTTTGTTGCATTATTTAAGGACTCTGCTGCATTATTTAAGGACGCTGCTGCAGTATTTAAGGCCTGTGCTGCATTATTTAAGGACTCTGCTGCATTATTTAAGGACTTTGCTGCATTATTTAAGTACTCTTCTGCATTATTTAAGGAATTTTTTGCATTATTTAAGGACTCTGCTGCATTATTTCAGGACTTTGTTGCATTATTTAAGGACTCTGCTGCAGTATTTAAGGACTCTGCTGCATTATTTAAGGACTTTGTTGCATTATTTAATGACTCTGCTGCGGTATTTAAGGACTCTGATGCATTATTTAAGGATGCTGCTGCAGAATTTAAGGAATCTGCTGCATTATTTAAGGACTTTGTTGCATTATTTAAGGACTCTGCTGCGGTATTTTCAGACTCTGCTGCATTATTTAAGGACTTTGATGCATTATTTAAGGACGCTGCTGCGAAATTTAACTAATCTGGTGCATTATTTAAGGACTTTGTTGCATTATTTAAGGGCTCTGCTGCATTATTTAATGAATTTGCTGCATTATATAAGGACTCTGCTGCATTATTTAAGGACTCTGCTGCGGTATTTTAGGACTCTGCTGCATTATATAAGGACTCTGCTGCATTATTTAAGGACTTTGCTGCATTATTTAAGGTCTCTCCTGCAGTATTTAAGGACTCTGCTGCATTATTTAAGGACTTTGTTGCATTATTTAAGGACTCTGCTGCATTATTTAAGGACTCTGCTGCTGTATTTAAGGACTCTGCTGCATTATTTAAGGACTCTGCTGCTGTATTTAAGGACTCTGCTGCATTATTTAAGGACTTTGCTGCTTTATTTAAGGACTTTGTTTCATTATTTAAGGACGCTGCTGCAGTATTTAAGGACTCTGCTGCATTATTTAAGGATGTTGCTGCATTATTTAAGGACTCTGCTGCATTATTTAATGACTCTGCTGTGGTATTTAAGGACTCTGCTGCATTATTTAAGGACTTTGTTGCATTATTTAAGGACTCTGCTGCATTATTTAAGGACGCTGCTGCAGTATTTAAGGCCTCTGCTGCATTATTTAAGGACTCTGCTGCATTATTTAAGGACTCTACTGCATTATTAAGGACGTTGCTGCATTATTTAAGGACTTTATTGCATTATTTAAGGATTCTGCTGCATTATTTAAGGACTCTGCTGCATTATTTAAGGAGTTTGATGCATTATTTAAGGACTCTGCTGCATTATTTAAGGACTTTGTTGCATTATTTAAGGATGCTGCTGCGGTATTTAAGGACTCTGCTGCATTATTTAAGGACTTTGCTGCATTATTTAACGATTCGGCTGCATTATTAAGGGTGTTGCTGCATTTTATTTAAGGAATTTATTGCATTATTTAAGGACTCTGTGCATTATTTAAGGAATTTGCTGCATTATTTAAGGACTCTGCTGCATTATTTAATGACTCTGCTGCGGTATTTAAGGACTCTGCTGCATCATTTAAGCACTCTGCTGATTTATTTAAGGACTTTGCTGCATTATTTAAGGACTCTGCTGTGGTATTTTAGGACTCTGATGCATTATTTAAATACTTTGATGCATTATTTAAGAACTCTGCTGCAGTATTTAAGGACTCTGCTGCATTATTTAATGTCTTTGATGCATTATTTAAGGACTCTTCTGCATTATTTAAGGACTTTGCTGCATTATTTAAGGACGCTGCTGCGGTATTTAAGGCCTCTGCTGCATTATTTAAGGACTTTGCTGCATTATTTAAGGACTCTGCTGCATTATTAAGGACGTTGCTGCATTATTTAAGGACTTTATTGCATTATTTAAGGATTCTGCTGCATTATTTAAGGAATTTCCTGCATTATTTAAGGACTTTGATGCATTATTTAAGAACTCTGCTGCAGTATTTAAGGACTCTGCTGCATTATTTAAGGACTCTGCTGCATTATTTAAGGACGCTGCTGCGGTATTTAAGGCCTCTGCTGCATTATTTAAGGACTTTGCTGCATTATTTAAGGACTCTATTGCATTATTTAAGGATTCTGCTGCATTATTTAAGGAATTTGCTGCATTATTTAAGGACTCTGTTGCATTATTTAAGGACTTTATTGCATTATTTAAGGATTCTGCTGCATTACTTAAGGAATTTGCTGCATTATTTAAGGACTCTGCTAAATTATTTAAGGACTTTGTTGCATTATTTAATGACTCTGCTGCGGTATTTAAGGACTCTGCTGCATTATTTAAGGATTCTGCTGCAGTATCTAAGGACTCTGCTGCATTATTTAAGGACTTTGATGCATTATTTAAGGAGGCTGCTGCAGAATTTAAGGAATCTGCTGCATTATTTAAGGACTTTGTTGCATTATTTAAGGACTATGCTGCATTATTTAAGGACTCTGCTGCATTATTTAAGGACTTTGCTGCATTATTTAAGTACTCTTCTGCATTATTTAAGGAATTTTTTGCATTATTTAAGGACTCTGCTGCATTATTTAAGGACTTTGTTGCATTATTTAAGGACTCTGCTGCATTATTTAAGGACGCTGCTGCAGTATTTAAGGTCTGTGCTGCATTATTTAAGGACTCTGCTGCATTATTTAAGGACTTTGCTGCATTATTTAAGTACTCTGCTGCATTATTTAAGGAATTTTTTGCATTATTTAAGGACTCTGCTGCATTATTTAAGGACTTTGATGCATTATTTAAGGATGCTGCTGCAGAATTTAAGGAATCTGCTGCATTATTTAAGGACTTTGTTCCATTATTTAAGGACTCTGCTGCATTATTTAAGGACTTTGCTGCATTATTTAAGGACTCTGCTGCATTATTTAAGGACTTTGCTGCATTATTTAAGGACTCTGCTGTATTATTAAGGACGTTGCTGCATTAATTAAGGACTCTGCTGCATTATTTAAGGACTTTGCTGCAGTATTTAAGGACTCTGATGCATTTTTTAAGGACTTTGATGCATTATTTAAGGACGCTGCTGCAGAATTTAAGGAGTCTGCTCCATTATTTAAGGACTTTGTTGCATTATTTAAGGACTGTGCTGCATTGTTTAAGGACCCTGCTGCATTATTTACGGACTTTGTTACATTATTTAAGTACTCTGCTGCATTATTTAAGGACGCTGCAGCAGTATTTAAGGACTCTGCTGCATTATTTAAGGACTTTGCTGCATTATTTAAGGACTCTGCTGCATTATTAAGGACTTTGCTGCATTATTTAAGGACTCTGCTGCAGTATTTAAGGACTCTGCTGCATTATTTAAGGACTTTGATGCATTATTTAGGGACGCTGCTGCATAATTTAAGGAATCTGCTGCATTATTTAAGGACTTTGCTGCATTATTTAAGGACTTTATTGCATTATTTAAGGATTCTGCTGCATTATTTAAGGAATTTGCTGCATTATTTAAGGACTCTGCTAAATTATTTAAGGACTTTGTTGCATTATTTAATGACTCTGCTGCGGTTTTTAAGGACTCTGCTGCATTATTTAAGGACTTTGATGCATTATTTAAGGAGGCTGCTGCAGAATTTAAGGAATCTGCTGCATTATTTAAGGACTTTGTTGCATTATTTAAGGACTATGCTGCATTATTTAAGGACTCTGCTGCATTATTTAAGGACTTTGCTGCATTATTTAAGTACTCTTCTGCATTATTTAAGGAATTTTTTGCATTATTTAAGGACTCTGCTGCATTATTTAAGGACTTTGTTGCATTATTTAAGGACTCTGCTGCATTATTTAAGGACGCTGCTGCAGTATTTAAGGTCTGTGCTGCATTATTTAAGGACTCTGCTGCATTATTTAAGGACTTTGCTGCATTATTTAAGTACTCTGCTGCATTATTTAAGGAATTTTTTGCATTATTTAAGGACTCTGCTGCATTATTTAAGGACTTTGATGCATTATTTAAGGATGCTGCTGCAGAATTTAAGGAATCTGCTGCATTATTTAAGGACTTTGTTCCATTATTTAAGGACTCTGCTGCATTATTTAAGGACTTTGCTGCATTATTTAAGGACTCTGCTGCATTATTTAAGGACTTTGCTGCATTATTTAAGGACTCTGCTGTATTATTAAGGACGTTGCTGCATTAATTAAGGACTCTGCTGCATTATTTAAGGACTTTGCTGCAGTATTTAAGGACTCTGATGCATTTTTTAAGGACTTTGATGCATTATTTAAGGACGCTGCTGCAGAATTTAAGGAGTCTGCTCCATTATTTAAGGACTTTGTTGCATTATTTAAGGACTGTGCTGCATTGTTTAAGGACCCTGCTGCATTATTTACGGACTTTGTTACATTATTTAAGTACTCTGCTGCATTATTTAAGGACGCTGCAGCAGTATTTAAGGACTCTGCTGCATTATTTAAGGACTTTGCTGCATTATTTAAGGACTCTGCTGCATTATTAAGGACTTTGCTGCATTATTTAAGGACTCTGCTGCAGTATTTAAGGACTCTGCTGCATTATTTAAGGACTTTGATGCATTATTTAGGGACGCTGCTGCATAATTTAAGGAATCTGCTGCATTATTTAAGGACTTTGCTGCATTATTTAAGGACTTTATTGCATTATTTAAGGATTCTGCTGCATTATTTAAGGAATTTGCTGCATTATTTAAGGACTCTGCTAAATTATTTAAGGACTTTGTTGCATTATTTAATGACTCTGCTGCGGTTTTTAAGGACTCTGCTGCATTATTTAAGGACTTTGATGCATTATTTAAGGAGGCTGCTGCAGAATTTAAGGAATCTGCTGCATTATTTAAGGACTTTGTTGCATTATTTAAGGACTATGCTGCATTATTTAAGGACTCTGCTGCATTATTTAAGGACTCTGCTGCATTATTTAAGGACTTTGTTGCATTATTTAAGGACTCTGCTGCATTATTTAAGGACGCTGCTGCAGTATTTAAGGCCTGTGCTGCATTATTTAAGGACTCTGCTGCATTATTTAAGGACTTTGCTGCATTATTTAAGTACTCTTCTGCATTATTTAAGGAATTTTTTGCATTATTTAAGGACTCTGCTGCATTATTTAAGGACTTTGTTGCATTATTTAAGGACTCTGCTGCATTATTTAAGGACTTTGCTGCATTATTTAAGTACTCTGCTGCATTATTTAAGGAATTTTTTGCATTATTTAAGGACTCTGCTGCATTATTTAAGGACTTTGATGCATTATTTAAGGATGCTGCTGCAGAATTTAAGGAATCTGCTGCATTATTTAAGGACTTTGTTCCATTATTTAAGGACTCTGCTGCATTATTTAAGGACTTTGCTGCATTATTTAAGGACTCTGCTGCATTATTTATGGACTTTGCTGCATTATTTAAGGACTCTGCTGTATTATTAAGGACGTTGCTGCATTAATTAAGGACTCTGCTGCATTATTTAAGGACTTTGCTGCAGTATTTAAGGACTCTGATGCATTTTTTAAGGACTTTGATGCATTATTTAAGGACGCTGCTGCAGAATTTAAGGAGTCTGCTCCATTATTTAAGGACTCTGTTGCATTATTTAAGGACTGTGCTGCATTGTTTAAGGACCCTGCTGCATTATTTAAGGACTTTGTTACATTATTTAAGTACTCTGCTGCATTATTTAAGGACGCTGCAGCAGTATTTAAGGACTCTGCTGCATTATTTAAGGACTTTGCTGCATTATTTAAGGACTCTGCTGCATTATTAAGGACTTTGCTGCATTATTTAAGGACTCTGCTGCAGTATTTAAGGACTCTGCTGCATTATTTAAGGACTTTGATGCATTATTTAAGGACGCTGCTGCAGAATTTAAGGAATCTGCTGCATTATTTAAGGACTTTGCTGCATTATTTAAGGACTTTATTGCATTATTTAAGGATTCTGCTGCATTATTTAAGGAATTTGCTGCATTATTTAAGGACTCTGCTAAATTATTTAAGGACTTTGTTGCATTATTTAATGACTCTGCTGCGGTATTTAAGGACTCTGCTGCATTATTTAAGGATTCTGCTGCAGTATTTAAGGACTCTGCTGCATTATTTAAGGACTTTGATGCATTATTTAAGGAGGCTGCTGCAGAATTTAAGGAATCTGCTGCATTACTTAAGGACTTTGTTGCATTATTTAAGGACTATGCTGCATTATTTAAGGACTCTGCTGCATTATTTATGGACTTTGCTGCATTATTTAAGTACTCTTCTGCATTATTTAAGGAATTTTTTGCATTATTTAAGGACTCTGCTGCATTATTTAAGGACTTTGTTGCATTATTTAAGGACTTTGATGCATTATTTAAGGACGCTGCTGCAGTATTTAAGGCCTCTGCTGCATTATTTAAGGACTCTGCTGCATTATTTAAGGACTTTGCTGCATTATTTAAGTACTCTGCTGCATTATTTAAGGAATTTTTTGCATTATTTAAGGACTCTGCTGCATTATTTAAGGACTTTGATGCATTATTTAAGGATGCTGCTGCAGAATTTAAGGAATCTGCTGCATTATTTAAGGACTTTGTTGCATTATTTAAGGACTCTGCTGCATTATTTAAGGACTCTGCTGCATTATTTAAGGACTTTGCTGCATTATTTAAGGACTCTGCTGTATTATTAAGGACGTTGCTGCATTAATTAAGGACTCTGCTGCATTATTTAAGTACTCTTCTGCATTATTTAAGGAATTTTTTGCATTATTTAAGGACTTTGCTGCATTATTTAAGTACTCTTCTGCATTATTTAAGGAATTTTTTGCATTATTTAAGGACTTTGCTGCATTATTTAAGTACTCTTCTGCATTATTTAAGGAATTTTTTGCATTATTTAAGGACTCTGCTGCATTATTTAAGGACTTTGTTGCATTATTTAAGGACTCTGCTGCATTATTTAAGGACGCTGCTGCAGTATTTAAGGCCTGTGCTGCATTATTTAAGGACTCTGCTGCATTATTTAAGGACTTTGCTGCATTATTTAAGTACTCTTCTGCATTATTTAAGGAATTTTTTGCATTATTTAAGGACTCTGCTGCATTATTTCAGGACTTTGTTGCATTATTTAAGGACTCTGCTGCAGTATTTAAGGACTCTGCTGCATTATTTAAGGACTTTGTTGCATTATTTAATGACTCTGCTGCGGTATTTAAGGACTCTGATGCATTATTTAAGGATGCTGCTGCAGAATTTAAGGAATCTGCTGCATTATTTAAGGACTTTGTTGCATTATTTAAGGACTCTGCTGCGGTATTTTCAGACTCTGCTGCATTATTTAAGGACTTTGATGCATTATTTAAGGACGCTGCTGCGAAATTTAACTAATCTGGTGCATTATTTAAGGACTTTGTTGCATTATTTAAGGGCTCTGCTGCATTATTTAATGAATTTGCTGCATTATATAAGGACTCTGCTGCATTATTTAAGGACTCTGCTGCGGTATTTTAGGACTCTGCTGCATTATATAAGGACTCTGCTGCATTATTTAAGGACTTTGCTGCATTATTTAAGGTCTCTCCTGCAGTATTTAAGGACTCTGCTGCATTATTTAAGGACTTTGTTGCATTATTTAAGGACTCTGCTGCATTATTTAAGGACTCTGCTGCTGTATTTAAGGACTCTGCTGCATTATTTAAGGACTCTGCTGCTGTATTTAAGGACTCTGCTGCATTATTTAAGGACTTTGCTGCTTTATTTAAGGACTTTGTTTCATTATTTAAGGACGCTGCTGCAGTATTTAAGGACTCTGCTGCATTATTTAAGGATGTTGCTGCATTATTTAAGGACTCTGCTGCATTATTTAATGACTCTGCTGTGGTATTTAAGGACTCTGCTGCATTATTTAAGGACTTTGTTGCATTATTTAAGGACTCTGCTGCATTATTTAAGGACGCTGCTGCAGTATTTAAGGCCTCTGCTGCATTATTTAAGGACTCTGCTGCATTATTTAAGGACTCTACTGCATTATTAAGGACGTTGCTGCATTATTTAAGGACTTTATTGCATTATTTAAGGATTCTGCTGCATTATTTAAGGACTCTGCTGCATTATTTAAGGAGTTTGATGCATTATTTAAGGACTCTGCTGCATTATTTAAGGACTTTGTTGCATTATTTAAGGATGCTGCTGCGGTATTTAAGGACTCTGCTGCATTATTTAAGGACTTTGCTGCATTATTTAACGATTCGGCTGCATTATTAAGGGTGTTGCTGCATTTTATTTAAGGAATTTATTGCATTATTTAAGGACTCTGTGCATTATTTAAGGAATTTGCTGCATTATTTAAGGACTCTGCTGCATTATTTAATGACTCTGCTGCGGTATTTAAGGACTCTGCTGCATCATTTAAGCACTCTGCTGATTTATTTAAGGACTTTGCTGCATTATTTAAGGACTCTGCTGTGGTATTTTAGGACTCTGATGCATTATTTAAATACTTTGATGCATTATTTAAGAACTCTGCTGCAGTATTTAAGGACTCTGCTGCATTATTTAATGTCTTTGATGCATTATTTAAGGACTCTTCTGCATTATTTAAGGACTTTGCTGCATTATTTAAGGACGCTGCTGCGGTATTTAAGGCCTCTGCTGCATTATTTAAGGACTTTGCTGCATTATTTAAGGACTCTGCTGCATTATTAAGGACGTTGCTGCATTATTTAAGGACTTTATTGCATTATTTAAGGATTCTGCTGCATTATTTAAGGAATTTCCTGCATTATTTAAGGACTTTGATGCATTATTTAAGAACTCTGCTGCAGTATTTAAGGACTCTGCTGCATTATTTAAGGACTCTGCTGCATTATTTAAGGACGCTGCTGCGGTATTTAAGGCCTCTGCTGCATTATTTAAGGACTTTGCTGCATTATTTAAGGACTCTATTGCATTATTTAAGGATTCTGCTGCATTATTTAAGGAATTTGCTGCATTATTTAAGGACTCTGTTGCATTATTTAAGGACTTTATTGCATTATTTAAGGATTCTGCTGCATTACTTAAGGAATTTGCTGCATTATTTAAGGACTCTGCTAAATTATTTAAGGACTTTGTTGCATTATTTAATGACTCTGCTGCGGTATTTAAGGACTCTGCTGCATTATTTAAGGATTCTGCTGCAGTATCTAAGGACTCTGCTGCATTATTTAAGGACTTTGATGCATTATTTAAGGAGGCTGCTGCAGAATTTAAGGAATCTGCTGCATTATTTAAGGACTTTGTTGCATTATTTAAGGACTATGCCGCATTATTTAAGGACTCTGCTGCATTATTTAAGGACTTTGCTGCATTATTTAAGTACTCTTCTGCATTATTTAAGGAATTTTTTGCATTATTTAAGGACTCTGCTGCATTATTTAAGGACTTTGTTGCATTATTTAAGGACTCTGCTGCATTATTTAAGGACGCTGCTGCAGTATTTAAGGTCTGTGCTGCATTATTTAAGGACTCTGCTGCATTATTTAAGGACTTTGCTGCATTATTTAAGTACTCTGCTGCATTATTTAAGGAATTTTTTGCATTATTTAAGGACTCTGCTGCATTATTTAAGGACTTTGATGCATTATTTAAGGATGCTGCTGCAGAATTTAAGGAATCTGCTGCATTATTTAAGGACTTTGTTCCATTATTTAAGGACTCTGCTGCATTATTTAAGGACTTTGCTGCATTATTTAAGGACTCTGCTGCATTATTTAAGGACTTTGCTGCATTATTTAAGGACTCTGCTGTATTATTAAGGACGTTGCTGCATTAATTAAGGACTCTGCTGCATTATTTAAGGACTTTGCTGCAGTATTTAAGGACTCTGATGCATTTTTTAAGGACTTTGATGCATTATTTAAGGACGCTGCTGCAGAATTTAAGGAGTCTGCTCCATTATTTAAGGACTTTGTTGCATTATTTAAGGACTGTGCTGCATTGTTTAAGGACCCTGCTGCATTATTTACGGACTTTGTTACATTATTTAAGTACTCTGCTGCATTATTTAAGGACGCTGCAGCAGTATTTAAGGACTCTGCTGCATTATTTAAGGACTTTGCTGCATTATTTAAGGACTCTGCTGCATTATTAAGGACTTTGCTGCATTATTTAAGGACTCTGCTGCAGTATTTAAGGACTCTGCTGCATTATTTAAGGACTTTGATGCATTATTTAGGGACGCTGCTGCATAATTTAAGGAATCTGCTGCATTATTTAAGGACTTTGCTGCATTATTTAAGGACTTTATTGCATTATTTAAGGATTCTGCTGCATTATTTAAGGAATTTGCTGCATTATTTAAGGACTCTGCTAAATTATTTAAGGACTTTGTTGCATTATTTAATGACTCTGCTGCGGTTTTTAAGGACTCTGCTGCATTATTTAAGGACTTTGATGCATTATTTAAGGAGGCTGCTGCAGAATTTAAGGAATCTGCTGCATTATTTAAGGACTTTGTTGCATTATTTAAGGACTATGCTGCATTATTTAAGGACTCTGCTGCATTATTTAAGGACTTTGCTGCATTATTTAAGTACTCTTCTGCATTATTTAAGGAATTTTTTGCATTATTTAAGGACTCTGCTGCATTATTTAAGGACTTTGTTGCATTATTTAAGGACTCTGCTGCATTATTTAAGGACGCTGCTGCAGTATTTAAGGTCTGTGCTGCATTATTTAAGGACTCTGCTGCATTATTTAAGGACTTTGCTGCATTATTTAAGTACTCTGCTGCATTATTTAAGGAATTTTTTGCATTATTTAAGGACTCTGCTGCATTATTTAAGGACTTTGATGCATTATTTAAGGATGCTGCTGCAGAATTTAAGGAATCTGCTGCATTATTTAAGGACTTTGTTCCATTATTTAAGGACTCTGCTGCATTATTTAAGGACTTTGCTGCATTATTTAAGGACTCTGCTGCATTATTTAAGGACTTTGCTGCATTATTTAAGGACTCTGCTGTATTATTAAGGACGTTGCTGCATTAATTAAGGACTCTGCTGCATTATTTAAGGACTTTGCTGCAGTATTTAAGGACTCTGATGCATTTTTTAAGGACTTTGATGCATTATTTAAGGACGCTGCTGCAGAATTTAAGGAGTCTGCTCCATTATTTAAGGACTTTGTTGCATTATTTAAGGACTGTGCTGCATTGTTTAAGGACCCTGCTGCATTATTTACGGACTTTGTTACATTATTTAAGTACTCTGCTGCATTATTTAAGGACGCTGCAGCAGTATTTAAGGACTCTGCTGCATTATTTAAGGACTTTGCTGCATTATTTAAGGACTCTGCTGCATTATTAAGGACTTTGCTGCATTATTTAAGGACTCTGCTGCAGTATTTAAGGACTCTGCTGCATTATTTAAGGACTTTGATGCATTATTTAGGGACGCTGCTGCATAATTTAAGGAATCTGCTGCATTATTTAAGGACTTTGCTGCATTATTTAAGGACTTTATTGCATTATTTAAGGATTCTGCTGCATTATTTAAGGAATTTGCTGCATTATTTAAGGACTCTGCTAAATTATTTAAGGACTTTGTTGCATTATTTAATGACTCTGCTGCGGTTTTTAAGGACTCTGCTGCATTATTTAAGGACTTTGATGCATTATTTAAGGAGGCTGCTGCAGAATTTAAGGAATCTGCTGCATTATTTAAGGACTTTGTTGCATTATTTAAGGACTATGCTGCATTATTTAAGGACTCTGCTGCATTATTTAAGGACTCTGCTGCATTATTTAAGGACTTTGTTGCATTATTTAAGGACTCTGCTGCATTATTTAAGGACGCTGCTGCAGTATTTAAGGCCTGTGCTGCATTATTTAAGGACTCTGCTGCATTATTTAAGGACTTTGCTGCATTATTTAAGTACTCTTCTGCATTATTTAAGGAATTTTTTGCATTATTTAAGGACTCTGCTGCATTATTTAAGGACTTTGTTGCATTATTTAAGGACTCTGCTGCATTATTTAAGGACTTTGCTGCATTATTTAAGTACTCTGCTGCATTATTTAAGGAATTTTTTGCATTATTTAAGGACTCTGCTGCATTATTTAAGGACTTTGATGCATTATTTAAGGATGCTGCTGCAGAATTTAAGGAATCTGCTGCATTATTTAAGGACTTTGTTCCATTATTTAAGGACTCTGCTGCATTATTTAAGGACTTTGCTGCATTATTTAAGGACTCTGCTGCATTATTTATGGACTTTGCTGCATTATTTAAGGACTCTGCTGTATTATTAAGGACGTTGCTGCATTAATTAAGGACTCTGCTGCATTATTTAAGGACTTTGCTGCAGTATTTAAGGACTCTGATGCATTTTTTAAGGACTTTGATGCATTATTTAAGGACGCTGCTGCAGAATTTAAGGAGTCTGCTCCATTATTTAAGGACTCTGTTGCATTATTTAAGGACTGTGCTGCATTGTTTAAGGACCCTGCTGCATTATTTAAGGACTTTGTTACATTATTTAAGTACTCTGCTGCATTATTTAAGGACGCTGCAGCAGTATTTAAGGACTCTGCTGCATTATTTAAGGACTTTGCTGCATTATTTAAGGACTCTGCTGCATTATTAAGGACTTTGCTGCATTATTTAAGGACTCTGCTGCTGTATTTAAGGACTCTGCTGCATTATTTAAGGACTTTGATGCATTATTTAAGGACGCTGCTGCAGAATTTAAGGAATCTGCTGCATTATTTAAGGACTTTGCTGCATTATTTAAGGACTTTATTGCATTATTTAAGGATTCTGCTGCATTATTTAAGGAATTTGCTGCATTATTTAAGGACTCTGCTAAATTATTTAAGGACTTTGTTGCATTATTTAATGACTCTGCTGCGGTATTTAAGGACTCTGCTGCATTATTTAAGGATTCTGCTGCAGTATTTAAGGACTCTGCTGCATTATTTAAGGACTTTGATGCATTATTTAAGGAGGCTGCTGCAGAATTTAAGGAATCTGCTGCATTACTTAAGGACTTTGTTGCATTATTTAAGGACTATGCTGCATTATTTAAGGACTCTGCTGCATTATTTATGGACTTTGCTGCATTATTTAAGTACTCTTCTGCATTATTTAAGGAATTTTTTGCATTATTTAAGGACTCTGCTGCATTATTTAAGGACTTTGTTGCATTATTTAAGGACTTTGATGCATTATTTAAGGACGCTGCTGCAGTATTTAAGGCCTCTGCTGCATTATTTAAGGACTCTGCTGCATTATTTAAGGACTTTGCTGCATTATTTAAGTACTCTGCTGCATTATTTAAGGAATTTTTTGCATTATTTAAGGACTCTGCTGCATTATTTAAGGACTTTGATGCATTATTTAAGGATGCTGCTGCAGAATTTAAGGAATCTGCTGCATTATTTAAGGACTTTGTTGCATTATTTAAGGACTCTGCTGCATTATTTAAGGACTCTGCTGCATTATTTAAGGACTTTGCTGCATTATTTAAGGACTCTGCTGTATTATTAAGGACGTTGCTGCATTAATTAAGGACTCTGCTGCATTATTTAAGTACTCTTCTGCATTATTTAAGGAATTTTTTGCATTATTTAAGGACTTTGCTGCATTATTTAAGTACTCTTCTGCATTATTTAAGGAATTTTTTGCATTATTTAAGGACTTTGCTGCATTATTTAAGTACTCTTCTGCATTATTTAAGGAATTTTTTGCATTATTTAAGGACTCTGCTGCATTATTTAAGGACTTTGTTGCATTATTTAAGGACTCTGCTGCATTATTTAAGGACGCTGCTGCAGTATTTAAGGCCTGTGCTGCATTATTTAAGGACTCTGCTGCATTATTTAAGGACTTTGCTGCATTATTTAAGTACTCTTCTGCATTATTTAAGGAATTTTTTGCATTATTTAAGGACTCTGCTGCATTATTTCAGGACTTTGTTGCATTATTTAAGGACTCTGCTGCAGTATTTAAGGACTCTGCTGCATTATTTAAGGACTTTGTTGCATTATTTAATGACTCTGCTGCGGTATTTAAGGACTCTGATGCATTATTTAAGGATGCTGCTGCAGAATTTAAGGAATCTGCTGCATTATTTAAGGACTTTGTTGCATTATTTAAGGACTCTGCTGCGGTATTTTCAGACTCTGCTGCATTATTTAAGGACTTTGATGCATTATTTAAGGACGCTGCTGCGAAATTTAACTAATCTGGTGCATTATTTAAGGACTTTGTTGCATTATTTAAGGGCTCTGCTGCATTATTTAATGAATTTGCTGCATTATATAAGGACTCTGCTGCATTATTTAAGGACTCTGCTGCGGTATTTTAGGACTCTGCTGCATTATATAAGGACTCTGCTGCATTATTTAAGGACTTTGCTGCATTATTTAAGGTCTCTCCTGCAGTATTTAAGGACTCTGCTGCATTATTTAAGGACTTTGTTGCATTATTTAAGGACTCTGCTGCATTATTTAAGGACTCTGCTGCTGTATTTAAGGACTCTGCTGCATTATTTAAGGACTCTGCTGCTGTATTTAAGGACTCTGCTGCATTATTTAAGGACTTTGCTGCTTTATTTAAGGACTTTGTTTCATTATTTAAGGACGCTGCTGCAGTATTTAAGGACTCTGCTGCATTATTTAAGGATGTTGCTGCATTATTTAAGGACTCTGCTGCATTATTTAATGACTCTGCTGTGGTATTTAAGGACTCTGCTGCATTATTTAAGGACTTTGTTGCATTATTTAAGGACTCTGCTGCATTATTTAAGGACGCTGCTGCAGTATTTAAGGCCTCTGCTGCATTATTTAAGGACTCTGCTGCATTATTTAAGGACTCTACTGCATTATTAAGGACGTTGCTGCATTATTTAAGGACTTTATTGCATTATTTAAGGATTCTGCTGCATTATTTAAGGACTCTGCTGCATTATTTAAGGAGTTTGATGCATTATTTAAGGACTCTGCTGCATTATTTAAGGACTTTGTTGCATTATTTAAGGATGCTGCTGCGGTATTTAAGGACTCTGCTGCATTATTTAAGGACTTTGCTGCATTATTTAACGATTCGGCTGCATTATTAAGGGTGTTGCTGCATTTTATTTAAGGAATTTATTGCATTATTTAAGGACTCTGTGCATTATTTAAGGAATTTGCTGCATTATTTAAGGACTCTGCTGCATTATTTAATGACTCTGCTGCGGTATTTAAGGACTCTGCTGCATCATTTAAGCACTCTGCTGATTTATTTAAGGACTTTGCTGCATTATTTAAGGACTCTGCTGTGGTATTTTAGGACTCTGATGCATTATTTAAATACTTTGATGCATTATTTAAGAACTCTGCTGCAGTATTTAAGGACTCTGCTGCATTATTTAATGTCTTTGATGCATTATTTAAGGACTCTTCTGCATTATTTAAGGACTTTGCTGCATTATTTAAGGACGCTGCTGCGGTATTTAAGGCCTCTGCTGCATTATTTAAGGACTTTGCTGCATTATTTAAGGACTCTGCTGCATTATTAAGGACGTTGCTGCATTATTTAAGGACTTTATTGCATTATTTAAGGATTCTGCTGCATTATTTAAGGAATTTCCTGCATTATTTAAGGACTTTGATGCATTATTTAAGAACTCTGCTGCAGTATTTAAGGACTCTGCTGCATTATTTAAGGACTCTGCTGCATTATTTAAGGACGCTGCTGCGGTATTTAAGGCCTCTGCTGCATTATTTAAGGACTTTGCTGCATTATTTAAGGACTCTATTGCATTATTTAGGGATTCTGCTGCATTATTTAAGGAATTTGCTGCATTATTTAAGGACTCTGTTGCATTATTTAAGGACTTTATTGCATTATTTAAGGATTCTGCTGCATTACTTAAGGAATTTGCTGCATTATTTAAGGACTCTGCTAAATTATTTAAGGACTTTGTTGCATTATTTAATGACTCTGCTGCGGTATTTAAGGACTCTGCTGCATTATTTAAGGATTCTGCTGCAGTATCTAAGGACTCTGCTGCATTATTTAAGGACTTTGATGCATTATTTAAGGAGGCTGCTGCAGAATTTAAGGAATCTGCTGCATTATTTAAGGACTTTGTTGCATTATTTAAGGACTATGCCGCATTATTTAAGGACTCTGCTGCATTATTTAAGGACTTTGCTGCATTATTTAAGTACTCTTCTGCATTATTTAAGGAATTTTTTGCATTATTTAAGGACTCTGCTGCATTATTTAAGGACTTTGTTGCATTATTTAAGGACTCTGCTGCATTATTTAAGGACGCTGCTGCAGTATTTAAGGTCTGTGCTGCATTATTTAAGGACTCTGCTGCATTATTTAAGGACTTTGCTGCATTATTTAAGTACTCTGCTGCATTATTTAAGGAATTTTTTGCATTATTTAAGGACTCTGCTGCATTATTTAAGGACTTTGATGCATTATTTAAGGATGCTGCTGCAGAATTTAAGGAATCTGCTGCATTATTTAAGGACTTTGTTCCATTATTTAAGGACTCTGCTGCATTATTTAAGGACTTTGCTGCATTATTTAAGGACTCTGCTGCATTATTTAAGGACTTTGCTGCATTATTTAAGGACTCTGCTGTATTATTAAGGACGTTGCTGCATTAATTAAGGACTCTGCTGCATTATTTAAGGACTTTGCTGCAGTATTTAAGGACTCTGATGCATTTTTTAAGGACTTTGATGCATTATTTAAGGACGCTGCTGCAGAATTTAAGGAGTCTGCTCCATTATTTAAGGACTTTGTTGCATTATTTAAGGACTGTGCTGCATTGTTTAAGGACCCTGCTGCATTATTTACGGACTTTGTTACATTATTTAAGTACTGTGCTGCATTATTTAAGGACGCTGCAGCAGTATTTAAGGACTCTGCTGCATTATTTAAGGACTTTGCTGCATTATTTAAGGACTCTGCTGCATTATTAAGGACTTTGCTGCATTATTTAAGGACTCTGCTGCAGTATTTAAGGACTCTGCTGCATTATTTAAGGACTTTGATGCATTATTTAGGGACGCTGCTGCATAATTTAAGGAATCTGCTGCATTATTTAAGGACTTTGCTGCATTATTTAAGGACTTTATTGCATTATTTAAGGATTCTGCTGCATTATTTAAGGAATTTGCTGCATTATTTAAGGACTCTGCTAAATTATTTAAGGACTTTGTTGCATTATTTAATGACTCTGCTGCGGTTTTTAAGGACTCTGCTGCATTATTTAAGGACTTTGATGCATTATTTAAGGAGGCTGCTGCAGAATTTAAGGAATCTGCTGCATTATTTAAGGACTTTGTTGCATTATTTAAGGACTATGCTGCATTATTTAAGGACTCTGCTGCATTATTTAAGGACTTTGCTGCATTATTTAAGTTCTCTTCTGCATTATTTAAGGAATTTTTTGCATTATTTAAGGACTCTGCTGCATTATTTAAGGACTTTGTTGCATTATTTAAGGACTCTGCTGCATTATTTAAGGACGCTGCTGCAGTATTTAAGGCCTGTGCTGCATTATTTAAGGACTCTGCTGCATTATTTAAGGACTTTGCTGCATTATTTAAGTACTCTTCTGCATTATTTAAGGAATTTTTTGCATTATTTAAGGACTCTGCTGCATTATTTAAGGACTTTGTTGCATTATTTAAGGACTCTGCTGCATTATTTAAGGACTTTGCTGCATTATTTAAGTACTCTGCTGCATTATTTAAGGAATTTTTTGCATTATTTAAGGACTCTGCTGCATTATTTAAGGACTTTGATGCATTATTTAAGGATGCTGCTGCAGAATTTAAGGAATCTGCTGCATTATTTAAGGACTTTGTTCCATTATTTAAGGACTCTGCTGCATTATTTAAGGACTTTGCTGCATTATTTAAGGACTCTGCTGCATTATTTATGGACTTTGCTGCATTATTTAAGGACTCTGCTGTATTATTAAGGACGTTGCTGCATTAATTAAGGACTCTGCTGCATTATTTAAGGACTTTGCTGCAGTATTTAAGGACTCTGATGCATTTTTTAAGGACTTTGATGCATTATTTAAGGACGCTGCTGCAGAATTTAAGGAGTCTGCTCCATTATTTAAGGACTCTGTTGCATTATTTAAGGACTGTGCTGCATTGTTTAAGGACCCTGCTGCATTATTTAAGGACTTTGTTACATTATTTAAGTACTCTGCTGCATTATTTAAGGACGCTGCAGCAGTATTTAAGGACTCTGCTGCATTATTTAAGGACTTTGCTGCATTATTTAAGGACTCTGCTGCATTATTAAGGACTTTGCTGCATTATTTAAGGACTCTGCTGCAGTATTTAAGGACTCTGCTGCATTATTTAAGGACTTTGATGCATTATTTAAGGACGCTGCTGCAGAATTTAAGGAATCTGCTGCATTATTTAAGGACTTTGCTGCATTATTTAAGGACTTTATTGCATTATTTAAGGATTCTGCTGCATTATTTAAGGAATTTGCTGCATTATTTAAGGACTCTGCTAAATTATTTAAGGACTTTGTTGCATTATTTAATGACTCTGCTGCGGTATTTAAGGACTCTGCTGCATTATTTAAGGATTCTGCTGCAGTATTTAAGGACTCTGCTGCATTATTTAAGGACTTTGATGCATTATTTAAGGAGGCTGCTGCAGAATTTAAGGAATCTGCTGCATTACTTAAGGACTTTGTTGCATTATTTAAGGACTATGCTGCATTATTTAAGGACTCTGCTGCATTATTTATGGACTTTGCTGCATTATTTAAGTACTCTTCTGCATTATTTAAGGAATTTTTTGCATTATTTAAGGACTCTGCTGCATTATTTAAGGACTTTGTTGCATTATTTAAGGACTTTGATGCATTATTTAAGGACGCTGCTGCAGTATTTAAGGCCTCTGCTGCATTATTTAAGGACTCTGCTGCATTATTTAAGGACTTTGCTGCATTATTTAAGTACTCTGCTGCATTATTTAAGGAATTTTTTGCATTATTTAAGGACTCTGCTGCATTATTTAAGGACTTTGATGCATTATTTAAGGATGCTGCTGCAGAATTTAAGGAATCTGCTGCATTATTTAAGGACTTTGTTGCATTATTTAAGGACTCTGCTGCATTATTTAAGGACTTTGCTGCATTATTTAAGGACTCTGCTGCATTATTTAAGGACTTTGCTGCATTATTTAAGGACTCTGCTGTATTATTAAGGACGTTGCTGCATTAATTAAGGACTCTGCTGCATTATTTAAGGACTTTGCTGCAGTATTTAAGGCCTCTGCTGCATTATTTAAGGACTTTGCTGCATTATTTAAGGACTCTGCTGCATTATTTAAGGACACTGCTGCGGTATTTAATTCCTCTGCTGCATTATTTAAGGACTTTGCTGCATTATTTAAGGACTCTGCTGCATTATTTAAGGACTTTGCTGCATTATTTAAGGACTCTGCTGCATTATTAAGGACTTTGCTGCATTATTTAAGGACTCTGCTGCAGTATTTAAGGACTCTGCTGCATTATTTAAGGACTTTGATGCATTATTTAGGGACGCTGCTGCATAATTTAAGGAATCTGCTGCATTATTTAAGGACTTTGCTGCATTATTTAAGGACTTTATTGCATTATTTAAGGATTCTGCTGCATTATTTAAGGAATTTGCTGCATTATTTAAGGACTCTGCTAAATTATTTAAGGACTTTGTTGCATTATTTAATGACTCTGCTGCGGTTTTTAAGGACTCTGCTGCATTATTTAAGGACTTTGTTGCATTATTTAAGGACTCTGCTGCATTATTTAAGGACGCTGCTGCAGTATTTAAGGCCTGTGCTGCATTATTTAAGGACTCTGCTGCATTATTTAAGGACTTTGCTGCATTATTTAAGTACTCTTCTGCATTATTTAAGGAATTTTTTGCATTATTTAAGGACTCTGCTGCATTATTTCAGGACTTTGTTGCATTATTTAAGGACTCTGCTGCAGTATTTAAGGACTCTGCTGCATTATTTAAGGACTTTGTTGCATTATTTAATGACTCTGCTGCGGTATTTAAGGACTCTGATGCATTATTTAAGGATGCTGCTGCAGAATTTAAGGAATCTGCTGCATTATTTAAGGACTTTGTTGCATTATTTAAGGACTCTGCTGCGGTATTTTCAGACTCTGCTGCATTATTTAAGGACTTTGATGCATTATTTAAGGACGCTGCTGCGAAATTTAACTAATCTGGTGCATTATTTAAGGACTTTGTTGCATTATTTAAGGGCTCTGCTGCATTATTTAATGAATTTGCTGCATTATATAAGGACTCTGCTGCATTATTTAAGGACTCTGCTGCGGTATTTTAGGACTCTGCTGCATTATATAAGGACTCTGCTGCATTATTTAAGGACTTTGCTGCATTATTTAAGGTCTCTCCTGCAGTATTTAAGGACTCTGCTGCATTATTTAAGGACTTTGTTGCATTATTTAAGGACTCTGCTGCATTATTTAAGGACTCTGCTGCTGTATTTAAGGACTCTGCTGCATTATTTAAGGACTCTGCTGCTGTATTTAAGGACTCTGCTGCATTATTTAAGGACTTTGCTGCTTTATTTAAGGACTTTGTTTCATTATTTAAGGACGCTGCTGCAGTATTTAAGGACTCTGCTGCATTATTTAAGGATGTTGCTGCATTATTTAAGGACTCTGCTGCATTATTTAATGACTCTGCTGTGGTATTTAAGGACTCTGCTGCATTATTTAAGGACTTTGTTGCATTATTTAAGGACTCTGCTGCATTATTTAAGGACGCTGCTGCAGTATTTAAGGCCTCTGCTGCATTATTTAAGGACTCTGCTGCATTATTTAAGGACTCTACTGCATTATTAAGGACGTTGCTGCATTATTTAAGGACTTTATTGCATTATTTAAGGATTCTGCTGCATTATTTAAGGACTCTGCTGCATTATTTAAGGAGTTTGATGCATTATTTAAGGACTCTGCTGCATTATTTAAGGACTTTGTTGCATTATTTAAGGATGCTGCTGCGGTATTTAAGGACTCTGCTGCATTATTTAAGGACTTTGCTGCATTATTTAACGATTCGGCTGCATTATTAAGGGTGTTGCTGCATTTTATTTAAGGAATTTATTGCATTATTTAAGGACTCTGTGCATTATTTAAGGAATTTGCTGCATTATTTAAGGACTCTGCTGCATTATTTAATGACTCTGCTGCGGTATTTAAGGACTCTGCTGCATCATTTAAGCACTCTGCTGATTTATTTAAGGACTTTGCTGCATTATTTAAGGACTCTGCTGTGGTATTTTAGGACTCTGATGCATTATTTAAATACTTTGATGCATTATTTAAGAACTCTGCTGCAGTATTTAAGGACTCTGCTGCATTATTTAATGTCTTTGATGCATTATTTAAGGACTCTTCTGCATTATTTAAGGACTTTGCTGCATTATTTAAGGACGCTGCTGCGGTATTTAAGGCCTCTGCTGCATTATTTAAGGACTTTGCTGCATTATTTAAGGACTCTGCTGCATTATTAAGGACGTTGCTGCATTATTTAAGGACTTTATTGCATTATTTAAGGATTCTGCTGCATTATTTAAGGAATTTCCTGCATTATTTAAGGACTTTGATGCATTATTTAAGAACTCTGCTGCAGTATTTAAGGACTCTGCTGCATTATTTAAGGACTCTGCTGCATTATTTAAGGACGCTGCTGCGGTATTTAAGGCCTCTGCTGCATTATTTAAGGACTTTGCTGCATTATTTAAGGACTCTATTGCATTATTTAAGGATTCTGCTGCATTATTTAAGGAATTTGCTGCATTATTTAAGGACTCTGTTGCATTATTTAAGGACTTTATTGCATTATTTAAGGATTCTGCTGCATTACTTAAGGAATTTGCTGCATTATTTAAGGACTCTGCTAAATTATTTAAGGACTTTGTTGCATTATTTAATGACTCTGCTGCGGTATTTAAGGACTCTGCTGCATTATTTAAGGATTCTGCTGCAGTATCTAAGGACTCTGCTGCATTATTTAAGGACTTTGATGCATTATTTAAGGAGGCTGCTGCAGAATTTAAGGAATCTGCTGCATTATTTAAGGACTTTGTTGCATTATTTAAGGACTATGCCGCATTATTTAAGGACTCTGCTGCATTATTTAAGGACTTTGCTGCATTATTTAAGTACTCTTCTGCATTATTTAAGGAATTTTTTGCATTATTTAAGGACTCTGCTGCATTATTTAAGGACTTTGTTGCATTATTTAAGGACTCTGCTGCATTATTTAAGGACGCTGCTGCAGTATTTAAGGTCTGTGCTGCATTATTTAAGGACTCTGCTGCATTATTTAAGGACTTTGCTGCATTATTTAAGTACTCTGCTGCATTATTTAAGGAATTTTTTGCATTATTTAAGGACTCTGCTGCATTATTTAAGGACTTTGATGCATTATTTAAGGATGCTGCTGCAGAATTTAAGGAATCTGCTGCATTATTTAAGGACTTTGTTCCATTATTTAAGGACTCTGCTGCATTATTTAAGGACTTTGCTGCATTATTTAAGGACTCTGCTGCATTATTTAAGGACTTTGCTGCATTATTTAAGGACTCTGCTGTATTATTAAGGACGTTGCTGCATTAATTAAGGACTCTGCTGCATTATTTAAGGACTTTGCTGCAGTATTTAAGGACTCTGATGCATTTTTTAAGGACTTTGATGCATTATTTAAGGACGCTGCTGCAGAATTTAAGGAGTCTGCTCCATTATTTAAGGACTTTGTTGCATTATTTAAGGACTGTGCTGCATTGTTTAAGGACCCTGCTGCATTATTTACGGACTTTGTTACATTATTTAAGTACTCTGCTGCATTATTTAAGGACGCTGCAGCAGTATTTAAGGACTCTGCTGCATTATTTAAGGACTTTGCTGCATTATTTAAGGACTCTGCTGCATTATTAAGGACTTTGCTGCATTATTTAAGGACTCTGCTGCAGTATTTAAGGACTCTGCTGCATTATTTAAGGACTTTGATGCATTATTTAGGGACGCTGCTGCATAATTTAAGGAATCTGCTGCATTATTTAAGGACTTTGCTGCATTATTTAAGGACTTTATTGCATTATTTAAGGATTCTGCTGCATTATTTAAGGAATTTGCTGCATTATTTAAGGACTCTGCTAAATTATTTAAGGACTTTGTTGCATTATTTAATGACTCTGCTGCGGTTTTTAAGGACTCTGCTGCATTATTTAAGGACTTTGATGCATTATTTAAGGAGGCTGCTGCAGAATTTAAGGAATCTGCTGCATTATTTAAGGACTTTGTTGCATTATTTAAGGACTATGCTGCATTATTTAAGGACTCTGCTGCATTATTTAAGGACTTTGCTGCATTATTTAAGTTCTCTTCTGCATTATTTAAGGAATTTTTTGCATTATTTAAGGACTCTGCTGCATTATTTAAGGACTTTGTTGCATTATTTAAGGACTCTGCTGCATTATTTAAGGACGCTGCTGCAGTATTTAAGGCCTGTGCTGCATTATTTAAGGACTCTGCTGCATTATTTAAGGACTTTGCTGCATTATTTAAGTACTCTTCTGCATTATTTAAGGAATTTTTTGCATTATTTAAGGACTCTGCTGCATTATTTAAGGACTTTGTTGCATTATTTAAGGACTCTGCTGCATTATTTAAGGACTTTGCTGCATTATTTAAGTACTCTGCTGCATTATTTAAGGAATTTTTTGCATTATTTAAGGACTCTGCTGCATTATTTAAGGACTTTGATGCATTATTTAAGGATGCTGCTGCAGAATTTAAGGAATCTGCTGCATTATTTAAGGACTTTGTTCCATTATTTAAGGACTCTGCTGCATTATTTAAGGACTTTGCTGCATTATTTAAGGACTCTGCTGCATTATTTATGGACTTTGCTGCATTATTTAAGGACTCTGCTGTATTATTAAGGACGTTGCTGCATTAATTAAGGACTCTGCTGCATTATTTAAGGACTTTGCTGCAGTATTTAAGGACTCTGATGCATTTTTTAAGGACTTTGATGCATTATTTAAGGACGCTGCTGCAGAATTTAAGGAGTCTGCTCCATTATTTAAGGACTCTGTTGCATTATTTAAGGACTGTGCTGCATTGTTTAAGGACCCTGCTGCATTATTTAAGGACTTTGTTACATTATTTAAGTACTCTGCTGCATTATTTAAGGACGCTGCAGCAGTATTTAAGGACTCTGCTGCATTATTTAAGGACTTTGCTGCATTATTTAAGGACTCTGCTGCATTATTAAGGACTTTGCTGCATTATTTAAGGACTCTGCTGCAGTATTTAAGGACTCTGCTGCATTATTTAAGGACTTTGATGCATTATTTAAGGACGCTGCTGCAGAATTTAAGGAATCTGCTGCATTATTTAAGGACTTTGCTGCATTATTTAAGGACTTTATTGCATTATTTAAGGATTCTGCTGCATTATTTAAGGAATTTGCTGCATTATTTAAGGACTCTGCTAAATTATTTAAGGACTTTGTTGCATTATTTAATGACTCTGCTGCGGTATTTAAGGACTCTGCTGCATTATTTAAGGATTCTGCTGCAGTATTTAAGGACTCTGCTGCATTATTTAAGGACTTTGATGCATTATTTAAGGAGGCTGCTGCAGAATTTAAGGAATCTGCTGCATTACTTAAGGACTTTGTTGCATTATTTAAGGACTATGCTGCATTATTTAAGGACTCTGCTGCATTATTTATGGACTTTGCTGCATTATTTAAGTACTCTTCTGCATTATTTAAGGAATTTTTTGCATTATTTAAGGACTCTGCTGCATTATTTAAGGACTTTGTTGCATTATTTAAGGACTTTGATGCATTATTTAAGGACGCTGCTGCAGTATTTAAGGCCTCTGCTGCATTATTTAAGGACTCTGCTGCATTATTTAAGGACTTTGCTGCATTATTTAAGTACTCTGCTGCATTATTTAAGGAATTTTTTGCATTATTTAAGGACTCTGCTGCATTATTTAAGGACTTTGATGCATTATTTAAGGATGCTGCTGCAGAATTTAAGGAATCTGCTGCATTATTTAAGGACTTTGTTGCATTATTTAAGGACTCTGCTGCATTATTTAAGGACTTTGCTGCATTATTTAAGGACTCTGCTGCATTATTTAAGGACTTTGCTGCATTATTTAAGGACTCTGCTGTATTATTAAGGACGTTGCTGCATTAATTAAGGACTCTGCTGCATTATTTAAGGACTTTGCTGCAGTATTTAAGGCCTCTGCTGCATTATTTAAGGACTTTGCTGCATTATTTAAGGACTCTGCTGCATTATTTAAGGACACTGCTGCGGTATTTAATTCCTCTGCTGCATTATTTAAGGACTTTGCTGCATTATTTAAGGACTCTGCTGCATTATTTAAGGACTTTGCTGCATTATTTAAGGACTCTGCTGCATTATTAAGGACTTTGCTGCATTATTTAAGGACTCTGCTGCAGTATTTAAGGACTCTGCTGCATTATTTAAGGACTTTGATGCATTATTTAGGGACGCTGCTGCATAATTTAAGGAATCTGCTGCATTATTTAAGGACTTTGCTGCATTATTTAAGGACTTTATTGCATTATTTAAGGATTCTGCTGCATTATTTAAGGAATTTGCTGCATTATTTAAGGACTCTGCTAAATTATTTAAGGACTTTGTTGCATTATTTAATGACTCTGCTGCGGTTTTTAAGGACTCTGCTGCATTATTTAAGGACTTTGTTGCATTATTTAAGGACTCTGCTGCATTATTTAAGGACGCTGCTGCAGTATTTAAGGCCTGTGCTGCATTATTTAAGGACTCTGCTGCATTATTTAAGGACTTTGCTGCATTATTTAAGTACTCTTCTGCATTATTTAAGGAATTTTTTGCATTATTTAAGGACTCTGCTGCATTATTTCAGGACTTTGTTGCATTATTTAAGGACTCTGCTGCAGTATTTAAGGACTCTGCTGCATTATTTAAGGACTTTGTTGCATTATTTAATGACTCTGCTGCGGTATTTAAGGACTCTGATGCATTATTTAAGGATGCTGCTGCAGAATTTAAGGAATCTGCTGCATTATTTAAGGACTTTGTTGCATTATTTAAGGACTCTGCTGCGGTATTTTCAGACTCTGCTGCATTATTTAAGGACTTTGATGCATTATTTAAGGACGCTGCTGCGAAATTTAACTAATCTGGTGCATTATTTAAGGACTTTGTTGCATTATTTAAGGGCTCTGCTGCATTATTTAATGAATTTGCTGCATTATATAAGGACTCTGCTGCATTATTTAAGGACTCTGCTGCGGTATTTTAGGACTCTGCTGCATTATATAAGGACTCTGCTGCATTATTTAAGGACTTTGCTGCATTATTTAAGGTCTCTCCTGCAGTATTTAAGGACTCTGCTGCATTATTTAAGGACTTTGTTGCATTATTTAAGGACTCTGCTGCATTATTTAAGGACTCTGCTGCTGTATTTAAGGACTCTGCTGCATTATTTAAGGACTCTGCTGCTGTATTTAAGGACTCTGCTGCATTATTTAAGGACTTTGCTGCTTTATTTAAGGACTTTGTTTCATTATTTAAGGACGCTGCTGCAGTATTTAAGGACTCTGCTGCATTATTTAAGGATGTTGCTGCATTATTTAAGGACTCTGCTGCATTATTTAATGACTCTGCTGTGGTATTTAAGGACTCTGCTGCATTATTTAAGGACTTTGTTGCATTATTTAAGGACTCTGCTGCATTATTTAAGGACGCTGCTGCAGTATTTAAGGCCTCTGCTGCATTATTTAAGGACTCTGCTGCATTATTTAAGGACTCTACTGCATTATTAAGGACGTTGCTGCATTATTTAAGGACTTTATTGCATTATTTAAGGATTCTGCTGCATTATTTAAGGACTCTGCTGCATTATTTAAGGAGTTTGATGCATTATTTAAGGACTCTGCTGCATTATTTAAGGACTTTGTTGCATTATTTAAGGATGCTGCTGCGGTATTTAAGGACTCTGCTGCATTATTTAAGGACTTTGCTGCATTATTTAACGATTCGGCTGCATTATTAAGGGTGTTGCTGCATTTTATTTAAGGAATTTATTGCATTATTTAAGGACTCTGTGCATTATTTAAGGAATTTGCTGCATTATTTAAGGACTCTGCTGCATTATTTAATGACTCTGCTGCGGTATTTAAGGACTCTGCTGCATCATTTAAGCACTCTGCTGATTTATTTAAGGACTTTGCTGCATTATTTAAGGACTCTGCTGTGGTATTTTAGGACTCTGATGCATTATTTAAATACTTTGATGCATTATTTAAGAACTCTGCTGCAGTATTTAAGGACTCTGCTGCATTATTTAATGTCTTTGATGCATTATTTAAGGACTCTTCTGCATTATTTAAGGACTTTGCTGCATTATTTAAGGACGCTGCTGCGGTATTTAAGGCCTCTGCTGCATTATTTAAGGACTTTGCTGCATTATTTAAGGACTCTGCTGCATTATTAAGGACGTTGCTGCATTATTTAAGGACTTTATTGCATTATTTAAGGATTCTGCTGCATTATTTAAGGAATTTCCTGCATTATTTAAGGACTTTGATGCATTATTTAAGAACTCTGCTGCAGTATTTAAGGACTCTGCTGCATTATTTAAGGACTCTGCTGCATTATTTAAGGACGCTGCTGCGGTATTTAAGGCCTCTGCTGCATTATTTAAGGACTTTGCTGCATTATTTAAGGACTCTATTGCATTATTTAAGGATTCTGCTGCATTATTTAAGGAATTTGCTGCATTATTTAAGGACTCTGTTGCATTATTTAAGGACTTTATTGCATTATTTAAGGATTCTGCTGCATTACTTAAGGAATTTGCTGCATTATTTAAGGACTCTGCTAAATTATTTAAGGACTTTGTTGCATTATTTAATGACTCTGCTGCGGTATTTAAGGACTCTGCTGCATTATTTAAGGATTCTGCTGCAGTATCTAAGGACTCTGCTGCATTATTTAAGGACTTTGATGCATTATTTAAGGAGGCTGCTGCAGAATTTAAGGAATCTGCTGCATTATTTAAGGACTTTGTTGCATTATTTAAGGACTATGCTGCATTATTTAAGGACTCTGCTGCATTATTTAAGGACTTTGCTGCATTATTTAAGTACTCTTCTGCATTATTTAAGGAATTTTTTGCATTATTTAAGGACTCTGCTGCATTATTTAAGGACTTTGTTGCATTATTTAAGGACTCTGCTGCATTATTTAAGGACGCTGCTGCAGTATTTAAGGTCTGTGCTGCATTATTTAAGGACTCTGCTGCATTATTTAAGGACTTTGCTGCATTATTTAAGTACTCTGCTGCATTATTTAAGGAATTTTTTGCATTATTTAAGGACTCTGCTGCATTATTTAAGGACTTTGATGCATTATTTAAGGATGCTGCTGCAGAATTTAAGGAATCTGCTGCATTATTTAAGGACTTTGTTGCATTATTTAAGGACTCTGCTGCATTATTTAAGGACTTTGCTGCATTATTTAAGGACTCTGCTGCATTATTTAAGGACTTTGCTGCATTATTTAAGGACTCTGCTGTATTATTAAGGACGTTGCTGCATTAATTAAGGACTCTGCTGCATTATTTAAGGACTTTGCTGCAGTATTTAAGGCCTCTGCTGCATTATTTAAGGACTTTGCTGCATTATTTAAGGACTCTGCTGCATTATTTAAGGACACTGCTGCGGTATTTAATTCCTCTGCTGCATTATTTAAGGACTTTGCTGCATTATTTAAGGACTCTGCTGCATTATTTAAGGACTTTGCTGCATTATTTAAGGACTCTGCTGCATTATTAAGGACTTTGCTGCATTATTTAAGGACTCTGCTGCAGTATTTAAGGACTCTGCTGCATTATTTAAGGACTTTGATGCATTATTTAGGGACGCTGCTGCATAATTTAAGGAATCTGCTGCATTATTTAAGGACTTTGCTGCATTATTTAAGGACTTTATTGCATTATTTAAGGATTCTGCTGCATTATTTAAGGAATTTGCTGCATTATTTAAGGACTCTGCTAAATTATTTAAGGACTTTGTTGCATTATTTAATGACTCTGCTGCGGTTTTTAAGGACTCTGCTGCATTATTTAAGGACTTTGTTGCATTATTTAAGGACTCTGCTGCATTATTTAAGGACGCTGCTGCAGTATTTAAGGCCTGTGCTGCATTATTTAAGGACTCTGCTGCATTATTTAAGGACTTTGCTGCATTATTTAAGTACTCTTCTGCATTATTTAAGGAATTTTTTGCATTATTTAAGGACTCTGCTGCATTATTTCAGGACTTTGTTGCATTATTTAAGGACTCTGCTGCAGTATTTAAGGACTCTGCTGCATTATTTAAGGACTTTGTTGCATTATTTAATGACTCTGCTGCGGTATTTAAGGACTCTGATGCATTATTTAAGGATGCTGCTGCAGAATTTAAGGAATCTGCTGCATTATTTAAGGACTTTGTTGCATTATTTAAGGACTCTGCTGCGGTATTTTCAGACTCTGCTGCATTATTTAAGGACTTTGATGCATTATTTAAGGACGCTGCTGCGAAATTTAACTAATCTGGTGCATTATTTAAGGACTTTGTTGCATTATTTAAGGGCTCTGCTGCATTATTTAATGAATTTGCTGCATTATATAAGGACTCTGCTGCATTATTTAAGGACTCTGCTGCGGTATTTTAGGACTCTGCTGCATTATATAAGGACTCTGCTGCATTATTTAAGGACTTTGCTGCATTATTTAAGGTCTCTCCTGCAGTATTTAAGGACTCTGCTGCATTATTTAAGGACTTTGTTGCATTATTTAAGGACTCTGCTGCATTATTTAAGGACTCTGCTGCTGTATTTAAGGACTCTGCTGCATTATTTAAGGACTCTGCTGCTGTATTTAAGGACTCTGCTGCATTATTTAAGGACTTTGCTGCTTTATTTAAGGACTTTGTTTCATTATTTAAGGACGCTGCTGCAGTATTTAAGGACTCTGCTGCATTATTTAAGGATGTTGCTGCATTATTTAAGGACTCTGCTGCATTATTTAATGACTCTGCTGTGGTATTTAAGGACTCTGCTGCATTATTTAAGGACTTTGTTGCATTATTTAAGGACTCTGCTGCATTATTTAAGGACGCTGCTGCAGTATTTAAGGCCTCTGCTGCATTATTTAAGGACTCTGCTGCATTATTTAAGGACTCTACTGCATTATTAAGGACGTTGCTGCATTATTTAAGGACTTTATTGCATTATTTAAGGATTCTGCTGCATTATTTAAGGACTCTGCTGCATTATTTAAGGAGTTTGATGCATTATTTAAGGACTCTGCTGCATTATTTAAGGACTTTGTTGCATTATTTAAGGATGCTGCTGCGGTATTTAAGGACTCTGCTGCATTATTTAAGGACTTTGCTGCATTATTTAACGATTCGGCTGCATTATTAAGGGTGTTGCTGCATTTTATTTAAGGAATTTATTGCATTATTTAAGGACTCTGTGCATTATTTAAGGAATTTGCTGCATTATTTAAGGACTCTGCTGCATTATTTAATGACTCTGCTGCGGTATTTAAGGACTCTGCTGCATCATTTAAGCACTCTGCTGATTTATTTAAGGACTTTGCTGCATTATTTAAGGACTCTGCTGTGGTATTTTAGGACTCTGATGCATTATTTAAATACTTTGATGCATTATTTAAGAACTCTGCTGCAGTATTTAAGGACTCTGCTGCATTATTTAATGTCTTTGATGCATTATTTAAGGACTCTTCTGCATTATTTAAGGACTTTGCTGCATTATTTAAGGACGCTGCTGCGGTATTTAAGGCCTCTGCTGCATTATTTAAGGACTTTGCTGCATTATTTAAGGACTCTGCTGCATTATTAAGGACGTTGCTGCATTATTTAAGGACTTTATTGCATTATTTAAGGATTCTGCTGCATTATTTAAGGAATTTCCTGCATTATTTAAGGACTTTGATGCATTATTTAAGAACTCTGCTGCAGTATTTAAGGACTCTGCTGCATTATTTAAGGAGTTTGATGCATTATTTAAGGACTCTGCTGCATTATTTAAGGACTTTGTTGCATTATTTAAGGATGCTGCTGCGGTATTTAAGGACTCTGCTGCATTATTTAAGGACTTTGCTGCATTATTTAACGATTCGGCTGCATTATTAAGGGTGTTGCTGCATTTTATTTAAGGAATTTATTGCATTATTTAAGGACTCTGTGCATTATTTAAGGAATTTGCTGCATTATTTAAGGACTCTGCTGCATTATTTAATGACTCTGCTGCGGTATTTAAGGACTCTGCTGCATCATTTAAGCACTCTGCTGATTTATTTAAGGACTTTGCTGCATTATTTAAGGACTCTGCTGTGGTATTTTAGGACTCTGATGCATTATTTAAATACTTTGATGCATTATTTAAGAACTCTGCTGCAGTATTTAAGGACTCTGCTGCATTATTTAATGTCTTTGATGCATTATTTAAGGACTCTTCTGCATTATTTAAGGACTTTGCTGCATTATTTAAGGACGCTGCTGCGGTATTTAAGGCCTCTGCTGCATTATTTAAGGACTTTGCTGCATTATTTAAGGACTCTGCTGCATTATTAAGGACGTTGCTGCATTATTTAAGGACTTTATTGCATTATTTAAGGATTCTGCTGCATTATTTAAGGAATTTCCTGCATTATTTAAGGACTTTGATGCATTATTTAAGAACTCTGCTGCAGTATTTAAGGACTCTGCTGCATTATTTAAGGACTCTGCTGCATTATTTAAGGACGCTGCTGCGGTATTTAAGGCCTCTGCTGCATTATTTAAGGACTTTGCTGCATTATTTAAGGACTCTATTGCATTATTTAAGGATTCTGCTGCATTATTTAAGGAATTTGCTGCATTATTTAAGGACTCTGTTGCATTATTTAAGGACTTTATTGCATTATTTAAGGATTCTGCTGCATTACTTAAGGAATTTGCTGCATTATTTAAGGACTCTGCTAAATTATTTAAGGACTTTGTTGCATTATTTAATGACTCTGCTGCGGTATTTAAGGACTCTGCTGCATTATTTAAGGATTCTGCTGCAGTATCTAAGGACTCTGCTGCATTATTTAAGGACTTTGATGCATTATTTAAGGAGGCTGCTGCAGAATTTAAGGAATCTGCTGCATTATTTAAGGACTTTGTTGCATTATTTAAGGACTATGCTGCATTATTTAAGGACTCTGCTGCATTATTTAAGGACTTTGCTGCATTATTTAAGTACTCTTCTGCATTATTTAAGGAATTTTTTGCATTATTTAAGGACTCTGCTGCATTATTTAAGGACTTTGTTGCATTATTTAAGGACTCTGCTGCATTATTTAAGGACGCTGCTGCAGTATTTAAGGTCTGTGCTGCATTATTTAAGGACTCTGCTGCATTATTTAAGGACTTTGCTGCATTATTTAAGTACTCTGCTGCATTATTTAAGGAATTTTTTGCATTATTTAAGGACTCTGCTGCATTATTTAAGGACTTTGATGCATTATTTAAGGATGCTGCTGCAGAATTTAAGGAATCTGCTGCATTATTTAAGGACTTTGTTCCATTATTTAAGGACTCTGCTGCATTATTTAAGGACTTTGCTGCATTATTTAAGGACTCTGCTGCATTATTTAAGGACTTTGCTGCATTATTTAAGGACTCTGCTGTATTATTAAGGACGTTGCTGCATTAATTAAGGACTCTGCTGCATTATTTAAGGACTTTGCTGCAGTATTTAAGGACTCTGATGCATTTTTTAAGGACTTTGATGCATTATTTAAGGACGCTGCTGCAGAATTTAAGGAGTCTGCTCCATTATTTAAGGACTTTGTTGCATTATTTAAGGACTGTGCTGCATTGTTTAAGGACCCTGCTGCATTATTTACGGACTTTGTTACATTATTTAAGTACTCTGCTGCATTATTTAAGGACGCTGCAGCAGTATTTAAGGACTCTGCTGCATTATTTAAGGACTTTGCTGCATTATTTAAGGACTCTGCTGCATTATTAAGGACTTTGCTGCATTATTTAAGGACTCTGCTGCAGTATTTAAGGACTCTGCTGCATTATTTAAGGACTTTGATGCATTATTTAGGGACGCTGCTGCATAATTTAAGGAATCTGCTGCATTATTTAAGGACTTTGCTGCATTATTTAAGGACTTTATTGCATTATTTAAGGATTCTGCTGCATTATTTAAGGAATTTGCTGCATTATTTAAGGACTCTGCTAAATTATTTAAGGACTTTGTTGCATTATTTAATGACTCTGCTGCGGTTTTTAAGGACTCTGCTGCATTATTTAAGGACTTTGATGCATTATTTAAGGAGGCTGCTGCAGAATTTAAGGAATCTGCTGCATTATTTAAGGACTTTGTTGCATTATTTAAGGACTATGCTGCATTATTTAAGGACTCTGCTGCATTATTTAAGGACTTTGCTGCATTATTTAAGTTCTCTTCTGCATTATTTAAGGAATTTTTTGCATTATTTAAGGACTCTGCTGCATTATTTAAGGACTTTGTTGCATTATTTAAGGACTCTGCTGCATTATTTAAGGACGCTGCTGCAGTATTTAAGGCCTGTGCTGCATTATTTAAGGACTCTGCTGCATTATTTAAGGACTTTGCTGCATTATTTAAGTACTCTTCTGCATTATTTAAGGAATTTTTTGCATTATTTAAGGACTCTGCTGCATTATTTAAGGACTTTGTTGCATTATTTAAGGACTCTGCTGCATTATTTAAGGACTTTGCTGCATTATTTAAGTACTCTGCTGCATTATTTAAGGAATTTTTTGCATTATTTAAGGACTCTGCTGCATTATTTAAGGACTTTGATGCATTATTTAAGGATGCTGCTGCAGAATTTAAGGAATCTGCTGCATTATTTAAGGACTTTGTTCCATTATTTAAGGACTCTGCTGCATTATTTAAGGACTTTGCTGCATTATTTAAGGACTCTGCTGCATTATTTATGGACTTTGCTGCATTATTTAAGGACTCTGCTGTATTATTAAGGACGTTGCTGCATTAATTAAGGACTCTGCTGCATTATTTAAGGACTTTGCTGCAGTATTTAAGGACTCTGATGCATTTTTTAAGGACTTTGATGCATTATTTAAGGACGCTGCTGCAGAATTTAAGGAGTCTGCTCCATTATTTAAGGACTCTGTTGCATTATTTAAGGACTGTGCTGCATTGTTTAAGGACCCTGCTGCATTATTTAAGGACTTTGTTACATTATTTAAGTACTCTGCTGCATTATTTAAGGACGCTGCAGCAGTATTTAAGGACTCTGCTGCATTATTTAAGGACTTTGCTGCATTATTTAAGGACTCTGCTGCATTATTAAGGACTTTGCTGCATTATTTAAGGACTCTGCTGCAGTATTTAAGGACTCTGCTGCATTATTTAAGGACTTTGATGCATTATTTAAGGACGCTGCTGCAGAATTTAAGGAATCTGCTGCATTATTTAAGGACTTTGCTGCATTATTTAAGGACTTTATTGCATTATTTAAGGATTCTGCTGCATTATTTAAGGAATTTGCTGCATTATTTAAGGACTCTGCTAAATTATTTAAGGACTTTGTTGCATTATTTAATGACTCTGCTGCGGTATTTAAGGACTCTGCTGCATTATTTAAGGATTCTGCTGCAGTATTTAAGGACTCTGCTGCATTATTTAAGGACTTTGATGCATTATTTAAGGAGGCTGCTGCAGAATTTAAGGAATCTGCTGCATTACTTAAGGACTTTGTTGCATTATTTAAGAACTATGCTGCATTATTTAAGGACTCTGCTGCATTATTTATGGACTTTGCTGCATTATTTAAGTACTCTTCTGCATTATTTAAGGAATTTTTTGCATTATTTAAGGACTCTGCTGCATTATTTAAGGACTTTGTTGCATTATTTAAGGACTTTGATGCATTATTTAAGGACGCTGCTGCAGTATTTAAGGCCTCTGCTGCATTATTTAAGGACTCTGCTGCATTATTTAAGGACTTTGCTGCATTATTTAAGTACTCTGCTGCATTATTTAAGGAATTTTTTGCATTATTTAAGGACTCTGCTGCATTATTTAAGGACTTTGATGCATTATTTAAGGATGCTGCTGCAGAATTTAAGGAATCTGCTGCATTATTTAAGGACTTTGTTGCATTATTTAAGGACTCTGCTGCATTATTTAAGGACTTTGCTGCATTATTTAAGGACTCTGCTGCATTATTTAAGGACTTTGCTGCATTATTTAAGGACTCTGCTGTATTATTAAGGACGTTGCTGCATTAATTAAGGACTCTGCTGCATTATTTAAGGACTTTGCTGCAGTATTTAAGGCCTCTGCTGCATTATTTAAGGACTTTGCTGCATTATTTAAGGACTCTGCTGCATTATTTAAGGACACTGCTGCGGTATTTAATTCCTCTGCTGCATTATTTAAGGACTTTGCTGCATTATTTAAGGACTCTGCTGCATTATTTAAGGACTTTGCTGCATTATTTAAGGACTCTGCTGCATTATTAAGGACTTTGCTGCATTATTTAAGGACTCTGCTGCAGTATTTAAGGACTCTGCTGCATTATTTAAGGACTTTGATGCATTATTTAGGGACGCTGCTGCATAATTTAAGGAATCTGCTGCATTATTTAAGGACTTTGCTGCATTATTTAAGGACTTTATTGCATTATTTAAGGATTCTGCTGCATTATTTAAGGAATTTGCTGCATTATTTAAGGACTCTGCTAAATTATTTAAGGACTTTGTTGCATTATTTAATGACTCTGCTGCGGTTTTTAAGGACTCTGCTGCATTATTTAAGGACTTTGTTGCATTATTTAAGGACTCTGCTGCATTATTTAAGGACGCTGCTGCAGTATTTAAGGCCTGTGCTGCATTATTTAAGGACTCTGCTGCATTATTTAAGGACTTTGCTGCATTATTTAAGTACTCTTCTGCATTATTTAAGGAATTTTTTGCATTATTTAAGGACTCTGCTGCATTATTTCAGGACTTTGTTGCATTATTTAAGGACTCTGCTGCAGTATTTAAGGACTCTGCTGCATTATTTAAGGACTTTGTTGCATTATTTAATGACTCTGCTGCGGTATTTAAGGACTCTGATGCATTATTTAAGGATGCTGCTGCAGAATTTAAGGAATCTGCTGCATTATTTAAGGACTTTGTTGCATTATTTAAGGACTCTGCTGCGGTATTTTCAGACTCTGCTGCATTATTTAAGGACTTTGATGCATTATTTAAGGACGCTGCTGCGAAATTTAACTAATCTGGTGCATTATTTAAGGACTTTGTTGCATTATTTAAGGGCTCTGCTGCATTATTTAATGAATTTGCTGCATTATATAAGGACTCTGCTGCATTATTTAAGGACTCTGCTGCGGTATTTTAGGACTCTGCTGCATTATATAAGGACTCTGCTGCATTATTTAAGGACTTTGCTGCATTATTTAAGGTCTCTCCTGCAGTATTTAAGGACTCTGCTGCATTATTTAAGGACTTTGTTGCATTATTTAAGGACTCTGCTGCATTATTTAAGGACTCTGCTGCTGTATTTAAGGACTCTGCTGCATTATTTAAGGACTCTGCTGCTGTATTTAAGGACTCTGCTGCATTATTTAAGGACTTTGCTGCTTTATTTAAGGACTTTGTTTCATTATTTAAGGACGCTGCTGCAGTATTTAAGGACTCTGCTGCATTATTTAAGGATGTTGCTGCATTATTTAAGGACTCTGCTGCATTATTTAATGACTCTGCTGTGGTATTTAAGGACTCTGCTGCATTATTTAAGGACTTTGTTGCATTATTTAAGGACTCTGCTGCATTATTTAAGGACGCTGCTGCAGTATTTAAGGCCTCTGCTGCATTATTTAAGGACTCTGCTGCATTATTTAAGGACTCTACTGCATTATTAAGGACGTTGCTGCATTATTTAAGGACTTTATTGCATTATTTAAGGATTCTGCTGCATTATTTAAGGACTCTGCTGCATTATTTAAGGAGTTTGATGCATTATTTAAGGACTCTGCTGCATTATTTAAGGACTTTGTTGCATTATTTAAGGATGCTGCTGCGGTATTTAAGGACTCTGCTGCATTATTTAAGGACTTTGCTGCATTATTTAACGATTCGGCTGCATTATTAAGGGTGTTGCTGCATTTTATTTAAGGAATTTATTGCATTATTTAAGGACTCTGTGCATTATTTAAGGAATTTGCTGCATTATTTAAGGACTCTGCTGCATTATTTAATGACTCTGCTGCGGTATTTAAGGACTCTGCTGCATCATTTAAGCACTCTGCTGATTTATTTAAGGACTTTGCTGCATTATTTAAGGACTCTGCTGTGGTATTTTAGGACTCTGATGCATTATTTAAATACTTTGATGCATTATTTAAGAACTCTGCTGCAGTATTTAAGGACTCTGCTGCATTATTTAATGTCTTTGATGCATTATTTAAGGACTCTTCTGCATTATTTAAGGACTTTGCTGCATTATTTAAGGACGCTGCTGCGGTATTTAAGGCCTCTGCTGCATTATTTAAGGACTTTGCTGCATTATTTAAGGACTCTGCTGCATTATTAAGGACGTTGCTGCATTATTTAAGGACTTTATTGCATTATTTAAGGATTCTGCTGCATTATTTAAGGAATTTCCTGCATTATTTAAGGACTTTGATGCATTATTTAAGAACTCTGCTGCAGTATTTAAGGACTCTGCTGCATTATTTAAGGACTCTGCTGCATTATTTAAGGACGCTGCTGCGGTATTTAAGGCCTCTGCTGCATTATTTAAGGACTTTGCTGCATTATTTAAGGACTCTATTGCATTATTTAAGGATTCTGCTGCATTATTTAAGGAATTTGCTGCATTATTTAAGGACTCTGTTGCATTATTTAAGGACTTTATTGCATTATTTAAGGATTCTGCTGCATTACTTAAGGAATTTGCTGCATTATTTAAGGACTCTGCTAAATTATTTAAGGACTTTGTTGCATTATTTAATGACTCTGCTGCGGTATTTAAGGACTCTGCTGCATTATTTAAGGATTCTGCTGCAGTATCTAAGGACTCTGCTGCATTATTTAAGGACTTTGATGCATTATTTAAGGAGGCTGCTGCAGAATTTAAGGAATCTGCTGCATTATTTAAGGACTTTGTTGCATTATTTAAGGACTATGCTGCATTATTTAAGGACTCTGCTGCATTATTTAAGGACTTTGCTGCATTATTTAAGTACTCTTCTGCATTATTTAAGGAATTTTTTGCATTATTTAAGGACTCTGCTGCATTATTTAAGGACTTTGTTGCATTATTTAAGGACTCTGCTGCATTATTTAAGGACGCTGCTGCAGTATTTAAGGTCTGTGCTGCATTATTTAAGGACTCTGCTGCATTATTTAAGGACTTTGCTGCATTATTTAAGTACTCTGCTGCATTATTTAAGGAATTTTTTGCATTATTTAAGGACTCTGCTGCATTATTTAAGGACTTTGATGCATTATTTAAGGATGCTGCTGCAGAATTTAAGGAATCTGCTGCATTATTTAAGGACTTTGTTGCATTATTTAAGGACTCTGCTGCATTATTTAAGGACTTTGCTGCATTATTTAAGGACTCTGCTGCATTATTTAAGGACTTTGCTGCATTATTTAAGGACTCTGCTGTATTATTAAGGACGTTGCTGCATTAATTAAGGACTCTGCTGCATTATTTAAGGACTTTGCTGCAGTATTTAAGGCCTCTGCTGCATTATTTAAGGACTTTGCTGCATTATTTAAGGACTCTGCTGCATTATTTAAGGACACTGCTGCGGTATTTAATTCCTCTGCTGCATTATTTAAGGACTTTGCTGCATTATTTAAGGACTCTGCTGCATTATTTAAGGACTTTGCTGCATTATTTAAGGACTCTGCTGCATTATTAAGGACTTTGCTGCATTATTTAAGGACTCTGCTGCAGTATTTAAGGACTCTGCTGCATTATTTAAGGACTTTGATGCATTATTTAGGGACGCTGCTGCATAATTTAAGGAATCTGCTGCATTATTTAAGGACTTTGCTGCATTATTTAAGGACTTTATTGCATTATTTAAGGATTCTGCTGCATTATTTAAGGAATTTGCTGCATTATTTAAGGACTCTGCTAAATTATTTAAGGACTTTGTTGCATTATTTAATGACTCTGCTGCGGTTTTTAAGGACTCTGCTGCATTATTTAAGGACTTTGTTGCATTATTTAAGGACTCTGCTGCATTATTTAAGGACGCTGCTGCAGTATTTAAGGCCTGTGCTGCATTATTTAAGGACTCTGCTGCATTATTTAAGGACTTTGCTGCATTATTTAAGTACTCTTCTGCATTATTTAAGGAATTTTTTGCATTATTTAAGGACTCTGCTGCATTATTTCAGGACTTTGTTGCATTATTTAAGGACTCTGCTGCAGTATTTAAGGACTCTGCTGCATTATTTAAGGACTTTGTTGCATTATTTAATGACTCTGCTGCGGTATTTAAGGACTCTGATGCATTATTTAAGGATGCTGCTGCAGAATTTAAGGAATCTGCTGCATTATTTAAGGACTTTGTTGCATTATTTAAGGACTCTGCTGCGGTATTTTCAGACTCTGCTGCATTATTTAAGGACTTTGATGCATTATTTAAGGACGCTGCTGCGAAATTTAACTAATCTGGTGCATTATTTAAGGACTTTGTTGCATTATTTAAGGGCTCTGCTGCATTATTTAATGAATTTGCTGCATTATATAAGGACTCTGCTGCATTATTTAAGGACTCTGCTGCGGTATTTTAGGACTCTGCTGCATTATATAAGGACTCTGCTGCATTATTTAAGGACTTTGCTGCATTATTTAAGGTCTCTCCTGCAGTATTTAAGGACTCTGCTGCATTATTTAAGGACTTTGTTGCATTATTTAAGGACTCTGCTGCATTATTTAAGGACTCTGCTGCTGTATTTAAGGACTCTGCTGCATTATTTAAGGACTCTGCTGCTGTATTTAAGGACTCTGCTGCATTATTTAAGGACTTTGCTGCTTTATTTAAGGACTTTGTTTCATTATTTAAGGACGCTGCTGCAGTATTTAAGGACTCTGCTGCATTATTTAAGGATGTTGCTGCATTATTTAAGGACTCTGCTGCATTATTTAATGACTCTGCTGTGGTATTTAAGGACTCTGCTGCATTATTTAAGGACTTTGTTGCATTATTTAAGGACTCTGCTGCATTATTTAAGGACGCTGCTGCAGTATTTAAGGCCTCTGCTGCATTATTTAAGGACTCTGCTGCATTATTTAAGGACTCTACTGCATTATTAAGGACGTTGCTGCATTATTTAAGGACTTTATTGCATTATTTAAGGATTCTGCTGCATTATTTAAGGACTCTGCTGCATTATTTAAGGAGTTTGATGCATTATTTAAGGACTCTGCTGCATTATTTAAGGACTTTGTTGCATTATTTAAGGATGCTGCTGCGGTATTTAAGGACTCTGCTGCATTATTTAAGGACTTTGCTGCATTATTTAACGATTCGGCTGCATTATTAAGGGTGTTGCTGCATTTTATTTAAGGAATTTATTGCATTATTTAAGGACTCTGTGCATTATTTAAGGAATTTGCTGCATTATTTAAGGACTCTGCTGCATTATTTAATGACTCTGCTGCGGTATTTAAGGACTCTGCTGCATCATTTAAGCACTCTGCTGATTTATTTAAGGACTTTGCTGCATTATTTAAGGACTCTGCTGTGGTATTTTAGGACTCTGATGCATTATTTAAATACTTTGATGCATTATTTAAGAACTCTGCTGCAGTATTTAAGGACTCTGCTGCATTATTTAATGTCTTTGATGCATTATTTAAGGACTCTTCTGCATTATTTAAGGACTTTGCTGCATTATTTAAGGACGCTGCTGCGGTATTTAAGGCCTCTGCTGCATTATTTAAGGACTTTGCTGCATTATTTAAGGACTCTGCTGCATTATTAAGGACGTTGCTGCATTATTTAAGGACTTTATTGCATTATTTAAGGATTCTGCTGCATTATTTAAGGAATTTCCTGCATTATTTAAGGACTTTGATGCATTATTTAAGAACTCTGCTGCAGTATTTAAGGACTCTGCTGCATTATTTAAGGACTCTGCTGCATTATTTAAGGACGCTGCTGCGGTATTTAAGGCCTCTGCTGCATTATTTAAGGACTTTGCTGCATTATTTAAGGACTCTATTGCATTATTTAAGGATTCTGCTGCATTATTTAAGGAATTTGCTGCATTATTTAAGGACTCTGTTGCATTATTTAAGGACTTTATTGCATTATTTAAGGATTCTGCTGCATTACTTAAGGAATTTGCTGCATTATTTAAGGACTCTGCTAAATTATTTAAGGACTTTGTTGCATTATTTAATGACTCTGCTGCGGTATTTAAGGACTCTGCTGCATTATTTAAGGATTCTGCTGCAGTATCTAAGGACTCTGCTGCATTATTTAAGGACTTTGATGCATTATTTAAGGAGGCTGCTGCAGAATTTAAGGAATCTGCTGCATTATTTAAGGACTTTGTTGCATTATTTAAGGACTATGCTGCATTATTTAAGGACTCTGCTGCATTATTTAAGGACTTTGCTGCATTATTTAAGTACTCTTCTGCATTATTTAAGGAATTTTTTGCATTATTTAAGGACTCTGCTGCATTATTTAAGGACTTTGTTGCATTATTTAAGGACTCTGCTGCATTATTTAAGGACGCTGCTGCAGTATTTAAGGTCTGTGCTGCATTATTTAAGGACTCTGCTGCATTATTTAAGGACTTTGCTGCATTATTTAAGTACTCTGCTGCATTATTTAAGGAATTTTTTGCATTATTTAAGGACTCTGCTGCATTATTTAAGGACTTTGATGCATTATTTAAGGATGCTGCTGCAGAATTTAAGGAATCTGCTGCATTATTTAAGGACTTTGTTGCATTATTTAAGGACTCTGCTGCATTATTTAAGGACTTTGCTGCATTATTTAAGGACTCTGCTGCATTATTTAAGGACTTTGCTGCATTATTTAAGGACTCTGCTGTATTATTAAGGACGTTGCTGCATTAATTAAGGACTCTGCTGCATTATTTAAGGACTTTGCTGCAGTATTTAAGGCCTCTGCTGCATTATTTAAGGACTTTGCTGCATTATTTAAGGACTCTGCTGCATTATTTAAGGACACTGCTGCGGTATTTAATTCCTCTGCTGCATTATTTAAGGACTTTGCTGCATTATTTAAGGACTCTGCTGCATTATTTAAGGACTTTGCTGCATTATTTAAGGACTCTGCTGCATTATTAAGGACTTTGCTGCATTATTTAAGGACTCTGCTGCAGTATTTAAGGACTCTGCTGCATTATTTAAGGACTTTGATGCATTATTTAGGGACGCTGCTGCATAATTTAAGGAATCTGCTGCATTATTTAAGGACTTTGCTGCATTATTTAAGGACTTTATTGCATTATTTAAGGATTCTGCTGCATTATTTAAGGAATTTGCTGCATTATTTAAGGACTCTGCTAAATTATTTAAGGACTTTGTTGCATTATTTAATGACTCTGCTGCGGTTTTTAAGGACTCTGCTGCATTATTTAAGGACTTTGTTGCATTATTTAAGGACTCTGCTGCATTATTTAAGGACGCTGCTGCAGTATTTAAGGCCTGTGCTGCATTATTTAAGGACTCTGCTGCATTATTTAAGGACTTTGCTGCATTATTTAAGTACTCTTCTGCATTATTTAAGGAATTTTTTGCATTATTTAAGGACTCTGCTGCATTATTTCAGGACTTTGTTGCATTATTTAAGGACTCTGCTGCAGTATTTAAGGACTCTGCTGCATTATTTAAGGACTTTGTTGCATTATTTAATGACTCTGCTGCGGTATTTAAGGACTCTGATGCATTATTTAAGGATGCTGCTGCAGAATTTAAGGAATCTGCTGCATTATTTAAGGACTTTGTTGCATTATTTAAGGACTCTGCTGCGGTATTTTCAGACTCTGCTGCATTATTTAAGGACTTTGATGCATTATTTAAGGACGCTGCTGCGAAATTTAACTAATCTGGTGCATTATTTAAGGACTTTGTTGCATTATTTAAGGGCTCTGCTGCATTATTTAATGAATTTGCTGCATTATATAAGGACTCTGCTGCATTATTTAAGGACTCTGCTGCGGTATTTTAGGACTCTGCTGCATTATATAAGGACTCTGCTGCATTATTTAAGGACTTTGCTGCATTATTTAAGGTCTCTCCTGCAGTATTTAAGGACTCTGCTGCATTATTTAAGGACTTTGTTGCATTATTTAAGGACTCTGCTGCATTATTTAAGGACTCTGCTGCTGTATTTAAGGACTCTGCTGCATTATTTAAGGACTCTGCTGCTGTATTTAAGGACTCTGCTGCATTATTTAAGGACTTTGCTGCTTTATTTAAGGACTTTGTTTCATTATTTAAGGACGCTGCTGCAGTATTTAAGGACTCTGCTGCATTATTTAAGGATGTTGCTGCATTATTTAAGGACTCTGCTGCATTATTTAATGACTCTGCTGTGGTATTTAAGGACTCTGCTGCATTATTTAAGGACTTTGTTGCATTATTTAAGGACTCTGCTGCATTATTTAAGGACGCTGCTGCAGTATTTAAGGCCTCTGCTGCATTATTTAAGGACTCTGCTGCATTATTTAAGGACTCTACTGCATTATTAAGGACGTTGCTGCATTATTTAAGGACTTTATTGCATTATTTAAGGATTCTGCTGCATTATTTAAGGACTCTGCTGCATTATTTAAGGAGTTTGATGCATTATTTAAGGACTCTGCTGCATTATTTAAGGACTTTGTTGCATTATTTAAGGATGCTGCTGCGGTATTTAAGGACTCTGCTGCATTATTTAAGGACTTTGCTGCATTATTTAACGATTCGGCTGCATTATTAAGGGTGTTGCTGCATTTTATTTAAGGAATTTATTGCATTATTTAAGGACTCTGTGCATTATTTAAGGAATTTGCTGCATTATTTAAGGACTCTGCTGCATTATTTAATGACTCTGCTGCGGTATTTAAGGACTCTGCTGCATCATTTAAGCACTCTGCTGATTTATTTAAGGACTTTGCTGCATTATTTAAGGACTCTGCTGTGGTATTTTAGGACTCTGATGCATTATTTAAATACTTTGATGCATTATTTAAGAACTCTGCTGCAGTATTTAAGGACTCTGCTGCATTATTTAATGTCTTTGATGCATTATTTAAGGACTCTTCTGCATTATTTAAGGACTTTGCTGCATTATTTAAGGACGCTGCTGCGGTATTTAAGGCCTCTGCTGCATTATTTAAGGACTTTGCTGCATTATTTAAGGACTCTGCTGCATTATTAAGGACGTTGCTGCATTATTTAAGGACTTTATTGCATTATTTAAGGATTCTGCTGCATTATTTAAGGAATTTCCTGCATTATTTAAGGACTTTGATGCATTATTTAAGAACTCTGCTGCAGTATTTAAGGACTCTGCTGCATTATTTAAGGACTCTGCTGCATTATTTAAGGACGCTGCTGCGGTATTTAAGGCCTCTGCTGCATTATTTAAGGACTTTGCTGCATTATTTAAGGACTCTATTGCATTATTTAAGGATTCTGCTGCATTATTTAAGGAATTTGCTGCATTATTTAAGGACTCTGTTGCATTATTTAAGGACTTTATTGCATTATTTAAGGATTCTGCTGCATTACTTAAGGAATTTGCTGCATTATTTAAGGACTCTGCTAAATTATTTAAGGACTTTGTTGCATTATTTAATGACTCTGCTGCGGTATTTAAGGACTCTGCTGCATTATTTAAGGATTCTGCTGCAGTATCTAAGGACTCTGCTGCATTATTTAAGGACTTTGATGCATTATTTAAGGAGGCTGCTGCAGAATTTAAGGAATCTGCTGCATTATTTAAGGACTTTGTTGCATTATTTAAGGACTATGCTGCATTATTTAAGGACTCTGCTGCATTATTTAAGGACTTTGCTGCATTATTTAAGTACTCTTCTGCATTATTTAAGGAATTTTTTGCATTATTTAAGGACTCTGCTGCATTATTTAAGGACTTTGTTGCATTATTTAAGGACTCTGCTGCATTATTTAAGGACGCTGCTGCAGTATTTAAGGTCTGTGCTGCATTATTTAAGGACTCTGCTGCATTATTTAAGGACTTTGCTGCATTATTTAAGTACTCTGCTGCATTATTTAAGGAATTTTTTGCATTATTTAAGGACTCTGCTGCATTATTTAAGGACTTTGATGCATTATTTAAGGATGCTGCTGCAGAATTTAAGGAATCTGCTGCATTATTTAAGGACTTTGTTCCATTATTTAAGGACTCTGCTGCATTATTTAAGGACTTTGCTGCATTATTTAAGGACTCTGCTGCATTATTTAAGGACTTTGCTGCATTATTTAAGGACTCTGCTGTATTATTAAGGACGTTGCTGCATTAATTAAGGACTCTGCTGCATTATTTAAGGACTTTGCTGCAGTATTTAAGGACTCTGATGCATTTTTTAAGGACTTTGATGCATTATTTAAGGACGCTGCTGCAGAATTTAAGGAGTCTGCTCCATTATTTAAGGACTTTGTTGCATTATTTAAGGACTGTGCTGCATTGTTTAAGGACCCTGCTGCATTATTTACGGACTTTGTTACATTATTTAAGTACTCTGCTGCATTATTTAAGGACGCTGCAGCAGTATTTAAGGACTCTGCTGCATTATTTAAGGACTTTGCTGCATTATTTAAGGACTCTGCTGCATTATTAAGGACTTTGCTGCATTATTTAAGGACTCTGCTGCAGTATTTAAGGACTCTGCTGCATTATTTAAGGACTTTGATGCATTATTTAGGGACGCTGCTGCATAATTTAAGGAATCTGCTGCATTATTTAAGGACTTTGCTGCATTATTTAAGGACTTTATTGCATTATTTAAGGATTCTGCTGCATTATTTAAGGAATTTGCTGCATTATTTAAGGACTCTGCTAAATTATTTAAGGACTTTGTTGCATTATTTAATGACTCTGCTGCGGTTTTTAAGGACTCTGCTGCATTATTTAAGGACTTTGATGCATTATTTAAGGAGGCTGCTGCAGAATTTAAGGAATCTGCTGCATTATTTAAGGACTTTGTTGCATTATTTAAGGACTATGCTGCATTATTTAAGGACTCTGCTGCATTATTTAAGGACTTTGCTGCATTATTTAAGTTCTCTTCTGCATTATTTAAGGAATTTTTTGCATTATTTAAGGACTCTGCTGCATTATTTAAGGACTTTGTTGCATTATTTAAGGACTCTGCTGCATTATTTAAGGACGCTGCTGCAGTATTTAAGGCCTGTGCTGCATTATTTAAGGACTCTGCTGCATTATTTAAGGACTTTGCTGCATTATTTAAGTACTCTTCTGCATTATTTAAGGAATTTTTTGCATTATTTAAGGACTCTGCTGCATTATTTAAGGACTTTGTTGCATTATTTAAGGACTCTGCTGCATTATTTAAGGACTTTGCTGCATTATTTAAGTACTCTGCTGCATTATTTAAGGAATTTTTTGCATTATTTAAGGACTCTGCTGCATTATTTAAGGACTTTGATGCATTATTTAAGGATGCTGCTGCAGAATTTAAGGAATCTGCTGCATTATTTAAGGACTTTGTTCCATTATTTAAGGACTCTGCTGCATTATTTAAGGACTTTGCTGCATTATTTAAGGACTCTGCTGCATTATTTATGGACTTTGCTGCATTATTTAAGGACTCTGCTGTATTATTAAGGACGTTGCTGCATTAATTAAGGACTCTGCTGCATTATTTAAGGACTTTGCTGCAGTATTTAAGGACTCTGATGCATTTTTTAAGGACTTTGATGCATTATTTAAGGACGCTGCTGCAGAATTTAAGGAGTCTGCTCCATTATTTAAGGACTCTGTTGCATTATTTAAGGACTGTGCTGCATTGTTTAAGGACCCTGCTGCATTATTTAAGGACTTTGTTACATTATTTAAGTACTCTGCTGCATTATTTAAGGACGCTGCAGCAGTATTTAAGGACTCTGCTGCATTATTTAAGGACTTTGCTGCATTATTTAAGGACTCTGCTGCATTATTAAGGACTTTGCTGCATTATTTAAGGACTCTGCTGCAGTATTTAAGGACTCTGCTGCATTATTTAAGGACTTTGATGCATTATTTAAGGACGCTGCTGCAGAATTTAAGGAATCTGCTGCATTATTTAAGGACTTTGCTGCATTATTTAAGGACTTTATTGCATTATTTAAGGATTCTGCTGCATTATTTAAGGAATTTGCTGCATTATTTAAGGACTCTGCTAAATTATTTAAGGACTTTGTTGCATTATTTAATGACTCTGCTGCGGTATTTAAGGACTCTGCTGCATTATTTAAGGATTCTGCTGCAGTATTTAAGGACTCTGCTGCATTATTTAAGGACTTTGATGCATTATTTAAGGAGGCTGCTGCAGAATTTAAGGAATCTGCTGCATTACTTAAGGACTTTGTTGCATTATTTAAGGACTATGCTGCATTATTTAAGGACTCTGCTGCATTATTTATGGACTTTGCTGCATTATTTAAGTACTCTTCTGCATTATTTAAGGAATTTTTTGCATTATTTAAGGACTCTGCTGCATTATTTAAGGACTTTGTTGCATTATTTAAGGACTTTGATGCATTATTTAAGGACGCTGCTGCAGTATTTAAGGCCTCTGCTGCATTATTTAAGGACTCTGCTGCATTATTTAAGGACTTTGCTGCATTATTTAAGTACTCTGCTGCATTATTTAAGGAATTTTTTGCATTATTTAAGGACTCTGCTGCATTATTTAAGGACTTTGATGCATTATTTAAGGATGCTGCTGCAGAATTTAAGGAATCTGCTGCATTATTTAAGGACTTTGTTGCATTATTTAAGGACTCTGCTGCATTATTTAAGGACTTTGCTGCATTATTTAAGGACTCTGCTGCATTATTTAAGGACTTTGCTGCATTATTTAAGGACTCTGCTGTATTATTAAGGACGTTGCTGCATTAATTAAGGACTCTGCTGCATTATTTAAGGACTTTGCTGCAGTATTTAAGGCCTCTGCTGCATTATTTAAGGACTTTGCTGCATTATTTAAGGACTCTGCTGCATTATTTAAGGACACTGCTGCGGTATTTAATTCCTCTGCTGCATTATTTAAGGACTTTGCTGCATTATTTAAGGACTCTGCTGTATTATTAAGGACGTTGCTGCATTAATTAAGGACTCTGCTGCATTATTTAAGGACTTTGCTGCATTATTTAAGGACTCTACTGCATTATTAAGGACGTTGCTGCATTATTTAAGGACTTTATTGCATTATTTAAGGATTCTGCTGCATTATTTAAGGACTCTGCTGCATTATTTAAGGAGTTTGATGCATTATTTAAGGACTCTGCTGCATTATTAAGGGCGTTGCTGCATTTTATTTAAGGAATTTATTGCATTATTTAAGGACTCTGTGCATTATTTAAGGAATTTGCTGCATTATTTAAGGAATCTGCTGCATTATTTAATGACTCTGCTGCGGTATTTAAGGACTCTGCTGCATCATTTAAGCACTCTGCTCCTTTATTTAAGGACTTTGCTGCATTATTTAAGATCTCTGCTGCAGTATTTAAGGACTCTGCTGCATTATTTAATGTCTTTGATGCATTATTTAAGGACTCTTCTGCATTATTTAAGGACTTTGCTGCATTATTTAAGGACGCTGCTGCGGTATTTAAGGCCTCTGCTGAATTATTTAAGGACTTTGCTGCATTATTTAAGGACTCTACTGCATTATTAAGGACGTTGCTGCATTATTTAAGGACTTTATTGCATTATTTAAGGATTCTGCTGCATTATTTAAGGAATTTCCTGCATTATTTAAGGACTTTGATGCATTATTTAAGAACTCTGCTGCAGTATTTAAGGACTCTGCTGCATTATTTAATGACTCTTCTGCATTATTTAAGGAATTTGCTGCAATATTTAAGGACTCTGCTGCATTATTTAATGACTCTGCTGCGGTATTTTAGGACTCTGCTGCATTATATAAGCACTCTGCTGCATTATTTAAGGACTTTGCTGCATTATTTAAGGACTCTGCTGCGGTATTTTTGGACTCTGCTGCATTATTTAAGGACTTTGATGCATTATTTAAGGACGCTGCTGCGAAATTTAAGGAATCTGCTGCATTATTTAAGGACTTTGTTGCATTATTTAAGGACTCTGCTGCATTATTTAATGAATTTGCTGCATTATTTAAGGACTCTGCTGCATTATTTAAGGACTCTGCTGCGGTATTTTAGGACTCTGCTGCGTTACATAAGGACTCTGCTGCATTATTTAAGGACTTTGCTGCATTATTTAAGGTCTCTACTGCAGTATTTAAGGACTCTGCTGCATTATTTCAGGACTTTGTTGCATTATTTAAGGACTCTGCTGCAGTATTTAAGGACTCTGCTGCATTATTTAAGGACTTTGTTGCATTATTTAATGACTCTGCTGCGGTATTTAAGGACTCTGATGCATTATTTAAGGATGCTGCTGCAGAATTTAAGGAATCTGCTGCATTATTTAAGGACTTTGTTGCATTATTTAAGGACTCTGCTGCGGTATTTTCGGACTCTGCTGCATTATTTAAGGACTTTGATGCATTATTTAAGGACGCTGCTGCGAAATTTAACTAATCTGGTGCATTATTTAAGGACTTTGTTGCATTATTTAAGGGCTCTGCTGCATTATTTAATGAATTTGCTGCATTATATAAGGACTCTGCTGCATTATTTAAGGACTCTGCTGCGGTATTTTAGGACTCTGCTGCATTATATAAGGACTTTGTTGCATTATTTAAGGACTCTACTGCATTATTTAATGAATTTGCTGCATTATATAAGGACTCTGCTGCATTATTTAAGGACTCTGCTGCTGTATTTAAGGACTCTGCTGCATTATTTAAGGACTTTGCTGCTTTATTTAAGGACTTTGTTTCATTATTTAAGGACGCTGCTGCAGTATTTAAGGACTCTGCTGCATTATTTAAGGATGTTGCTGCATTATTTAAGTACTCTTCTGCATTATTTAAGGAATTTTTTGCATTATTTAAGGACTCTGCTGCATTATTTAAGGACTTTGTTGCATTATTTAAGGACTCTGCTGCATTATTTAAGGAATTTTTTGCATTATTTAAGGACTCTGCTGCATTATTTAAGGACTTTGCTGCATTATTTAAGGACTCTGCTGCATTATTAAGGACTTTGCTGCATTATTTAAGGACTCTGCTGCAGTATTTAAGGACTCTGCTGCATTATTTAAGGACTTTGATGCATTATTTAAGGACGCTGCTGCAGAATTTAAGGAATCTGCTGCATTATTTAAGGACTTTGCTGCATTATTTAAGGACTTTATTGCATTATTTAAGGATTCTGCTGCATTATTTAAGGAATTTGCTGCATTATTTAAGGACTCTGCTAAATTATTTAAGGACTTTGTTGCATTATTTAATGACTCTGCTGCGGTATTTAAGGACTCTGCTGCATTATTTAAGGATTCTGCTGCAGTATTTAAGGACTCTGCTGCATTATTTAAGGACTTTGATGCATTATTTAAGGAGGCTGCTGCAGAATTTAAGGAATCTGCTGCATTACTTAAGGACTTTGTTGCATTATTTAAGGACTATGCTGCATTATTTAAGGACTCTGCTGCATTATTTATGGACTTTGCTGCATTATTTAAGTACTCTTCTGCATTATTTAAGGAATTTTTTGCATTATTTAAGGACTCTGCTGCATTATTTAAGGACTTTGTTGCATTATTTAAGGACTTTGATGCATTATTTAAGGACGCTGCTGCAGTATTTAAGGCCTCTGCTGCATTATTTAAGGACTCTGCTGCATTATTTAAGGACTTTGCTGCATTATTTAAGTACTCTGCTGCATTATTTAAGGAATTTTTTGCATTATTTAAGGACTCTGCTGCATTATTTAAGGACTTTGATGCATTATTTAAGGATGCTGCTGCAGAATTTAAGGAATCTGCTGCATTATTTAAGGACTTTGTTGCATTATTTAAGGACTCTGCTGCATTATTTAAGGACTTTGCTGCATTATTTAAGGACTCTGCTGCATTATTTAAGGACTTTGCTGCATTATTTAAGGACTCTGCTGTATTATTAAGGACGTTGCTGCATTAATTAAGGACTCTGCTGCATTATTTAAGGACTTTGCTGCAGTATTTAAGGCCTCTGCTGCATTATTTAAGGACTTTGCTGCATTATTTAAGGACTCTGCTGCATTATTTAAGGACACTGCTGCGGTATTTAATTCCTCTGCTGCATTATTTAAGGACTTTGCTGCATTATTTAAGGACTCTGCTGTATTATTAAGGACGTTGCTGCATTAATTAAGGACTCTGCTGCATTATTTAAGGACTTTGCTGCATTATTTAAGGACTCTACTGCATTATTAAGGACGTTGCTGCATTATTTAAGGACTTTATTGCATTATTTAAGGATTCTGCTGCATTATTTAAGGACTCTGCTGCATTATTTAAGGAGTTTGATGCATTATTTAAGGACTCTGCTGCATTATTAAGGGCGTTGCTGCATTTTATTTAAGGAATTTATTGCATTATTTAAGGACTCTGTGCATTATTTAAGGAATTTGCTGCATTATTTAAGGAATCTGCTGCATTATTTAATGACTCTGCTGCGGTATTTAAGGACTCTGCTGCATCATTTAAGCACTCTGCTCCTTTATTTAAGGACTTTGCTGCATTATTTAAGGACTCTGCTGTGGTATTTTAGGACTCTGCTGCATTATTTAAGGACTTTGATGCATTATTTAAGATCTCTGCTGCAGTATTTAAGGACTCTGCTGCATTATTTAATGTCTTTGATGCATTATTTAAGGACTCTTCTGCATTATTTAAGGACTTTGCTGCATTATTTAAGGACGCTGCTGCGGTATTTAAGGCCTCTGCTGAATTATTTAAGGACTTTGCTGCATTATTTAAGGACTCTGCTGCATTATTAAGGACGTTGCTGCATTATTTAAGGACTTTATTGCATTATTTAAGGATTCTGCTGCATTATTTAAGGAATTTCCTGCATTATTTAAGGACTTTGATGCATTATTTAAGAACTCTGCTGCAGTATTTAAGGACTCTGCTGCATTATTTAATGACTCTTCTGCATTATTTAAGGAATTTGCTGCAATATTTAAGGACTCTGCTGCATTATTTAATGACTCTGCTGCGGTATTTTAGGACTCTGCTGCATTATATAAGCACTCTGCTGCATTATTTAAGGACTTTGCTGCATTATTTAAGGACTCTGCTGCGGTATTTTTGGACTCTGCTGCATTATTTAAGGACTTTGATGCATTATTTAAGGACGCTGCTGCGAAATTTAAGGAATCTGCTGCATTATTTAAGGACTTTGTTGCATTATTTAAGGACTCTGCTGCATTATTTAATGAATTTGCTGCATTATTTAAGGACTCTGCTGCATTATTTAAGGACTCTGCTGCGGTATTTTAGGACTCTGCTGCGTTACATAAGGACTCTGCTGCATTATTTAAGGACTTTGCTGCATTATTTAAGGTCTCTACTGCAGTATTTAAGGACTCTGCTGCATTATTTCAGGACTTTGTTGCATTATTTAAGGACTCTGCTGCAGTATTTAAGGACTCTGCTGCATTATTTAAGGACTTTGTTGCATTATTTAATGACTCTGCTGCGGTATTTAAGGACTCTGATGCATTATTTAAGGATGCTGCTGCAGAATTTAAGGAATCTGCTGCATTATTTAAGGACTTTGTTGCATTATTTAAGGACTCTGCTGCGGTATTTTCGGACTCTGCTGCATTATTTAAGGACTTTGATGCATTATTTAAGGACGCTGCTGCGAAATTTAACTAATCTGGTGCATTATTTAAGGACTTTGTTGCATTATTTAAGGGCTCTGCTGCATTATTTAATGAATTTGCTGCATTATATAAGGACTCTGCTGCATTATTTAAGGACTCTGCTGCGGTATTTTAGGACTCTGCTGCATTATATAAGGACTTTGTTGCATTATTTAAGGACTCTGCTGCATTATTTAATGAATTTGCTGCATTATATAAGGACTCTGCTGCATTATTTAAGGACTCTGCTGCTGTATTTAAGGACTCTGCTGCATTATTTAAGGACTTTGCTGCTTTATTTAAGGACTTTGTTTCATTATTTAAGGACGCTGCTGCAGTATTTAAGGACTCTGCTGCATTATTTAAGGATGTTGCTGCATTATTTAAGTACTCTTCTGCATTATTTAAGGAATTTTTTGCATTATTTAAGGACTCTGCTGCATTATTTAAGGACTTTGTTGCATTATTTAAGGACTCTGCTGCATTATTTAAGGAATTTTTTACATTATTTAAGGACTCTGCTGCATTATTTAAGGACTTTGCTGCATTATTTAAGGACTCTGCTGCATTATTAAGGACTTTGCTGCATTATTTAAGGACTCTGCTGCAGTATTTAAGGACTCTGCTGCATTATTTAAGGACTTTGATGCATTATTTAAGGACGCTGCTGCAGAATTTAAGGAATCTGCTGCATTATTTAAGGACTTTGCTGCATTATTTAAGGACTTTATTGCATTATTTAAGGATTCTGCTGCATTATTTAAGGAATTTGCTGCATTATTTAAGGACTCTGCTAAATTATTTAAGGACTTTGTTGCATTATTTAATGACTCTGCTGCGGTATTTAAGGACTCTGCTGCATTATTTAAGGATTCTGCTGCAGTATTTAAGGACTCTGCTGCATTATTTAAGGACTTTGATGCATTATTTAAGGAGGCTGCTGCAGAATTTAAGGAATCTGCTGCATTACTTAAGGACTTTGTTGCATTATTTAAGGACTATGCTGCATTATTTAAGGACTCTGCTGCATTATTTATGGACTTTGCTGCATTATTTAAGTACTCTTCTGCATTATTTAAGGAATTTTTTGCATTATTTAAGGACTCTGCTGCATTATTTAAGGACTTTGTTGCATTATTTAAGGACTTTGATGCATTATTTAAGGACGCTGCTGCAGTATTTAAGGCCTCTGCTGCATTATTTAAGGACTCTGCTGCATTATTTAAGGACTTTGCTGCATTATTTAAGTACTCTGCTGCATTATTTAAGGAATTTTTTGCATTATTTAAGGACTCTGCTGCATTATTTAAGGACTTTGATGCATTATTTAAGGATGCTGCTGCAGAATTTAAGGAATCTGCTGCATTATTTAAGGACTTTGTTGCATTATTTAAGGACTCTGCTGCATTATTTAAGGACTTTGCTGCATTATTTAAGGACTCTGCTGCATTATTTAAGGACTTTGCTGCATTATTTAAGGACTCTGCTGTATTATTAAGGACGTTGCTGCATTAATTAAGGACTCTGCTGCATTATTTAAGGACTTTGCTGCAGTATTTAAGGCCTCTGCTGCATTATTTAAGGACTTTGCTGCATTATTTAAGGACTCTGCTGCATTATTTAAGGACACTGCTGCGGTATTTAATTCCTCTGCTGCATTATTTAAGGACTTTGCTGCATTATTTAAGGACTCTGCTGTATTATTAAGGACGTTGCTGCATTAATTAAGGACTCTGCTGCATTATTTAAGGACTTTGCTGCATTATTTAAGGACTCTACTGCATTATTAAGGACGTTGCTGCATTATTTAAGGACTTTATTGCATTATTTAAGGATTCTGCTGCATTATTTAAGGACTCTGCTGCATTATTTAAGGAGTTTGATGCATTATTTAAGGACTCTGCTGCATTATTAAGGGCGTTGCTGCATTTTATTTAAGGAATTTATTGCATTATTTAAGGACTCTGTGCATTATTTAAGGAATTTGCTGCATTATTTAAGGAATCTGCTGCATTATTTAATGACTCTGCTGCGGTATTTAAGGACTCTGCTGCATCATTTAAGCACTCTGCTCCTTTATTTAAGGACTTTGCTGCATTATTTAAGGACTCTGCTGTGGTATTTTAGGACTCTGCTGCATTATTTAAGGACTTTGATGCATTATTTAAGATCTCTGCTGCAGTATTTAAGGACTCTGCTGCATTATTTAATGTCTTTGATGCATTATTTAAGGACTCTTCTGCATTATTTAAGGACTTTGCTGCATTATTTAAGGACGCTGCTGCGGTATTTAAGGCCTCTGCTGAATTATTTAAGGACTTTGCTGCATTATTTAAGGACTCTACTGCATTATTAAGGACGTTGCTGCATTATTTAAGGACTTTATTGCATTATTTAAGGATTCTGCTGCATTATTTAAGGAATTTCCTGCATTATTTAAGGACTTTGATGCATTATTTAAGAACTCTGCTGCAGTATTTAAGGACTCTGCTGCATTATTTAATGACTCTTCTGCATTATTTAAGGAATTTGCTGCAATATTTAAGGACTCTGCTGCATTATTTAATGACTCTGCTGCGGTATTTTAGGACTCTGCTGCATTATATAAGCACTCTGCTGCATTATTTAAGGACTTTGCTGCATTATTTAAGGACTCTGCTGCGGTATTTTTGGACTCTGCTGCATTATTTAAGGACTTTGATGCATTATTTAAGGACGCTGCTGCGAAATTTAAGGAATCTGCTGCATTATTTAAGGACTTTGTTGCATTATTTAAGGACTCTGCTGCATTATTTAATGAATTTGCTGCATTATTTAAGGACTCTGCTGCATTATTTAAGGACTCTGCTGCGGTATTTTAGGACTCTGCTGCGTTACATAAGGACTCTGCTGCATTATTTAAGGACTTTGCTGCATTATTTAAGGTCTCTACTGCAGTATTTAAGGACTCTGCTGCATTATTTCAGGACTTTGTTGCATTATTTAAGGACTCTGCTGCAGTATTTAAGGACTCTGCTGCATTATTTAAGGACTTTGTTGCATTATTTAATGACTCTGCTGCGGTATTTAAGGACTCTGATGCATTATTTAAGGATGCTGCTGCAGAATTTAAGGAATCTGCTGCATTATTTAAGGACTTTGTTGCATTATTTAAGGACTCTGCTGCGGTATTTTCGGACTCTGCTGCATTATTTAAGGACTTTGATGCATTATTTAAGGACGCTGCTGCGAAATTTAACTAATCTGGTGCATTATTTAAGGACTTTGTTGCATTATTTAAGGGCTCTGCTGCATTATTTAATGAATTTGCTGCATTATATAAGGACTCTGCTGCATTATTTAAGGACTCTGCTGCGGTATTTTAGGACTCTGCTGCATTATATAAGGACTTTGTTGCATTATTTAAGGACTCTACTGCATTATTTAATGAATTTGCTGCATTATATAAGGACTCTGCTGCATTATTTAAGGACTCTGCTGCTGTATTTAAGGACTCTGCTGCATTATTTAAGGACTTTGCTGCTTTATTTAAGGACTTTGTTTCATTATTTAAGGACGCTGCTGCAGTATTTAAGGACTCTGCTGCATTATTTAAGGATGTTGCTGCATTATTTAAGTACTCTTCTGCATTATTTAAGGAATTTTTTGCATTATTTAAGGACTCTGCTGCATTATTTAAGGACTTTGTTGCATTATTTAAGGACTCTGCTGCATTATTTAAGGAATTTTTTGCATTATTTAAGGACTCTGCTGCATTATTTAAGGACTTTGCTGCATTATTTAAGGACTCTGCTGCATTATTAAGGACTTTGCTGCATTATTTAAGGACTCTGCTGCAGTATTTAAGGACTCTGCTGCATTATTTAAGGACTTTGATGCATTATTTAAGGACGCTGCTGCAGAATTTAAGGAATCTGCTGCATTATTTAAGGACTTTGCTGCATTATTTAAGGACTTTATTGCATTATTTAAGGATTCTGCTGCATTATTTAAGGAATTTGCTGCATTATTTAAGGACTCTGCTAAATTATTTAAGGACTTTGTTGCATTATTTAATGACTCTGCTGCGGTATTTAAGGACTCTGCTGCATTATTTAAGGATTCTGCTGCAGTATTTAAGGACTCTGCTGCATTATTTAAGGACTTTGATGCATTATTTAAGGAGGCTGCTGCAGAATTTAAGGAATCTGCTGCATTACTTAAGGACTTTGTTGCATTATTTAAGGACTATGCTGCATTATTTAAGGACTCTGCTGCATTATTTATGGACTTTGCTGCATTATTTAAGTACTCTTCTGCATTATTTAAGGAATTTTTTGCATTATTTAAGGACTCTGCTGCATTATTTAAGGACTTTGTTGCATTATTTAAGGACTTTGATGCATTATTTAAGGACGCTGCTGCAGTATTTAAGGCCTCTGCTGCATTATTTAAGGACTCTGCTGCATTATTTAAGGACTTTGCTGCATTATTTAAGTACTCTGCTGCATTATTTAAGGAATTTTTTGCATTATTTAAGGACTCTGCTGCATTATTTAAGGACTTTGATGCATTATTTAAGGATGCTGCTGCAGAATTTAAGGAATCTGCTGCATTATTTAAGGACTTTGTTGCATTATTTAAGGACTCTGCTGCATTATTTAAGGACTTTGCTGCATTATTTAAGGACTCTGCTGCATTATTTAAGGACTTTGCTGCATTATTTAAGGACTCTGCTGTATTATTAAGGACGTTGCTGCATTAATTAAGGACTCTGCTGCATTATTTAAGGACTTTGCTGCAGTATTTAAGGCCTCTGCTGCATTATTTAAGGACTTTGCTGCATTATTTAAGGACTCTGCTGCATTATTTAAGGACACTGCTGCGGTATTTAATTCCTCTGCTGCATTATTTAAGGACTTTGCTGCATTATTTAAGGACTCTGCTGTATTATTAAGGACGTTGCTGCATTAATTAAGGACTCTGCTGCATTATTTAAGGACTTTGCTGCATTATTTAAGGACTCTACTGCATTATTAAGGACGTTGCTGCATTATTTAAGGACTTTATTGCATTATTTAAGGATTCTGCTGCATTATTTAAGGACTCTGCTGCATTATTTAAGGAGTTTGATGCATTATTTAAGGACTCTGCTGCATTATTAAGGGCGTTGCTGCATTTTATTTAAGGAATTTATTGCATTATTTAAGGACTCTGTGCATTATTTAAGGAATTTGCTGCATTATTTAAGGAATCTGCTGCATTATTTAATGACTCTGCTGCGGTATTTAAGGACTCTGCTGCATCATTTAAGCACTCTGCTCCTTTATTTAAGGACTTTGCTGCATTATTTAAGGACTCTGCTGTGGTATTTTAGGACTCTGCTGCATTATTTAAGGACTTTGATGCATTATTTAAGATCTCTGCTGCAGTATTTAAGGACTCTGCTGCATTATTTAATGTCTTTGATGCATTATTTAGGGACTCTTCTGCATTATTTAAGGACTTTGCTGCATTATTTAAGGACGCTGCTGCGGTATTTAAGGCCTCTGCTGAATTATTTAAGGACTTTGCTGCATTATTTAAGGACTCTGCTGCATTATTAAGGACGTTGCTGCATTATTTAAGGACTTTATTGCATTATTTAAGGATTCTGCTGCATTATTTAAGGAATTTCCTGCATTATTTAAGGACTTTGATGCATTATTTAAGAACTCTGCTGCAGTATTTAAGGACTCTGCTGCATTATTTAATGACTCTTCTGCATTATTTAAGGAATTTGCTGCAATATTTAAGGACTCTGCTGCATTATTTAATGACTCTGCTGCGGTATTTTAGGACTCTGCTGCATTATATAAGCACTCTGCTGCATTATTTAAGGACTTTGCTGCATTATTTAAGGACTCTGCTGCGGTATTTTTGGACTCTGCTGCATTATTTAAGGACTTTGATGCATTATTTAAGGACGCTGCTGCGAAATTTAAGGAATCTGCTGCATTATTTAAGGACTTTGTTGCATTATTTAAGGACTCTGCTGCATTATTTAATGAATTTGCTGCATTATTTAAGGACTCTGCTGCATTATTTAAGGACTCTGCTGCGGTATTTTAGGACTCTGCTGCGTTACATAAGGACTCTGCTGCATTATTTAAGGACTTTGCTGCATTATTTAAGGTCTCTACTGCAGTATTTAAGGACTCTGCTGCATTATTTCAGGACTTTGTTGCATTATTTAAGGACTCTGCTGCAGTATTTAAGGACTCTGCTGCATTATTTAAGGACTTTGTTGCATTATTTAATGACTCTGCTGCGGTATTTAAGGACTCTGATGCATTATTTAAGGATGCTGCTGCAGAATTTAAGGAATCTGCTGCATTATTTAAGGACTTTGTTGCATTATTTAAGGACTCTGCTGCGGTATTTTCGGACTCTGCTGCATTATTTAAGGACTTTGATGCATTATTTAAGGACGCTGCTGCGAAATTTAACTAATCTGGTGCATTATTTAAGGACTTTGTTGCATTATTTAAGGGCTCTGCTGCATTATTTAATGAATTTGCTGCATTATATAAGGACTCTGCTGCATTATTTAAGGACTCTGCTGCGGTATTTTAGGACTCTGCTGCATTATATAAGGACTTTGTTGCATTATTTAAGGACTCTGCTGCATTATTTAATGAATTTGCTGCATTATATAAGGACTCTGCTGCATTATTTAAGGACTCTGCTGCTGTATTTAAGGACTCTGCTGCATTATTTAAGGACTTTGCTGCTTTATTTAAGGACTTTGTTTCATTATTTAAGGACGCTGCTGCAGTATTTAAGGACTCTGCTGCATTATTTAAGGATGTTGCTGCATTATTTAAGTACTCTTCTGCATTATTTAAGGAATTTTTTGCATTATTTAAGGACTCTGCTGCATTATTTAAGGACTTTGTTGCATTATTTAAGGACTCTGCTGCATTATTTAAGGAATTTTTTACATTATTTAAGGACTCTGCTGCATTATTTAAGGACTTTGCTGCATTATTTAAGGACTCTGCTGCATTATTAAGGACTTTGCTGCATTATTTAAGGACTCTGCTGCAGTATTTAAGGACTCTGCTGCATTATTTAAGGACTTTGATGCATTATTTAAGGACGCTGCTGCAGAATTTAAGGAATCTGCTGCATTATTTAAGGACTTTGCTGCATTATTTAAGGACTTTATTGCATTATTTAAGGATTCTGCTGCATTATTTAAGGAATTTGCTGCATTATTTAAGGACTCTGCTAAATTATTTAAGGACTTTGTTGCATTATTTAATGACTCTGCTGCGGTATTTAAGGACTCTGCTGCATTATTTAAGGATTCTGCTGCAGTATTTAAGGACTCTGCTGCATTATTTAAGGACTTTGATGCATTATTTAAGGAGGCTGCTGCAGAATTTAAGGAATCTGCTGCATTACTTAAGGACTTTGTTGCATTATTTAAGGACTATGCTGCATTATTTAAGGACTCTGCTGCATTATTTATGGACTTTGCTGCATTATTTAAGTACTCTTCTGCATTATTTAAGGAATTTTTTGCATTATTTAAGGACTCTGCTGCATTATTTAAGGACTTTGTTGCATTATTTAAGGACTTTGATGCATTATTTAAGGACGCTGCTGCAGTATTTAAGGCCTCTGCTGCATTATTTAAGGACTCTGCTGCATTATTTAAGGACTTTGCTGCATTATTTAAGTACTCTGCTGCATTATTTAAGGAATTTTTTGCATTATTTAAGGACTCTGCTGCATTATTTAAGGACTTTGATGCATTATTTAAGGATGCTGCTGCAGAATTTAAGGAATCTGCTGCATTATTTAAGGACTTTGTTGCATTATTTAAGGACTCTGCTGCATTATTTAAGGACTTTGCTGCATTATTTAAGGACTCTGCTGCATTATTTAAGGACTTTGCTGCATTATTTAAGGACTCTGCTGTATTATTAAGGACGTTGCTGCATTAATTAAGGACTCTGCTGCATTATTTAAGTACTCTTCTGCATTATTTAAGGAATTTTTTGCATTATTTAAGGACTCTGCTGCATTATTTAAGGACTTTGATGCATTATTTAAGGATGCTGCTGCAGAATTTAAGGAATCTGCTGCATTATTTAAGGACTTTGTTGCATTATTTAAGGACTCTGCTGCATTATTTAAGGACTTTGCTGCATTATTTAAGGACTCTGCTGCATTATTTAAGGACTTTGCTGCATTATTTAAGGACTCTGCTGTATTATTAAGGACGTTGCTGCATTAATTAAGGACTCTGCTGCATTATTTAAGGACTTTGCTGCAGTATTTAAGGCCTCTGCTGCATTATTTAAGGACTTTGCTGCATTATTTAAGGACTCTGCTGCATTATTTAAGGACACTGCTGCGGTATTTAATTCCTCTGCTGCATTATTTAAGGACTTTGCTGCATTATTTAAGGACTCTGCTGTATTATTAAGGACGTTGCTGCATTAATTAAGGACTCTGCTGCATTATTTAAGGACTTTGCTGCATTATTTAAGGACTCTACTGCATTATTAAGGACGTTGCTGCATTATTTAAGGACTTTATTGCATTATTTAAGGATTCTGCTGCATTATTTAAGGACTCTGCTGCATTATTTAAGGAGTTTGATGCATTATTTAAGGACTCTGCTGCATTATTAAGGGCGTTGCTGCATTTTATTTAAGGAATTTATTGCATTATTTAAGGACTCTGTGCATTATTTAAGGAATTTGCTGCATTATTTAAGGAATCTGCTGCATTATTTAATGACTCTGCTGCGGTATTTAAGGACTCTGCTGCATCATTTAAGCACTCTGCTCCTTTATTTAAGGACTTTGCTGCATTATTTAAGGACTCTGCTGTGGTATTTTAGGACTCTGCTGCATTATTTAAGGACTTTGATGCATTATTTAAGATCTCTGCTGCAGTATTTAAGGACTCTGCTGCATTATTTAATGTCTTTGATGCATTATTTAAGGACTCTTCTGCATTATTTAAGGACTTTGCTGCATTATTTAAGGACGCTGCTGCGGTATTTAAGGCCTCTGCTGAATTATTTAAGGACTTTGCTGCATTATTTAAGGACTCTGCTGCATTATTAAGGACGTTGCTGCATTATTTAAGGACTTTATTGCATTATTTAAGGATTCTGCTGCATTATTTAAGGAATTTCCTGCATTATTTAAGGACTTTGATGCATTATTTAAGAACTCTGCTGCAGTATTTAAGGACTCTGCTGCATTATTTAATGACTCTTCTGCATTATTTAAGGAATTTGCTGCAATATTTAAGGACTCTGCTGCATTATTTAATGACTCTGCTGCGGTATTTTAGGACTCTGCTGCATTATATAAGCACTCTGCTGCATTATTTAAGGACTTTGCTGCATTATTTAAGGACTCTGCTGCGGTATTTTTGGACTCTGCTGCATTATTTAAGGACTTTGATGCATTATTTAAGGACGCTGCTGCGAAATTTAAGGAATCTGCTGCATTATTTAAGGACTTTGTTGCATTATTTAAGGACTCTGCTGCATTATTTAATGAATTTGCTGCATTATTTAAGGACTCTGCTGCATTATTTAAGGACTCTGCTGCGGTATTTTAGGACTCTGCTGCGTTACATAAGGACTCTGCTGCATTATTTAAGGACTTTGCTGCATTATTTAAGGTCTCTACTGCAGTATTTAAGGACTCTGCTGCATTATTTCAGGACTTTGTTGCATTATTTAAGGACTCTGCTGCAGTATTTAAGGACTCTGCTGCATTATTTAAGGACTTTGTTGCATTATTTAATGACTCTGCTGCGGTATTTAAGGACTCTGATGCATTATTTAAGGATGCTGCTGCAGAATTTAAGGAATCTGCTGCATTATTTAAGGACTTTGTTGCATTATTTAAGGACTCTGCTGCGGTATTTTCGGACTCTGCTGCATTATTTAAGGACTTTGATGCATTATTTAAGGACGCTGCTGCGAAATTTAACTAATCTGGTGCATTATTTAAGGACTTTGTTGCATTATTTAAGGGCTCTGCTGCATTATTTAATGAATTTGCTGCATTATATAAGGACTCTGCTGCATTATTTAAGGACTCTGCTGCGGTATTTTAGGACTCTGCTGCATTATATAAGGACTTTGTTGCATTATTTAAGGACTCTGCTGCATTATTTAAGGACTCTGCTGCTGTATTTAAGGACTCTGCTGCATTATTTAAGGACTTTGCTGCTTTATTTAAGGACTTTGTTTCATTATTTAAGGACGCTGCTGCAGTATTTAAGGACTCTGCTGCATTATTTAAGGATGTTGCTGCATTATTTAAGTACTCTTCTGCATTATTTAAGGAATTTTTTGCATTATTTAAGGACTCTGCTGCATTATTTAAGGACTTTGTTGCATTATTTAAGGACTCTTCTGCATTATTTAAGGAATTTTTTGCATTATTTAAGGACTCTGCTGCATTATTTAAGGACTTTGCTGCATTATTTAAGGACTCTGCTGCATTATTAAGGACTTTGCTGCATTATTTAAGGACTCTGCTGCAGTATTTAAGGACTCTGCTGCATTATTTAAGGACTTTGATGCATTATTTAAGGACGCTGCTGCAGAATTTAAGGAATCTGCTGCATTATTTAAGGACTTTGCTGCATTATTTAAGGACTTTATTGCATTATTTAAGGATTCTGCTGCATTATTTAAGGAATTTGCTGCATTATTTAAGGACTCTGCTAAATTATTTAAGGACTTTGTTGCATTATTTAATGACTCTGCTGCGGTATTTAAGGACTCTGCTGCATTATTTAAGGATTCTGCTGCAGTATTTAAGGACTCTGCTGCATTATTTAAGGACTTTGATGCATTATTTAAGGAGGCTGCTGCAGAATTTAAGGAATCTGCTGCATTACTTAAGGACTTTGTTGCATTATTTAAGGACTATGCTGCATTATTTAAGGACTCTGCTGCATTATTTATGGACTTTGCTGCATTATTTAAGTACTCTTCTGCATTATTTAAGGAATTTTTTGCATTACTTAAGGACTCTGCTGCATTATTTAAGGACTTTGTTGCATTATTTAAGGACTTTGATGCATTATTTAAGGACGCTGCTGCAGTATTTAAGGCCTCTGCTGCATTATTTAAGGACTCTGCTGCATTATTTAAGGACTTTGCTGCATTATTTAAGTACTCTGCTGCATTATTTAAGGAATTTTTTGCATTATTTAAGGACTCTGCTGCATTATTTAAGGACTTTGATGCATTATTTAAGGATGCTGCTGCAGAATTTAAGGAATCTGCTGCATTATTTAAGGACTTTGTTGCATTATTTAAGGACTCTGCTGCATTATTTAAGGACTTTGCTGCATTATTTAAGGACTCTGCTGCATTATTTAAGGACTTTGCTGCATTATTTAAGGACTCTGCTGTATTATTAAGGACGTTGCTGCATTAATTAAGGACTCTGCTGCATTATTTAAGGACTTTGCTGCAGTATTTAAGGCCTCTGCTGCATTATTTAAGAACTTTGCTGCATTATTTAAGGACTCTACTGCATTATTAAGGAAGTTGCTGCATTATTTAAGGACTTTATTGCATTATTTAAGGATTCTGCTGCATTATTTAAGGACTCCGCTGCATTATTTAAGGAGTTTGATGCATTATTTAAGGACTCTGCTGCATTATTTAAGGACTTTGTTGCATTATTTAAGGACTCGGCTGCATTATTAAGGGCGTTGCTGCATTTTATTTAAGGAATTTATTGCATTATTTAAGGACTCTGTGCATTATTTAAGGAATTTGCTGCATTATTTAAGGAATCTGCTGCATTATTTAATGACTCTGCTGCGGTATTTAAGGACTCTGCTGCATCATTTAAGCACTCTGCTCCTTTATTTAAGGACTTTGCTGCATTATTTAAGGACTCTGCTGTGGTATTTTAGGACTCTGCTGCATTATTTAAGGACTTTGATGCATTATTTAAGAACTCTGCTGCAGTATTTAAGGACTCTGCTGCATTATTTAATGTCTTTGATGCATTATTTAAGGACTCTTCTGCATTATTTAAGGACTTTGCTGCATTATTTAAGGACGCTGCTGCGGTATTTAAGGCCGCTGCTGCATTATTTAAGGACTTTGCTGCATTATTTAAGGACTCTGCTGCATTATTAAGGACGTTGCTGCATTATTTAAGGACTCTGCTGCAGTATTTAAGGATTCTGCTGCATTATTTAAGGAATTTCCTGCATTATTTAAGGACTTTGATGCATTATTTAAGAACTCTGCTGCAGTATTTAAGGACTCTGCTGCATTATTTAATGACTCTTCTGCATTATTTAAGGAATTTGCTGCAATATTTAAGGACTCTGCTGCATTATTTAATGACTCTGCTGCGGTATTTTAGGACTCTGCTGCATTATATAAGCACTCTGCTGCATTATTTAAGGACTTTGCTGCATTATTTAAGGACTCTGCTGCGGTATTTTTGGACTCTGCTGCATTATTTAAGGACTTTGATGCATTATTTAAGGACGCTGCTGCGAAATTTAAGGAATCTGCTGCATTATTTAAGGACTTTGTTGCAGTATTGAAGGACTCTGCTGCATTATTTAATGAATTTGCTGCATTATTTAAGGACTCTGCTGCATTATTTAAGGACTCTGCTGCGGTATTTTAGGACTCTGCTGCGTTACATAAGGACTCTGCTGCATTATTTAAGGACTTTGCTGCATTATTTAAGGTCTCTACTGCAGTATTTAAGGACTCTGCTGCATTATTTAAGGACTTTGCTGCATTATTTAAGTACTCTGCTGCATTATTTAAGGAATTTTTTGCATTATTTAAGGACTCTGCTGCATTATTTAAGGACTTTGATGCATTATTTAAGGATGCTGCTGCAGAATTTAAGGAATCTGCTGCATTATTTAAGGACTTTGTTCCATTATTTAAGGACTCTGCTGCATTATTTAAGGACTTTGCTGCATTATTTAAGGACTCTGCTGCATTATTTAAGGACTTTGCTGCATTATTTAAGGACTCTGCTGTATTATTAAGGACGTTGCTGCATTAATTAAGGACTCTGCTGCATTATTTAAGGACTTTGCTGCAGTATTTAAGGACTCTGATGCATTTTTTAAGGACTTTGATGCATTATTTAAGGACGCTGCTGCAGAATTTAAGGAGTCTGCTCCATTATTTAAGGACTTTGTTGCATTATTTAAGGACTGTGCTGCATTGTTTAAGGACCCTGCTGCATTATTTACGGACTTTGTTACATTATTTAAGTACTCTGCTGCATTATTTAAGGACGCTGCAGCAGTATTTAAGGACTCTGCTGCATTATTTAAGGACTTTGCTGCATTATTTAAGGACTCTGCTGCATTATTAAGGACTTTGCTGCATTATTTAAGGACTCTGCTGCAGTATTTAAGGACTCTGCTGCATTATTTAAGGACTTTGATGCATTATTTAGGGACGCTGCTGCATAATTTAAGGAATCTGCTGCATTATTTAAGGACTTTGCTGCATTATTTAAGGACTTTATTGCATTATTTAAGGATTCTGCTGCATTATTTAAGGAATTTGCTGCATTATTTAAGGACTCTGCTAAATTATTTAAGGACTTTGTTGCATTATTTAATGACTCTGCTGCGGTTTTTAAGGACTCTGCTGCATTATTTAAGGACTTTGATGCATTATTTAAGGAGGCTGCTGCAGAATTTAAGGAATCTGCTGCATTATTTAAGGACTTTGTTGCATTATTTAAGGACTATGCTGCATTATTTAAGGACTCTGCTGCATTATTTAAGGACTTTGCTGCATTATTTAAGTTCTCTTCTGCATTATTTAAGGAATTTTTTGCATTATTTAAGGACTCTGCTGCATTATTTAAGGACTTTGTTGCATTATTTAAGGACTCTGCTGCATTATTTAAGGACGCTGCTGCAGTATTTAAGGCCTGTGCTGCATTATTTAAGGACTCTGCTGCATTATTTAAGAACTTTGCTGCATTATTTAAGTACTCTTCTGCATTATTTAAGGAATTTTTTGCATTATTTAAGGACTCTGCTGCATTATTTAAGGACTTTGTTGCATTATTTAAGGACTCTGCTGCATTATTTAAGGACTTTGCTGCATTATTTAAGTACTCTGCTGCATTATTTAAGGAATTTTTTGCATTATTTAAGGACTCTGCTGCATTATTTAAGGACTTTGATGCATTATTTAAGGATGCTGCTGCAGAATTTAAGGAATCTGCTGCATTATTTAAGGACTTTGTTCCATTATTTAAGGACTCTGCTGCATTATTTAAGGACTTTGCTGCATTATTTAAGGACTCTGCTGCATTATTTAAGGACTTTGCTGCATTATTTAAGGACTCTGCTGTATTATTAAGGACGTTGCTGCATTAATTAAGGACTCTGCTGCATTATTTAAGGACTTTGCTGCAGTATTTAAGGACTCTGATGCATTTTTTAAGGACTTTGATGCATTATTTAAGGACGCTGCTGCAGAATTTAAGGAGTCTGCTCCATTATTTAAGGACTCTGTTGCATTATTTAAGGACTGTGCTGCATTGTTTAAGGACCCTGCTGCATTATTTAAGGACTTTGTTACATTATTTAAGTACTCTGCTGCATTATTTAAGGACGCTGCAGCAGTATTTAAGGACTCTGCTGCATTATTTAAGGACTTTGCTGCATTATTTAAGGACTCTGCTGCATTATTAAGGACTTTGCTGCATTATTTAAGGACTCTGCTGCAGTATTTAAGGACTCTGCTGCATTATTTAAGGACTTTGATGCATTATTTAAGGACGCTGCTGCAGAATTTAAGGAATCTGCTGCATTATTTAAGGACTTTGCTGCATTATTTAAGGACTTTATTGCATTATTTAAGGATTCTGCTGCATTATTTAAGGAATTTGCTGCATTATTTAAGGACTCTGCTAAATTATTTAAGGACTTTGTTGCATTATTTAATGACTCTGCTGCGGTATTTTAGGACTCTGCTGCATTATTTAAGGATTCTGCTGCAGTATTTAAGGACTCTGCTGCATTATTTAAGGACTTTGATGCATTATTTAAGGAGGCTGCTGCAGAATTTAAGGAATCTGCTGCATTACTTAAGGACTTTGTTGCATTATTTAAGGACTATGCTGCATTATTTAAGGACTCTGCTGCATTATTTATGGACTTTGCTGCATTATTTAAGTACTCTTCTGCATTATTTAAGGAATTTTTTGCATTATTTAAGGACTCTGCTGCATTATTTAAGGACTTTGTTGCATTATTTAAGGACTTTGATGCATTATTTAAGGACGCTGCTGCAGTATTTAAGGCCTCTGCTGCATTATTTAAGGACTCTGCTGCATTATTTAAGGACTTTGCTGCATTATTTAAGTACTCTGCTGCATTATTTAAGGAATTTTTTGCATTATTTAAGGACTCTGCTGCATTATTTAAGGACTTTGATGCATTATTTAAGGATGCTGCTGCAGAATTTAAGGAATCTGCTGCATTATTTAAGGACTTTGTTGCATTATTTAAGGACTCTGCTGCATTATTTAAGGACTTTGCTGCATTATTTAAGGACTCTGCTGCATTATTTAAGGACTTTGCCGCATTATTTAAGGACTCTGCTGTATTATTAAGGACGTTGCTGCATTAATTAAGGACTCTGCTGCATTATTTAAGGACTTTGCTGCAGTATTTAAGGCCTCTGCTGCATTATTTAAGGACTTTGCTGCATTATTTAAGGACTCTGCTGCATTATTTAAGGACACTGCTGCGGTATTTAATTCCTCTGCTGCATTATTTAAGGACTTTGCTGCATTATTTAAGGACTCTGCTGTATTATTAAGGACGTTGCTGCATTAATTAAGGACTCTGCTGCATTATTTAAGGACTTTGCTGCATTATTTAAGGACTCTACTGCATTATTAAGGACGTTGCTGCATTATTTAAGGACTTTATTGCATTATTTAAGGATTCTGCTGCATTATTTAAGGACTCTGCTGCATTATTTAAGGAGTTTGATGCATTATTTAATGACTCTGCTGCATTATTAAGGGCGTTGCTGCATTTTATTTAAGGAATTTATTGCATTATTTAAGGACTCTGTGCATTATTTAAGGAATTTGCTGCATTATTTAAGGAATCTGCTGCATTATTTAATGACTCTGCTGCGGTATTTAAGGACTCTGCTGCATCATTTAAGCACTCTGCTCCTTTATTTAAGGACTTTGCTGCATTATTTAAGGACTCTGCTGTGGTATTTTAGGACTCTGCTGCATTATTTAAGGACTTTGATGCATTATTTAAGATCTCTGCTGCAGTATTTAAGGACTCTGCTGCATTATTTAATGTCTTTGATGCATTATTTAAGGACTCTTCTGCATTATTTAAGGACTTTGCTGCATTATTTAAGGACGCTGCTGCGGTATTTAAGGCCTCTGCTGAATTATTTAAGGACTTTGCTGCATTATTTAAGGACTCTGCTGCATTATTAAGGACGTTGCTGCATTATTTAAGGACTTTATTGCATTATTTAAGGATTCTGCTGCATTATTTAAGGAATTTCCTGCATTATTTAAGGACTTTGATGCATTATTTAAGAACTCTGCTGCAGTATTTAAGGACTCTGCTGCATTATTTAATGACTCTTCTGCATTATTTAAGGAATTTGCTGCAATATTTAAGGACTCTGCTGCATTATTTAATGACTCTGCTGCGGTATTTTAGGACTCTGCTGCATTATATAAGCACTCTGCTGCATTATTTAAGGACTTTGCTGCATTATTTAAGGACTCTGCTGCGGTATTTTTGGACTCTGCTGCATTATTTAAGGACTTTGATGCATTATTTAAGGACGCTGCTGCGAAATTTAAGGAATCTGCTGCATTATTTAAGGACTTTGTTGCATTATTTAAGGACTCTGCTGCATTATTTAATGAATTTGCTGCATTATTTAAGGACTCTGCTGCATTATTTAAGGACTCTGCTGCGGTATTTTAGGACTCTGCTGCGTTACATAAGGACTCTGCTGCATTATTTAAGGACTTTGCTGCATTATTTAAGGTCTCTACTGCAGTATTTAAGGACTCTGCTGCATTATTTCAGGACTTTGTTGCATTATTTAAGGACTCTGCTGCAGTATTTAAGGACTCTGCTGCATTATTTAAGGACTTTGTTGCATTATTTAATGACTCTGCTGCGGTATTTAAGGACTCTGATGCATTATTTAAGGATGCTGCTGCAGAATTTAAGGAATCTGCTGCATTATTTAAGGACTTTGTTGCATTATTTAAGGACTCTGCTGCGGTATTTTCGGACTCTGCTGCATTATTTAAGGACTTTGATGCATTATTTAAGGACGCTGCTGCGAAATTTAACTAATCTGGTGCATTATTTAAGGACTTTGTTGCATTATTTAAGGGCTCTGCTGCATTATTTAATGAATTTGCTGCATTATATAAGGACTCTGCTGCATTATTTAAGGACTCTGCTGCGGTATTTTAGGACTCTGCTGCATTATATAAGGACTTTGTTGCATTATTTAAGGACTCTGCTGCATTATTTAAGGACTCTGCTGCTGTATTTAAGGACTCTGCTGCATTATTTAAGGACTTTGCTGCTTTATTTAAGGACTTTGTTTCATTATTTAAGGACGCTGCTGCAGTATTTAAGGACTCTGCTGCATTATTTAAGGATGTTGCTGCATTATTTAAGTACTCTTCTGCATTATTTAAGGAATTTTTTGCATTATTTAAGGACTCTGCTGCATTATTTAAGGACTTTGTTGCATTATTTAAGGACTCTGCTGCATTATTTAAGGAATTTTTTGCATTATTTAAGGACTCTGCTGCATTATTTAAGGACTTTGCTGCATTATTTAAGGACTCTGCTGCATTATTAAGGACTTTGCTGCATTATTTAAGGACTCTGCTGCAGTATTTAAGGACTCTGCTGCATTATTTAAGGACTTTGATGCATTATTTAAGGACGCTGCTGCAGAATTTAAGGAATCTGCTGCATTATTTAAGGACTTTGCTGCATTATTTAAGGACTTTATTGCATTATTTAAGGATTCTGCTGCATTATTTAAGGAATTTGCTGCATTATTTAAGGACTCTGCTAAATTATTTAAGGACTTTGTTGCATTATTTAATGACTCTGCTGCGGTATTTAAGGACTCTGCTGCATTATTTAAGGATTCTGCTGCAGTATTTAAGGACTCTGCTGCATTATTTAAGGACTTTGATGCATTATTTAAGGAGGCTGCTGCAGAATTTAAGGAATCTGCTGCATTACTTAAGGACTTTGTTGCATTATTTAAGGACTATGCTGCATTATTTAAGGACTCTGCTGCATTATTTATGGACTTTGCTGCATTATTTAAGTACTCTTCTGCATTATTTAAGGAATTTTTTGCATTATTTAAGGACTCTGCTGCATTATTTAAGGACTTTGTTGCATTATTTAAGGACTTTGATGCATTATTTAAGGACGCTGCTGCAGTATTTAAGGCCTCTGCTGCATTATTTAAGGACTCTGCTGCATTATTTAAGGACTTTGCTGCATTATTTAAGTACTCTGCTGCATTATTTAAGGAATTTTTTGCATTATTTAAGGACTCTGCTGCATTATTTAAGGACTTTGATGCATTATTTAAGGATGCTGCTGCAGAATTTAAGGAATCTGCTGCATTATTTAAGGACTTTGTTGCATTATTTAAGGACTCTGCTGCATTATTTAAGGACTTTGCTGCATTATTTAAGGACTCTGCTGCATTATTTAAGGACTTTGCTGCATTATTTAAGGACTCTGCTGTATTATTAAGGACGTTGCTGCATTAATTAAGGACTCTGCTGCATTATTTAAGTACTCTTCTGCATTATTTAAGGAATTTTTTGCATTATTTAAGGACTCTGCTGCATTATTTAAGGACTTTGATGCATTATTTAAGGATGCTGCTGCAGAATTTAAGGAATCTGCTGCATTATTTAAGGACTTTGTTGCATTATTTAAGGACTCTGCTGCATTATTTAAGGACTTTGCTGCATTATTTAAGGACTCTGCTGCATTATTTAAGGACTTTGCTGCATTATTTAAGGACTCTGCTGTATTATTAAGGACGTTGCTGCATTAATTAAGGACTCTGCTGCATTATTTAAGGACTTTGCTGCAGTATTTAAGGCCTCTGCTGCATTATTTAAGGACTTTGCTGCATTATTTAAGGACTCTGCTGCATTATTTAAGGACACTGCTGCGGTATTTAATTCCTCTGCTGCATTATTTAAGGACTTTGCTGCATTATTTAAGGACTCTGCTGTATTATTAAGGACGTTGCTGCATTAATTAAGGACTCTGCTGCATTATTTAAGGACTTTGCTGCATTATTTAAGGACTCTACTGCATTATTAAGGACGTTGCTGCATTATTTAAGGACTTTATTGCATTATTTAAGGATTCTGCTGCATTATTTAAGGACTCTGCTGCATTATTTAAGGAGTTTGATGCATTATTTAAGGACTCTGCTGCATTATTAAGGGCGTTGCTGCATTTTATTTAAGGAATTTATTGCATTATTTAAGGACTCTGTGCATTATTTAAGGAATTTGCTGCATTATTTAAGGAATCTGCTGCATTATTTAATGACTCTGCTGCGGTATTTAAGGACTCTGCTGCATCATTTAAGCACTCTGCTCCTTTATTTAAGGACTTTGCTGCATTATTTAAGGACTCTGCTGTGGTATTTTAGGACTCTGCTGCATTATTTAAGGACTTTGATGCATTATTTAAGATCTCTGCTGCAGTATTTAAGGACTCTGCTGCATTATTTAATGTCTTTGATGCATTATTTAAGGACTCTTCTGCATTATTTAAGGACTTTGCTGCATTATTTAAGGACGCTGCTGCGGTATTTAAGGCCTCTGCTGAATTATTTAAGGACTTTGCTGCATTATTTAAGGACTCTGCTGCATTATTAAGGACGTTGCTGCATTATTTAAGGACTTTATTGCATTATTTAAGGATTCTGCTGCATTATTTAAGGAATTTCCTGCATTATTTAAGGACTTTGATGCATTATTTAAGAACTCTGCTGCAGTATTTAAGGACTCTGCTGCATTATTTAATGACTCTTCTGCATTATTTAAGGAATTTGCTGCAATATTTAAGGACTCTGCTGCATTATTTAATGACTCTGCTGCGGTATTTTAGGACTCTGCTGCATTATATAAGCACTCTGCTGCATTATTTAAGGACTTTGCTGCATTATTTAAGGACTCTGCTGCGGTATTTTTGGACTCTGCTGCATTATTTAAGGACTTTGATGCATTATTTAAGGACGCTGCTGCGAAATTTAAGGAATCTGCTGCATTATTTAAGGACTTTGTTGCATTATTTAAGGACTCTGCTGCATTATTTAATGAATTTGCTGCATTATTTAAGGACTCTGCTGCATTATTTAAGGACTCTGCTGCGGTATTTTAGGACTCTGCTGCGTTACATAAGGACTCTGCTGCATTATTTAAGGACTTTGCTGCATTATTTAAGGTCTCTACTGCAGTATTTAAGGACTCTGCTGCATTATTTCAGGACTTTGTTGCATTATTTAAGGACTCTGCTGCAGTATTTAAGGACTCTGCTGCATTATTTAAGGACTTTGTTGCATTATTTAATGACTCTGCTGCGGTATTTAAGGACTCTGATGCATTATTTAAGGATGCTGCTGCAGAATTTAAGGAATCTGCTGCATTATTTAAGGACTTTGTTGCATTATTTAAGGACTCTGCTGCGGTATTTTCGGACTCTGCTGCATTATTTAAGGACTTTGATGCATTATTTAAGGACGCTGCTGCGAAATTTAACTAATCTGGTGCATTATTTAAGGACTTTGTTGCATTATTTAAGGGCTCTGCTGCATTATTTAATGAATTTGCTGCATTATATAAGGACTCTGCTGCATTATTTAAGGACTCTGCTGCGGTATTTTAGGACTCTGCTGCATTATATAAGGACTTTGTTGCATTATTTAAGGACTCTGCTGCATTATTTAAGGACTCTGCTGCTGTATTTAAGGACTCTGCTGCATTATTTAAGGACTTTGCTGCTTTATTTAAGGACTTTGTTTCATTATTTAAGGACGCTGCTGCAGTATTTAAGGACTCTGCTGCATTATTTAAGGATGTTGCTGCATTATTTAAGTACTCTTCTGCATTATTTAAGGAATTTTTTGCATTATTTAAGGACTCTGCTGCATTATTTAAGGACTTTGTTGCATTATTTAAGGACTCTTCTGCATTATTTAAGGAATTTTTTGCATTATTTAAGGACTCTGCTGCATTATTTAAGGACTTTGCTGCATTATTTAAGGACTCTGCTGCATTATTAAGGACTTTGCTGCATTATTTAAGGACTCTGCTGCAGTATTTAAGGACTCTGCTGCATTATTTAAGGACTTTGATGCATTATTTAAGGACGCTGCTGCAGAATTTAAGGAATCTGCTGCATTATTTAAGGACTTTGCTGCATTATTTAAGGACTTTATTGCATTATTTAAGGATTCTGCTGCATTATTTAAGGAATTTGCTGCATTATTTAAGGACTCTGCTAAATTATTTAAGGACTTTGTTGCATTATTTAATGACTCTGCTGCGGTATTTAAGGACTCTGCTGCATTATTTAAGGATTCTGCTGCAGTATTTAAGGACTCTGCTGCATTATTTAAGGACTTTGATGCATTATTTAAGGAGGCTGCTGCAGAATTTAAGGAATCTGCTGCATTACTTAAGGACTTTGTTGCATTATTTAAGGACTATGCTGCATTATTTAAGGACTCTGCTGCATTATTTATGGACTTTGCTGCATTATTTAAGTACTCTTCTGCATTATTTAAGGAATTTTTTGCATTACTTAAGGACTCTGCTGCATTATTTAAGGACTTTGTTGCATTATTTAAGGACTTTGATGCATTATTTAAGGACGCTGCTGCAGTATTTAAGGCCTCTGCTGCATTATTTAAGGACTCTGCTGCATTATTTAAGGACTTTGCTGCATTATTTAAGTACTCTGCTGCATTATTTAAGGAATTTTTTGCATTATTTAAGGACTCTGCTGCATTATTTAAGGACTTTGATGCATTATTTAAGGATGCTGCTGCAGAATTTAAGGAATCTGCTGCATTATTTAAGGACTTTGTTGCATTATTTAAGGACTCTGCTGCATTATTTAAGGACTTTGCTGCATTATTTAAGGACTCTGCTGCATTATTTAAGGACTTTGCTGCATTATTTAAGGACTCTGCTGTATTATTAAGGACGTTGCTGCATTAATTAAGGACTCTGCTGCATTATTTAAGGACTTTGCTGCAGTATTTAAGGCCTCTGCTGCATTATTTAAGAACTTTGCTGCATTATTTAAGGACTCTACTGCATTATTAAGGAAGTTGCTGCATTATTTAAGGACTTTATTGCATTATTTAAGGATTCTGCTGCATTATTTAAGGACTCCGCTGCATTATTTAAGGAGTTTGATGCATTATTTAAGGACTCTGCTGCATTATTTAAGGACTTTGTTGCATTATTTAAGGACTCGGCTGCATTATTAAGGGCGTTGCTGCATTTTATTTAAGGAATTTATTGCATTATTTAAGGACTCTGTGCATTATTTAAGGAATTTGCTGCATTATTTAAGGAATCTGCTGCATTATTTAATGACTCTGCTGCGGTATTTAAGGACTCTGCTGCATCATTTAAGCACTCTGCTCCTTTATTTAAGGACTTTGCTGCATTATTTAAGGACTCTGCTGTGGTATTTTAGGACTCTGCTGCATTATTTAAGGACTTTGATGCATTATTTAAGAACTCTGCTGCAGTATTTAAGGACTCTGCTGCATTATTTAATGTCTTTGATGCATTATTTAAGGACTCTTCTGCATTATTTAAGGACTTTGCTGCATTATTTAAGGACGCTGCTGCGGTATTTAAGGCCGCTGCTGCATTATTTAAGGACTTTGCTGCATTATTTAAGGACTCTGCTGCATTATTAAGGACGTTGCTGCATTATTTAAGGACTCTGCTGCAGTATTTAAGGATTCTGCTGCATTATTTAAGGAATTTCCTGCATTATTTAAGGACTTTGATGCATTATTTAAGAACTCTGCTGCAGTATTTAAGGACTCTGCTGCATTATTTAATGACTCTTCTGCATTATTTAAGGAATTTGCTGCAATATTTAAGGACTCTGCTGCATTATTTAATGACTCTGCTGCGGTATTTTAGGACTCTGCTGCATTATATAAGCACTCTGCTGCATTATTTAAGGACTTTGCTGCATTATTTAAGGACTCTGCTGCGGTATTTTTGGACTCTGCTGCATTATTTAAGGACTTTGATGCATTATTTAAGGACGCTGCTGCGAAATTTAAGGAATCTGCTGCATTATTTAAGGACTTTGTTGCAGTATTGAAGGACTCTGCTGCATTATTTAATGAATTTGCTGCATTATTTAAGGACTCTGCTGCATTATTTAAGGACTCTGCTGCGGTATTTTAGGACTCTGCTGCGTTACATAAGGACTCTGCTGCATTATTTAAGGACTTTGCTGCATTATTTAAGGTCTCTACTGCAGTATTTAAGGACTCTGCTGCATTATTTAAGGACTTTGCTGCATTATTTAAGTACTCTGCTGCATTATTTAAGGAATTTTTTGCATTATTTAAGGACTCTGCTGCATTATTTAAGGACTTTGATGCATTATTTAAGGATGCTGCTGCAGAATTTAAGGAATCTGCTGCATTATTTAAGGACTTTGTTCCATTATTTAAGGACTCTGCTGCATTATTTAAGGACTTTGCTGCATTATTTAAGGACTCTGCTGCATTATTTAAGGACTTTGCTGCATTATTTAAGGACTCTGCTGTATTATTAAGGACGTTGCTGCATTAATTAAGGACTCTGCTGCATTATTTAAGGACTTTGCTGCAGTATTTAAGGACTCTGATGCATTTTTTAAGGACTTTGATGCATTATTTAAGGACGCTGCTGCAGAATTTAAGGAGTCTGCTCCATTATTTAAGGACTTTGTTGCATTATTTAAGGACTGTGCTGCATTGTTTAAGGACCCTGCTGCATTATTTACGGACTTTGTTACATTATTTAAGTACTCTGCTGCATTATTTAAGGACGCTGCAGCAGTATTTAAGGACTCTGCTGCATTATTTAAGGACTTTGCTGCATTATTTAAGGACTCTGCTGCATTATTAAGGACTTTGCTGCATTATTTAAGGACTCTGCTGCAGTATTTAAGGACTCTGCTGCATTATTTAAGGACTTTGATGCATTATTTAGGGACGCTGCTGCATAATTTAAGGAATCTGCTGCATTATTTAAGGACTTTGCTGCATTATTTAAGGACTTTATTGCATTATTTAAGGATTCTGCTGCATTATTTAAGGAATTTGCTGCATTATTTAAGGACTCTGCTAAATTATTTAAGGACTTTGTTGCATTATTTAATGACTCTGCTGCGGTTTTTAAGGACTCTGCTGCATTATTTAAGGACTTTGATGCATTATTTAAGGAGGCTGCTGCAGAATTTAAGGAATCTGCTGCATTATTTAAGGACTTTGTTGCATTATTTAAGGACTATGCTGCATTATTTAAGGACTCTGCTGCATTATTTAAGGACTTTGCTGCATTATTTAAGTTCTCTTCTGCATTATTTAAGGAATTTTTTGCATTATTTAAGGACTCTGCTGCATTATTTAAGGACTTTGTTGCATTATTTAAGGACTCTGCTGCATTATTTAAGGACGCTGCTGCAGTATTTAAGGCCTGTGCTGCATTATTTAAGGACTCTGCTGCATTATTTAAGAACTTTGCTGCATTATTTAAGTACTCTTCTGCATTATTTAAGGAATTTTTTGCATTATTTAAGGACTCTGCTGCATTATTTAAGGACTTTGTTGCATTATTTAAGGACTCTGCTGCATTATTTAAGGACTTTGCTGCATTATTTAAGTACTCTGCTGCATTATTTAAGGAATTTTTTGCATTATTTAAGGACTCTGCTGCATTATTTAAGGACTTTGATGCATTATTTAAGGATGCTGCTGCAGAATTTAAGGAATCTGCTGCATTATTTAAGGACTTTGTTCCATTATTTAAGGACTCTGCTGCATTATTTAAGGACTTTGCTGCATTATTTAAGGACTCTGCTGCATTATTTAAGGACTTTGCTGCATTATTTAAGGACTCTGCTGTATTATTAAGGACGTTGCTGCATTAATTAAGGACTCTGCTGCATTATTTAAGGACTTTGCTGCAGTATTTAAGGACTCTGATGCATTTTTTAAGGACTTTGATGCATTATTTAAGGACGCTGCTGCAGAATTTAAGGAGTCTGCTCCATTATTTAAGGACTCTGTTGCATTATTTAAGGACTGTGCTGCATTGTTTAAGGACCCTGCTGCATTATTTAAGGACTTTGTTACATTATTTAAGTACTCTGCTGCATTATTTAAGGACGCTGCAGCAGTATTTAAGGACTCTGCTGCATTATTTAAGGACTTTGCTGCATTATTTAAGGACTCTGCTGCATTATTAAGGACTTTGCTGCATTATTTAAGGACTCTGCTGCAGTATTTAAGGACTCTGCTGCATTATTTAAGGACTTTGATGCATTATTTAAGGACGCTGCTGCAGAATTTAAGGAATCTGCTGCATTATTTAAGGACTTTGCTGCATTATTTAAGGACTTTATTGCATTATTTAAGGATTCTGCTGCATTATTTAAGGAATTTGCTGCATTATTTAAGGACTCTGCTAAATTATTTAAGGACTTTGTTGCATTATTTAATGACTCTGCTGCGGTATTTAAGGACTCTGCTGCATTATTTAAGGATTCTGCTGCAGTATTTAAGGACTCTGCTGCATTATTTAAGGACTTTGATGCATTATTTAAGGAGGCTGCTGCAGAATTTAAGGAATCTGCTGCATTACTTAAGGACTTTGTTGCATTATTTAAGGACTATGCTGCATTATTTAAGGACTCTGCTGCATTATTTATGGACTTTGCTGCATTATTTAAGTACTCTTCTGCATTATTTAAGGAATTTTTTGCATTATTTAAGGACTCTGCTGCATTATTTAAGGACTTTGTTGCATTATTTAAGGACTTTGATGCATTATTTAAGGACGCTGCTGCAGTATTTAAGGCCTCTGCTGCATTATTTAAGGACTCTGCTGCATTATTTAAGGACTTTGCTGCATTATTTAAGTACTCTGCTGCATTATTTAAGGAATTTTTTGCATTATTTAAGGACTCTGCTGCATTATTTAAGGACTTTGATGCATTATTTAAGGATGCTGCTGCAGAATTTAAGGAATCTGCTGCATTATTTAAGGACTTTGTTGCATTATTTAAGGACTCTGCTGCATTATTTAAGGACTTTGCTGCATTATTTAAGGACTCTGCTGCATTATTTAAGGACTTTGCCGCATTATTTAAGGACTCTGCTGTATTATTAAGGACGTTGCTGCATTAATTAAGGACTCTGCTGCATTATTTAAGGACTTTGCTGCAGTATTTAAGGCCTCTGCTGCATTATTTAAGGACTTTGCTGCATTATTTAAGGACTCTGCTGCATTATTTAAGGACACTGCTGCGGTATTTAATTCCTCTGCTGCATTATTTAAGGACTTTGCTGCATTATTTAAGGACTCTGCTGTATTATTAAGGACGTTGCTGCATTAATTAAGGACTCTGCTGCATTATTTAAGGACTTTGCTGCATTATTTAAGGACTCTACTGCATTATTAAGGACGTTGCTGCATTATTTAAGGACTTTATTGCATTATTTAAGGATTCTGCTGCATTATTTAAGGACTCTGCTGCATTATTTAAGGAGTTTGATGCATTATTTAATGACTCTGCTGCATTATTAAGGGCGTTGCTGCATTTTATTTAAGGAATTTATTGCATTATTTAAGGACTCTGTGCATTATTTAAGGAATTTGCTGCATTATTTAAGGAATCTGCTGCATTATTTAATGACTCTGCTGCGGTATTTAAGGACTCTGCTGCATCATTTAAGCACTCTGCTCCTTTATTTAAGGACTTTGCTGCATTATTTAAGGACTCTGCTGTGGTATTTTAGGACTCTGCTGCATTATTTAAGGACTTTGATGCATTATTTAAGATCTCTGCTGCAGTATTTAAGGACTCTGCTGCATTATTTAATGTCTTTGATGCATTATTTAAGGACTCTTCTGCATTATTTAAGGACTTTGCTGCATTATTTAAGGACGCTGCTGCGGTATTTAAGGCCTCTGCTGAATTATTTAAGGACTTTGCTGCATTATTTAAGGACTCTGCTGCATTATTAAGGACGTTGCTGCATTATTTAAGGACTTTATTGCATTATTTAAGGATTCTGCTGCATTATTTAAGGAATTTCCTGCATTATTTAAGGACTTTGATGCATTATTTAAGAACTCTGCTGCAGTATTTAAGGACTCTGCTGCATTATTTAATGACTCTTCTGCATTATTTAAGGAATTTGCTGCAATATTTAAGGACTCTGCTGCATTATTTAATGACTCTGCTGCGGTATTTTAGGACTCTGCTGCATTATATAAGCACTCTGCTGCATTATTTAAGGACTTTGCTGCATTATTTAAGGACTCTGCTGCGGTATTTTTGGACTCTGCTGCATTATTTAAGGACTTTGATGCATTATTTAAGGACGCTGCTGCGAAATTTAAGGAATCTGCTGCATTATTTAAGGACTTTGTTGCATTATTTAAGGACTCTGCTGCATTATTTAATGAATTTGCTGCATTATTTAAGGACTCTGCTGCATTATTTAAGGACTCTGCTGCGGTATTTTAGGACTCTGCTGCGTTACATAAGGACTCTGCTGCATTATTTAAGGACTTTGCTGCATTATTTAAGGTCTCTACTGCAGTATTTAAGGACTCTGCTGCATTATTTCAGGACTTTGTTGCATTATTTAAGGACTCTGCTGCAGTATTTAAGGACTCTGCTGCATTATTTAAGGACTTTGTTGCATTATTTAATGACTCTGCTGCGGTATTTAAGGACTCTGATGCATTATTTAAGGATGCTGCTGCAGAATTTAAGGAATCTGCTGCATTATTTAAGGACTTTGTTGCATTATTTAAGGACTCTGCTGCGGTATTTTCGGACTCTGCTGCATTATTTAAGGACTTTGATGCATTATTTAAGGACGCTGCTGCGAAATTTAACTAATCTGGTGCATTATTTAAGGACTTTGTTGCATTATTTAAGGGCTCTGCTGCATTATTTAATGAATTTGCTGCATTATATAAGGACTCTGCTGCATTATTTAAGGACTCTGCTGCGGTATTTTAGGACTCTGCTGCATTATATAAGGACTTTGTTGCATTATTTAAGGACTCTGCTGCATTATTTAAGGACTCTGCTGCTGTATTTAAGGACTCTGCTGCATTATTTAAGGACTTTGCTGCTTTATTTAAGGACTTTGTTTCATTATTTAAGGACGCTGCTGCAGTATTTAAGGACTCTGCTGCATTATTTAAGGATGTTGCTGCATTATTTAAGTACTCTTCTGCATTATTTAAGGAATTTTTTGCATTATTTAAGGACTCTGCTGCATTATTTAAGGACTTTGTTGCATTATTTAAGGACTCTGCTGCATTATTTAAGGAATTTTTTGCATTATTTAAGGACTCTGCTGCATTATTTAAGGACTTTGCTGCATTATTTAAGGACTCTGCTGCATTATTAAGGACTTTGCTGCATTATTTAAGGACTCTGCTGCAGTATTTAAGGACTCTGCTGCATTATTTAAGGACTTTGATGCATTATTTAAGGACGCTGCTGCAGAATTTAAGGAATCTGCTGCATTATTTAAGGACTTTGCTGCATTATTTAAGGACTTTATTGCATTATTTAAGGATTCTGCTGCATTATTTAAGGAATTTGCTGCATTATTTAAGGACTCTGCTAAATTATTTAAGGACTTTGTTGCATTATTTAATGACTCTGCTGCGGTATTTAAGGACTCTGCTGCATTATTTAAGGATTCTGCTGCAGTATTTAAGGACTCTGCTGCATTATTTAAGGACTTTGATGCATTATTTAAGGAGGCTGCTGCAGAATTTAAGGAATCTGCTGCATTACTTAAGGACTTTGTTGCATTATTTAAGGACTATGCTGCATTATTTAAGGACTCTGCTGCATTATTTATGGACTTTGCTGCATTATTTAAGTACTCTTCTGCATTATTTAAGGAATTTTTTGCATTATTTAAGGACTCTGCTGCATTATTTAAGGACTTTGTTGCATTATTTAAGGACTTTGATGCATTATTTAAGGACGCTGCTGCAGTATTTAAGGCCTCTGCTGCATTATTTAAGGACTCTGCTGCATTATTTAAGGACTTTGCTGCATTATTTAAGTACTCTGCTGCATTATTTAAGGAATTTTTTGCATTATTTAAGGACTCTGCTGCATTATTTAAGGACTTTGATGCATTATTTAAGGATGCTGCTGCAGAATTTAAGGAATCTGCTGCATTATTTAAGGACTTTGTTGCATTATTTAAGGACTCTGCTGCATTATTTAAGGACTTTGCTGCATTATTTAAGGACTCTGCTGCATTATTTAAGGACTTTGCTGCATTATTTAAGGACTCTGCTGCATTATTTAATGAATTTGCTGCATTAATTAAGGACTCTGCTGCATTATTTAAGGACTTTGCTGCAGTATTTAAGGCCTCTGCTGCATTATTTAAGAACTTTGCTGCATTATTTAAGGACTCTACTGCATTATTAAGGAAGTTGCTGCATTATTTAAGGACTTTATTGCATTATTTAAGGATTCTGCTGCATTATTTAAGGACTCCGCTGCATTATTTAAGGAGTTTGATGCATTATTTAAGGACTCTGCTGCATTATTTAAGGACTTTGTTGCATTATTTAAGGACTCGGCTGCATTATTAAGGGCGTTGCTGCATTTTATTTAAGGAATTTATTGCATTATTTAAGGACTCTGTGCATTATTTAAGGAATTTGCTGCATTATTTAAGGAATCTGCTGCATTATTTAATGACTCTGCTGCGGTATTTAAGGACTCTGCTGCATCATTTAAGCACTCTGCTCCTTTATTTAAGGACTTTGCTGCATTATTTAAGGACTCTGCTGTGGTATTTTAGGACTCTGCTGCATTATTTAAGGACTTTGATGCATTATTTAAGAACTCTGCTGCAGTATTTAAGGACTCTGCTGCATTATTTAATGTCTTTGATGCATTATTTAAGGACTCTTCTGCATTATTTAAGGACTTTGCTGCATTATTTAAGGACGCTGCTGCGGTATTTAAGGCCGCTGCTGCATTATTTAAGGACTTTGCTGCATTATTTAAGGACTCTGCTGCATTATTAAGGACGTTGCTGCATTATTTAAGGACTCTGCTGCAGTATTTAAGGATTCTGCTGCATTATTTAAGGAATTTCCTGCATTATTTAAGGACTTTGATGCATTATTTAAGAACTCTGCTGCAGTATTTAAGGACTCTGCTGCATTATTTAATGACTCTTCTGCATTATTTAAGGAATTTGCTGCAATATTTAAGGACTCTGCTGCATTATTTAATGACTCTGCTGCGGTATTTTAGGACTCTGCTGCATTATATAAGCACTCTGCTGCATTATTTAAGGACTTTGCTGCATTATTTAAGGACTCTGCTGCGGTATTTTTGGACTCTGCTGCATTATTTAAGGACTTTGATGCATTATTTAAGGACGCTGCTGCGAAATTTAAGGAATCTGCTGCATTATTTAAGGACTTTGTTGCAGTATTGAAGGACTCTGCTGCATTATTTAATGAATTTGCTGCATTATTTAAGGACTCTGCTGCATTATTTAAGGACTCTGCTGCGGTATTTTAGGACTCTGCTGCGTTACATAAGGACTCTGCTGCATTATTTAAGGACTTTGCTGCATTATTTAAGGTCTCTACTGCAGTATTTAAGGACTCTGCTGCATTATTTAAGGACTTTGCTGCATTATTTAAGTACTCTGCTGCATTATTTAAGGAATTTTTTGCATTATTTAAGGACTCTGCTGCATTATTTAAGGACTTTGATGCATTATTTAAGGATGCTGCTGCAGAATTTAAGGAATCTGCTGCATTATTTAAGGACTTTGTTCCATTATTTAAGGACTCTGCTGCATTATTTAAGGACTTTGCTGCATTATTTAAGGACTCTGCTGCATTATTTAAGGACTTTGCTGCATTATTTAAGGACTCTGCTGTATTATTAAGGACGTTGCTGCATTAATTAAGGACTCTGCTGCATTATTTAAGGACTTTGCTGCAGTATTTAAGGACTCTGATGCATTTTTTAAGGACTTTGATGCATTATTTAAGGACGCTGCTGCAGAATTTAAGGAGTCTGCTCCATTATTTAAGGACTTTGTTGCATTATTTAAGGACTGTGCTGCATTGTTTAAGGACCCTGCTGCATTATTTACGGACTTTGTTACATTATTTAAGTACTCTGCTGCATTATTTAAGGACGCTGCAGCAGTATTTAAGGACTCTGCTGCATTATTTAAGGACTTTGCTGCATTATTTAAGGACTCTGCTGCATTATTAAGGACTTTGCTGCATTATTTAAGGACTCTGCTGCAGTATTTAAGGACTCTGCTGCATTATTTAAGGACTTTGATGCATTATTTAGGGACGCTGCTGCATAATTTAAGGAATCTGCTGCATTATTTAAGGACTTTGCTGCATTATTTAAGGACTTTATTGCATTATTTAAGGATTCTGCTGCATTATTTAAGGAATTTGCTGCATTATTTAAGGACTCTGCTAAATTATTTAAGGACTTTGTTGCATTATTTAATGACTCTGCTGCGGCTTTTAAGGACTCTGCTGCATTATTTAAGGACTTTGATGCATTATTTAAGGAGGCTGCTGCAGAATTTAAGGAATCTGCTGCATTATTTAAGGACTTTGTTGCATTATTTAAGGACTATGCTGCATTATTTAAGGACTCTGCTGCATTATTTAAGGACTTTGCTGCATTATTTAAGTTCTCTTCTGCATTATTTAAGGAATTTTTTGCATTATTTAAGGACTCTGCTGCATTATTTAAGGACTTTGTTGCATTATTTAAGGACTCTGCTGCATTATTTAAGGACGCTGCTGCAGTATTTAAGGCCTGTGCTGCATTATTTAAGGACTCTGCTGCATTATTTAAGGACTTTGCTGCATTATTTAAGTACTCTTCTGCATTATTTAAGGAATTTTTTGCATTATTTAAGGACTCTGCTGCATTATTTAAGGACTTTGTTGCATTATTTAAGGACTCTGCTGCATTATTTAAGGACTTTGCTGCATTATTTAAGTACTCTGCTGCATTATTTAAGGAATTTTTTGCATTATTTAAGGACTCTGCTGCATTATTTAAGGACTTTGATGCATTATTTAAGGATGCTGCTGCAGAATTTAAGGAATCTGCTGCATTATTTAAGGACTTTGTTCCATTATTTAAGGACTCTGCTGCATTATTTAAGGACTTTGCTGCATTATTTAAGGACTCTGCTGCATTATTTAAGGACTTTGCTGCATTATTTAAGGACTCTGCTGTATTATTAAGGACGTTGCTGCATTAATTAAGGACTCTGCTGCATTATTTAAGGACTTTGCTGCAGTATTTAAGGACTCTGATGCATTTTTTAAGGACTTTGATGCATTATTTAAGGACGCTGCTGCAGAATTTAAGGAGTCTGCTCCATTATTTAAGGACTCTGTTGCATTATTTAAGGACTGTGCTGCATTGTTTAAGGACCCTGCTGCATTATTTAAGGACTTTGTTACATTATTTAAGTACTCTGCTGCATTATTTAAGGACGCTGCTGCAGTATTTAAGGACTCTGCTGCATTATTTAAGGACTTTGCTGCATTATTTAAGGACTCTGCTGCATTATTAAGGACTTTGCTGCATTATTTAAGGACTCTGCTGCAGTATTTAAGGACTCTGCTGCATTATTTAAGGACTTTGATGCATTATTTAAGGACGCTGCTGCAGAATTTAAGGAATCTGCTGCATTATTTAAGGACTTTGCTGCATTATTTAAGGACTTTATTGCATTATTTAAGGATTCTGCTGCATTATTTAAGGAATTTGCTGCATTATTTAAGGACTCTGCTAAATTATTTAAGGACTTTGTTGCATTATTTAATGACTCTGCTGCGGTATTTAAGGACTCTGCTGCATTATTTAAGGATTCTGCTGCAGTATTTAAGGACTCTGCTGCATTATTTAAGGACTTTGATGCATTATTTAAGGAGGCTGCTGCAGAATTTAAGGAATCTGCTGCATTACTTAAGGACTTTGTTGCATTATTTAAGGACTATGCTGCATTATTTAAGGACTCTGCTGCATTATTTATGGACTTTGCTGCATTATTTAAGTACTCTTCTGCATTATTTAAGGATTTTTTTGCATTATTTAAGGACTCTGCTGCATTATTTAAGGACTTTGTTGCATTATTTAAGGACTTTGATGCATTATTTAAGGACGCTGCTGCAGTATTTAAGGCCTCTGCTGCATTATTTAAGGACTCTGCTGCATTATTTAAGGACTTTGCTGCATTATTTAAGTACTCTGCTGCATTATTTAAGGAATTTTTTGCATTATTTAAGGACTCTGCTGCATTATTTAAGGACTTTGATGCATTATTTAAGGATGCTGCTGCAGAATTTAAGGAATCTGCTGCATTATTTAAGGACTTTGTTGCATTATTTAAGGACTCTGCTGCATTATATAAGGACTTTGCTGCATTATTTAAGGACTCTGCTGCATTATTTAAGGACTTTGCTGCATTATTTAAGGACTCTGCTGTATTATTAAGGACGTTGCTGCATTAATTAAGGACTCTGCTGCATTATTTAAGGACTTTGCTGCAGTATTTAAGGCCTCTGCTGCATTATTTAAGGACTTTGCTGCATTATTTTAGGACTCTGCTGCATTATTTAAGGACACTGCTGCGGTATTTAATTCCTCTGCTGCATTATTTAAGGACTTTGCTGCATTATTTAAGGACTCTGCTGTATTATTAAGGACGTTGCTGCATTAATTAAGGACTCTGCTGCATTATTTAAGGACTTTGCTGCATTATTTAAGGACTCTACTGCATTATTAAGGACGTTGCTGCATTATTTAAGGACTTTATTGCATTATTTAAGGATTCTGCTGCATTATTTAAGGACTCTGCTGCATTATTTAAGGAGTTTGATGCATTATTTAAGGACTCTGCTGCATTATTAAGGGCGTTGCTGCATTTTATTTAAGGAATTTATTGCATTATTTAAGGACTCTGTGCATTATTTAAGGAATTTGCTGCATTATTTAAGGAATCTGCTGCATTATTTAATGACTCTGCTGCGGTATTTAAGGACTCTGCTGCATCATTTAAGCACTCTGCTCCTTTATTTAAGGACTTTGCTGCATTATTTAAGGACTCTGCTGTGGTATTTTAGGACTCTGCTGCATTATTTAAGGACTTTGATGCATTATTTAAGATCTCTGCTGCAGTATTTAAGGACTCTGCTGCATTATTTAATGTCTTTGATGCATTATTTAAGGACTCTTCTGCATTATTTAAGGACTTTGCTGCATTATTTAAGGACGCTGCTGCGGTATTTAAGGCCTCTGCTGAATTATTTAAGGACTTTGCTGCATTATTTAAGGACTCTGCTGCATTATTAAGGACGTTGCTGCATTATTTAAGGACTTTATTGCATTATTTAAGGATTCTGCTGCATTATTTAAGGAATTTCCTGCATTATTTAAGGACTTTGATGCATTATTTAAGAACTCTGCTGCAGTATTTAAGGACTCTGCTGCATTATTTAATGACTCTTCTGCATTATTTAAGGAATTTGCTGCAATATTTAAGGACTCTGCTGCATTATTTAATGACTCTGCTGCGGTATTTTAGGACTCTGCTGCATTATATAAGCACTCTGCTGCATTATTTAAGGACTTTGCTGCATTATTTAAGGACTCTGCTGCGGTATTTTTGGACTCTGCTGCATTATTTAAGGACTTTGATGCATTATTTAAGGACGCTGCTGCGAAATTTAAGGAATCTGCTGCATTATTTAAGGACTTTGTTGCATTATTTAAGGACTCTGCTGCATTATTTAATGAATTTGCTGCATTATTTAAGGACTCTGCTGCATTATTTAAGGACTCTGCTGCGGTATTTTAGGACTCTGCTGCGTTACATAAGGACTCTGCTGCATTATTTAAGGACTTTGCTGCATTATTTAAGGTCTCTACTGCAGTATTTAAGGACTCTGCTGCATTATTTCAGGACTTTGTTGCATTATTTAAGGACTCTGCTGCAGTATTTAAGGACTCTGCTGCATTATTTAAGGACTTTGTTGCATTATTTAATGACTCTGCTGCGGTATTTAAGGACTCTGATGCATTATTTAAGGATGCTGCTGCAGAATTTAAGGAATCTGCTGCATTATTTAAGGACTTTGTTGCATTATTTAAGGACTCTGCTGCGGTATTTTCGGACTCTGCTGCATTATTTAAGGACTTTGATGCATTATTTAAGGACGCTGCTGCGAAATTTAACTAATCTGGTGCATTATTTAAGGACTTTGTTGCATTATTTAAGGGCTCTGCTGCATTATTTAATGAATTTGCTGCATTATATAAGGACTCTGCTGCATTATTTAAGGACTCTGCTGCGGTATTTTAGGACTCTGCTGCATTATATAAGGACTTTGTTGCATTATTTAAGGACTCTGCTGCATTATTTAAGGACTCTGCTGCTGTATTTAAGGACTCTGCTGCATTATTTAAGGACTTTGCTGCTTTATTTAAGGACTTTGTTTCATTATTTAAGGACGCTGCTGCAGTATTTAAGGACTCTGCTGCATTATTTAAGGATGTTGCTGCATTATTTAAGTACTCTTCTGCATTATTTAAGGAATTTTTTGCATTATTTAAGGACTCTGCTGCATTATTTAAGGACTTTGTTGCATTATTTAAGGACTCTGCTGCATTATTTAAGGAATTTTTTGCATTATTTAAGGACTCTGCTGCATTATTTAAGGACTTTGCTGCATTATTTAAGGACTCTGCTGCATTATTAAGGACTTTGCTGCATTACTTAAGGACTCTGCTGCAGTATTTAAGGACTCTGCTGCATTATTTAAGGACTTTGATGCATTATTTAAGGACGCTGCTGCAGAATTTAAGGAATCTGCTGCATTATTTAAGGACTTTGCTGCATTATTTAAGGACTTTATTGCATTATTTAAGGATTCTGCTGCATTATTTAAGGAATTTGCTGCATTATTTAAGGACTCTGCTAAATTATTTAAGGACTTTGTTGCATTATTTAATGACTCTGCTGCGGTATTTAAGGACTCTGCTGCATTATTTAAGGATTCTGCTGCAGTATTTAAGGACTCTGCTGCATTATTTAAGGACTTTGATGCATTATTTAAGGAGGCTGCTGCAGAATTTAAGGAATCTGCTGCATTACTTAAGGACTTTGTTGCATTATTTAAGGACTATGCTGCATTATTTAAGGACTCTGCTGCATTATTTATGGACTTTGCTGCATTATTTAAGTACTCTTCTGCATTATTTAAGGAATTTTTTGCATTATTTAAGGACTCTGCTGCATTATTTAAGGACTTTGTTGCATTATTTAAGGACTTTGATGCATTATTTAAGGACGCTGCTGCAGTATTTAAGGCCTCTGCTGCATTATTTAAGGACTCTGCTGCATTATTTAAGGACTTTGCTGCATTATTTAAGTACTCTGCTGCATTATTTAAGGATTTTTTTGCATTATTTAAGGACTCTGCTGCATTATTTAAGGACTTTGATGCATTATTTAAGGATGCTGCTGCAGAATTTAAGGAATCTGCTGCATTATTTAAGGACTTTGTTGCATTATTTAAGGACTCTGCTGCATTATTTAAGGACTTTGCTGCATTATTTAAGGACTCTGCTGCATTATTTAAGGACTTTGCTGCATTATTTAAGGACTCTGCTGTATTATTAAGGACGTTGCTGCATTAATTAAGGACTCTGCTGCATTATTTAAGGACTTTGCTGCAGTATTTAAGGCCTCTGCTGCATTATTTAAGAACTTTGCTGCATTATTTAAGGACTCTACTGCATTATTAAGGAAGTTGCTGCATTATTTAAGGACTTTATTGCATTATTTAAGGATTCTGCTGCATTATTTAAGGACTCCGCTGCATTATTTAAGGAGTTTGATGCATTATTTAAGGACTCTGCTGCATTATTTAAGGACTTTGTTGCATTATTTAAGGACTCGGCTGCATTATTAAGGGCGTTGCTGCATTTTATTTAAGGAATTTATTGCATTATTTAAGGGCTCTGTGCATTATTTAAGGAATTTGCTGCATTATTTAAGGAATCTGCTGCATTATTTAATGACTCTGCTGCGGTATTTAAGGACTCTGCTGCATCATTTAAGCACTCTGCTCCTTTATTTAAGGACTTTGCTGCATTATTTAAGGACTCTGCTGTGGTATTTTAGGACTCTGCTGCATTATTTAAGGACTTTGATGCATTATTTAAGAACTCTGCTGCAGTATTTAAGGACTCTGCTGCATTACTTAATGTCTTTGATGCATTATTTAAGGACTCTTCTGCATTATTTAAGGACTTTGCTGCATTATTTAAGGACGCTGCTGCGGTATTTAAGGCCGCTGCTGCATTATTTAAGGACTTTGCTGCATTATTTAAGGACTCTGCTGCATTATTAAGGACGTTGCTGCATTATTTAAGGACTCTGCTGCAGTATTTAAGGATTCTGCTGCATTATTTAAGGAATTTCCTGCATTATTTAAGGACTTTGATGCATTATTTAAGAACTCTGCTACAGTATTTAAGGACTCTGCTGCATTATTTAATGACTCTTCTGCATTATTTAAGGAATTTGCTGCAATATTTAAGGACTCTGCTGCATTATTTAATGACTCTGCTGCGGTATTTTAGGACTCTGCTGCATTATATAAGCACTCTGCTGCATTATTTAAGGACTTTGCTGCATTATTTAAGGACTCTGCTGCGGTATTTTTGGACTCTGCTGCATTATTTAAGGACTTTGATGCATTATTTAAGGACGCTGCTGCGAAATTTAAGGAATCTGCTGCATTATTTAAGGACTTTGCTGCTTTATTTAAGGACTTTGTTTCATTATTTAAGGACGCTGCTGCAGTATTTAAGGACTCTGCTGCATTATTTAAGGATGTTGCTGCATTATTTAAGTACTCTTCTGCATTATTTAAGGAATTTTTTGCATTATTTAAGGACTCTGCTGCATTATTTAAGGACTTTGTTGCATTATTTATGGACTCTTCTGCATTATTTAAGGAATTTTTTGCATTATTTAAGGACTCTGCTGCATTATTTAAGGACTTTGCTGCATTATTTAAGGACTCTGCTGCATTATTAAGGACTTTGCTGCATTATTTAAGGACTCTGCTGCAGTATTTAAGGACTCTGCTGCATTATTTAAGGACTTTGATGCATTATTTAAGGACGCTGCTGCAGAATTTAAGGAATCTGCTGCATTATTTAAGGACTTTGCTGCATTATTTAAGGACTTTATTGCATTATTTAAGGATTCTGCTGCATTATTTAAGGAATTTGCTGCATTATTTAAGGACTCTGCTAAATTATTTAAGGACTTTGTTGCATTATTTAATGACTCTGCTGCGGTATTTAAGGACTCTGCTGCATTATTTAAGGATTCTGCTGCAGTATTTAAGGACTCTGCTGCATTATTTAAGGACTTTGATGCATTATTTAAGGAGGCTGCTGCAGAATTTAAGGAATCTGCTGCATTACTTAAGGACTTTGTTGCATTATTTAAGGACTATGCTGCATTATTTAAGGACTCTGCTGCATTATTTATGGACTTTGCTGCATTATTTAAGTACTCTTCTGCATTATTTAAGGAATTTTTTGCATTACTTAAGGACTCTGCTGCATTATTTAAGGACTTTGTTGCATTATTTAAGGACTTTGATGCATTATTTAAGGACGCTGCTGCAGTATTTAAGGCCTCTGCTGCATTATTTAAGGACTCTGCTGCATTATTTAAGGACTTTGCTGCATTATTTAAGTACTCTGCTGCATTATTTAAGGAATTTTTTGCATTATTTAAGGACTCTGCTGCATTATTTAAGGACTTTGATGCATTATTTAAGGATGCTGCTGCAGAATTTAAGGAATCTGCTGCATTATTTAAGGACTTTGTTGCATTATTTAAGGACTCTGCTGCATTATTTAAGGACTTTGCTGCATTATTTAAGGACTCTGCTGCATTATTTAAGGACTTTGCTGCATTATTTAAGGACTCTGCTGTATTATTAAGGACGTTGCTGCATTAATTAAGGACTCTGCTGCATTATTTAAGGACTTTGCTGCAGTATTTAAGGCCTCTGCTGCATTATTTAAGAACTTTGCTGCATTATTTAAGGACTCTACTGCATTATTAAGGAAGTTGCTGCATTATTTAAGGACTTTATTGCATTATTTAAGGATTCTGCTGCATTATTTAAGGACTCCGCTGCATTATTTAAGGAGTTTGATGCATTATTTAAGGACTCTGCTGCATTATTTAAGGACTTTGTTGCATTATTTAAGGACTCGGCTGCATTATTAAGGGCGTTGCTGCATTTTATTTAAGGAATTTATTGCATTATTTAAGGACTCTGTGCATTATTTAAGGAATTTGCTGCATTATTTAAGGAATCTGCTGCATTATTTAATGACTCTGCTGCGGTATTTAAGGACTCTGCTGCATCATTTAAGCACTCTGCTCCTTTATTTAAGGACTTTGCTGCATTATTTAAGGACTCTGCTGTGGTATTTTAGGACTCTGCTGCATTATTTAAGGACTTTGATGCATTATTTAAGAACTCTGCTGCAGTATTTAAGGACTCTGCTGCATTATTTAATGTCTTTGATGCATTATTTAAGGACTCTTCTGCATTATTTAAGGACTTTGCTGCATTATTTAAGGACGCTGCTGCGGTATTTAAGGCCGCTGCTGCATTATTTAAGGACTTTGCTGCATTATTTAAGGACTCTGCTGCATTATTAAGGACGTTGCTGCATTATTTAAGGACTCTGCTGCAGTATTTAAGGATTCTGCTGCATTATTTAAGGAATTTCCTGCATTATTTAAGGACTTTGATGCATTATTTAAGAACTCTGCTGCAGTATTTAAGGACTCTGCTGCATTATTTAATGACTCTTCTGCATTATTTAAGGAATTTGCTGCAATATTTAAGGACTCTGCTGCATTATTTAATGACTCTGCTGCGGTATTTTAGGACTCTGCTGCATTATATAAGCACTCTGCTGCATTATTTAAGGACTTTGCTGCATTATTTAAGGACTCTGCTGCGGTATTTTTGGACTCTGCTGCATTATTTAAGGACTTTGATGCATTATTTAAGGACGCTGCTGCGAAATTTAAGGAATCTGCTGCATTATTTAAGGACTTTGTTGCAGTATTGAAGGACTCTGCTGCATTATTTAATGAATTTGCTGCATTATTTAAGGACTCTGCTGCATTATTTAAGGACTCTGCTGCGGTATTTTAGGACTCTGCTGCGTTACATAAGGACTCTGCTGCATTATTTAAGGACTTTGCTGCATTATTTAAGGTCTCTACTGCAGTATTTAAGGACTCTGCTGCATTATTTAAGGACTTTGCTGCATTATTTAAGTACTCTGCTGCATTATTTAAGGAATTTTTTGCATTATTTAAGGACTCTGCTGCATTATTTAAGGACTTTGATGCATTATTTAAGGATGCTGCTGCAGAATTTAAGGAATCTGCTGCATTATTTAAGGACTTTGTTCCATTATTTAAGGACTCTGCTGCATTATTTAAGGACTTTGCTGCATTATTTAAGGACTCTGCTGCATTATTTAAGGACTTTGCTGCATTATTTAAGGACTCTGCTGTATTATTAAGGACGTTGCTGCATTAATTAAGGACTCTGCTGCATTATTTAAGGACTTTGCTGCAGTATTTAAGGACTCTGATGCATTTTTTAAGGACTTTGATGCATTATTTAAGGACGCTGCTGCAGAATTTAAGGAGTCTGCTCCATTATTTAAGGACTTTGTTGCATTATTTAAGGACTGTGCTGCATTGTTTAAGGACCCTGCTGCATTATTTACGGACTTTGTTACATTATTTAAGTACTCTGCTGCATTATTTAAGGACGCTGCAGCAGTATTTAAGGACTCTGCTGCATTATTTAAGGACTTTGCTGCATTATTTAAGGACTCTGCTGCATTATTAAGGACTTTGCTGCATTATTTAAGGACTCTGCTGCAGTATTTAAGGACTCTGCTGCATTATTTAAGGACTTTGATGCATTATTTAGGGACGCTGCTGCATAATTTAAGGAATCTGCTGCATTATTTAAGGACTTTGCTGCATTATTTAAGGACTTTATTGCATTATTTAAGGATTCTGCTGCATTATTTAAGGAATTTGCTGCATTATTTAAGGACTCTGCTAAATTATTTAAGGACTTTGTTGCATTATTTAATGACTCTGCTGCGGTTTTTAAGGACTCTGCTGCATTATTTAAGGACTTTGATGCATTATTTAAGGAGGCTGCTGCAGAATTTAAGGAATCTGCTGCATTATTTAAGGACTTTGTTGCATTATTTAAGGACTATGCTGCATTATTTAAGGACTCTGCTGCATTATTTAAGGACTTTGCTGCATTATTTAAGTTCTCTTCTGCATTATTTAAGGAATTTTTTGCATTATTTAAGGACTCTGCTGCATTATTTAAGGACTTTGTTGCATTATTTAAGGACTCTGCTGCATTATTTAAGGACGCTGCTGCAGTATTTAAGGCCTGTGCTGCATTATTTAAGGACTCTGCTGCATTATTTAAGAACTTTGCTGCATTATTTAAGTACTCTTCTGCATTATTTAAGGAATTTTTTGCATTATTTAAGGACTCTGCTGCATTATTTAAGGACTTTGTTGCATTATTTAAGGACTCTGCTGCATTATTTAAGGACTTTGCTGCATTATTTAAGTACTCTGCTGCATTATTTAAGGAATTTTTTGCATTATTTAAGGACTCTGCTGCATTATTTAAGGACTTTGATGCATTATTTAAGGATGCTGCTGCAGAATTTAAGGAATCTGCTGCATTATTTAAGGACTTTGTTCCATTATTTAAGGACTCTGCTGCATTATTTAAGGACTTTGCTGCATTATTTAAGGACTCTGCTGCATTATTTAAGGACTTTGCTGCATTATTTAAGGACTCTGCTGTATTATTAAGGACGTTGCTGCATTAATTAAGGACTCTGCTGCATTATTTAAGGACTTTGCTGCAGTATTTAAGGACTCTGATGCATTTTTTAAGGACTTTGATGCATTATTTAAGGACGCTGCTGCAGAATTTAAGGAGTCTGCTCCATTATTTAAGGACTCTGTTGCATTATTTAAGGACTGTGCTGCATTGTTTAAGGACCCTGCTGCATTATTTAAGGACTTTGTTACATTATTTAAGTACTCTGCTGCATTATTTAAGGACGCTGCAGCAGTATTTAAGGACTCTGCTGCATTATTTAAGGACTTTGCTGCATTATTTAAGGACTCTGCTGCATTATTAAGGACTTTGCTGCATTATTTAAGGACTCTGCTGCAGTATTTAAGGACTCTGCTGCATTATTTAAGGACTTTGATGCATTATTTAAGGACGCTGCTGCAGAATTTAAGGAATCTGCTGCATTATTTAAGGACTTTGCTGCATTATTTAAGGACTTTATTGCATTATTTAAGGATTCTGCTGCATTATTTAAGGAATTTGCTGCATTATTTAAGGACTCTGCTAAATTATTTAAGGACTTTGTTGCATTATTTAATGACTCTGCTGCGGTATTTAAGGACTCTGCTGCATTATTTAAGGATTCTGCTGCAGTATTTAAGGACTCTGCTGCATTATTTAAGGACTTTGATGCATTATTTAAGGAGGCTGCTGCAGAATTTAAGGAATCTGCTGCATTACTTAAGGACTTTGTTGCATTATTTAAGGACTATGCTGCATTATTTAAGGACTCTGCTGCATTATTTATGGACTTTGCTGCATTATTTAAGTACTCTTCTGCATTATTTAAGGAATTTTTTGCATTATTTAAGGACTCTGCTGCATTATTTAAGGACTTTGTTGCATTATTTAAGGACTTTGATGCATTATTTAAGGACGCTGCTGCAGTATTTAAGGCCTCTGCTGCATTATTTAAGGACTCTGCTGCATTATTTAAGGACTTTGCTGCATTATTTAAGTACTCTGCTGCATTATTTAAGGAATTTTTTGCATTATTTAAGGACTCTGCTGCATTATTTAAGGACTTTGATGCATTATTTAAGGATGCTGCTGCAGAATTTAAGGAATCTGCTGCATTATTTAAGGACTTTGTTGCATTATTTAAGGACTCTGCTGCATTATTTAAGGACTTTGCTGCATTATTTAAGGACTCTGCTGCATTATTTAAGGACTTTGCCGCATTATTTAAGGACTCTGCTGTATTATTAAGGACGTTGCTGCATTAATTAAGGACTCTGCTGCATTATTTAAGGACTTTGCTGCAGTATTTAAGGCCTCTGCTGCATTATTTAAGGACTTTGCTGCATTATTTAAGGACTCTGCTGCATTATTTAAGGACACTGCTGCGGTATTTAATTCCTCTGCTGCATTATTTAAGGACTTTGCTGCATTATTTAAGGACTCTGCTGTATTATTAAGGACGTTGCTGCATTAATTAAGGACTCTGCTGCATTATTTAAGGACTTTGCTGCATTATTTAAGGACTCTACTGCATTATTAAGGACGTTGCTGCATTATTTAAGGACTTTATTGCATTATTTAAGGATTCTGCTGCATTATTTAAGGACTCTGCTGCATTATTTAAGGAGTTTGATGCATTATTTAATGACTCTGCTGCATTATTAAGGGCGTTGCTGCATTTTATTTAAGGAATTTATTGCATTATTTAAGGACTCTGTGCATTATTTAAGGAATTTGCTGCATTATTTAAGGAATCTGCTGCATTATTTAATGACTCTGCTGCGGTATTTAAGGACTCTGCTGCATCATTTAAGCACTCTGCTCCTTTATTTAAGGACTTTGCTGCATTATTTAAGGACTCTGCTGTGGTATTTTAGGACTCTGCTGCATTATTTAAGGACTTTGATGCATTATTTAAGATCTCTGCTGCAGTATTTAAGGACTCTGCTGCATTATTTAATGTCTTTGATGCATTATTTAAGGACTCTTCTGCATTATTTAAGGACTTTGCTGCATTATTTAAGGACGCTGCTGCGGTATTTAAGGCCTCTGCTGAATTATTTAAGGACTTTGCTGCATTATTTAAGGACTCTGCTGCATTATTAAGGACGTTGCTGCATTATTTAAGGACTTTATTGCATTATTTAAGGATTCTGCTGCATTATTTAAGGAATTTCCTGCATTATTTAAGGACTTTGATGCATTATTTAAGAACTCTGCTGCAGTATTTAAGGACTCTGCTGCATTATTTAATGACTCTTCTGCATTATTTAAGGAATTTGCTGCAATATTTAAGGACTCTGCTGCATTATTTAATGACTCTGCTGCGGTATTTTAGGACTCTGCTGCATTATATAAGCACTCTGCTGCATTATTTAAGGACTTTGCTGCATTATTTAAGGACTCTGCTGCGGTATTTTTGGACTCTGCTGCATTATTTAAGGACTTTGATGCATTATTTAAGGACGCTGCTGCGAAATTTAAGGAATCTGCTGCATTATTTAAGGACTTTGTTGCATTATTTAAGGACTCTGCTGCATTATTTAATGAATTTGCTGCATTATTTAAGGACTCTGCTGCATTATTTAAGGACTCTGCTGCGGTATTTTAGGACTCTGCTGCGTTACATAAGGACTCTGCTGCATTATTTAAGGACTTTGCTGCATTATTTAAGGTCTCTACTGCAGTATTTAAGGACTCTGCTGCATTATTTCAGGACTTTGTTGCATTATTTAAGGACTCTGCTGCAGTATTTAAGGACTCTGCTGCATTATTTAAGGACTTTGTTGCATTATTTAATGACTCTGCTGCGGTATTTAAGGACTCTGATGCATTATTTAAGGATGCTGCTGCAGAATTTAAGGAATCTGCTGCATTATTTAAGGACTTTGTTGCATTATTTAAGGACTCTGCTGCGGTATTTTCGGACTCTGCTGCATTATTTAAGGACTTTGATGCATTATTTAAGGACGCTGCTGCGAAATTTAACTAATCTGGTGCATTATTTAAGGACTTTGTTGCATTATTTAAGGGCTCTGCTGCATTATTTAATGAATTTGCTGCATTATATAAGGACTCTGCTGCATTATTTAAGGACTCTGCTGCGGTATTTTAGGACTCTGCTGCATTATATAAGGACTTTGTTGCATTATTTAAGGACTCTGCTGCATTATTTAAGGACTCTGCTGCTGTATTTAAGGACTCTGCTGCATTATTTAAGGACTTTGCTGCTTTATTTAAGGACTTTGTTTCATTATTTAAGGACGCTGCTGCAGTATTTAAGGACTCTGCTGCATTATTTAAGGATGTTGCTGCATTATTTAAGTACTCTTCTGCATTATTTAAGGAATTTTTTGCATTATTTAAGGACTCTGCTGCATTATTTAAGGACTTTGTTGCATTATTTAAGGACTCTGCTGCATTATTTAAGGAATTTTTTGCATTATTTAAGGACTCTGCTGCATTATTTAAGGACTTTGCTGCATTATTTAAGGACTCTGCTGCATTATTAAGGACTTTGCTGCATTATTTAAGGACTCTGCTGCAGTATTTAAGGACTCTGCTGCATTATTTAAGGACTTTGATGCATTATTTAAGGACGCTGCTGCAGAATTTAAGGAATCTGCTGCATTATTTAAGGACTTTGCTGCATTATTTAAGGACTTTATTGCATTATTTAAGGATTCTGCTGCATTATTTAAGGAATTTGCTGCATTATTTAAGGACTCTGCTAAATTATTTAAGGACTTTGTTGCATTATTTAATGACTCTGCTGCGGTATTTAAGGACTCTGCTGCATTATTTAAGGATTCTGCTGCAGTATTTAAGGACTCTGCTGCATTATTTAAGGACTTTGATGCATTATTTAAGGAGGCTGCTGCAGAATTTAAGGAATCTGCTGCATTACTTAAGGACTTTGTTGCATTATTTAAGGACTATGCTGCATTATTTAAGGACTCTGCTGCATTATTTATGGACTTTGCTGCATTATTTAAGTACTCTTCTGCATTATTTAAGGAATTTTTTGCATTATTTAAGGACTCTGCTGCATTATTTAAGGACTTTGTTGCATTATTTAAGGACTTTGATGCATTATTTAAGGACGCTGCTGCAGTATTTAAGGCCTCTGCTGCATTATTTAAGGACTCTGCTGCATTATTTAAGGACTTTGCTGCATTATTTAAGTACTCTGCTGCATTATTTAAGGAATTTTTTGCATTATTTAAGGACTCTGCTGCATTATTTAAGGACTTTGATGCATTATTTAAGGATGCTGCTGCAGAATTTAAGGAATCTGCTGCATTATTTAAGGACTTTGTTGCATTATTTAAGGACTCTGCTGCATTATTTAAGGACTTTGCTGCATTATTTAAGGACTCTGCTGCATTATTTAAGGACTTTGCTGCATTATTTAAGGACTCTGCTGCATTATTTAATGAATTTGCTGCATTAATTAAGGACTCTGCTGCATTATTTAAGGACTTTGCTGCAGTATTTAAGGCCTCTGCTGCATTATTTAAGAACTTTGCTGCATTATTTAAGGACTCTACTGCATTATTAAGGAAGTTGCTGCATTATTTAAGGACTTTATTGCATTATTTAAGGATTCTGCTGCATTATTTAAGGACTCCGCTGCATTATTTAAGGAGTTTGATGCATTATTTAAGGACTCTGCTGCATTATTTAAGGACTTTGTTGCATTATTTAAGGACTCGGCTGCATTATTAAGGGCGTTGCTGCATTTTATTTAAGGAATTTATTGCATTATTTAAGGACTCTGTGCATTATTTAAGGAATTTGCTGCATTATTTAAGGAATCTGCTGCATTATTTAATGACTCTGCTGCGGTATTTAAGGACTCTGCTGCATCATTTAAGCACTCTGCTCCTTTATTTAAGGACTTTGCTGCATTATTTAAGGACTCTGCTGTGGTATTTTAGGACTCTGCTGCATTATTTAAGGACTTTGATGCATTATTTAAGAACTCTGCTGCAGTATTTAAGGACTCTGCTGCATTATTTAATGTCTTTGATGCATTATTTAAGGACTCTTCTGCATTATTTAAGGACTTTGCTGCATTATTTAAGGACGCTGCTGCGGTATTTAAGGCCGCTGCTGCATTATTTAAGGACTTTGCTGCATTATTTAAGGACTCTGCTGCATTATTAAGGACGTTGCTGCATTATTTAAGGACTCTGCTGCAGTATTTAAGGATTCTGCTGCATTATTTAAGGAATTTCCTGCATTATTTAAGGACTTTGATGCATTATTTAAGAACTCTGCTGCAGTATTTAAGGACTCTGCTGCATTATTTAATGACTCTTCTGCATTATTTAAGGAATTTGCTGCAATATTTAAGGACTCTGCTGCATTATTTAATGACTCTGCTGCGGTATTTTAGGACTCTGCTGCATTATATAAGCACTCTGCTGCATTATTTAAGGACTTTGCTGCATTATTTAAGGACTCTGCTGCGGTATTTTTGGACTCTGCTGCATTATTTAAGGACTTTGATGCATTATTTAAGGACGCTGCTGCGAAATTTAAGGAATCTGCTGCATTATTTAAGGACTTTGTTGCAGTATTGAAGGACTCTGCTGCATTATTTAATGAATTTGCTGCATTATTTAAGGACTCTGCTGCATTATTTAAGGACTCTGCTGCGGTATTTTAGGACTCTGCTGCGTTACATAAGGACTCTGCTGCATTATTTAAGGACTTTGCTGCATTATTTAAGGTCTCTACTGCAGTATTTAAGGACTCTGCTGCATTATTTAAGGACTTTGCTGCATTATTTAAGTACTCTGCTGCATTATTTAAGGAATTTTTTGCATTATTTAAGGACTCTGCTGCATTATTTAAGGACTTTGATGCATTATTTAAGGATGCTGCTGCAGAATTTAAGGAATCTGCTGCATTATTTAAGGACTTTGTTCCATTATTTAAGGACTCTGCTGCATTATTTAAGGACTTTGCTGCATTATTTAAGGACTCTGCTGCATTATTTAAGGACTTTGCTGCATTATTTAAGGACTCTGCTGTATTATTAAGGACGTTGCTGCATTAATTAAGGACTCTGCTGCATTATTTAAGGACTTTGCTGCAGTATTTAAGGACTCTGATGCATTTTTTAAGGACTTTGATGCATTATTTAAGGACGCTGCTGCAGAATTTAAGGAGTCTGCTCCATTATTTAAGGACTTTGTTGCATTATTTAAGGACTGTGCTGCATTGTTTAAGGACCCTGCTGCATTATTTACGGACTTTGTTACATTATTTAAGTACTCTGCTGCATTATTTAAGGACGCTGCAGCAGTATTTAAGGACTCTGCTGCATTATTTAAGGACTTTGCTGCATTATTTAAGGACTCTGCTGCATTATTAAGGACTTTGCTGCATTATTTAAGGACTCTGCTGCAGTATTTAAGGACTCTGCTGCATTATTTAAGGACTTTGATGCATTATTTAGGGACGCTGCTGCATAATTTAAGGAATCTGCTGCATTATTTAAGGACTTTGCTGCATTATTTAAGGACTTTATTGCATTATTTAAGGATTCTGCTGCATTATTTAAGGAATTTGCTGCATTATTTAAGGACTCTGCTAAATTATTTAAGGACTTTGTTGCATTATTTAATGACTCTGCTGCGGCTTTTAAGGACTCTGCTGCATTATTTAAGGACTTTGATGCATTATTTAAGGAGGCTGCTGCAGAATTTAAGGAATCTGCTGCATTATTTAAGGACTTTGTTGCATTATTTAAGGACTATGCTGCATTATTTAAGGACTCTGCTGCATTATTTAAGGACTTTGCTGCATTATTTAAGTTCTCTTCTGCATTATTTAAGGAATTTTTTGCATTATTTAAGGACTCTGCTGCATTATTTAAGGACTTTGTTGCATTATTTAAGGACTCTGCTGCATTATTTAAGGACGCTGCTGCAGTATTTAAGGCCTGTGCTGCATTATTTAAGGACTCTGCTGCATTATTTAAGGACTTTGCTGCATTATTTAAGTACTCTTCTGCATTATTTAAGGAATTTTTTGCATTATTTAAGGACTCTGCTGCATTATTTAAGGACTTTGTTGCATTATTTAAGGACTCTGCTGCATTATTTAAGGACTTTGCTGCATTATTTAAGTACTCTGCTGCATTATTTAAGGAATTTTTTGCATTATTTAAGGACTCTGCTGCATTATTTAAGGACTTTGATGCATTATTTAAGGATGCTGCTGCAGAATTTAAGGAATCTGCTGCATTATTTAAGGACTTTGTTCCATTATTTAAGGACTCTGCTGCATTATTTAAGGACTTTGCTGCATTATTTAAGGACTCTGCTGCATTATTTAAGGACTTTGCTGCATTATTTAAGGACTCTGCTGTATTATTAAGGACGTTGCTGCATTAATTAAGGACTCTGCTGCATTATTTAAGGACTTTGCTGCAGTATTTAAGGACTCTGATGCATTTTTTAAGGACTTTGATGCATTATTTAAGGACGCTGCTGCAGAATTTAAGGAGTCTGCTCCATTATTTAAGGACTCTGTTGCATTATTTAAGGACTGTGCTGCATTGTTTAAGGACCCTGCTGCATTATTTAAGGACTTTGTTACATTATTTAAGTACTCTGCTGCATTATTTAAGGACGCTGCTGCAGTATTTAAGGACTCTGCTGCATTATTTAAGGACTTTGCTGCATTATTTAAGGACTCTGCTGCATTATTAAGGACTTTGCTGCATTATTTAAGGACTCTGCTGCAGTATTTAAGGACTCTGCTGCATTATTTAAGGACTTTGATGCATTATTTAAGGACGCTGCTGCAGAATTTAAGGAATCTGCTGCATTATTTAAGGACTTTGCTGCATTATTTAAGGACTTTATTGCATTATTTAAGGATTCTGCTGCATTATTTAAGGAATTTGCTGCATTATTTAAGGACTCTGCTAAATTATTTAAGGACTTTGTTGCATTATTTAATGACTCTGCTGCGGTATTTAAGGACTCTGCTGCATTATTTAAGGATTCTGCTGCAGTATTTAAGGACTCTGCTGCATTATTTAAGGACTTTGATGCATTATTTAAGGAGGCTGCTGCAGAATTTAAGGAATCTGCTGCATTACTTAAGGACTTTGTTGCATTATTTAAGGACTATGCTGCATTATTTAAGGACTCTGCTGCATTATTTATGGACTTTGCTGCATTATTTAAGTACTCTTCTGCATTATTTAAGGATTTTTTTGCATTATTTAAGGACTCTGCTGCATTATTTAAGGACTTTGTTGCATTATTTAAGGACTTTGATGCATTATTTAAGGACGCTGCTGCAGTATTTAAGGCCTCTGCTGCATTATTTAAGGACTCTGCTGCATTATTTAAGGACTTTGCTGCATTATTTAAGTACTCTGCTGCATTATTTAAGGAATTTTTTGCATTATTTAAGGACTCTGCTGCATTATTTAAGGACTTTGATGCATTATTTAAGGATGCTGCTGCAGAATTTAAGGAATCTGCTGCATTATTTAAGGACTTTGTTGCATTATTTAAGGACTCTGCTGCATTATTTAAGGACTTTGCTGCATTATTTAAGGACTCTGCTGCATTATTTAAGGACTTTGCTGCATTATTTAAGGACTCTGCTGTATTATTAAGGACGTTGCTGCATTAATTAAGGACTCTGCTGCATTATTTAAGGACTTTGCTGCAGTATTTAAGGCCTCTGCTGCATTATTTAAGGACTTTGCTGCATTATTTTAGGACTCTGCTGCATTATTTAAGGACACTGCTGCGGTATTTAATTCCTCTGCTGCATTATTTAAGGACTTTGCTGCATTATTTAAGGACTCTGCTGTATTATTAAGGACGTTGCTGCATTAATTAAGGACTCTGCTGCATTATTTAAGGACTTTGCTGCATTATTTAAGGACTCTACTGCATTATTAAGGACGTTGCTGCATTATTTAAGGACTTTATTGCATTATTTAAGGATTCTGCTGCATTATTTAAGGACTCTGCTGCATTATTTAAGGAGTTTGATGCATTATTTAAGGACTCTGCTGCATTATTAAGGGCGTTGCTGCATTTTATTTAAGGAATTTATTGCATTATTTAAGGACTCTGTGCATTATTTAAGGAATTTGCTGCATTATTTAAGGAATCTGCTGCATTATTTAATGACTCTGCTGCGGTATTTAAGGACTCTGCTGCATCATTTAAGCACTCTGCTCCTTTATTTAAGGACTTTGCTGCATTATTTAAGGACTCTGCTGTGGTATTTTAGGACTCTGCTGCATTATTTAAGGACTTTGATGCATTATTTAAGATCTCTGCTGCAGTATTTAAGGACTCTGCTGCATTATTTAATGTCTTTGATGCATTATTTAAGGACTCTTCTGCATTATTTAAGGACTTTGCTGCATTATTTAAGGACGCTGCTGCGGTATTTAAGGCCTCTGCTGAATTATTTAAGGACTTTGCTGCATTATTTAAGGACTCTGCTGCATTATTAAGGACGTTGCTGCATTATTTAAGGACTTTATTGCATTATTTAAGGATTCTGCTGCATTATTTAAGGAATTTCCTGCATTATTTAAGGACTTTGATGCATTATTTATGAACTCTGCTGCAGTATTTAAGGACTCTGCTGCATTATTTAATGACTCTTCTGCATTATTTAAGGAATTTGCTGCAATATTTAAGGACTCTGCTGCATTATTTAATGACTCTGCTGCGGTATTTTAGGACTCTGCTGCATTATATAAGCACTCTGCTGCATTATTTAAGGACTTTGCTGCATTATTTAAGGACTCTGCTGCGGTATTTTTGGACTCTGCTGCATTATTTAAGGACTTTGATGCATTATTTAAGGACGCTGCTGCGAAATTTAAGGAATCTGCTGCATTATTTAAGGACTTTGTTGCATTATTTAAGGACTCTGCTGCATTATTTAATGAATTTGCTGCATTATTTAAGGACTCTGCTGCATTATTTAAGGACTCTGCTGCGGTATTTTAGGACTCTGCTGCGTTACATAAGGACTCTGCTGCATTATTTAAGGACTTTGCTGCATTATTTAAGGTCTCTACTGCAGTATTTAAGGACTCTGCTGCATTATTTCAGGACTTTGTTGCATTATTTAAGGACTCTGCTGCAGTATTTAAGGACTCTGCTGCATTATTTAAGGACTTTGTTGCATTATTTAATGACTCTGCTGCGGTATTTAAGGACTCTGATGCATTATTTAAGGATGCTGCTGCAGAATTTAAGGAATCTGCTGCATTATTTAAGGACTTTGTTGCATTATTTAAGGACTCTGCTGCGGTATTTTCGGACTCTGCTGCATTATTTAAGGACTTTGATGCATTATTTAAGGACGCTGCTGCGAAATTTAACTAATCTGGTGCATTATTTAAGGACTTTGTTGCATTATTTAAGGGCTCTGCTGCATTATTTAATGAATTTGCTGCATTATATAAGGACTCTGCTGCATTATTTAAGGACTCTGCTGCGGTATTTTAGGACTCTGCTGCATTATATAAGGACTTTGTTGCATTATTTAAGGACTCTGCTGCATTATTTAAGGACTCTGCTGCTGTATTTAAGGACTCTGCTGCATTATTTAAGGACTTTGCTGCTTTATTTAAGGACTTTGTTTCATTATTTAAGGACGCTGCTGCAGTATTTAAGGACTCTGCTGCATTATTTAAGGATGTTGCTGCATTATTTAAGTACTCTTCTGCATTATTTAAGGAATTTTTTGCATTATTTAAGGACTCTGCTGCATTATTTAAGGACTTTGTTGCATTATTTAAGGACTCTGCTGCATTATTTAAGGAATTTTTTGCATTATTTAAGGACTCTGCTGCATTATTTAAGGACTTTGCTGCATTATTTAAGGACTCTGCTGCATTATTAAGGACTTTGCTGCATTACTTAAGGACTCTGCTGCAGTATTTAAGGACTCTGCTGCATTATTTAAGGACTTTGATGCATTATTTAAGGACGCTGCTGCAGAATTTAAGGAATCTGCTGCATTATTTAAGGACTTTGCTGCATTATTTAAGGACTTTATTGCATTATTTAAGGATTCTGCTGCATTATTTAAGGAATTTGCTGCATTATTTAAGGACTCTGCTAAATTATTTAAGGACTTTGTTGCATTATTTAATGACTCTGCTGCGGTATTTAAGGACTCTGCTGCATTATTTAAGGATTCTGCTGCAGTATTTAAGGACTCTGCTGCATTATTTAAGGACTTTGATGCATTATTTAAGGAGGCTGCTGCAGAATTTAAGGAATCTGCTGCATTACTTAAGGACTTTGTTGCATTATTTAAGGACTATGCTGCATTATTTAAGGACTCTGCTGCATTATTTATGGACTTTGCTGCATTATTTAAGTACTCTTCTGCATTATTTAAGGAATTTTTTGCATTATTTAAGGACTCTGCTGCATTATTTAAGGACTTTGTTGCATTATTTAAGGACTTTGATGCATTATTTAAGGACGCTGCTGCAGTATTTAAGGCCTCTGCTGCATTATTTAAGGACTCTGCTGCATTATTTAAGGACTTTGCTGCATTATTTAAGTACTCTGCTGCATTATTTAAGGATTTTTTTGCATTATTTAAGGACTCTGCTGCATTATTTAAGGACTTTGATGCATTATTTAAGGATGCTGCTGCAGAATTTAAGGAATCTGCTGCATTATTTAAGGACTTTGTTGCATTATTTAAGGACTCTGCTGCATTATTTAAGGACTTTGCTGCATTATTTAAGGACTCTGCTGCATTATTTAAGGACTTTGCTGCATTATTTAAGGACTCTGCTGTATTATTAAGGACGTTGCTGCATTAATTAAGGACTCTGCTGCATTATTTAAGGACTTTGCTGCAGTATTTAAGGCCTCTGCTGCATTATTTAAGAACTTTGCTGCATTATTTAAGGACTCTACTGCATTATTAAGGAAGTTGCTGCATTATTTAAGGACTTTATTGCATTATTTAAGGATTCTGCTGCATTATTTAAGGACTCCGCTGCATTATTTAAGGAGTTTGATGCATTATTTAAGGACTCTGCTGCATTATTTAAGGACTTTGTTGCATTATTTAAGGACTCGGCTGCATTATTAAGGGCGTTGCTGCATTTTATTTAAGGAATTTATTGCATTATTTAAGGGCTCTGTGCATTATTTAAGGAATTTGCTGCATTATTTAAGGAATCTGCTGCATTATTTAATGACTCTGCTGCGGTATTTAAGGACTCTGCTGCATCATTTAAGCACTCTGCTCCTTTATTTAAGGACTTTGCTGCATTATTTAAGGACTCTGCTGTGGTATTTTAGGACTCTGCTGCATTATTTAAGGACTTTGATGCATTATTTAAGAACTCTGCTGCAGTATTTAAGGACTCTGCTGCATTACTTAATGTCTTTGATGCATTATTTAAGGACTCTTCTGCATTATTTAAGGACTTTGCTGCATTATTTAAGGACGCTGCTGCGGTATTTAAGGCCGCTGCTGCATTATTTAAGGACTTTGCTGCATTATTTAAGGACTCTGCTGCATTATTAAGGACGTTGCTGCATTATTTAAGGACTCTGCTGCAGTATTTAAGGATTCTGCTGCATTATTTAAGGAATTTCCTGCATTATTTAAGGACTTTGATGCATTATTTAAGAACTCTGCTACAGTATTTAAGGACTCTGCTGCATTATTTAATGACTCTTCTGCATTATTTAAGGAATTTGCTGCAATATTTAAGGACTCTGCTGCATTATTTAATGACTCTGCTGCGGTATTTTAGGACTCTGCTGCATTATATAAGCACTCTGCTGCATTATTTAAGGACTTTGCTGCATTATTTAAGGACTCTGCTGCGGTATTTTTGGACTCTGCTGCATTATTTAAGGACTTTGATGCATTATTTAAGGACGCTGCTGCGAAATTTAAGGAATCTGCTGCATTATTTAAGGACTTTGTTGCAGTATTGAAGGACTCTGCTGCATTATTTAATGAATTTGCTGCATTATTTAAGGACTCTGCTGCATTATTTAAGGACTCTGCTGCGGTATTTTAGGACTCTGCTGCGTTACATAAGGACTCTGCTGCATTATTTAAGGACTTTGCTGCATTATTTAAGTTCTCTACTGCAGTATTTAAGGACTCTGCTGCATTATTTAAGGACTTTGCTGCATTATTTAAGTACTCTGCTGCATTATTTAAGGAATTTTTTGCATTATTTAAGGACTCTGCTGCATTATTTAAGGACTTTGATGCATAATTTAAGGATGCTGCTGCAGAATTTAAGGAATCTGCTGCATTATTTAAGGACTTTGTTCCATTATTTAAGGACTCTGCTGCATTATTTAAGGACTTTGCTGCATTATTTAAGGACTCTGCTGCATTATTTAAGGACTTTGCTGCATTATTTAAGGACTCTGCTGTATTATTAAGGACGTTGCTGCATTAATTAAGGACTCTGCTGCATTATTTAAGGACTTTGCTGCAGTATTTAAGGACTCTGATGCATTTTTTAAGGACTTTGATGCATTATTTAGGGACGCTGCTGCAGAATTTAAGGAGTCTGCTCCATTATTTAAGGACTTTGTTGCATTATTTAAGGACTGTGCTGCATTGTTTAAGGACCCTGCTGCATTATTTACGGACTTTGTTACATTATTTAAGTACTCTGCTGCATTATTTAAGGACGCTGCAGCAGTATTTAAGGACTCTGCTGCATTATTTAAGGACTTTGCTGCATTATTTAAGGACTCTGCTGCATTATTAAGGACTTTGCTGCATTATTTAAGGACTCTGCTGCAGTATTTAAGGACTCTGCTGCATTATTTAAGGACTTTGATGCATTATTTAGGGACGCTGCTGCATAATTTAAGGAATCTGCTGCATTATTTAAGGACTTTGCTGCATTATTTAAGGACTTTATTGCATTATTTAAGGATTCTGCTGCATTATTTAAGGAATTTGCTGCATTATTTAAGGACTCTGCTAAATTATTTAAGGACTTTGTTGCATTATTTAATGACTCTGCTGCAGTTTTTAAGGACTCTGCTGCATTATTTAAGGACTTTGATGCATTATTTAAGGAGGCTGCTGCAGAATTTAAGGAATCTGCTGCATTATTTAAGGACTTTGTTGCATTATTTAAGGACTATGCTGCATTATTTAAGGACTCTGCTGCATTATTTAAGGACTTTGCTGCATTATTTAAGTTCTCTTCTGCATTATTTAAGGAATTTTTTGCATTATTTAAGGACTCTGCTGCATTATTTAAGGACTTTGTTGCATTATTTAAGGACTCTGCTGCATTATTTAAGGACGCTGCTGCAGTATTTAAGGCCTGTGCTGCATTATTTAAGGACTCTGCTGCATTATTTAAGGACTTTGCTGCATTATTTAAGTACTCTTCTGCATTATTTAAGGAATTTTTTGCATTATTTAAGGACTCTGCTGCATTATTTAAGGACTTTGTTGCATTATTTAAGGACTCTGCTGCATTATTTAAGGACTTTGCTGCATTATTTAAGTACTCTGCTGCATTATTTAAGGAATTTTTCTCATTATTTAAGGACTCTGCTGCATTATTTAAGGACTTTGATGCATTATTTACGGATGCTGCTGCAGAATTTAAGGAATCTGCTGCATTATTTAAGGACTTTGTTCCATTATTTAAGGACTCTGCTGCATTATTTAAGGACTTTGCTGCATTATTTAAGGACTCTGCTGCATTATTTAAGGACTTTGCTGCATTATTTAAGGACTCTGCTGTATTATTAAGGACGTTGCTGCATTAATTAAGGACTCTGCTGCATTATTTAAGGACTTTGCTGCAGTATTTAAGGACTCTGATGCATTTTTTAAGGACTTTGATGCATTATTTAAGGACGCTGCTGCAGAATTTAAGGAGTCTGCTCCATTATTTAAGGACTCTGTTGCATTATTAAGGACTTTGCTGCATTATTTAAGGACTCTGCTGCAGTATTTAAGGACTCTGCTGCATTATTTAAGGACTTTGATGCATTATTTAGGGACGCTGCTGCATAATTTAAGGAATCTGCTGCATTATTTAAGGACTTTGCTGCATTATTTAAGGACTTTATTGCATTATTTAAGGATTCTGCTGCATTATTTAAGGAATTTGCTGCATTATTTAAGGACTCTGCTAAATTATTTAAGGACTTTGTTGCATTATTTAATGACTCTGCTGCGGCTTTTAAGGACTCTGCTGCATTATTTAAGGACTTTGATGCATTATTTAAGGAGGCTGCTGCAGAATTTAAGGAATCTGCTGCATTATTTAAGGACTTTGTTGCATTATTTAAGGACTATGCTGCATTATTTAAGGACTCTGCTGCATTATTTAAGGACTTTGCTGCATTATTTAAGTTCTCTTCTGCATTATTTAAGGAATTTTTTGCATTATTTAAGGACTCTGCTGCATTATTTAAGGACTTTGTTGCATTATTTAAGGACTCTGCTGCATTATTTAAGGACGCTGCTGCAGTATTTAAGGCCTGTGCTGCATTATTTAAGGACTCTGCTGCATTATTTAAGGACTTTGCTGCATTATTTAAGTACTCTTCTGCATTATTTAAGGAATTTTTTGCATTATTTAAGGACTCTGCTGCATTATTTAAGGACTTTGTTGCATTATTTAAGGACTCTGCTGCATTATTTAAGGACTTTGCTGCATTATTTAAGTACTCTGCTGCATTATTTAAGGAATTTTTTGCATTATTTAAGGACTCTGCTGCATTATTTAAGGACTTTGATGCATTATTTAAGGATGCTGCTGCAGAATTTAAGGAATCTGCTGCATTATTTAAGGACTTTGTTCCATTATTTAAGGACTCTGCTGCATTATTTAAGGACTTTGCTGCATTATTTAAGGACTCTGCTGCATTATTTAAGGACTTTGCTGCATTATTTAAGGACTCTGCTGTATTATTAAGGACGTTGCTGCATTAATTAAGGACTCTGCTGCATTATTTAAGGACTTTGCTGCAGTATTTAAGGACTCTGATGCATTTTTTAAGGACTTTGATGCATTATTTAAGGACGCTGCTGCAGAATTTAAGGAGTCTGCTCCATTATTTAAGGACTCTGTTGCATTATTTAAGGACTGTGCTGCATTGTTTAAGGACCCTGCTGCATTATTTAAGGACTTTGTTACATTATTTAAGTACTCTGCTGCATTATTTAAGGACGCTGCAGCAGTATTTAAGGACTCTGCTGCATTATTTAAGGACTTTGCTGCATTATTTAAGGACTCTGCTGCATTATTAAGGACTTTGCTGCATTATTTAAGGACTCTGCTGCAGTATTTAAGGACTCTGCTGCATTATTTAAGGACTTTGATGCATTATTTAAGGACGCTGCTGCAGAATTTAAGGAATCTGCTGCATTATTTAAGGACTTTGCTGCATTATTTAAGGACTTTATTGCATTATTTAAGGATTCTGCTGCATTATTTAAGGAATTTGCTGCATTATTTAAGGACTCTGCTAAATTATTTAAGGACTTTGTTGCATTATTTAATGACTCTGCTGCGGTATTTAAGGACTCTGCTGCATTATTTAAGGATTCTGCTGCAGTATTTAAGGACTCTGCTGCATTATTTAAGGACTTTGATGCATTATTTAAGGAGGCTGCTGCAGAATTTAAGGAATCTGCTGCATTACTTAAGGACTTTGTTGCATTATTTAAGGACTATGCTGCATTATTTAAGGACTCTGCTGCATTATTTATGGACTTTGCTGCATTATTTAAGTACTCTTCTGCATTATTTAAGGATTTTTTTGCATTATTTAAGGACTCTGCTGCATTATTTAAGGACTTTGTTGCATTATTTAAGGACTTTGATGCATTATTTAAGGACGCTGCTGCAGTATTTAAGGCCTCTGCTGCATTATTTAAGGACTCTGCTGCATTATTTAAGGACTTTGCTGCATTATTTAAGTACTCTGCTGCATTATTTAAGGAATTTTTTGCATTATTTAAGGACTCTGCTGCATTATTTAAGGACTTTGATGCATTATTTAAGGATGCTGCTGCAGAATTTAAGGAATCTGCTGCATTATTTAAGGACTTTGTTGCATTATTTAAGGACTCTGCTGCATTATTTAAGGACTTTGCTGCATTATTTAAGGACTCTGCTGCATTATTTAAGGACTTTGCTGCATTATTTAAGGACTCTGCTGTATTATTAAGGACGTTGCTGCATTAATTAAGGACTCTGCTGCATTATTTAAGGACTTTGCTGCAGTATTTAAGGCCTCTGCTGCATTATTTAAGGACTTTGCTGCATTATTTTAGGACTCTGCTGCATTATTTAAGGACACTGCTGCGGTATTTAATTCCTCTGCTGCATTATTTAAGGACTTTGCTGCATTATTTAAGGACTCTGCTGTATTATTAAGGACGTTGCTGCATTAATTAAGGACTCTGCTGCATTATTTAAGGACTTTGCTGCATTATTTAAGGACTCTACTGCATTATTAAGGACGTTGCTGCATTATTTAAGGACTTTATTGCATTATTTAAGGATTCTGCTGCATTATTTAAGGACTCTGCTGCATTATTTAAGGAGTTTGATGCATTATTTAAGGACTCTGCTGCATTATTAAGGGCGTTGCTGCATTTTATTTAAGGAATTTATTGCATTATTTAAGGACTCTGTGCATTATTTAAGGAATTTGCTGCATTATTTAAGGAATCTGCTGCATTATTTAATGACTCTGCTGCGGTATTTAAGGACTCTGCTGCATCATTTAAGCACTCTGCTCCTTTATTTAAGGACTTTGCTGCATTATTTAAGGACTCTGCTGTGGTATTTTAGGACTCTGCTGCATTATTTAAGGACTTTGATGCATTATTTAAGATCTCTGCTGCAGTATTTAAGGACTCTGCTGCATTATTTAATGTCTTTGATGCATTATTTAAGGACTCTTCTGCATTATTTAAGGACTTTGCTGCATTATTTAAGGACGCTGCTGCGGTATTTAAGGCCTCTGCTGAATTATTTAAGGACTTTGCTGCATTATTTAAGGACTCTGCTGCATTATTAAGGACGTTGCTGCATTATTTAAGGACTTTATTGCATTATTTAAGGATTCTGCTGCATTATTTAAGGAATTTCCTGCATTATTTAAGGACTTTGATGCATTATTTAAGAACTCTGCTGCAGTATTTAAGGACTCTGCTGCATTATTTAATGACTCTTCTGCATTATTTAAGGAATTTGCTGCAATATTTAAGGACTCTGCTGCATTATTTAATGACTCTGCTGCGGTATTTTAGGACTCTGCTGCATTATATAAGCACTCTGCTGCATTATTTAAGGACTTTGCTGCATTATTTAAGGACTCTGCTGCGGTATTTTTGGACTCTGCTGCATTATTTAAGGACTTTGATGCATTATTTAAGGACGCTGCTGCGAAATTTAAGGAATCTGCTGCATTATTTAAGGACTTTGTTGCATTATTTAAGGACTCTGCTGCATTATTTAATGAATTTGCTGCATTATTTAAGGACTCTGCTGCATTATTTAAGGACTCTGCTGCGGTATTTTAGGACTCTGCTGCGTTACATAAGGACTCTGCTGCATTATTTAAGGACTTTGCTGCATTATTTAAGGTCTCTACTGCAGTATTTAAGGACTCTGCTGCATTATTTCAGGACTTTGTTGCATTATTTAAGGACTCTGCTGCAGTATTTAAGGACTCTGCTGCATTATTTAAGGACTTTGTTGCATTATTTAATGACTCTGCTGCGGTATTTAAGGACTCTGATGCATTATTTAAGGATGCTGCTGCAGAATTTAAGGAATCTGCTGCATTATTTAAGGACTTTGTTGCATTATTTAAGGACTCTGCTGCGGTATTTTCGGACTCTGCTGCATTATTTAAGGACTTTGATGCATTATTTAAGGACGCTGCTGCGAAATTTAACTAATCTGGTGCATTATTTAAGGACTTTGTTGCATTATTTAAGGGCTCTGCTGCATTATTTAATGAATTTGCTGCATTATATAAGGACTCTGCTGCATTATTTAAGGACTCTGCTGCGGTATTTTAGGACTCTGCTGCATTATATAAGGACTTTGTTGCATTATTTAAGGACTCTGCTGCATTATTTAAGGACTCTGCTGCTGTATTTAAGGACTCTGCTGCATTATTTAAGGACTTTGCTGCTTTATTTAAGGACTTTGTTTCATTATTTAAGGACGCTGCTGCAGTATTTAAGGACTCTGCTGCATTATTTAAGGATGTTGCTGCATTATTTAAGTACTCTTCTGCATTATTTAAGGAATTTTTTGCATTATTTAAGGACTCTGCTGCATTATTTAAGGACTTTGTTGCATTATTTAAGGACTCTGCTGCATTATTTAAGGAATTTTTTGCATTATTTAAGGACTCTGCTGCATTATTTAAGGACTTTGCTGCATTATTTAAGGACTCTGCTGCATTATTAAGGACTTTGCTGCATTACTTAAGGACTCTGCTGCAGTATTTAAGGACTATGCTGCATTATTTAAGGACTTTGATGCATTATTTAAGGACGCTGCTGCAGAATTTAAGGAATCTGCTGCATTATTTAAGGACTTTGCTGCATTATTTAAGGACTTTATTGCATTATTTAAGGATTCTGCTGCATTATTTAAGGAATTTGCTGCATTATTTAAGGACTCTGCTAAATTATTTAAGGACTTTGTTGCATTATTTAATGACTCTGCTGCGGTATTTAAGGACTCTGCTGCATTATTTAAGGATTCTGCTGCAGTATTTAAGGACACTGCTGCATTATTTAAGGACTTTGATGCATTATTTAAGGAGGCTGCTGCAGAATTTAAGGAATCTGCTGCATTACTTAAGGACTTTGTTGCATTATTTAAGGACTATGCTGCATTATTTAAGGACTCTGCTGCATTATTTATGGACTTTGCTGCATTATTTAAGTACTCTTCTGCATTATTTAAGGAATTTTTTGCATTATTTAAGGACTCTGCTGCATTATTTAAGGACTTTGTTGCATTATTTAAGGACTTTGATGCATTATTTAAGGACGCTGCTGCAGTATTTAAGGCCTCTGCTGCATTATTTAAGGACTCTGCTGCATTATTTAAGGACTTTGCTGCATTATTTAAGTACTCTGCTGCATTATTTAAGGATTTTTTTGCATTATTTAAGGACTCTGCTGCATTATTTAAGGACTTTGATGCATTATTTAAGGATGCTGCTGCAGAATTTAAGGAATCTGCTGCATTATTTAAGGACTTTGTTGCATTATTTAAGGACTCTGCTGCATTATTTAAGGACTTTGCTGCATTATTTAAGGACTCTGCTGCATTATTTAAGGACTTTGCTGCATTATTTAAGGACTCTGCTGTATTATTAAGGACGTTGCTGCATTAATTAAGGACTCTGCTGCATTATTTAAGGACTTTGCTGCAGTATTTAAGGCCTCTGCTGCATTATTTAAGAACTTTGCTGCATTATTTAAGGACTCTACTGCATTATTAAGGAAGTTGCTGCATTATTTAAGGACTTTATTGCATTATTTAAGGATTCTGCTGCATTATTTAAGGACTCCGCTGCATTATTTAAGGAGTTTGATGCATTATTTAAGGACTCTGCTGCATTATTTAAGGACTTTGTTGCATTATTTAAGGACTCGGCTGCATTATTAAGGGCGTTGCTGCATTTTATTTAAGGAATTTATTGCATTATTTAAGGGCTCTGTGCATTATTTAAGGAATTTGCTGCATTATTTAAGGAATCTGCTGCATTATTTAATGACTCTGCTGCGGTATTTAAGGACTCTGCTGCATCATTTAAGCACTCTGCTCCTTTATTTAAGGACTTTGCTGCATTATTTAAGGACTCTGCTGTGGTATTTTAGGACTCTGCTGCATTATTTAAGGACTTTGATGCATTATTTAAGAACTCTGCTGCAGTATTTAAGGACTCTGCTGCATTATTTAATGTCTTTGATGCATTATTTAAGGACTCTTCTGCATTATTTAAGGACTTTGCTGCATTATTTAAGGACGCTGCTGCGGTATTTAAGGCCGCTGCTGCATTATTTAAGGACTTTGCTGCATTATTTAAGGACTCTGCTGCATTATTAAGGACGTTGCTGCATTATTTAAGGACTCTGCTGCAGTATTTAAGGATTCTGCTGCATTATTTAAGGAATTTCCTGCATTATTTAAGGACTTTGATGCATTATTTAAGAACTCTGCTACAGTATTTAAGGACTCTGCTGCATTATTTAATGACTCTTCTGCATTATTTAAGGAATTTGCTGCAATATTTAAGGACTCTGCTGCATTATTTAATGACTCTGCTGCGGTATTTTAGGACTCTGCTGCATTATATAAGCACTCTGCTGCATTATTTAAGGACTTTGCTGCATTATTTAAGGACTCTGCTGCGGTATTTTTGGACTCTGCTGCATTATTTAAGGACTTTGATGCATTATTTAAGGACGCTGCTGCGAAATTTAAGGAATCTGCTGCATTATTTAAGGACTTTGTTGCAGTATTGAAGGACTCTGCTGCATTATTTAATGAATTTGCTGCATTATTTAAGGACTCTGCTGCATTATTTAAGGACTCTGCTGCGGTATTTTAGGACTCTGCTGCGTTACATAAGGACTCTGCTGCATTATTTAAGGACTTTGCTGCATTATTTAAGTTCTCTACTGCAGTATTTAAGGACTCTGCTGCATTATTTAAGGACTTTGCTGCATTATTTAAGTACTCTGCTGCATTATTTAAGGAATTTTTTGCATTATTTAAGGACTCTGCTGCATTATTTAAGGACTTTGATGCATAATTTAAGGATGCTGCTGCAGAATTTAAGGAATCTGCTGCATTATTTAAGGACTTTGTTCCATTATTTAAGGACTCTGCTGCATTATTTAAGGACTTTGCTGCATTATTTAAGGACTCTGCTGCATTATTTAAGGACTTTGCTGCATTATTTAAGGACTCTGCTGTATTATTAAGGACGTTGCTGCATTAATTAAGGACTCTGCTGCATTATTTAAGGACTTTGCTGCAGTATTTAAGGACTCTGATGCATTTTTTAAGGACTTTGATGCATTATTTAGGGACGCTGCTGCAGAATTTAAGGAGTCTGCTCCATTATTTAAGGACTTTGTTGCATTATTTAAGGACTGTGCTGCATTGTTTAAGGACCCTGCTGCATTATTTACGGACTTTGTTACATTATTTAAGTACTCTGCTGCATTATTTAAGGACGCTGCAGCAGTATTTAAGGACTCTGCTGCATTATTTAAGGACTTTGCTGCATTATTTAAGGACTCTGCTGCATTATTAAGGACTTTGCTGCATTATTTAAGGACTCTGCTGCAGTATTTAAGGACTCTGCTGCATTATTTAAGGACTTTGATGCATTATTTAGGGACGCTGCTGCATAATTTAAGGAATCTGCTGCATTATTTAAGGACTTTGCTGCATTATTTAAGGACTTTATTGCATTATTTAAGGATTCTGCTGCATTATTTAAGGAATTTGCTGCATTATTTAAGGACTCTGCTAAATTATTTAAGGACTTTGTTGCATTATTTAATGACTCTGCTGCAGTTTTTAAGGACTCTGCTGCATTATTTAAGGACTTTGATGCATTATTTAAGGAGGCTGCTGCAGAATTTAAGGAATCTGCTGCATTATTTAAGGACTTTGTTGCATTATTTAAGGACTATGCTGCATTATTTAAGGACTCTGCTGCATTATTTAAGGACTTTGCTGCATTATTTAAGTTCTCTTCTGCATTATTTAAGGAATTTTTTGCATTATTTAAGGACTCTGCTGCATTATTTAAGGACTTTGTTGCATTATTTAAGGACTCTGCTGCATTATTTAAGGACGCTGCTGCAGTATTTAAGGCCTGTGCTGCATTATTTAAGGACTCTGCTGCATTATTTAAGGACTTTGCTGCATTATTTAAGTACTCTTCTGCATTATTTAAGGAATTTTTTGCATTATTTAAGGACTCTGCTGCATTATTTAAGGACTTTGTTGCATTATTTAAGGACTCTGCTGCATTATTTAAGGACTTTGCTGCATTATTTAAGTACTCTGCTGCATTATTTAAGGAATTTTTCTCATTATTTAAGGACTCTGCTGCATTATTTAAGGACTTTGATGCATTATTTAAGGATGCTGCTGCAGAATTTAAGGAATCTGCTGCATTATTTAAGGACTTTGTTCCATTATTTAAGGACTCTGCTGCATTATTTAAGGACTTTGCTGCATTATTTAAGGACTCTGCTGCATTATTTAAGGACTTTGCTGCATTATTTAAGGACTCTGCTGTATTATTAAGGACGTTGCTGCATTAATTAAGGACTCTGCTGCATTATTTAAGGACTTTGCTGCAGTATTTAAGGACTCTGATGCATTTTTTAAGGACTTTGATGCATTATTTAAGGACGCTGCTGCAGAATTTAAGGAGTCTGCTCCATTATTTAAGGACTCTGTTGCATTATTTAAGGACTGTGCTGCATTGTTTAAGGACCCTGCTGCATTATTTAAGGACTTTGTTACATTATTTAAGTACTCTGCTGCATTATTTAAGGACGCTGCAGCAGTATTTAAGGACTCTGCTGCATTATTTAAGGACTTTGCTGCATTATTTAAGGACTCTGCTGCATTATTAAGGACTTTGCTGCATTATTTAAGGACTCTGCTGCAGTATTTAAGGACTCTGCTGCATTATTTAAGGACTTTGATGCATTATTTAAGGACGCTGCTGCAGAATTTAAGGAATCTGCTGCATTATTTAAGGACTTTGCTGCATTATTTAAGGACTTTATTGCATTATTTAAGGATTCTGCTGCATTATTTAAGGAATTTGCTGCATTATTTAAGGACTCTGCTAAATTATTTAAGGACTTTGTTGCATTATTTAATGACTCTGCTGCGGTATTTAAGGACTCTGCTGCATTATTTAAGGATTCTGCTGCAGTATTTAAGGACTCTGCTGCATTATTTAAGGACTTTGATGCATTATTTAAGGAGGCTGCTGCAGAATTTAAGGAATCTGCTGCATTACTTAAGGACTTTGTTGCATTATTTAAGGACTATGCTGCATTATTTAAGGACTCTGCTGCATTATTTATGGACTTTGCTGCATTATTTAAGTACTCTTCTGCATTATTTAAGGAATTTTTTGCATTATTTAAGGACTCTGCTGCATTATTTAAGGACTTTGTTGCATTATTTAAGGACTTTGATGCATTATTTAAGGACTCTGCTGCATTATTTAAGGACTTTGCTGCATTATTTAAGTACTCTGCTGCATTATTTAAGGAATTTTTTGCATTATTTAAGGACTCTGCTGCATTATTTAAGGACTTTGATGCATTATTTAAGGATGCTGCTGCAGAATTTAAGGAATCTGCTGCATTATTTAAGGACTTTGTTGCATTATTTAAGGACTCTGCTGCATTATTTAAGGACTTTGCTGCATTATTTAAGGACTCTGCTGCATTATTTAAGGACTTTGCTGCATTATTTAAGGACTCTGCTGTATTATTAAGGACGTTGCTGCATTAATTAAGGACTCTGCTGCATTATTTAAGGACTTTGCTGCAGTATTTAAGGCCTCTGCTGCATTATTTAAGGACTTTGCTGCATTATTTAAGGACTCTGCTGCATTATTTAAGGACACTGCTGCGGTATTTAATTCCTCTGCTGCATTATTTAAGGACTTTGCTGCATTATTTAAGGACTCTGCTGTATTATTAAGGACGTTGCTGCATTAATTAAGGACTCTGCTGCATTATTTAAGGACTTTGCTGCATTATTTAAGGACTCTACTGCATTATTAAGGACGTTGCTGCATTATTTAAGGACTTTATTGCATTATTTAAGGATTCTGCTGCATTATTTAAGGACTCTGCTGCATTATTTAAGGAGTTTGATGCATTATTTAAGGACTCTGCTGCATTATTAAGGGCGTTGCTGCATTTTATTTAAGGAATTTATTGCATTATTTAAGGACTCTGTGCATTATTTAAGGAATTTGCTGCATTATTTAAGGAATCTGCTGCATTATTTAATGACTCTGCTGCGGTATTTAAGGACTCTGCTGCATCATTTAAGCACTCTGCTCCTTTATTTAAGGACTTTGCTGCATTATTTAAGGACTCTGCTGTGGTATTTTAGGACTCTGCTGCATTATTTAAGGACTTTGATGCATTATTTAAGATCTCTGCTGCAGTATTTAAGGACTCTGCTGCATTATTTAATGTCTTTGATGCATTATTTAAGGACTCTTCTGCATTATTTAAGGACTTTGCTGCATTATTTAAGGACGCTGCTGCGGTATTTAAGGCCTCTGCTGAATTATTTAAGGACTTTGCTGCATTATTTAAGGACTCTGCTGCATTATTAAGGACGTTGCTGCATTATTTAAGGACTTTATTGCATTATTTAAGGATTCTGCTGCATTATTTAAGGAATTTCCTGCATTATTTAAGGACTTTGATGCATTATTTAAGAACTCTGCTGCAGTATTTAAGGACTCTGCTGCATTATTTAATGACTCTTCTGCATTATTTAAGGAATTTGCTGCAATATTTAAGGACTCTGCTGCATTATTTAATGACTCTGCTGCGGTATTTTAGGACTCTGCTGCATTATATAAGCACTCTGCTGCATTATTTAAGGACTTTGCTGCATTATTTAAGGACTCTGCTGCGGTATTTTTGGACTCTGCTGCATTATTTAAGGACTTTGATGCATTATTTAAGGACGCTGCTGCGAAATTTAAGGAATCTGCTGCATTATTTAAGGACTTTGTTGCATTATTTAAGGACTCTGCTGCATTATTTAATGAATTTGCTGCATTATTTAAGGACTCTGCTGCATTATTTAAGGACTCTGCTGCGGTATTTTAGGACTCTGCTGCGTTACATAAGGACTCTGCTGCATTATTTAAGGACTTTGCTGCATTATTTAAGGACTCTGCTGCTGTATTTAAGGACTCTGCTGCATTATTTAAGGACTTTGCTGCTTTATTTAAGGACTTTGTTTAAATATTTAAGGACGCTGCTGCAGTATTTAAGGACTCTGCTGCATTATTTAAGGATGTTGCTGCATTATTTAAGTACTCTTCTGCATTATTTAAGGAATTTTTTGCATTATTTAAGGACTCTGCTGCATTATTTAAGGACTTTGTTGCATTATTTAAGGACTCTGCTGCATTATTTAAGGAATTTTTTGCATTATTTAAGGACTCTGCTGCATTATTTAAGGACTTTGCTGCATTATTTAAGGACTCTGCTGCATTATTAAGGACTTTGCTGCATTATTTAAGGACTCTGCTGCATTATTTCAGGACTTTGTTGCATTATTTAAGGACTCTGCTGCAGTATTTAAGGACTCTGCTGCATTATTTAAGGACTTTGTTGCATTATTTAATGACTCTGCTGTGGTATTTAAGGACTCTGATGCATTATTTAAGGATGCTGCTGCAGAATTTAAGGAATCTGCTGCATTATTTAAGGACTTTGTTGCATTATTTAAGGACTCTGCTGCGGTATTTTCGGACTCTGCTGCATTATTTAAGGACTTTGATGCATTATTTAAGGACGCTGCTGCGAAATTTAACTAATCTGGTGCATTATTTAAGGACTTTGTTGCATTATTTAAGGGCTCTGCTGCATTATTTAATGAATTTGCTGCATTATATAAGGACTCTGCTGCATTATTTAAGGACTCTGCTGCGGTATTTTAGGACTCTGCTGCATTATATAAGGACTTTGTTGCATTATTTAAGGACTCTGCTGCATTATTTAAGGACTTTGCTGCTGTATTTAAGGACTCTGCTGCATTATTTAAGGACTTTGCTGCTTTATTTAAGGACTTTGTTTCAATATTTAAGGACGCTGCTGCAGTATTTAAGGACTCTGCTGCATTATTTAAGGATGTTGCTGCATTATTTAAGTACTCTTCTGCATTATTTAAGGAATTTTTTGCATTATTTAAGGACTCTGCTGCATTATTTAAGGACTTTGTTGCATTATTTAAGGACTCTGCTGCATTATTTAAGGAATTTTTTGCATTATTTAAGGACTCTGCTGCATTATTTAAGGACTTTGCTGCATTATTTAAGGACTCTGCTGCATTATTAAGGACTTTGCTGCATTATTTAAGGACTCTGCTGTAGTATTTAAGGACTCTGCTGCATTATTTAAGGACTTTGATGCATTATTTAAGGACGCTGCTGCAGAATTTAAGGAATCTGCTGCATTATTTAAGGACTTTGCTGCATTATTTAAGGACTTTATTGCATTATTTAAGGATTCTGCTGCATTATTTAAGGAATTTGCTGCATTATTTAAGGACTCTGCTAAATTATTTAAGGACTTTGTTGCATTATTTAATGACTCTGCTGCGGTATTTAAGGACTCTGCTGCATTATTTAAGGATTCTGCTGCAGTATTTAAGGACTCTGCTGCATTATTTAAGGACTTTGATGCATTATTTAAGGAGGCTGCTGCAGAATTTAAGGAATCTGCTGCATTACTTAAGGACTTTGTTGCATTATTTAAGGACTATGCTGCATTATTTAAGGACTCTGCTGCATTATTTATGGACTTTGCTGCATTATTTAAGTACTCTTCTGCATTATTTAAGGAATTTTTTGCATTATTTAAGGACTCTGCTGCATTATTTAAGGACTTTGTTGCATTATTTAAGGACTTTGATGCATTATTTAAGGACGCTGCTGCAGTATTTAAGGCCTCTGCTGCATTATTTAAGGACTCTGCTGCATTATTTAAGGACTTTGCTGCATTATTTAAGTACTCTGCTGCATTATTTAAGGAATTTTTTGCATTATTTAAGGACTCTGCTGCATTATTTAAGGACTTTGATGCATTATTTAAGGATGCTGCTGCAGAATTTAAGGAATCTGCTGCATTATTTAAGGACTTTGTTGCATTATTTAAGGACTCTGCTGCATTATTTAAGGACTTTGCTGCATTATTTAAGGACTCTGCTGCATTATTTAAGGACTTTGCTGCATTATTTAAGGACTCTGCTGTATTATTAAGGACGTTGCTGCATTAATTAAGGACTCTGCTGCATTATTTAAGGACTTTGCTGCAGTATTTAAGGCCTCTGCTGCATTATTTAAGGACTTTGCTGCATTATTTAAGGACTCTGCTGCATTATTTAAGGACACTGCTGCGGTATTTAATTCCTCTGCTGCATTATTTAAGGACTTTGCTGCATTATTTAAGGACTCTGCTGTATTATTAAGGACGTTGCTGCATTAATTAAGGACTCTGCTGCATTATTTAAGGACTTTGCTGCATTATTTAAGGACTCTACTGCATTATTAAGGACGTTGCTGCATTATTTAAGGACTTTATTGCATTATTTAAGGATTCTGCTGCATTATTTAAGGACTCTGCTGCATTATTTAAGGAGTTTGATGCATTATTTAAGGACTCTGCTGCATTATTAAGGGCGTTGCTGCATTTTATTTAAGGAATTTATTGCATTATTTAAGGACTCTGTGCATTATTTAAGGAATTTGCTGCATTATTTAAGGAATCTGCTGCATTATTTAATGACTCTGCTGCAGTATTTAAGGACTCTGCTGCATTATTTAAGGACTTTGATGCATTATTTAAGGACGCTGCTGCAGAATTTAAGGAATCTGCTGCATTATTTAAGGACTTTGCTGCATTATTTAAGGACTTTATTGCATTATTTAAGGATTCTGCTGCATTATTTAAGGAATTTGCTGCATTATTTAAGGACTCTGCTAAATTATTTAAGGACTTTGTTGCATTATTTAATGACTCTGCTGCGGTATTTAAGGACTCTGCTGCATTATTTAAGGATTCTGCTGCAGTATTTAAGGACTCTGCTGCATTATTTAAGGACTTTGATGCATTATTTAAGGAGGCTGCTGCAGAATTTAAGGAATCTGCTGCATTACTTAAGGACTTTGTTGCATTATTTAAGGACTATGCTGCATTATTTAAGGACTCTGCTGCATTATTTATGGACTTTGCTGCATTATTTAAGTACTCTTCTGCATTATTTAAGGAATTTTTTGCATTATTTAAGGACTCTGCTGCATTATTTAAGGACTTTGTTGCATTATTTAAGGACTTTGATGCATTATTTAAGGACTCTGCTGCATTATTTAAGGACTTTGCTGCATTATTTAAGTACTCTGCTGCATTATTTAAGGAATTTTTTGCATTATTTAAGGACTCTGCTGCATTATTTAAGGACTTTGATGCATTATTTAAGGATGCTGCTGCAGAATTTAAGGAATCTGCTGCATTATTTAAGGACTTTGTTGCATTATTTAAGGACTCTGCTGCATTATTTAAGGACTTTGCTGCATTATTTAAGGACTCTGCTGCATTATTTAAGGACTTTGCTGCATTATTTAAGGACTCTGCTGTATTATTAAGGACGTTGCTGCATTAATTAAGGACTCTGCTGCATTATTTAAGGACTTTGCTGCAGTATTTAAGGCCTCTGCTGCATTATTTAAGGACTTTGCTGCATTATTTAAGGACTCTGCTGCATTATTTAAGGACACTGCTGCGGTATTTAATTCCTCTGCTGCATTATTTAAGGACTTTGCTGCATTATTTAAGGACTCTGCTGTATTATTAAGGACGTTGCTGCATTAATTAAGGACTCTGCTGCATTATTTAAGGACTTTGCTGCATTATTTAAGGACTCTACTGCATTATTAAGGACGTTGCTGCATTATTTAAGGACTTTATTGCATTATTTAAGGATTCTGCTGCATTATTTAAGGACTCTGCTGCATTATTTAAGGAGTTTGATGCATTATTTAAGGACTCTGCTGCATTATTAAGGGCGTTGCTGCATTTTATTTAAGGAATTTATTGCATTATTTAAGGACTCTGTGCATTATTTAAGGAATTTGCTGCATTATTTAAGGAATCTGCTGCATTATTTAATGACTCTGCTGCGGTATTTAAGGACTCTGCTGCATCATTTAAGCACTCTGCTCCTTTATTTAAGGACTTTGCTGCATTATTTAAGGACTCTGCTGTGGTATTTTAGGACTCTGCTGCATTATTTAAGGACTTTGATGCATTATTTAAGATCTCTGCTGCAGTATTTAAGGACTCTGCTGCATTATTTAATGTCTTTGATGCATTATTTAAGGACTCTTCTGCATTATTTAAGGACTTTGCTGCATTATTTAAGGACGCTGCTGCGGTATTTAAGGCCTCTGCTGAATTATTTAAGGACTTTGCTGCATTATTTAAGGACTCTGCTGCATTATTAAGGACGTTGCTGCATTATTTAAGGACTTTATTGCATTATTTAAGGATTCTGCTGCATTATTTAAGGAATTTCCTGCATTATTTAAGGACTTTGATGCATTATTTAAGAACTCTGCTGCAGTATTTAAGGACTCTGCTGCATTATTTAATGACTCTTCTGCATTATTTAAGGAATTTGCTGCAATATTTAAGGACTCTGCTGCATTATTTAATGACTCTGCTGCGGTATTTTAGGACTCTGCTGCATTATATAAGCACTCTGCTGCATTATTTAAGGACTTTGCTGCATTATTTAAGGACTCTGCTGCGGTATTTTTGGACTCTGCTGCATTATTTAAGGACTTTGATGCATTATTTAAGGACGCTGCTGCGAAATTTAAGGAATCTGCTGCATTATTTAAGGACTTTGTTGCATTATTTAAGGACTCTGCTGCATTATTTAATGAATTTGCTGCATTATTTAAGGACTCTGCTGCATTATTTAAGGACTCTGCTGCGGTATTTTAGGACTCTGCTGCGTTACATAAGGACTCTGCTGCATTATTTAAGGACTTTGCTGCATTATTTAAGGTCTCTACTGCAGTATTTAAGGACTCTGCTGCATTATTTCAGGACTTTGTTGCATTATTTAAGGACTCTGCTGCAGTATTTAAGGACTCTGCTGCATTATTTAAGGACTTTGTTGCATTATTTAATGACTCTGCTGCGGTATTTAAGGACTCTGATGCATTATTTAAGGATGCTGCTGCAGAATTTAAGGAATCTGCTGCATTATTTAAGGACTTTGTTGCATTATTTAAGGACTCTGCTGCGGTATTTTCGGACTCTGCTGCATTATTTAAGGACTTTGATGCATTATTTAAGGACGCTGCTGCGAAATTTAACTAATCTGGTGCATTATTTAAGGACTTTGTTGCATTATTTAAGGGCTCTGCTGCATTATTTAATGAATTTGCTGCATTATATAAGGACTCTGCTGCATTATTTAAGGACTCTGCTGCGGTATTTTAGGACTCTGCTGCATTATATAAGGACTTTGTTGCATTATTTAAGGACTCTGCTGCATTATTTAAGGACTCTGCTGCTGTATTTAAGGACTCTGCTGCATTATTTAAGGACTTTGCTGCTTTATTTAAGGACTTTGTTTCAATATTTAAGGACGCTGCTGCAGTATTTAAGGACTCTGCTGCATTATTTAAGGATGTTGCTGCATTATTTAAGTACTCTTCTGCATTATTTAAGGAATTTTTTGCATTATTTAAGGACTCTGCTGCATTATTTAAGGACTTTGTTGCATTATTTAAGGACTCTGCTGCATTATTTAAGGATTTTTTTGCATTATTTAAGGACTCTGCTGCATTATTTAAGGACTTTGCTGCATTATTTAAGGACTCTGCTGCATTATTAAGGACTTTGCTGCATTATTTAAGGACTCTGCTGTAGTATTTAAGGACTCTGCTGCATTATTTAAGGACTTTGATGCATTATTTAAGGACGCTGCTGCAGAATTTAAGGAATCTGCTGCATTATTTAAGGACTTTGCTGCATTATTTAAGGACTTTATTGCATTATTTAAGGATTCTGCTGCATTATTTAAGGAATTTGCTGCATTATTTAAGGACTCTGCTAAATTATTTAAGGACTTTGTTGCATTATTTAATGACTCTGCTGCGGTATTTAAGGACTCTGCTGCATTATTTAAGGATTCTGCTGCAGTATTTAAGGACTCTGCTGCATTATTTAAGGACTTTGATGCATTATTTAAGGAGGCTGCTGCAGAATTTAAGGAATCTGCTGCATTACTTAAGGACTTTGTTGCATTATTTAAGGACTATGCTGCATTATTTAAGGACTCTGCTGCATTATTTATGGACTTTGCTGCATTATTTAAGTACTCTTCTGCATTATTTAAGGAATTTTTTGCATTATTTAAGGACTCTGCTGCATTATTTAAGGACTTTGTTGCATTATTTAAGGACTTTGATGCATTATTTAAGGACGCTGCTGCAGTATTTAAGGCCTCTGCTGCATTATTTAAGGACTCTGCTGCATTATTTAAGGACTTTGCTGCATTATTTAAGTACTCTGCTGCATTATTTAAGGAATTTTTTGCATTATTTAAGGACTCTGCTGCATTATTTAATTACTTTGATGCATTATTTAAGGATGCTGCTGCAGAATTTAAGGAATCTGCTGCATTATTTAAGGACTTTGTTGCATTATTTAAGGACTCTGCTGCATTATTTAAGGACTTTGCTGCATTATTTAAGGACTCTGCTGCATTATTTAAGGACTTTGCTGCATTATTTAAGGACTCTGCTGTATTATTAAGGACGTTGCTGCATTAATTAAGGACTCTGCTGCATTATTTAAGGACTTTGCTGCAGTATTTAAGGCCTCTGCTGCATTATTTAAGGACTTTGCTGCATTATTTAAGGACTCTGCTGCATTATTTAAGGACACTGCTGCGGTATTTAATTCCTCTGCTGCATTATTTAAGGACTTTGCTGCATTATTTAAGGACTCTGCTGTATTATTAAGGACGTTGCTGCATTAATTAAGGACTCTGCTGCATTATTTAAGGACTTTGCTGCATTATTTAAGGACTCTACTGCATTATTAAGGACGTTGCTGCATTATTTAAGGACTTTATTGCATTATTTAAGGATTCTGCTGCATTATTTAAGGACTCTGCTGCATTATTTAAGGAGTTTGATGCATTATTTAAGGACTCTGCTGCATTATTAAGGGCGTTGCTGCATTTTATTTAAGGAATTTATTGCATTATTTAAGGACTCTGTGCATTATTTAAGGAATTTGCTGCATTATTTAAGGAATCTGCTGCATTATTTAATGACTCTGCTGCAGTATTTAAGGACTCTGCTGCATTATTTAAGGACTTTGATGCATTATTTAAGGACGCTGCTGCAGAATTTAAGGAATCTGCTGCATTATTTAAGGACTTTGCTGCATTATTTAAGGACTTTATTGCATTATTTAAGGATTCTGCTGCATTATTTAAGGAATTTGCTGCATTATTTAAGGACTCTGCTAAATTATTTAAGGACTTTGTTGCATTATTTAATGACTCTGCTGCGGTATTTAAGGACTCTGCTGCATTATTTAAGGATTCTGCTGCAGTATTTAAGGACTCTGCTGCATTATTTAAGGACTTTGATGCATTATTTAAGGAGGCTGCTGCAGAATTTAAGGAATCTGCTGCATTACTTAAGGACTTTGTTGCATTATTTAAGGACTATGCTGCATTATTTAAGGACTCTGCTGCATTATTTATGGACTTTGCTGCATTATTTAAGTACTCTTCTGCATTATTTAAGGAATTTTTTGCATTATTTAAGGACTCTGCTGCATTATTTAAGGACTTTGTTGCATTATTTAAGGACTTTGATGCATTATTTAAGGACTCTGCTGCATTATTTAAGGACTTTGCTGCATTATTTAAGTACTCTGCTGCATTATTTAAGGAATTTTTTGCATTATTTAAGGACTCTGCTGCATTATTTAAGGACTTTGATGCATTATTTAAGGATGCTGCTGCAGAATTTAAGGAATCTGCTGCATTATTTAAGGACTTTGTTGCATTATTTAAGGACTCTGCTGCATTATTTAAGGACTTTGCTGCATTATTTAAGGACTCTGCTGCATTATTTAAGGACTTTGCTGCATTATTTAAGGACTCTGCTGTATTATTAAGGACGTTGCTGCATTAATTAAGGACTCTGCTGCATTATTTAAGGACTTTGCTGCAGTATTTAAGGCCTCTGCTGCATTATTTAAGGACTTTGCTGCATTATTTAAGGACTCTGCTGCATTATTTAAGGACACTGCTGCGGTATTTAATTCCTCTGCTGCATTATTTAAGGACTTTGCTGCATTATTTAAGGACTCTGCTGTATTATTAAGGACGTTGCTGCATTAATTAAGGACTCTGCTGCATTATTTAAGGACTTTGCTGCATTATTTAAGGACTCTACTGCATTATTAAGGACGTTGCTGCATTATTTAAGGACTTTATTGCATTATTTAAGGATTCTGCTGCATTATTTAAGGACTCTGCTGCATTATTTAAGGAGTTTGATGCATTATTTAAGGACTCTGCTGCATTATTAAGGGCGTTGCTGCATTTTATTTAAGGAATTTATTGCATTATTTAAGGACTCTGTGCATTATTTAAGGAATTTGCTGCATTATTTAAGGAATCTGCTGCATTATTTAATGACTCTGCTGCGGTATTTAAGGACTCTGCTGCATCATTTAAGCACTCTGCTCCTTTATTTAAGGACTTTGCTGCATTATTTAAGGACTCTGCTGTGGTATTTTAGGACTCTGCTGCATTATTTAAGGACTTTGATGCATTATTTAAGATCTCTGCTGCAGTATTTAAGGACTCTGCTGCATTATTTAATGTCTTTGATGCATTATTTAAGGACTCTTCTGCATTATTTAAGGACTTTGCTGCATTATTTAAGGACGCTGCTGCGGTATTTAAGGCCTCTGCTGAATTATTTAAGGACTTTGCTGCATTATTTAAGGACTCTGCTGCATTATTAAGGACGTTGCTGCATTATTTAAGGACTTTATTGCATTATTTAAGGATTCTGCTGCATTATTTAAGGAATTTCCTGCATTATTTAAGGACTTTGATGCATTATTTAAGAACTCTGCTGCAGTATTTAAGGACTCTGCTGCATTATTTAATGACTCTTCTGCATTATTTAAGGAATTTGCTGCAATATTTAAGGACTCTGCTGCATTATTTAATGACTCTGCTGCGGTATTTTAGGACTCTGCTGCATTATATAAGCACTCTGCTGCATTATTTAAGGACTTTGCTGCATTATTTAAGGACTCTGCTGCGGTATTTTTGGACTCTGCTGCATTATTTAAGGACTTTGATGCATTATTTAAGGACGCTGCTGCGAAATTTAAGGAATCTGCTGCATTATTTAAGGACTTTGTTGCATTATTTAAGGACTCTGCTGCATTATTTAATGAATTTGCTGCATTATTTAAGGACTCTGCTGCATTATTTAAGGACTCTGCTGCGGTATTTTAGGACTCTGCTGCGTTACATAAGGACTCTGCTGCATTATTTAAGGACTTTGCTGCATTATTTAAGGTCTCTACTGCAGTATTTAAGGACTCTGCTGCATTATTTCAGGACTTTGTTGCATTATTTAAGGACTCTGCTGCAGTATTTAAGGACTCTGCTGCATTATTTAAGGACTTTGTTGCATTATTTAATGACTCTGCTGCGGTATTTAAGGACTCTGATGCATTATTTAAGGATGCTGCTGCAGAATTTAAGGAATCTGCTGCATTATTTAAGGACTTTGTTGCATTATTTAAGGACTCTGCTGCGGTATTTTCGGACTCTGCTGCATTATTTAAGGACTTTGATGCATTATTTAAGGACGCTGCTGCGAAATTTAACTAATCTGGTGCATTATTTAAGGACTTTGTTGCATTATTTAAGGGCTCTGCTGCATTATTTAATGAATTTGCTGCATTATATAAGGACTCTGCTGCATTATTTAAGGACTCTGCTGCGGTATTTTAGGACTCTGCTGCATTATATAAGGACTTTGTTGCATTATTTAAGGACTCTGCTGCATTATTTAAGGACTCTGCTGCTGTATTTAAGGACTCTGCTGCATTATTTAAGGACTTTGCTGCTTTATTTAAGGACTTTGTTTCAATATTTAAGGACGCTGCTGCAGTATTTAAGGACTCTGCTGCATTATTTAAGGATGTTGCTGCATTATTTAAGTACTCTTCTGCATTATTTAAGGAATTTTTTGCATTATTTAAGGACTCTGCTGCATTATTTAAGGACTTTGTTGCATTATTTAAGGACTCTGCTGCATTATTTAAGGATTTTTTTGCATTATTTAAGGACTCTGCTGCATTATTTAAGGACTTTGCTGCATTATTTAAGGACTCTGCTGCATTATTAAGGACTTTGCTGCATTATTTAAGGGCTCTGCTGTAGTATTTAAGGACTCTGCTGCATTATTTAAGGACTTTGATGCATTATTTAAGGACGCTGCTGCAGAATTTAAGGAATCTGCTGCATTATTTAAGGACTTTGCTGCATTATTTAAGGACTTTATTGCATTATTTAAGGATTCTGCTGCATTATTTAAGGAATTTGCTGCATTATTTAAGGACTCTGCTAAATTATTTAAGGACTTTGTTGCATTATTTAATGACTCTGCTGCGGTATTTAAGGACTCTGCTGCATTATTTAAGGATTCTGCTGCAGTATTTAAGGACTCTGCTGCATTATTTAAGGACTTTGATGCATTATTTAAGGAGGCTGCTGCAGAATTTAAGGAATCTGCTGCATTACTTAAGGACTTTGTTGCATTATTTAAGGACTATGCTGCATTATTTAAGGACTCTGCTGCATTATTTATGGACTTTGCTGCATTATTTAAGTACTCTTCTGCATTATTTAAGGAATTTTTTGCATTATTTAAGGACTCTGCTGCATTATTTAAGGACTTTGTTGCATTATTTAAGGACTTTGATGCATTATTTAAGGACGCTGCTGCAGTATTTAAGGCCTCTGCTGCATTATTTAAGGACTCTGCTGCATTATTTAAGGACTTTGCTGCATTATTTAAGTACTCTGCTGCATTATTTAAGGAATTTTTTGCATTATTTAAGGACTCTGCTGCATTATTTAATTACTTTGATGCATTATTTAAGGATGCTGCTGCAGAATTTAAGGAATCTGCTGCATTATTTAAGGACTTTGTTGCATTATTTAAGGACTCTGCTGCATTATTTAAGGACTTTGCTGCATTATTTAAGGACTCTGCTGCATTATTTAAGGACTTTGCTGCATTATTTAAGGACTCTGCTGTATTATTAAGGACGTTGCTGCATTAATTAAGGACTCTGCTGCATTATTTAAGGACTTTGCTGCAGTATTTAAGGCCTCTGCTGCATTATTTAAGGACTTTGCTGCATTATTTAAGGACTCTGCTGCATTATTTAAGGACACTGCTGCGGTATTTAATTCCTCTGCTGCATTATTTAAGGACTTTGCTGCATTATTTAAGGACTCTGCTGTATTATTAAGGACGTTGCTGCATTAATTAAGGACTCTGCTGCATTATTTAAGGACTTTGCTGCATTATTTAAGGACTCTACTGCATTATTAAGGACGTTGCTGCATTATTTAAGGACTTTATTGCATTATTTAAGGATTCTGCTGCATTATTTAAGGACTCTGCTGCATTATTTAAGGAGTTTGATGCATTATTTAAGGACTCTGCTGCATTATTAAGGGCGTTGCTGCATTTTATTTAAGGAATTTATTGCATTATTTAAGGACTCTGTGCATTATTTAAGGAATTTGCTGCATTATTTAAGGAATCTGCTGCATTATTTAATGACTCTGCTGCGGTATTTAAGGACTCTGCTGCATCATTTAAGCACTCTGCTCCTTTATTTAAGGACTTTGCTGCATTATTTAAGGACTCTGCTGTGGTATTTTAGGACTCTGCTGCATTATTTAAGGACTTTGATGCATTATTTAAGATCTCTGCTGCAGTATTTAAGGACTCTGCTGCATTATTTAATGTCTTTGATGCATTATTTAAGGACTCTTCTGCATTATTTAAGGACTTTGCTGCATTATTTAAGGACGCTGCTGCGGTATTTAAGGCCTCTGCTGAATTATTTAAGGACTTTGCTGCATTATTTAAGGACTCTGCTGCATTATTAAGGACGTTGCTGCATTATTTAAGGACTTTATTGCATTATTTAAGGATTCTGCTGCATTATTTAAGGAATTTCCTGCATTATTTAAGGACTTTGATGCATTATTTAAGAACTCTGCTGCAGTATTTAAGGACTCTGCTGCATTATTTAATGACTCTTCTGCATTATTTAAGGAATTTGCTGCAATATTTAAGGACTCTGCTGCATTATTTAATGACTCTGCTGCGGTATTTTAGGACTCTGCTGCATTATATAAGCACTCTGCTGCATTATTTAAGGACTTTGCTGCATTATTTAAGGACTCTGCTGCGGTATTTTTGGACTCTGCTGCATTATTTAAGGACTTTGATGCATTATTTAAGGACGCTGCTGCGAAATTTAAGGACTCTGCTGCATTATTTAATGAATTTGCTGCATTATTTAAGGACTCTGCTGCATTATTTAAGGACTCTGCTGCGGTATTTTAGGACTCTGCTGCGTTACATAAGGACTCTGCTGCATTATTTAAGGACTTTGCTGCATTATTTAAGGTCTCTACTGCAGTATTTAAGGACTCTGCTGCATTATTTCAGGACTTTGTTGCATTATTTAAGGACTCTGCTGCAGTATTTAAGGACTCTGCTGCATTATTTAAGGACTTTGTTGCATTATTTAATGACTCTGCTGCGGTATTTAAGGACTCTGATGCATTATTTAAGGATGCTGCTGCAGAATTTAAGGAATCTGCTGCATTATTTAAGGACTTTGTTGCATTATTTAAGGACTCTGCTGCGGTATTTTCGGACTCTGCTGCATTATTTAAGGACTTTGATGCATTATTTAAGGACGCTGCTGCGAAATTTAACTAATCTGGTGCATTATTTAAGGACTTTGTTGCATTATTTAAGGGCTCTGCTGCATTATTTAATGAATTTGCTGCATTATATAAGGACTCTGCTGCATTATTTAAGGACTCTGCTGCGGTATTTTAGGACTCTGCTGCATTATATAAGGACTTTGTTGCATTATTTAAGGACTCTGCTGCATTATTTAAGGACTCTGCTGCTGTATTTAAGGACTCTGCTGCATTATTTAAGGACTTTGCTGCTTTATTTAAGGACTTTGTTTCAATATTTAAGGACGCTGCTGCAGTATTTAAGGACTCTGCTGCATTATTTAAGGATGTTGCTGCATTATTTAAGTACTCTTCTGCATTATTTAAGGAATTTTTTGCATTATTTAAGGACTCTGCTGCATTATTTAAGGACTTTGTTGCATTATTTAAGGACTCTGCTGCATTATTTAAGGAATTTTTTGCATTATTTAAGGACTCTGCTGCATTATTTAAGGACTTTGCTGCATTATTTAAGGACTCTGCTGCATTATTAAGGACTTTGCTGCATTATTTAAGGACTCTGCTGTAGTATTTAAGGACTCTGCTGCATTATTTAAGGACTTTGATGCATTATTTAAGGACGCTGCTGCAGAATTTAAGGAATCTGCTGCATTATTTAAGGACTTTGCTGCATTATTTAAGGACTTTATTGCATTATTTAAGGATTCTGCTGCATTATTTAAGGAATTTGCTGCATTATTTAAGGACTCTGCTAAATTATTTAAGGACTTTGTTGCATTATTTAATGACTCTGCTGCGGTATTTAAGGACTCTGCTGCATTATTTAAGGATTCTGCTGCAGTATTTAAGGACTCTGCTGCATTATTTAAGGACTTTGATGCATTATTTAAGGAGGCTGCTGCAGAATTTAAGGAATCTGCTGCATTACTTAAGGACTTTGTTGCATTATTTAAGGACTATGCTGCATTATTTAAGGACTCTGCTGCATTATTTATGGACTTTGCTGCATTATTTAAGTACTCTTCTGCATTATTTAAGGAATTTTTTGCATTATTTAAGGACTCTGCTGCATTATTTAAGGACTTTGTTGCATTATTTAAGGACTTTGATGCATTATTTAAGGACTCTGCTGCATTATTTAAGGACTTTGCTGCATTATTTAAGAACTCTGCTGCATTATTTAAGGAATTTTTTGCATTATTTAAGGACTCTGCTGCATTATTTAAGGACTTTGATGCATTATTTAAGGATGCTGCTGCAGAATTTAAGGAATCTGCTGCATTATTTAAGGACTTTGTTGCATTATTTAAGGACTCTGCTGCATTATTTAAGGACTTTGCTGCATTATTTAAGGACTCTGCTGCATTATTTAAGGACTTTGCTGCATTATTTAAGGACTCTGCTGTATTATTAAGGACGTTGCTGCATTAATTAAGGACTCTGCTGCATTATTTAAGGACTTTGCTGCAGTATTTAAGGCCTCTGCTGCATTATTTAAGGACTTTGCTGCATTATTTAAGGACTCTGCTGCATTATTTAAGGACACTGCTGCGGTATTTAATTCCTCTGCTGCATTATTTAAGGACTTTGCTGCATTATTTAAGGACTCTGCTGTATTATTAAGGACGTTGCTGCATTAATTAAGGACTCTGCTGCATTATTTAAGGACTTTGCTGCATTATTTAAGGACTCTACTGCATTATTAAGGACGTTGCTGCATTATTTAAGGACTTTATTGCATTATTTAAGGATTCTGCTGCATTATTTAAGGACTCTGCTGCATTATTTAAGGAGTTTGATGCATTATTTAAGGACTCTGCTGCATTATTAAGGGCGTTGCTGCATTTTATTTAAGGAATTTATTGCATTATTTAAGGACTCTGTGCATTATTTAAGGAATTTGCTGCATTATTTAAGGAATCTGCTGCATTATTTAATGACTCTGCTGCGGTATTTAAGGACTCTGCTGCATCATTTAAGCACTCTGCTCCTTTATTTAAGGACTTTGCTGCATTATTTAAGATCTCTGCTGCAGTATTTAAGGACTCTGCTGCATTATTTAATGTCTTTGATGCATTATTTAAGGACTCTTCTGCATTATTTAAGGACTTTGCTGCATTATTTAAGGACGCTGCTGCGGTATTTAAGGCCTCTGCTGAATTATTTAAGGACTTTGCTGCATTATTTAAGGACTCTGCTGCATTATTAAGGACGTTGCTGCATTATTTAAGGACTTTATTGCATTATTTAAGGATTCTGCTGCATTATTTAAGGAATTTCCTGCATTATTTAAGGACTTTGATGCATTATTTAAGAACTCTGCTGCAGTATTTAAGGACTCTGCTGCATTATTTAATGACTCTTCTGCATTATTTAAGGAATTTGCTGCAATATTTAAGGACTCTGCTGCATTATTTAATGACTCTGCTGCGGTATTTTAGGACTCTGCTGCATTATATAAGCACTCTGCTGCATTATTTAAGGACTTTGCTGCATTATTTAAGGACTCTGCTGCGGTATTTTTGGACTCTGCTGCATTATTTAAGGACTTTGATGCATTATTTAAGGACGCTGCTGCGAAATTTAAGGAATCTGCTGCATTATTTAAGGACTTTGTTGCATTATTTAAGGACTCTGCTGCATTATTTAATGAATTTGCTGCATTATTTAAGGACTCTGCTGCATTATTTAAGGACTCTGCTGCGGTATTTTAGGACTCTGCTGCGTTACATAAGGACTCTGCTGCATTATTTAAGGACTTTGCTGCATTATTTAAGGTCTCTACTGCAGTATTTAAGGACTCTGCTGCATTATTTCAGGACTTTGTTGCATTATTTAAGGACTCTGCTGCAGTATTTAAGGACTCTGCTGCATTATTTAAGGACTTTGTTGCATTATTTAATGACTCTGCTGCGGTATTTAAGGACTCTGATGCATTATTTAAGGATGCTGCTGCAGAATTTAAGGAATCTGCTGCATTATTTAAGGACTTTGTTGCATTATTTAAGGACTCTGCTGCGGTATTTTCGGACTCTGCTGCATTATTTAAGGACTTTGATGCATTATTTAAGGACGCTGCTGCGAAATTTAACTAATCTGGTGCATTATTTAAGGACTTTGTTGCATTATTTAAGGGCTCTGCTGCATTATTTAATGAATTTGCTGCATTATATAAGGACTCTGCTGCATTATTTAAGGACTCTGCTGCGGTATTTTAGGACTCTGCTGCATTATATAAGGACTTTGTTGCATTATTTAAGGACTCTGCTGCATTATTTAAGGACTCTGCTGCTGTATTTAAGGACTCTGCTGCATTATTTAAGGACTTTGCTGCTTTATTTAAGGACTTTGTTTCAATATTTAAGGACGCTGCTGCAGTATTTAAGGACTCTGCTGCATTATTTAAGGATGTTGCTGCATTATTTAAGTACTCTTCTGCATTATTTAAGGAATTTTTTGCATTATTTAAGGACTCTGCTGCATTATTTAAGGACTTTGTTGCATTATTTAAGGACTCTGCTGCATTATTTAAGGAATTTTTTGCATTATTTAAGGACTCTGCTGCATTATTTAAGGACTTTGCTGCATTATTTAAGGACTCTGCTGCATTATTAAGGACTTTGCTGCATTATTTAAGGACTCTGCTGTAGTATTTAAGGACTCTGCTGCATTATTTAAGGACTTTGATGCATTATTTAAGGACGCTGCTGCAGAATTTAAGGAATCTGCTGCATTATTTAAGGACTTTGCTGCATTATTTAAGGACTCTGCTGCATTATTTAAGGACTTTGCTGCATTATTTAAGGACTCTGCTGCATTATTTAAGGACTTTGCTGCATTATTTAAGGACTCTGCTGTATTATTAAGGACGTTGCTGCATTAATTAAGGACTCTGCTGCATTATTTAAGGACTTTGCTGCAGTATTTAAGGCCTCTGCTGCATTATTTAAGGACTTTGCTGCATTATTTAAGGACTCTGCTGCATTATTTAAGGACACTGCTGCGGTATTTAATTCCTCTGCTGCATTATTTAAGGACTTTGCTGCATTATTTAAGGACTCTGCTGTATTATTAAGGACGTTGCTGCATTAATTAAGGACTCTGCTGCATTATTTAAGGACTTTGCTGCATTATTTAAGGACTCTACTGCATTATTAAGGACGTTGCTGCATTATTTAAGGACTTTATTGCATTATTTAAGGATTCTGCTGCATTATTTAAGGACTCTGCTGCATTATTTAAGGAGTTTGATGCATTATTTAAGGACTCTGCTGCATTATTAAGGGCGTTGCTGCATTTTATTTAAGGAATTTATTGCATTATTTAAGGACTCTGTGCATTATTTAAGGAATTTGCTGCATTATTTAAGGAATCTGCTGCATTATTTAATGACTCTGCTGCGGTATTTAAGGACTCTGCTGCATCATTTAAGCACTCTGCTCCTTTATTTAAGGACTTTGCTGCATTATTTAAGGACTCTGCTGTGGTATTTTAGGACTCTGCTGCATTATTTAAGGACTTTGATGCATTATTTAAGATCTCTGCTGCAGTATTTAAGGACTCTGCTGCATTATTTAATGTCTTTGATGCATTATTTAAGGACTCTTCTGCATTATTTAAGGACTTTGCTGCATTATTTAAGGACGCTGCTGCGGTATTTAAGGCCTCTGCTGAATTATTTAAGGACTTTGCTGCATTATTTAAGGACTCTGCTGCATTATTAAGGACGTTGCTGCATTATTTAAGGACTTTATTGCATTATTTAAGGATTCTGCTGCATTATTTAAGGAATTTCCTGCATTATTTAAGGACTTTGATGCATTATTTAAGAACTCTGCTGCAGTATTTAAGGACTCTGCTGCATTATTTAATGACTCTTCTGCATTATTTAAGGAATTTGCTGCAATATTTAAGGACTCTGCTGCATTATTTAATGACTCTGCTGCGGTATTTTAGGACTCTGCTGCATTATATAAGCACTCTGCTGCATTATTTAAGGACTTTGCTGCATTATTTAAGGACTCTGCTGCGGTATTTTTGGACTCTGCTGCATTATTTAAGGACTTTGATGCATTATTTAAGGACGCTGCTGCGAAATTTAAGGAATCTGCTGCATTATTTAAGGACTTTGTTGCATTATTTAAGGACTCTGCTGCATTATTTAATGAATTTGCTGCATTATTTAAGGACTCTGCTGCATTATTTAAGGACTCTGCTGCGGTATTTTAGGACTCTGCTGCGTTACATAAGGACTCTGCTGCATTATTTAAGGACTTTGCTGCATTATTTAAGGTCTCTACTGCAGTATTTAAGGACTCTGCTGCATTATTTCAGGACTTTGTTGCATTATTTAAGGACTCTGCTGCAGTATTTAAGGACTCTGCTGCATTATTTAAGGACTTTGTTGCATTATTTAATGACTCTGCTGCGGTATTTAAGGACTCTGATGCATTATTTAAGGATGCTGCTGCAGAATTTAAGGAATCTGCTGCATTATTTAAGGACTTTGTTGCATTATTTAAGGACTCTGCTGCGGTATTTTCGGACTCTGCTGCATTATTTAAGGACTTTGATGCATTATTTAAGGACGCTGCTGCGAAATTTAACTAATCTGGTGCATTATTTAAGGACTTTGTTGCATTATTTAAGGGCTCTGCTGCATTATTTAATGAATTTGCTGCATTATATAAGGACTCTGCTGCATTATTTAAGGACTCTGCTGCGGTATTTTAGGACTCTGCTGCATTATATAAGGACTTTGTTGCATTATTTAAGGACTCTGCTGCATTATTTAAGGACTCTGCTGCTGTATTTAAGGACTCTGCTGCATTATTTAAGGACTTTGCTGCTTTATTTAAGGACTTTGTTTCAATATTTAAGGACGCTGCTGCAGTATTTAAGGACTCTGCTGCATTATTTAAGGATGTTGCTGCATTATTTAAGTACTCTTCTGCATTATTTAAGGAATTTTTTGCATTATTTAAGGACTCTGCTGCATTATTTAAGGACTTTGTTGCATTATTTAAGGACTCTGCTGCATTATTTAAGGAATTTTTTGCATTATTTAAGGACTCTGCTGCATTATTTAAGGACTTTGCTGCATTATTTAAGGACTCTGCTGCATTATTAAGGACTTTGCTGCATTATTTAAGGACTCTGCTGTAGTATTTAAGGACTCTGCTGCATTATTTAAGGACTTTGATGCATTATTTAAGGACGCTGCTGCAGAATTTAAGGAATCTGCTGCATTATTTAAGGACTTTGCTGCATTATTTAAGGACTTTATTGCATTATTTAAGGATTCTGCTGCATTATTTAAGGAATTTGCTGCATTATTTAAGGACTCTGCTAAATTATTTAAGGACTTTGTTGCATTATTTAATGACTCTGCTGCGGTATTTAAGGACTCTGCTGCATTATTTAAGGATTCTGCTGCAGTATTTAAGGACTCTGCTGCATTATTTAAGGACTTTGATGCATTATTTAAGGAGGCTGCTGCAGAATTTAAGGAATCTGCTGCATTACTTAAGGACTTTGTTGCATTATTTAAGGACTATGCTGCATTATTTAAGGACTCTGCTGCATTATTTATGGACTTTGCTGCATTATTTAAGTACTCTTCGGCATTATTTAAGGAATTTTTTGCATTATTTAAGGACTCTGCTGCATTATTTAAGGACTTTGTTGCATTATTTAAGGACTTTGATGCATTATTTAAGGACGCTGCTGCAGTATTTAAGGCCTCTGCTGCATTATTTAAGGACTCTGCTGCATTATTTAAGGACTTTGCTGCATTATTTAAGTACTCTGCTGCATTATTTAAGGAATTTTTTGCATTATTTAAGGACTCTGCTGCATTATTTAAGGACTTTGATGCATTATTTAAGGATGCTGCTGCAGAATTTAAGGAATCTGCTGCATTATTTAAGGACTTTGTTGCATTATTTAAGGACTCTGCTGCATTATTTAAGGACTTTGCTGCTTTATTTAAGGACTCTGCTGCATTATTTAAGGACTTTGCTGCATTATTTAAGGACTCTGCTGTATTATTAAGGACGTTGCTGCATTAATTAAGGACTCTGCTGCATTATTTAAGGACTTTGCTGCAGTATTTAAGGCCTCTGCTGCATTATTTAAGGACTTTGCTGCATTATTTAAGGACTCTGCTGCATTATTTAAGGACACTGCTGCGGTATTTAATTCCTCTGCTGCATTATTTAAGGACTTTGCTGCATTATTTAAGGACTCTGCTGTATTATTAAGGACGTTGCTGCATTAATTAAGGACTCTGCTGCATTATTTAAGGACTTTGCTGCATTATTTAAGGACTCTACTGCATTATTAAGGACGTTGCTGCATTATTTAAGGACTTTATTGCATTATTTAAGGATTCTGCTGCATTATTTAAGGACTCTGCTGCATTATTTAAGGAGTTTGATGCATTATTTAAGGACTCTGCTGCATTATTAAGGGCGTTGCTGCATTTTATTTAAGGAATTTATTGCATTATTTAAGGACTCTGTGCATTATTTAAGGAATTTGCTGCATTATTTAAGGAATCTGCTGCATTATTTAATGACTCTGCTGCGGTATTTAAGGACTCTGCTGCATCATTTAAGCACTCTGCTCCTTTATTTAAGGACTTTGCTGCATTATTTAAGGACTCTGCTGTGGTATTTTAGGACTCTGCTGCATTATTTAAGGACTTTGATGCATTATTTAAGATCTCTGCTGCAGTATTTAAGGACTCTGCTGCATTATTTAATGTCTTTGATGCATTATTTAAGGACTCTTCTGCATTATTTAAGGACTTTGCTGCATTATTTAAGGACGCTGCTGCGGTATTTAAGGCCTCTGCTGAATTATTTAAGGACTTTGCTGCATTATTTAAGGACTCTGCTGCATTATTAAGGACGTTGCTGCATTATTTAAGGACTTTATTGCATTATTTAAGGATTCTGCTGCATTATTTAAGGAATTTCCTGCATTATTTAAGGACTTTGATGCATTATTTAAGAACTCTGCTGCAGTATTTAAGGACTCTGCTGCATTATTTAATGACTCTTCTGCATTATTTAAGGAATTTGCTGCAATATTTAAGGACTCTGCTGCATTATTTAATGACTCTGCTGCGGTATTTTAGGACTCTGCTGCATTATATAAGCACTCTGCTGCATTATTTAAGGACTTTGCTGCATTATTTAAGGACTCTGCTGCGGTATTTTTGGACTCTGCTGCGTTACATAAGGACTCTGCTGCATTATTTAAGGACTTTGATGCATTATTTAAGGACGCTGCTGCGAAATTTAAGGAATCTGCTGCATTATTTAAGGACTTTGTTGCATTATTTAAGGACTCTGCTGCATTATTTAATGAATTTGCTGCATTATTTAAGGACTCTGCTGCATTATTTAAGGACTCTGCTGCGGTATTTTAGGACTCTGCTGCGTTACATAAGGACTCTGCTGCATTATTTAAGGACTTTGCTGCATTATTTAAGGTCTCTACTTCAGTATTTAAGGACTCTGCTGCATTATTTCAGGACTTTGTTGCATTATTTAAGGACTCTGCTGCAGTATTTAAGGACTCTGCTGCATTATTTAAGGACTTTGTTGCATTATTTAATGACTCTGCTGCGGTATTTAAGGACTCTGATGCATTATTTAAGGATGCTGCTGCAGAATTTAAGGAATCTGCTGCATTATTTAAGGACTTTGTTGCATTATTTAAGGACTCTGCTGCGGTATTTTCGGACTCTGCTGCATTATTTAAGGACTTTGATGCATTATTTAAGGACGCTGCTGCGAAATTTAACTAATCTGGTGCATTATTTAAGGACTTTGTTGCATTATTTAAGGGCTCTGCTGCATTATTTAATGAATTTGCTGCATTATATAAGGACTCTGCTGCATTATTTAAGGACTCTGCTGCGGTATTTTAGGACTCTGCTGCATTATATAAGGACTTTGTTGCATTATTTAAGGACTCTGCTGCATTATTTAAGGACTCTGCTGCTGTATTTAAGGACTCTGCTGCATTATTTAAGGACTTTGCTGCTTTATTTAAGGACTTTGTTTCATTATTTAAGGACGCTGCTGCAGTATTTAAGGACTCTGCTGCATTATTTAAGGATGTTGCTGCATTATTTAAGTACTCTTCTGCATTATTTAAGGAATTTTTTGCATTATTTAAGGACTCTGCTGCATTATTTAAGGACTTTGTTGCATTATTTAAGGACTCTGCTGCATTATTTAAGGAATTTTTTGCATTATTTAAGGACTCTGCTGCATTATTTAAGGACTTTGCTGCATTATTTAAGGACTCTGCTGCATTATTAAGGACTTTGCTGCATTATTTAAGGACTCTGCTGCAGTATTTAAGGACTCTGCTGCATTATTTAAGGACTTTGATGCATTATTTAAGGACGCTGCTGCAGAATTTAAGGAATCTGCTGCATTATTTAAGGACTTTGCTGCATTATTTAAGGACTTTATTGCATTATTTAAGGATTCTGCTGCATTATTTAAGGAATTTGCTGCATTATTTAAGGACTCTGCTAAATTATTTAAGGACTTTGTTGCATTATTTAATGACTCTGCTGCGGTATTTAAGGACTCTGCTGCATTATTTAAGGATTCTGCTGCAGTATTTAAGGACTCTGCTGCATTATTTAAGGACTTTGATGCATTATTTAATGAGGCTGCTGCAGAATTTAAGGAATCTGCTGCATTACTTAAGGACTTTGTTGCATTATTTAAGGACTATGCTGCATTATTTAAGGACTCTGCTGCATTATTTATGGACTTTGCTGCATTATTTAAGTACTCTTCTGCATTATTTAAGGAATTTTTTGCATTATTTAAGGACTCTGCTGCATTATTTAAGGACTTTGTTGCATTATTTAAGGACTTTGATGCATTATTTAAGGACGCTGCTGCAGTATTTAAGGCCTCTGCTGCATTATTTAAGGACTCTGCTGCATTATTTAAGGACTTTGCTGCATTATTTAAGTACTCTGCTGCATTATTTAAGGAATTTTTTGCATTATTTAAGGACTCTGCTGCATTATTTAAGGACTTTGATGCATTATTTAAGGATGCTGCTGCAGAATTTAAGGAATCTGCTGCATTATTTAAGGACTTTGTTGCATTATTTAAGGACTCTGCTGCATTATTTAAGGACTTTGCTGCATTATTTAAGGACTCTGCTGCATTATTTAAGGACTTTGCTGCATTATTTAAGGACTCTGCTGTATTATTAAGGACGTTGCTGCATTAATTAAGGACTCTGCTGCATTATTTAAGGACTTTGCTGCAGTATTTAAGGCCTCTGCTGCATTATTTAAGAACTTTGCTGCATTATTTAAGGACTCTACTGCATTATTAAGGAAGTTGATGCATTATTTAAGGACTTTATTGCATTATTTAAGGATTCTGCTGCATTATTTAAGGACTCCGCTGCATTATTTAAGGAGTTTGATGCATTATTTAAGGACTCTGCTGCATTATTTAAGGACTTTGTTGCATTATTTAAGGACTCGGCTGCATTATTAAGGGCGTTGCTGCATTTTATTTAAGGAATTTATTGCATTATTTAAGGACTCTGTGCATTATTTAAGGAATTTGCTGCATTATTTAAGGAATCTGCTGCATTATTTAATGACTCTGCTGCGGTATTTAAGGACTCTGCTGCATCATTTAAGCACTCTGCTCCTTTATTTAAGGACTTTGCTGCATTATTTAAGGACTCTGCTGTGGTATTTTAGGACTCTGCTGCATTATTTAAGGACTTTGATGCATTATTTAAGAACTCTGCTGCAGTATTTAAGGACTCTGCTGCATTATTTAATGTCTTTGATGCATTATTTAAGGACTCTTCTGCATTATTTAAGGACTTTGCTGCATTATTTAAGGACGCTGCTGCGGTATTTAAGGCCGCTGCTGCATTATTTAAGGACTTTGCTGCATTATTTAAGGACTCTGCTGCATTATTAAGGACGTTGCTGCATTATTTAAGGACTCTGCTGCAGTATTTAAGGATTCTGCTGCATTATTTAAGGAATTTCCTGCATTATTTAAGGACTTTGATGCATTATTTAAGAACTCTGCTGCAGTATTTAAGGACTCTGCTGCATTATTTAATGACTCTTCTGCATTATTTAAGGAATTTGCTGCAATATTTAAGGACTCTGCTGCATTATTTAATGACTCTGCTGCGGTATTTTAGGACTCTGCTGCATTATATAAGCACTCTGCTGCATTATTTAAGGACTTTGCTGCATTATTTAAGGACTCTGCTGCGGTATTTTTGGACTCTGCTGCATTATTTAAGGACTTTGATGCATTATTTAAGGACGCTGCTGCGAAATTTAAGGAATCTGCTGCATTATTTAAGGAATTTGTTGCAGTATTGAAGGACTCTGCTGCATTATTTAAGGACTTTGATGCATTATTTAAGGACGCTGCTGCGAAATTTAACTAATCTGGTGCATTATTTAAGGACTTTGTTGCATTATTTAAGGGCTCTGCTGCATTATTTAATGAATTTGCTGCATTATATAAGGACTCTGCTGCATTATTTAAGGACTCTGCTGCGGTATTTTAGGACTCTGCTGCATTATATAAGGACTTTGTTGCATTATTTAAGGACTCTGCTGCATTATTTAAGGACTCTGCTGCTGTATTTAAGGACTCTGCTGCATTATTTAAGGACTTTGCTGCTTTATTTAAGGACTTTGTTTCATTATTTAAGGACGCTGCTGCAGTATTTAAGGACTCTGCTGCATTATTTAAGGATGTTGCTGCATTATTTAAGTACTCTTCTGCATTATTTAAGGAATTTTTTGCATTATTTAAGGACTCTGCTGCATTATTTAAGGACTTTGTTGCATTATTTAAGGACTCTGCTGCATTATTTAAGGAATTTTTTGCATTATTTAAGGACTCTGCTGCATTATTTAAGGACTTTGCTGCATTATTTAAGGACTCTGCTGCATTATTAAGGACTTTGCTGCATTATTTAAGGACTCTGCTGCAGTATTTAAGGACTCTGCTGCATTATTTAAGGACTTTGATGCATTATTTAAGGACGCTGCTGCAGAATTTAAGGAATCTGCTGCATTATTTAAGGACTTTGCTGCATTATTTAAGGACTTTATTGCATTATTTAAGGATTCTGCTGCATTATTTAAGGAATTTGCTGCATTATTTAAGGACTCTGCTAAATTATTTAAGGACTTTGTTGCATTATTTAATGACTCTGCTGCGGTATTTAAGGACTCTGCTGCATTATTTAAGGATTCTGCTGCAGTATTTAAGGACTCTGCTGCATTATTTAAGGACTTTGATGCATTATTTAATGAGGCTGCTGCAGAATTTAAGGAATCTGCTGCATTACTTAAGGACTTTGTTGCATTATTTAAGGACTATGCTGCATTATTTAAGGACTCTGCTGCATTATTTATGGACTTTGCTGCATTATTTAAGTACTCTTCTGCATTATTTAAGGAATTTTTTGCATTATTTAAGGACTCTGCTGCATTATTTAAGGACTTTGTTGCATTATTTAAGGACTTTGATGCATTATTTAAGGACGCTGCTGCAGTATTTAAGGCCTCTGCTGCATTATTTAAGGACTCTGCTGCATTATTTAAGGACTTTGCTGCATTATTTAAGTACTCTGCTGCATTATTTAAGGAATTTTTTGCATTATTTAAGGACTCTGCTGCATTATTTAAGGACTTTGATGCATTATTTAAGGATGCTGCTGCAGAATTTAAGGAATCTGCTGCATTATTTAAGGACTTTGTTGCATTATTTAAGGACTCTGCTGCATTATTTAAGGACTTTGCTGCATTATTTAAGGACTCTGCTGCATTATTTAAGGACTTTGCTGCATTATTTAAGGACTCTGCTGTATTATTAAGGACGTTGCTGCATTAATTAAGGACTCTGCTGCATTATTTAAGGACTTTGCTGCAGTATTTAAGGCCTCTGCTGCATTATTTAAGAACTTTGCTGCATTATTTAAGGACTCTACTGCATTATTAAGGAAGTTGATGCATTATTTAAGGACTTTATTGCATTATTTAAGGATTCTGCTGCATTATTTAAGGACTCCGCTGCATTATTTAAGGAGTTTGATGCATTATTTAAGGACTCTGCTGCATTATTTAAGGACTTTGTTGCATTATTTAAGGACTCGGCTGCATTATTAAGGGCGTTGCTGCATTTTATTTAAGGAATTTATTGCATTATTTAAGGACTCTGTGCATTATTTAAGGAATTTGCTGCATTATTTAAGGAATCTGCTGCATTATTTAATGACTCTGCTGCGGTATTTAAGGACTCTGCTGCATCATTTAAGCACTCTGCTCCTTTATTTAAGGACTTTGCTGCATTATTTAAGGACTCTGCTGTGGTATTTTAGGACTCTGCTGCATTATTTAAGGACTTTGATGCATTATTTAAGAACTCTGCTGCAGTATTTAAGGACTCTGCTGCATTATTTAATGTCTTTGATGCATTATTTAAGGACTCTTCTGCATTATTTAAGGACTTTGCTGCATTATTTAAGGACGCTGCTGCGGTATTTAAGGCCGCTGCTGCATTATTTAAGGACTTTGCTGCATTATTTAAGGACTCTGCTGCATTATTAAGGACGTTGCTGCATTATTTAAGGACTCTGCTGCAGTATTTAAGGATTCTGCTGCATTATTTAAGGAATTTCCTGCATTATTTAAGGACTTTGATGCATTATTTAAGAACTCTGCTGCAGTATTTAAGGACTCTGCTGCATTATTTAATGACTCTTCTGCATTATTTAAGGAATTTGCTGCAATATTTAAGGACTCTGCTGCATTATTTAATGACTCTGCTGCGGTATTTTAGGACTCTGCTGCATTATATAAGCACTCTGCTGCATTATTTAAGGACTTTGCTGCATTATTTAAGGACTCTGCTGCGGTATTTTTGGACTCTGCTGCATTATTTAAGGACTTTGATGCATTATTTAAGGACGCTGCTGCGAAATTTAAGGAATCTGCTGCATTATTTAAGGAATTTGTTGCAGTATTGAAGGACTCTGCTGCATTATTTAATGAATTTGCTGCATTATTTAAGGACTCTGCTGCATTATTTAAGGACTCTGCTGCGGTATTTTAGGACTCTGCTGCGTTACATAAGGACTCTGCTGCATTATTTAAGGACTTTGCTGCATTATTTAAGGTCTCTACTGCAGTATTTAAGGACTCTGCTGCATTATTTCAGGACTTTGTTGCATTATTTAAGGACTCTGCTGCAGTATTTAAGGACTCTGCTGCATTATTTAAGGACTTTGTTGCATTATTTAATGACTCTGCTGCGGTATTTAAGGACTCTGATGCATTATTTAAGGATGCTGCTGCAGAATTTAAGGAATCTGCTGCATTATTTAAGGACTTTGTTGCATTATTTAAGGACTCTGCTGCGGTATTTTCGGACTCTGCTGCATTATTTAAGGACTTTGATGCATTATTTAAGGACGCTGCTGCGAAATTTAACTAATCTGGTGCATTATTTAAGGACTTTGTTGCATTATTTAAGGGCTCTGCTGCATTATTTAATGAATTTGCTGCATTATATAAGGACTCTGCTGCATTATTTAAGGACTCTGCTGCGGTATTTTAGGACTCTGCTGCATTATATAAGGACTTTGTTGCATTATTTAAGGACTCTGCTGCATTATTTAATGAATTTGCTGCATTATATAAGGACTCTGCTGCATTATTTAAGGACTCTGCTGCTGTATTTAAGGATGCTGCTGCAGAATTTAAGGAATCTGCTGCATTATTTAAGGACTTTGTTGCATTATTTAAGGACTCTGCTGCATTATTTAAGGACTTTGCTGCATTATTTAAGGACTCTGCTGCATTATTTAAGGACTTTGCTGCATTATTTAAGGACTCTGCTGTATTATTAAGGACGTTGCTGCATTAATTAAGGACTCTGCTGCATTATTTAAGGACTTTGCTGCAGTATTTAAGGCCTCTGCTGCATTATTTAAGGACTTTGCTGCATTATTTAAGGACTCTGCTGCATTATTTAAGGACACTGCTGCGGTATTTAATTCCTCTGCTGCATTATTTAAGGACTTTGCTGCATTATTTAAGGACTCTGCTGTATTATTAAGGACGTTGCTGCATTAATTAAGGACTCTGCTGCATTATTTAAGGACTTTGCTGCATTATTTAAGGACTCTACTGCATTATTAAGGACGTTGCTGCATTATTTAAGGACTTTATTGCATTATTTAAGGATTCTGCTGCATTATTTAAGGACTCTGCTGCATTATTTAAGGAGTTTGATGCATTATTTAAGGACTCTGCTGCATTATTTAAGGACTTTGTTGCATTATTTAAGGACTCGGCTGCATTATTAAGGGCGTTGCTGCATTTTATTTAAGGAATTTATTGCATTATTTAAGGACTCTGTGCATTATTTAAGGAATTTGCTGCATTATTTAAGGAATCTGCTGCATTATTTAATGACTCTGCTGCGGTATTTAAGGACTCTGCTGCATCATTTAAGCACTCTGCTCCTTTATTTAAGGACTTTGCTGCATTATTTAAGGACTCTGCTGTGGTATTTTAGGACTCTGCTGCATTATTTAAGGACTTTGATGCATTATTTAAGATCTCTGCTGCAGTATTTAAGGACTCTGCTGCATTATTTAATGTCTTTGATGCATTATTTAAGGACTCTTCTGCATTATTTAAGGACTTTGCTGCATTATTTAAGGACGCTGCTGCGGTATTTAAGGCCTCTGCTGAATTATTTAAGGACTTTGCTGCATTATTTAAGGACTCTGCTGCATTATTAAGGACGTTGCTGCATTATTTAAGGACTTTATTGCATTATTTAAGGATTCTGCTGCATTATTTAAGGAATTTCCTGCATTATTTAAGGACTTTGATGCATTATTTAAGAACTCTGCTGCAGTATTTAAGGACTCTGCTGCATTATTTAATGACTCTTCTGCATTATTTAAGGAATTTGCTGCAATATTTAAGGACTCTGCTGCATTATTTAATGACTCTTCTGCATTATTTAAGGACGCTGCTGCAATATTTAAGGACTCTGCTGCATTATTTAAGGATGTTGCTGCATTATTTAAGTACTCTTCTGCATTATTTAAGGAATTTTTTGCATTATTTAAGGACTCTGCTGCATTATTTAAGGACTTTGTTGCATTATTTAAGGACTCTGCTGCATTATTTAAGGAATTTTTTGCATTATTTAAGGACTCTGCTGCATTATTTAAGGACTTTGCTGCATTATTTAAGGACTCTGCTGCATTATTAAGGACTTTGCTGCATTATTTAAGGACTCTGCTGCAGTATTTAAGGACTCTGCTGCATTATTTAAGGACTTTGATGCATTATTTAAGGACGCTGCTGCAGAATTTAAGGAATCTGCTGCATTATTTAAGGACTTTGCTGCATTATTTAAGGACTTTATTGCATTATTTAAGGATTCTGCTGCATTATTTAAGGAATTTGCTGCATTATTTAAGGACTCTGCTAAATTATTTAAGGACTTTGTTGCATTATTTAATGACTCTGCTGCGGTATTTAAGGACTCTGCTGCATTATTTAAGGATTCTGCTGCAGTATTTAAGGACTCTGCTGCATTATTTAAGGACTTTGATGCATTATTTAATGAGGCTGCTGCAGAATTTAAGGAATCTGCTGCATTACTTAAGGACTTTGTTGCATTATTTAAGGACTATGCTGCATTATTTAAGGACTCTGCTGCATTATTTATGGACTTTGCTGCATTATTTAAGTACTCTTCTGCATTATTTAAGGAATTTTTTGCATTATTTAAGGACTCTGCTGCATTATTTAAGGACTTTGTTGCATTATTTAAGGACTTTGATGCATTATTTAAGGACGCTGCTGCAGTATTTAAGGCCTCTGCTGCATTATTTAAGGACTCTGCTGCATTATTTAAGGACTTTGCTGCATTATTTAAGTACTCTGCTGCATTATTTAAGGAATTTTTTGCATTATTTAAGGACTCTGCTGCATTATTTAAGGACTTTGATGCATTATTTAAGGATGCTGCTGCAGAATTTAAGGAATCTGCTGCATTATTTAAGGACTTTGTTGCATTATTTAAGGACTCTGCTGCATTATTTAAGGACTTTGCTGCATTATTTAAGGACTCTGCTGCATTATTTAAGGACTTTGCTGCATTATTTAAGGACTCTGCTGTATTATTAAGGACGTTGCTGCATTAATTAAGGACTCTGCTGCATTATTTAAGGACTTTGCTGCAGTATTTAAGGCCTCTGCTGCATTATTTAAGAACTTTGCTGCATTATTTAAGGACTCTACTGCATTATTAAGGAAGTTGATGCATTATTTAAGGACTTTATTGCATTATTTAAGGATTCTGCTGCATTATTTAAGGACTCCGCTGCATTATTTAAGGAGTTTGATGCATTATTTAAGGACTCTGCTGCATTATTTAAGGACTTTGTTGCATTATTTAAGGACTCGGCTGCATTATTAAGGGCGTTGCTGCATTTTATTTAAGGAATTTATTGCATTATTTAAGGACTCTGTGCATTATTTAAGGAATTTGCTGCATTATTTAAGGAATCTGCTGCATTATTTAATGACTCTGCTGCGGTATTTAAGGACTCTGCTGCATCATTTAAGCACTCTGCTCCTTTATTTAAGGACTTTGCTGCATTATTTAAGGACTCTGCTGTGGTATTTTAGGACTCTGCTGCATTATTTAAGGACTTTGATGCATTATTTAAGAACTCTGCTGCAGTATTTAAGGACTCTGCTGCATTATTTAATGTCTTTGATGCATTATTTAAGGACTCTTCTGCATTATTTAAGGACTTTGCTGCATTATTTAAGGACGCTGCTGCGGTATTTAAGGCCGCTGCTGCATTATTTAAGGACTTTGCTGCATTATTTAAGGACTCTGCTGCATTATTAAGGACGTTGCTGCATTATTTAAGGACTCTGCTGCAGTATTTAAGGATTCTGCTGCATTATTTAAGGAATTTCCTGCATTATTTAAGGACTTTGATGCATTATTTAAGAACTCTGCTGCAGTATTTAAGGACTCTGCTGCATTATTTAATGACTCTTCTGCATTATTTAAGGAATTTGCTGCAATATTTAAGGACTCTGCTGCATTATTTAATGACTCTGCTGCGGTATTTTAGGACTCTGCTGCATTATATAAGCACTCTGCTGCATTATTTAAGGACTTTGCTGCATTATTTAAGGACTCTGCTGCGGTATTTTTGGACTCTGCTGCATTATTTAAGGACTTTGATGCATTATTTAAGGACGCTGCTGCGAAATTTAAGGAATCTGCTGCATTATTTAAGGAATTTGTTGCAGTATTGAAGGACTCTGCTGCATTATTTAATGAATTTGCTGCATTATTTAAGGACTCTGCTGCATTATTTAAGGACTCTGCTGCGGTATTTTAGGACTCTGCTGCGTTACATAAGGACTCTGCTGCATTATTTAAGGACTTTGCTGCATTATTTAAGGTCTCTACTGCAGTATTTAAGGACTCTGCTGCATTATTTCAGGACTTTGTTGCATTATTTAAGGACTCTGCTGCAGTATTTAAGGACTCTGCTGCATTATTTAAGGACTTTGTTGCATTATTTAATGACTCTGCTGCGGTATTTAAGGACTCTGATGCATTATTTAAGGATGCTGCTGCAGAATTTAAGGAATCTGCTGCATTATTTAAGGACTTTGTTGCATTATTTAAGGACTCTGCTGCGGTATTTTCGGACTCTGCTGCATTATTTAAGGACTTTGATGCATTATTTAAGGACGCTGCTGCGAAATTTAACTAATCTGGTGCATTATTTAAGGACTTTGTTGCATTATTTAAGGGCTCTGCTGCATTATTTAATGAATTTGCTGCATTATATAAGGACTCTGCTGCATTATTTAAGGACTCTGCTGCGGTATTTTAGGACTCTGCTGCATTATATAAGGACTTTGTTGCATTATTTAAGGACTCTGCTGCATTATTTAATGAATTTGCTGCATTATATAAGGACTCTGCTGCATTATTTAAGGACTCTGCTGCTGTATTTAAGGATGCTGCTGCAGAATTTAAGGAATCTGCTGCATTATTTAAGGACTTTGTTGCATTATTTAAGGACTCTGCTGCATTATTTAAGGACTTTGCTGCATTATTTAAGGACTCTGCTGCATTATTTAAGGACTTTGCTGCATTATTTAAGGACTCTGCTGTATTATTAAGGACGTTGCTGCATTAATTAAGGACTCTGCTGCATTATTTAAGGACTTTGCTGCAGTATTTAAGGCCTCTGCTGCATTATTTAAGGACTTTGCTGCATTATTTAAGGACTCTGCTGCATTATTTAAGGACACTGCTGCGGTATTTAATTCCTCTGCTGCATTATTTAAGGACTTTGCTGCATTATTTAAGGACTCTGCTGTATTATTAAGGACGTTGCTGCATTAATTAAGGACTCTGCTGCATTATTTAAGGACTTTGCTGCATTATTTAAGGACTCTACTGCATTATTAAGGACGTTGCTGCATTATTTAAGGACTTTATTGCATTATTTAAGGATTCTGCTGCATTATTTAAGGACTCTGCTGCATTATTTAAGGAGTTTGATGCATTATTTAAGGACTCTGCTGCATTATTTAAGGACTTTGTTGCATTATTTAAGGACTCGGCTGCATTATTAAGGGCGTTGCTGCATTTTATTTAAGGAATTTATTGCATTATTTAAGGACTCTGTGCATTATTTAAGGAATTTGCTGCATTATTTAAGGAATCTGCTGCATTATTTAATGACTCTGCTGCGGTATTTAAGGACTCTGCTGCATCATTTAAGCACTCTGCTCCTTTATTTAAGGACTTTGCTGCATTATTTAAGGACTCTGCTGTGGTATTTTAGGACTCTGCTGCATTATTTAAGGACTTTGATGCATTATTTAAGATCTCTGCTGCAGTATTTAAGGACTCTGCTGCATTATTTAATGTCTTTGATGCATTATTTAAGGACTCTTCTGCATTATTTAAGGACTTTGCTGCATTATTTAAGGACGCTGCTGCGGTATTTAAGGCCTCTGCTGAATTATTTAAGGACTTTGCTGCATTATTTAAGGACTCTGCTGCATTATTAAGGACGTTGCTGCATTATTTAAGGACTTTATTGCATTATTTAAGGATTCTGCTGCATTATTTAAGGAATTTCCTGCATTATTTAAGGACTTTGATGCATTATTTAAGAACTCTGCTGCAGTATTTAAGGACTCTGCTGCATTATTTAATGACTCTTCTGCATTATTTAAGGAATTTGCTGCAATATTTAAGGACTCTGCTGCATTATTTAATGACTCTGCTGCGGTATTTTAGGACTCTGCTGCATTATATAAGCACTCTGCTGCATTATTTAAGGACTTTGCTGCATTATTTAAGGACTCTGCTGCGGTATTTTTGGACTCTGCTGCATTATTTAAGGACTTTGATGCATTATTTAAGGACGCTGCTGCGAAATTTAAGGAATCTGCTGCATTATTTAAGGACTTTGTTGCATTATTTAAGGACTCTGCTGCATTATTTAATGAATTTGCTGCATTATTTAAGGACTCTGCTGCATTATTTAAGGACTCTGCTGCGGTATTTTAGGACTCTGCTGCGTTACATAAGGACTCTGCTGCATTATTTAAGGACTTTGCTGCATTATTTAAGGTCTCTACTGCAGTATTTAAGGACTCTGCTGCATTATTTCAGGACTTTGTTGCATTATTTAAGGACTCTGCTGCAGTATTTAAGGACTCTGCTGCATTATTTAAGGACTTTGTTGCATTATTTAATGACTCTGCTGCGGTATTTAAGGACTCTGATGCATTATTTAAGGATGCTGCTGCAGAATTTAAGGAATCTGCTGCATTATTTAAGGACTTTGTTGCATTATTTAAGGACTCTGCTGCGGTATTTTCGGACTCTGCTGCATTATTTAAGGACTTTGATGCATTATTTAAGGACGCTGCTGCGAAATTTAACTAATCTGGTGCATTATTTAAGGACTTTGTTGCATTATTTAAGGGCTCTGCTGCATTATTTAATGAATTTGCTGCATTATATAAGGACTCTGCTGCATTATTTAAGGACTCTGCTGCGGTATTTTAGGACTCTGCTGCATTATATAAGGACTTTGTTGCATTATTTAAGGACTCTGCTGCATTATTTAAGGACTCTGCTGCTGTATTTAAGGACTCTGCTGCATTATTTAAGGACTTTGCTGCTTTATTTAAGGACTTTGTTTCATTATTTAAGGACGCTGCTGCAGTATTTAAGGACTCTGCTGCATTATTTAAGGATGTTGCTGCATTATTTAAGTACTCTTCTGCATTATTTAAGGAATTTTTTGCATTATTTAAGGACTCTGCTGCATTATTTAAGGACTTTGTTGCATTATTTAAGGACTCTGCTGCATTATTTAAGGAATTTTTTGCATTATTTAAGGACTCTGCTGCATTATTTAAGGACTTTGCTGCATTATTTAAGGACTCTGCTGCATTATTAAGGACTTTGCTGCATTATTTAAGGACTCTGCTGCAGTATTTAAGGACTCTGCTGCATTATTTAAGGACTTTGATGCATTATTTAAGGACGCTGCTGCAGAATTTAAGGAATCTGCTGAATTATTTAAGGACTTTGCTGCATTATTTAAGGACTTTATTGCATTATTTAAGGATTCTGCTGCATTATTTAAGGAATTTGCTGCATTATTTAAGGACTCTGCTAAATTATTTAAGGACTTTGTTGCATTATTTAATGACTCTGCTGCGGTATTTAAGGACTCTGCTGCATTATTTAAGGATTCTGCTGCAGTATTTAAGGACTCTGCTGCATTATTTAAGGACTTTGATGCATTATTTAAGGAGGCTGCTGCAGAATTTAAGGAATCTGCTGCATTACTTAAGGACTTTGTTGCATTATTTAAGGACTATGCTGCATTATTTAAGGACTCTGCTGCATTATTTATGGACTTTGCTGCATTATTTAAGTACTCTTCTGCATTATTTAAGGAATTTTTTGCATTATTTAAGGACTCTGCTGCATTATTTAAGGACTTTGTTGCATTATTTAAGGACTTTGATGCATTATTTAAGGACGCTGCTGCAGTATTTAAGGCCTCTGCTGCATTATTTAAGGACGTTGCTGCATTATTTAAGGACTTTATTGCATTATTTAAGGATTCTGCTGCATTATTTAAGGAATTTCCTGCATTATTTAAGGACTTTGATGCATTATTTAAGAACTCTGCTGCAGTATTTAAGGACTCTGCTGCATTATTTAATGACTCTTCTGCATTATTTAAGGAATTTGCTGCAATATTTAAGGACTCTGCTGCATTATTTAATGACTCTGCTGCGGTATTTTAGGACTCTGCTGCATTATATAAGCACTCTGCTGCATTATTTAAGGACTTTGCTGCATTATTTAAGGACTCTGCTGCGGTATTTTTGGACTCTGCTGCATTATTTAAGGACTTTGATGCATTATTTAAGGACGCTGCTGCAAAATTTAAGGAATCTGCTGCATTATTTAAGGACTTTGTTGCATTATTTAAGGACTCTGCTGCATTATTTAATGAATTTGCTGCATTATTTAAGGACTCTGCTGCATTATTTAAGGACTCTGCTGCGGTATTTTAGGACTCTGCTGCGTTACATAAGGACTCTGCTGCATTATTTAAGGACTTTGCTGCATTATTTAAGGTCTCTACTGCAGTATTTAAGGACTCTGCTGCATTATTTCAGGACTTTGTTGCATTATTTAAGGACTCTGCTGCAGTATTTAAGGACTCTGCTGCATTATTTAAGGACTTTGTTGCATTATTTAATGACTCTGCTGCGGTATTTAAGGACTCTGATGCATTATTTAAGGATGCTGCTGCAGAATTTAAGGAATCTGCTGCATTATTTAAGGACTTTGTTGCATTATTTAAGGACTCTGCTGCGGTATTTTCAGACTCTGCTGCATTATTTAAGGACTTTGATGCATTATTTAAGGACGCTGCTGCGAAATTTAACTAATCTGGTGCATTATTTAAGGACTTTGTTGCATTATTTAAGGGCTCTGCTGCATTATTTAATGAATTTGCTGCATTATATAAGGACTCTGCTGCATTATTTAAGGACTCTGCTGCGGTATTTTAGGACTCTGCTGCATTATATAAGGACTTTGTTGCATTATTCAAGGACTCTGCTGCATTATTTAAGGACTCTGCTGCTGTATTTAAGGACTCTGCTGCATTATTTAAGGACTTTGCTGCTTTATTTAAGGACTTTGTTTCATTATTTAAGGACGCTGCTGCAGTATTTAAGGACTCTGCTGCATTATTTAAGGATGTTGCTGCATTATTTAAGTACTCTTCTGCATTATTTAAGGAATTTTTTGCATTATTTAAGGACTCTGCTGCATTATTTAAGGACTTTGTTGCATTATTTAAGGACTCTGCTGCATTATTTAAGGAATTTTTTGCATTATTTAAGGACTCTGCTGCATTATTTAAGGACTTTGCTGCATTATTTAAGGACTCTGCTGCATTATTAAGGACTTTGCTGCATTATTTAAGGACTCTGCTGCAGTATTTAAGGACTCTGCTGCATTATTTAAGGACTTTGATGCATTATTTAAGGACGCTGCTGCAGAATTTAAGGAATCTGCTGCATTATTTAAGGACTTTGCTGCATTATTTAAGGACTTTATTGCATTATTTAAGGATTCTGCTGCATTATTTAAGGAATTTGCTGCATTATTTAAGGACTCTGCTAAATTATTTAAGGACTTTGTTGCATTATTTAATGACTCTGCTGCGGTATTTAAGGACTCTGCTGCATTATTTAAGGATTCTGCTGCAGTATTTAAGGACTCTGCTGCATTATTTAAGGACTTTGATGCATTATTTAATGAGGCTGCTGCAGAATTTAAGGAATCTGCTGCATTACTTAAGGACTTTGTTGCATTATTTAAGGACTATGCTGCATTATTTAAGGACTCTGCTGCATTATTTATGGACTTTGCTGCATTATTTAAGTACTCTTCTGCATTATTTAAGGAATTTTTTGCATTATTTAAGGACTCTGCTGCATTATTTAAGGACTTTGTTGCATTATTTAAGGACTTTGATGCATTATTTAAGGACGCTGCTGCAGTATTTAAGGCCTCTGCTGCATTATTTAAGGACTCTGCTGCATTATTTAAGGACTTTGCTGCATTATTTAAGTACTCTGCTGCATTATTTAAGGAATTTTTTGCATTATTTAAGGACTCTGCTGCATTATTTAAGGACTTTGATGCATTATTTAAGGATGCTGCTGCAGAATTTAAGGAATCTGCTGCATTATTTAAGGACTTTGTTGCATTATTTAAGGACTCTGCTGCATTATTTAAGGACTTTGCTGCATTATTTAAGGACTCTGCTGCATTATTTAAGGACTTTGCTGCATTATTTAAGGACTCTGCTGTATTATTAAGGACGTTGCTGCATTAATTAAGGACTCTGCTGCATTATTTAAGGACTTTGCTGCAGTATTTAAGGCCTCTGCTGCATTATTTAAGAACTTTGCTGCATTATTTAAGGACTCTACTGCATTATTAAGGAAGTTGATGCATTATTTAAGGACTTTATTGCATTATTTAAGGATTCTGCTGCATTATTTAAGGACTCCGCTGCATTATTTAAGGAGTTTGATGCATTATTTAAGGACTCTGCTGCATTATTTAAGGACTTTGTTGCATTATTTAAGGACTCGGCTGCATTATTAAGGGCGTTGCTGCATTTTATTTAAGGAATTTATTGCATTATTTAAGGACTCTGTGCATTATTTAAGGAATTTGCTGCATTATTTAAGGAATCTGCTGCATTATTTAATGACTCTGCTGCGGTATTTAAGGACTCTGCTGCATCATTTAAGCACTCTGCTCCTTTATTTAAGGACTTTGCTGCATTATTTAAGGACTCTGCTGTGGTATTTTAGGACTCTGCTGCATTATTTAAGGACTTTGATGCATTATTTAAGAACTCTGCTGCAGTATTTAAGGACTCTGCTGCATTATTTAATGTCTTTGATGCATTATTTAAGGACTCTTCTGCATTATTTAAGGACTTTGCTGCATTATTTAAGGACGCTGCTGCGGTATTTAAGGCCGCTGCTGCATTATTTAAGGACTTTGCTGCATTATTTAAGGACTCTGCTGCATTATTAAGGACGTTGCTGCATTATTTAAGGACTCTGCTGCAGTATTTAAGGATTCTGCTGCATTATTTAAGGAATTTCCTGCATTATTTAAGGACTTTGATGCATTATTTAAGAACTCTGCTGCAGTATTTAAGGACTCTGCTGCATTATTTAATGACTCTTCTGCATTATTTAAGGAATTTGCTGCAATATTTAAGGACTCTGCTGCATTATTTAATGACTCTGCTGCGGTATTTTAGGACTCTGCTGCATTATATAAGCACTCTGCTGCATTATTTAAGGACTTTGCTGCATTATTTAAGGACTCTGCTGCGGTATTTTTGGACTCTGCTGCATTATTTAAGGACTTTGATGCATTATTTAAGGACGCTGCTGCGAAATTTAAGGAATCTGCTGCATTATTTAAGGAATTTGTTGCAGTATTGAAGGACTCTGCTGCATTATTTAATGAATTTGCTGCATTATTTAAGGACTCTGCTGCATTATTTAAGGACTCTGCTGCGGTATTTTAGGACTCTGCTGCGTTACATAAGGACTCTGCTGCATTATTTAAGGACTTTGCTGCATTATTTAAGGTCTCTACTGCAGTATTTAAGGACTCTGCTGCATTATTTCAGGACTTTGTTGCATTATTTAAGGACTCTGCTGCAGTATTTAAGGACTCTGCTGCATTATTTAAGGACTTTGTTGCATTATTTAATGACTCTGCTGCGGTATTTAAGGACTCTGATGCATTATTTAAGGATGCTGCTGCAGAATTTAAGGAATCTGCTGCATTATTTAAGGACTTTGTTGCATTATTTAAGGACTCTGCTGCGGTATTTTCGGACTCTGCTGCATTATTTAAGGACTTTGATGCATTATTTAAGGACGCTGCTGCGAAATTTAACTAATCTGGTGCATTATTTAAGGACTTTGTTGCATTATTTAAGGGCTCTGCTGCATTATTTAATGAATTTGCTGCATTATATAAGGACTCTGCTGCATTATTTAAGGACTCTGCTGCGGTATTTTAGGACTCTGCTGCATTATATAAGGACTTTGTTGCATTATTTAAGGACTCTGCTGCATTATTTAATGAATTTGCTGCATTATATAAGGACTCTGCTGCATTATTTAAGGACTCTGCTGCTGTATTTAAGGATGCTGCTGCAGAATTTAAGGAATCTGCTGCATTATTTAAGGACTTTGTTGCATTATTTAAGGACTCTGCTGCATTATTTAAGGACTTTGCTGCATTATTTAAGGACTCTGCTGCATTATTTAAGGACTTTGCTGCATTATTTAAGGACTCTGCTGTATTATTAAGGACGTTGCTGCATTAATTAAGGACTCTGCTGCATTATTTAAGGACTTTGCTGCAGTATTTAAGGCCTCTGCTGCATTATTTAAGGACTTTGCTGCATTATTTAAGGACTCTGCTGCATTATTTAAGGACACTGCTGCGGTATTTAATTCCTCTGCTGCATTATTTAAGGACTTTGCTGCATTATTTAAGGACTCTGCTGTATTATTAAGGACGTTGCTGCATTAATTAAGGACTCTGCTGCATTATTTAAGGACTTTGCTGCATTATTTAAGGACTCTACTGCATTATTAAGGACGTTGCTGCATTATTTAAGGACTTTATTGCATTATTTAAGGATTCTGCTGCATTATTTAAGGACTCTGCTGCATTATTTAAGGAGTTTGATGCATTATTTAAGGACTCTGCTGCATTATTTAAGGACTTTGTTGCATTATTTAAGGACTCGGCTGCATTATTAAGGGCGTTGCTGCATTTTATTTAAGGAATTTATTGCATTATTTAAGGACTCTGTGCATTATTTAAGGAATTTGCTGCATTATTTAAGGAATCTGCTGCATTATTTAATGACTCTGCTGCGGTATTTAAGGACTCTGCTGCATCATTTAAGCACTCTGCTCCTTTATTTAAGGACTTTGCTGCATTATTTAAGGACTCTGCTGTGGTATTTTAGGACTCTGCTGCATTATTTAAGGACTTTGATGCATTATTTAAGATCTCTGCTGCAGTATTTAAGGACTCTGCTGCATTATTTAATGTCTTTGATGCATTATTTAAGGACTCTTCTGCATTATTTAAGGACTTTGCTGCATTATTTAAGGACGCTGCTGCGGTATTTAAGGCCTCTGCTGAATTATTTAAGGACTTTGCTGCATTATTTAAGGACTCTGCTGCATTATTAAGGACGTTGCTGCATTATTTAAGGACTTTATTGCATTATTTAAGGATTCTGCTGCATTATTTAAGGAATTTCCTGCATTATTTAAGGACTTTGATGCATTATTTAAGAACTCTGCTGCAGTATTTAAGGACTCTGCTGCATTATTTAATGACTCTTCTGCATTATTTAAGGAATTTGCTGCAATATTTAAGGACTCTGCTGCATTATTTAATGACTCTGCTGCGGTATTTTAGGACTCTGCTGCATTATATAAGCACTCTGCTGCATTATTTAAGGACTTTGCTGCATTATTTAAGGACTCTGCTGCGGTATTTTTGGACTCTGCTGCATTATTTAAGGACTTTGATGCATTATTTAAGGACGCTGCTGCAAAATTTAAGGAATCTGCTGCATTATTTAAGGACTTTGTTGCATTATTTAAGGACTCTGCTGCATTATTTAATGAATTTGCTGCATTATTTAAGGACTCTGCTGCATTATTTAAGGACTTTGCTGCATTATTTAAGGACTCTGCTGCATTATTAAGGACTTTGCTGCATTATTTAAGGACTCTGCTGCAGTATTTAAGGACTCTGCTGCATTATTTAAGGACTTTGATGCATTATTTAAGGACGCTGCTGCAGAATTTAAGGAATCTGCTGCATTATTTAAGGACTTTGCTGCATTATTTAAGGACTTTATTGCATTATTTAAGGATTCTGCTGCATTATTTAAGGAATTTGCTGCATTATTTAAGGACTCTGCTAAATTATTTAAGGACTTTGTTGCATTATTTAATGACTCTGCTGCGGTATTTAAGGACTCTGCTGCATTATTTAAGGATTCTGCTGCAGTATTTAAGGACTCTGCTGCATTATTTAAGGACTTTGATGCATTATTTAAGGAGGCTGCTGCAGAATTTAAGGAATCTGCTGCATTACTTAAGGACTTTGTTGCATTATTTAAGGACTATGCTGCATTATTTAAGGACTCTGCTGCATTATTTATGGACTTTGCTGCATTATTTAAGTACTCTTCTGCATTATTTAAGGAATTTTTTGCATTATTTAAGGACTCTGCTGCATTATTTAAGGACTTTGTTGCATTATTTAAGGACTTTGATGCATTATTTAAGGACGCTGCTGCAGTATTTAAGGCCTCTGCTGCATTATTTAAGGACGTTGCTGCATTATTTAAGGACTTTATTGCATTATTTAAGGATTCTGCTGCATTATTTAAGGAATTTCCTGCATTATTTAAGGACTTTGATGCATTATTTAAGAACTCTGCTGCAGTATTTAAGGACTCTGCTGCATTATTTAATGACTCTTCTGCATTATTTAAGGAATTTGCTGCAATATTTAAGGACTCTGCTGCATTATTTAATGACTCTGCTGCGGTATTTTAGGACTCTGCTGCATTATATAAGCACTCTGCTGCATTATTTAAGGACTTTGCTGCATTATTTAAGGACTCTGCTGCGGTATTTTTGGACTCTGCTGCATTATTTAAGGACTTTGATGCATTATTTAAGGACGCTGCTGCAAAATTTAAGGAATCTGCTGCATTATTTAAGGACTTTGTTGCATTATTTAAGGACTCTGCTGCATTATTTAATGAATTTGCTGCATTATTTAAGGACTCTGCTGCATTATTTAAGGACTCTGCTGCGGTATTTTAGGACTCTGCTGCGTTACATAAGGACTCTGCTGCATTATTTAAGGACTTTGCTGCATTATTTAAGGTCTCTACTGCAGTATTTAAGGACTCTGCTGCATTATTTCAGGACTTTGTTGCATTATTTAAGGACTCTGCTGCAGTATTTAAGGACTCTGCTGCATTATTTAAGGACTTTGTTGCATTATTTAATGACTCTGCTGCGGTATTTAAGGACTCTGATGCATTATTTAAGGATGCTGCTGCAGAATTTAAGGAATCTGCTGCATTATTTAAGGACTCTGCTGCGGTATTTTCAGACTCTGCTGCATTATTTAAGGACTTTGATGCATTATTTAAGGACGCTGCTGCGAAATTTAACTAATCTGGTGCATTATTTAAGGACTTTGTTGCATTATTTAAGGGCTCTGCTGCATTATTTAATGAATTTGCTGCATTATATAAGGACTCTGCTGCATTATTTAAGGACTCTGCTGCGGTATTTTAGGACTCTGCTGCATTATATAAGGACTTTGTTGCATTATTTAAGGACTCTGCTGCATTATTTAAGGACTCTGCTGCTGTATTTAAGGACTCTGCTGCATTATTTAAGGACTTTGCTGCTTTATTTAAGGACTTTGTTTCATTATTTAAGGACGCTGCTGCAGTATTTAAGGACTCTGCTGCATTATTTAAGGATGTTGCTGCATTATTTAAGTACTCTTCTGCATTATTTAAGGAATTTTTTGCATTATTTAAGGACTCTGCTGCATTATTTAAGGACTTTGTTGCATTATTTAAGGACTCTGCTGCATTATTTAAGGAATTTTTTGCATTATTTAAGGACTCTGCTGCATTATTTAAGGACTTTGCTGCATTATTTAAGGACTCTGCTGCATTATTAAGGACTTTGCTGCATTATTTAAGGACTCTGCTGCAGTATTTAAGGACTCTGCTGCATTATTTAAGGACTTTGATGCATTATTTAAGGACGCTGCTGCAGAATTTAAGGAATCTGCTGCATTATTTAAGGACTTTGCTGCATTATTTAAGGACTTTATTGCATTATTTAAGGATTCTGCTGCATTATTTAAGGAATTTGCTGCATTATTTAAGGACTCTGCTAAATTATTTAAGGACTTTGTTGCATTATTTAATGACTCTGCTGCGGTATTTAAGGACTCTGCTGCATTATTTAAGGATTCTGCTGCAGTATTTAAGGACTCTGCTGCATTATTTAAGGACTTTGATGCATTATTTAAGGAGGCTGCTGCAGAATTTAAGGAATCTGCTGCATTACTTAAGGACTTTGTTGCATTATTTAAGGACTATGCTGCATTATTTAAGGACTCTGCTGCATTATTTATGGACTTTGCTGCATTATTTAAGTACTCTTCTGCATTATTTAAGGAATTTTTTGCATTATTTAAGGACTCTGCTGCATTATTTAAGGACTTTGTTGCATTATTTAAGGACTTTGATGCATTATTTAAGGACGCTGCTGCAGTATTTAAGGCCTCTGCTGCATTATTTAAGGACTCTGCTGCATTATTTAAGGACTTTGCTGCATTATTTAAGTACTCTGCTGCATTATTTAAGGAATTTTTTGCATTATTTAAGGACTCTGCTGCATTATTTAAGGACTTTGATGCATTATTTAAGGATGCTGCTGCAGAATTTAAGGAATCTGCTGCATTATTTAAGGACTTTGTTGCATTATTTAAGGACTCTGCTGCATTATTTAAGGACTTTGCTGCATTATTTAAGGACTCTGCTGCATTATTTAAGGACTTTGCTGCATTATTTAAGGACTCTGCTGTATTATTAAGGACGTTGCTGCATTAATTAAGGACTCTGCTGCATTATTTAAGGACTTTGCTGCAGTATTTAAGGCCTCTGCTGCATTATTTAAGGACTTTGCTGCATTATTTAAGGACTCTGCTGCATTATTTAAGGACACTGCTGCGGTATTTAATTCCTCTGCTGCATTATTTAAGGACTTTGCTGCATTATTTAAGGACTCTGCTGTATTATTAAGGACGTTGCTGCATTAATTAAGGACTCTGCTGCATTATTTAAGGACTTTGCTGCATTATTTAAGGACTCTACTGCATTATTAAGGACGTTGCTGCATTATTTAAGGACTTTATTGCATTATTTAAGGATTCTGCTGCATTATTTAAGGACTCTGCTGCATTATTTAAGGAGTTTGATGCATTATTTAAGGACTCTGCTGCATTATTAAGGGCGTTGCTGCATTTTATTTAAGGAATTTATTGCATTATTTAAGGACTCTGTGCATTATTTAAGGAATTTGCTGCATTATTTAAGGAATCTGCTGCATTATTTAATGACTCTGCTGCGGTATTTAAGGACTCTGCTGCATCATTTAAGCACTCTGCTCCTTTATTTAAGGACTTTGCTGCATTATTTAAGGACTCTGCTGTGGTATTTTAGGACTCTGCTGCATTATTTAAGGACTTTGATGCATTATTTAAGATCTCTGCTGCAGTATTTAAGGACTCTGCTGCATTATTTAATGTCTTTGATGCATTATTTAAGGACTCTTCTGCATTATTTAAGGACTTTGCTGCATTATTTAAGGACGCTGCTGCGGTATTTAAGGCCTCTGCTGAATTATTTAAGGACTTTGCTGCATTATTTAAGGACTCTGCTGCATTATTAAGGACGTTGCTGCATTATTTAAGGACTTTATTGCATTATTTAAGGATTCTGCTGCATTATTTAAGGAATTTCCTGCATTATTTAAGGACTTTGATGCATTATTTAAGAACTCTGCTGCAGTATTTAAGGACTCTGCTGCATTATTTAATGACTCTTCTGCATTATTTAAGGAATTTGCTGCAATATTTAAGGACTCTGCTGCATTATTTAATAACTCTGCTGCGGTATTTTAGGACTCTGCTGCATTATATAAGCACTCTGCTGCATTATTTAAGGACTTTGCTGCATTATTTAAGGACTCTGCTGCGGTATTTTTGGACTCTGCTGCATTATTTAAGGACTTTGATGCATTATTTAAGGACGCTGCTGCGAAATTTAAGGAATCTGCTGCATTATTTAAGGACTTTGTTGCATTATTTAAGGACTCTGCTGCATTATTTAATGAATTTGCTGCATTATTTAAGGACTCTGCTGCATTATTTAAGGACTCTGCTGCGGTATTTTAGGACTCTGCTGCGTTACATAAGGACTCTGCTGCATTATTTAAGGACTTTGCTGCATTATTTAAGGTCTCTACTGCAGTATTTAAGGACTCTGCTGCATTATTTCAGGACTTTGTTGCATTATTTAAGGACTCTGCTGCAGTATTTAAGGACTCTGCTGCATTATTTAAGGACTTTGTTGCATTATTTAATGACTCTGCTGCGGTATTTAAGGACTCTGATGCATTATTTAAGGATGCTGCTGCAGAATTTAAGGAATCTGCTGCATTATTTAAGGACTTTGTTGCATTATTTAAGGACTCTGCTGCGGTATTTTCGGACTCTGCTGCATTATTTAAGGACTTTGATGCATTATTTAAGGACGCTGCTGCGAAATTTAACTAATCTGGTGCATTATTTAAGGACTTTGTTGCATTATTTAAGGGCTCTGCTGCATTATTTAATGAATTTGCTGCATTATATAAGGACTCTGCTGCATTATTTAAGGACTCTGCTGCGGTATTTTAGGACTCTGCTGCATTATATAAGGACTTTGTTGCATTATTTAAGGACTCTGCTGCATTATTTAAGGACTCTGCTGCTGTATTTAAGGACTCTGCTGCATTATTTAAGGACTTTGCTGCTTTATTTAAGGACTTTGTTTCATTATTTAAGGACGCTGCTGCAGTATTTAAGGACTCTGCTGCATTATTTAAGGATGTTGCTGCATTATTTAAGTACTCTTCTGCATTATTTAAGGAATTTTTTGCATTATTTAAGGACTCTGCTGCATTATTTAAGGACTTTGTTGCATTATTTAAGGACTCTGCTGCATTATTTAAGGAATTTTTTGCATTATTTAAGGACTCTGCTGCATTATTTAAGGACTTTGCTGCATTATTTAAGGACTCTGCTGCATTATTAAGGACTTTGCTGCATTATTTAAGGACTCTGCTGCAGTATTTAAGGACTCTGCTGCATTATTTAAGGACTTTGATGCATTATTTAAGGACGCTGCTGCAGAATTTAAGGAATCTGCTGCATTATTTAAGGACTTTGCTGCATTATTTAAGGACTTTATTGCATTATTTAAGGATTCTGCTGCATTATTTAAGGAATTTGCTGCATTATTTAAGGACTCTGCTAAATTATTTAAGGACTTTGTTGCATTATTTAATGACTCTGCTGCGGTATTTAAGGACTCTGCTGCATTATTTAAGGATTCTGCTGCAGTATTTAAGGACTCTGCTGCATTATTTAAGGACTTTGATGCATTATTTAATGAGGCTGCTGCAGAATTTAAGGAATCTGCTGCATTACTTAAGGACTTTGTTGCATTATTTAAGGACTATGCTGCATTATTTAAGGACTCTGCTGCATTATTTATGGACTTTGCTGCATTATTTAAGTACTCTTCTGCATTATTTAAGGAATTTTTTGCATTATTTAAGGACTCTGCTGCATTATTTAAGGACTTTGTTGCATTATTTAAGGACTTTGATGCATTATTTAAGGACGCTGCTGCAGTATTTAAGGCCTCTGCTGCATTATTTAAGGACTCTGCTGCATTATTTAAGGACTTTGCTGCATTATTTAAGTACTCTGCTGCATTATTTAAGGAATTTTTTGCATTATTTAAGGACTCTGCTGCATTATTTAAGGACTTTGATGCATTATTTAAGGATGCTGCTGCAGAATTTAAGGAATCTGCTGCATTATTTAAGGACTTTGTTGCATTATTTAAGGACTCTGCTGCATTATTTAAGGACTTTGCTGCATTATTTAAGGACTCTGCTGCATTATTTAAGGACTTTGCTGCATTATTTAAGGACTCTGCTGTATTATTAAGGACGTTGCTGCATTAATTAAGGACTCTGCTGCATTATTTAAGGACTTTGCTGCAGTATTTAAGGCCTCTGCTGCATTATTTAAGAACTTTGCTGCATTATTTAAGGACTCTACTGCATTATTAAGGAAGTTGATGCATTATTTAAGGACTTTATTGCATTATTTAAGGATTCTGCTGCATTATTTAAGGACTCCGCTGCATTATTTAAGGAGTTTGATGCATTATTTAAGGACTCTGCTGCATTATTTAAGGACTTTGTTGCATTATTTAAGGACTCGGCTGCATTATTAAGGGCGTTGCTGCATTTTATTTAAGGAATTTATTGCATTATTTAAGGACTCTGTGCATTATTTAAGGAATTTGCTGCATTATTTAAGGAATCTGCTGCATTATTTAATGACTCTGCTGCGGTATTTAAGGACTCTGCTGCATCATTTAAGCACTCTGCTCCTTTATTTAAGGACTTTGCTGCATTATTTAAGGACTCTGCTGTGGTATTTTAGGACTCTGCTGCATTATTTAAGGACTTTGATGCATTATTTAAGAACTCTGCTGCAGTATTTAAGGACTCTGCTGCATTATTTAATGTCTTTGATGCATTATTTAAGGACTCTTCTGCATTATTTAAGGACTTTGCTGCATTATTTAAGGACGCTGCTGCGGTATTTAAGGCCGCTGCTGCATTATTTAAGGACTTTGCTGCATTATTTAAGGACTCTGCTGCATTATTAAGGACGTTGCTGCATTATTTAAGGACTCTGCTGCAGTATTTAAGGATTCTGCTGCATTATTTAAGGAATTTCCTGCATTATTTAAGGACTTTGATGCATTATTTAAGAACTCTGCTGCAGTATTTAAGGACTCTGCTGCATTATTTAATGACTCTTCTGCATTATTTAAGGAATTTGCTGCAATATTTAAGGACTCTGCTGCATTATTTAATGACTCTGCTGCGGTATTTTAGGACTCTGCTGCATTATATAAGCACTCTGCTGCATTATTTAAGGACTTTGCTGCATTATTTAAGGACTCTGCTGCGGTATTTTTGGACTCTGCTGCATTATTTAAGGACTTTGATGCATTATTTAAGGACGCTGCTGCGAAATTTAAGGAATCTGCTGCATTATTTAAGGAATTGTTGCAGTATTGAAGGACTCTGCTGCATTATTTAATGAATTTGCTGCATTATTTAAGGACTCTGCTGCATTATTTAAGGACTCTGCTGCGGTATTTTAGGACTCTGCTGCGTTACATAAGGACTCTGCTGCATTATTTAAGGACTTTGCTGCATTATTTAAGGTCTCTACTGCAGTATTTAAGGACTCTGCTGCATTATTTCAGGACTTTGTTGCATTATTTAAGGACTCTGCTGCAGTATTTAAGGACTCTGCTGCATTATTTAAGGACTTTGTTGCATTATTTAATGACTCTGCTGCGGTATTTAAGGACTCTGATGCATTATTTAAGGATGCTGCTGCAGAATTTAAGGAATCTGCTGCATTATTTAAGGACTCTGCTGCGGTATTTTCAGACTCTGCTGCATTATTTAAGGACTTTGATGCATTATTTAAGGACGCTGCTGCGAAATTTAACTAATCTGGTGCATTATTTAAGGACTTTGTTGCATTATTTAAGGGCTCTGCTGCATTATTTAATGAATTTGCTGCATTATATAAGGACTCTGCTGCATTATTTAAGGACTCTGCTGCGGTATTTTAGGACTCTGCTGCATTATATAAGGACTTTGTTGCATTATTTAAGGACTCTGCTGCATTATTTAAGGACTCTGCTGCTGTATTTAAGGACTCTGCTGCATTATTTAAGGACTTTGCTGCTTTATTTAAGGACTTTGTTTCATTATTTAAGGACGCTGCTGCAGTATTTAAGGACTCTGCTGCATTATTTAAGGATGTTGCTGCATTATTTAAGTACTCTTCTGCATTATTTAAGGAATTTTTTGCATTATTTAAGGACTCTGCTGCATTATTTAAGGACTTTGTTGCATTATTTAAGGACTCTGCTGCATTATTTAAGGAATTTTTTGCATTATTTAAGGACTCTGCTGCATTATTTAAGGACTTTGCTGCATTATTTAAGGACTCTGCTGCATTATTAAGGACTTTGCTGCATTATTTAAGGACTCTGCTGCAGTATTTAAGGACTCTGCTGCATTATTTAAGGACTTTGATGCATTATTTAAGGACGCTGCTGCAGAATTTAAGGAATCTGCTGCATTATTTAAGGACTTTGCTGCATTATTTAAGGACTTTATTGCATTATTTAAGGATTCTGCTGCATTATTTAAGGAATTTGCTGCATTATTTAAGGACTCTGCTAAATTATTTAAGGACTTTGTTGCATTATTTAATGACTCTGCTGCGGTATTTAAGGACTCTGCTGCATTATTTAAGGATTCTGCTGCAGTATTTAAGGACTCTGCTGCATTATTTAAGGACTTTGATGCATTATTTAAGGAGGCTGCTGCAGAATTTAAGGAATCTGCTGCATTACTTAAGGACTTTGTTGCATTATTTAAGGACTATGCTGCATTATTTAAGGACTCTGCTGCATTATTTATGGACTTTGCTGCATTATTTAAGTACTCTTCTGCATTATTTAAGGAATTTTTTGCATTATTTAAGGACTCTGCTGCATTATTTAAGGACTTTGTTGCATTATTTAAGGACTTTGATGCATTATTTAAGGACGCTGCTGCAGTATTTAAGGCCTCTGCTGCATTATTTAAGGACTCTGCTGCATTATTTAAGGACTTTGCTGCATTATTTAAGTACTCTGCTGCATTATTTAAGGAATTTTTTGCATTATTTAAGGACTCTGCTGCATTATTTAAGGACTTTGATGCATTATTTAAGGATGCTGCTGCAGAATTTAAGGAATCTGCTGCATTATTTAAGGACTTTGTTGCATTATTTAAGGACTCTGCTGCATTATTTAAGGACTTTGCTGCATTATTTAAGGACTCTGCTGCATTATTTAAGGACTTTGCTGCATTATTTAAGGACTCTGCTGTATTATTAAGGACGTTGCTGCATTAATTAAGGACTCTGCTGCATTATTTAAGGACTTTGCTGCAGTATTTAAGGCCTCTGCTGCATTATTTAAGGACTTTGCTGCATTATTTAAGGACTCTGCTGCATTATTTAAGGACACTGCTGCGGTATTTAATTCCTCTGCTGCATTATTTAAGGACTTTGCTGCATTATTTAAGGACTCTGCTGTATTATTAAGGACGTTGCTGCATTAATTAAGGACTCTGCTGCATTATTTAAGGACTTTGCTGCATTATTTAAGGACTCTACTGCATTATTAAGGACGTTGCTGCATTATTTAAGGACTTTATTGCATTATTTAAGGATTCTGCTGCATTATTTAAGGACTCTGCTGCATTATTTAAGGAGTTTGATGCATTATTTAAGGACTCTGCTGCATTATTAAGGGCGTTGCTGCATTTTATTTAAGGAATTTATTGCATTATTTAAGGACTCTGTGCATTATTTAAGGAATTTGCTGCATTATTTAAGGAATCTGCTGCATTATTTAATGACTCTGCTGCGGTATTTAAGGACTCTGCTGCATCATTTAAGCACTCTGCTCCTTTATTTAAGGACTTTGCTGCATTATTTAAGGACTCTGCTGTGGTATTTTAGGACTCTGCTGCATTATTTAAGGACTTTGATGCATTATTTAAGATCTCTGCTGCAGTATTTAAGGACTCTGCTGCATTATTTAATGTCTTTGATGCATTATTTAAGGACTCTTCTGCATTATTTAAGGACTTTGCTGCATTATTTAAGGACGCTGCTGCGGTATTTAAGGCCTCTGCTGAATTATTTAAGGACTTTGCTGCATTATTTAAGGACTCTGCTGCATTATTAAGGACGTTGCTGCATTATTTAAGGACTTTATTGCATTATTTAAGGATTCTGCTGCATTATTTAAGGAATTTCCTGCATTATTTAAGGACTTTGATGCATTATTTAAGAACTCTGCTGCAGTATTTAAGGACTCTGCTGCATTATTTAATGACTCTTCTGCATTATTTAAGGAATTTGCTGCAATATTTAAGGACTCTGCTGCATTATTTAATAACTCTGCTGCGGTATTTTAGGACTCTGCTGCATTATATAAGCACTCTGCTGCATTATTTAAGGACTTTGCTGCATTATTTAAGGACTCTGCTGCGGTATTTTTGGACTCTGCTGCATTATTTAAGGACTTTGATGCATTATTTAAGGACGCTGCTGCGAAATTTAAGGAATCTGCTGCATTATTTAAGGACTTTGTTGCATTATTTAAGGACTCTGCTGCATTATTTAATGAATTTGCTGCATTATTTAAGGACTCTGCTGCATTATTTAAGGACTCTGCTGCGGTATTTTAGGACTCTGCTGCGTTACATAAGGACTCTGCTGCATTATTTAAGGACTTTGCTGCATTATTTAAGGTCTCTACTGCAGTATTTAAGGACTCTGCTGCATTATTTCAGGACTTTGTTGCATTATTTAAGGACTCTGCTGCAGTATTTAAGGACTCTGCTGCATTATTTAAGGACTTTGTTGCATTATTTAATGACTCTGCTGCGGTATTTAAGGACTCTGATGCATTATTTAAGGATGCTGCTGCAGAATTTAAGGAATCTGCTGCATTATTTAAGGACTTTGTTGCATTATTTAAGGACTCTGCTGCGGTATTTTCGGACTCTGCTGCATTATTTAAGGACTTTGATGCATTATTTAAGGACGCTGCTGCGAAATTTAACTAATCTGGTGCATTATTTAAGGACTTTGTTGCATTATTTAAGGGCTCTGCTGCATTATTTAATGAATTTGCTGCATTATATAAGGACTCTGCTGCATTATTTAAGGACTCTGCTGCGGTATTTTAGGACTCTGCTGCATTATATAAGGACTTTGTTGCATTATTTAAGGACTCTGCTGCATTATTTAAGGACTCTGCTGCTGTATTTAAGGACTCTGCTGCATTATTTAAGGACTTTGCTGCTTTATTTAAGGACTTTGTTTCATTATTTAAGGACGCTGCTGCAGTATTTAAGGACTCTGCTGCATTATTTAAGGATGTTGCTGCATTATTTAAGTACTCTTCTGCATTATTTAAGGAATTTTTTGCATTATTTAAGGACTCTGCTGCATTATTTAAGGACTTTGTTGCATTATTTAAGGACTCTGCTGCATTATTTAAGGAATTTTTTGCATTATTTAAGGACTCTGCTGCATTATTTAAGGACTTTGCTGCATTATTTAAGGACTCTGCTGCATTATTAAGGACTTTGCTGCATTATTTAAGGACTCTGCTGCAGTATTTAAGGACTCTGCTGCATTATTTAAGGACTTTGATGCATTATTTAAGGACGCTGCTGCAGAATTTAAGGAATCTGCTGCATTATTTAAGGACTTTGCTGCATTATTTAAGGACTTTATTGCATTATTTAAGGATTCTGCTGCATTATTTAAGGAATTTGCTGCATTATTTAAGGACTCTGCTAAATTATTTAAGGACTTTGTTGCATTATTTAATGACTCTGCTGCGGTATTTAAGGACTCTGCTGCATTATTTAAGGATTCTGCTGCAGTATTTAAGGACTCTGCTGCATTATTTAAGGACTTTGATGCATTATTTAATGAGGCTGCTGCAGAATTTAAGGAATCTGCTGCATTACTTAAGGACTTTGTTGCATTATTTAAGGACTATGCTGCATTATTTAAGGACTCTGCTGCATTATTTATGGACTTTGCTGCATTATTTAAGTACTCTTCTGCATTATTTAAGGAATTTTTTGCATTATTTAAGGACTCTGCTGCATTATTTAAGGACTTTGTTGCATTATTTAAGGACTTTGATGCATTATTTAAGGACGCTGCTGCAGTATTTAAGGCCTCTGCTGCATTATTTAAGGACTCTGCTGCATTATTTAAGGACTTTGCTGCATTATTTAAGTACTCTGCTGCATTATTTAAGGAATTTTTTGCATTATTTAAGGACTCTGCTGCATTATTTAAGGACTTTGATGCATTATTTAAGGATGCTGCTGCAGAATTTAAGGAATCTGCTGCATTATTTAAGGACTTTGTTGCATTATTTAAGGACTCTGCTGCATTATTTAAGGACTTTGCTGCATTATTTAAGGACTCTGCTGCATTATTTAAGGACTTTGCTGCATTATTTAAGGACTCTGCTGTATTATTAAGGACGTTGCTGCATTAATTAAGGACTCTGCTGCATTATTTAAGGACTTTGCTGCAGTATTTAAGGCCTCTGCTGCATTATTTAAGAACTTTGCTGCATTATTTAAGGACTCTACTGCATTATTAAGGAAGTTGATGCATTATTTAAGGACTTTATTGCATTATTTAAGGATTCTGCTGCATTATTTAAGGACTCCGCTGCATTATTTAAGGAGTTTGATGCATTATTTAAGGACTCTGCTGCATTATTTAAGGACTTTGTTGCATTATTTAAGGACTCGGCTGCATTATTAAGGGCGTTGCTGCATTTTATTTAAGGAATTTATTGCATTATTTAAGGACTCTGTGCATTATTTAAGGAATTTGCTGCATTATTTAAGGAATCTGCTGCATTATTTAATGACTCTGCTGCGGTATTTAAGGACTCTGCTGCATCATTTAAGCACTCTGCTCCTTTATTTAAGGACTTTGCTGCATTATTTAAGGACTCTGCTGTGGTATTTTAGGACTCTGCTGCATTATTTAAGGACTTTGATGCATTATTTAAGAACTCTGCTGCAGTATTTAAGGACTCTGCTGCATTATTTAATGTCTTTGATGCATTATTTAAGGACTCTTCTGCATTATTTAAGGACTTTGCTGCATTATTTAAGGACGCTGCTGCGGTATTTAAGGCCGCTGCTGCATTATTTAAGGACTTTGCTGCATTATTTAAGGACTCTGCTGCATTATTAAGGACGTTGCTGCATTATTTAAGGACTCTGCTGCAGTATTTAAGGATTCTGCTGCATTATTTAAGGAATTTCCTGCATTATTTAAGGACTTTGATGCATTATTTAAGAACTCTGCTGCAGTATTTAAGGACTCTGCTGCATTATTTAATGACTCTTCTGCATTATTTAAGGAATTTGCTGCAATATTTAAGGACTCTGCTGCATTATTTAATGACTCTGCTGCGGTATTTTAGGACTCTGCTGCATTATATAAGCACTCTGCTGCATTATTTAAGGACTTTGCTGCATTATTTAAGGACTCTGCTGCGGTATTTTTGGACTCTGCTGCATTATTTAAGGACTTTGATGCATTATTTAAGGACGCTGCTGCGAAATTTAAGGAATCTGCTGCATTATTTAAGGAATTTGTTGCAGTATTGAAGGACTCTGCTGCATTATTTAATGAATTTGCTGCATTATTTAAGGACTCTGCTGCATTATTTAAGGACTCTGCTGCGGTATTTTAGGACTCTGCTGCGTTACATAAGGACTCTGCTGCATTATTTAAGGACTTTGCTGCATTATTTAAGGTCTCTACTGCAGTATTTAAGGACTCTGCTGCATTATTTCAGGACTTTGTTGCATTATTTAAGGACTCTGCTGCAGTATTTAAGGACTCTGCTGCATTATTTAAGGACTTTGTTGCATTATTTAATGACTCTGCTGCGGTATTTAAGGACTCTGATGCATTATTTAAGGATGCTGCTGCAGAATTTAAGGAATCTGCTGCATTATTTAAGGACTTTGTTGCATTATTTAAGGACTCTGCTGCGGTATTTTCGGACTCTGCTGCATTATTTAAGGACTTTGATGCATTATTTAAGGACGCTGCTGCGAAATTTAACTAATCTGGTGCATTATTTAAGGACTTTGTTGCATTATTTAAGGGCTCTGCTGCATTATTTAATGAATTTGCTGCATTATATAAGGACTCTGCTGCATTATTTAAGGACTCTGCTGCGGTATTTTAGGACTCTGCTGCATTATATAAGGACTTTGTTGCATTATTTAAGGACTCTGCTGCATTATTTAATGAATTTGCTGCATTATATAAGGACTCTGCTGCATTATTTAAGGACTCTGCTGCTGTATTTAAGGATGCTGCTGCAGAATTTAAGGAATCTGCTGCATTATTTAAGGACTTTGTTGCATTATTTAAGGACTCTGCTGCATTATTTAAGGACTTTGCTGCATTATTTAAGGACTCTGCTGCATTATTTAAGGACTTTGCTGCATTATTTAAGGACTCTGCTGTATTATTAAGGACGTTGCTGCATTAATTAAGGACTCTGCTGCATTATTTAAGGACTTTGCTGCAGTATTTAAGGCCTCTGCTGCATTATTTAAGGACTTTGCTGCATTATTTAAGGACTCTGCTGCATTATTTAAGGACACTGCTGCGGTATTTAATTCCTCTGCTGCATTATTTAAGGACTTTGCTGCATTATTTAAGGACTCTGCTGTATTATTAAGGACGTTGCTGCATTAATTAAGGACTCTGCTGCATTATTTAAGGACTTTGCTGCATTATTTAAGGACTCTACTGCATTATTAAGGACGTTGCTGCATTATTTAAGGACTTTATTGCATTATTTAAGGATTCTGCTGCATTATTTAAGGACTCTGCTGCATTATTTAAGGAGTTTGATGCATTATTTAAGGACTCTGCTGCATTATTTAAGGACTTTGTTGCATTATTTAAGGACTCGGCTGCATTATTAAGGGCGTTGCTGCATTTTATTTAAGGAATTTATTGCATTATTTAAGGACTCTGTGCATTATTTAAGGAATTTGCTGCATTATTTAAGGAATCTGCTGCATTATTTAATGACTCTGCTGCGGTATTTAAGGACTCTGCTGCATCATTTAAGCACTCTGCTCCTTTATTTAAGGACTTTGCTGCATTATTTAAGGACTCTGCTGTGGTATTTTAGGACTCTGCTGCATTATTTAAGGACTTTGATGCATTATTTAAGATCTCTGCTGCAGTATTTAAGGACTCTGCTGCATTATTTAATGTCTTTGATGCATTATTTAAGGACTCTTCTGCATTATTTAAGGACTTTGCTGCATTATTTAAGGACGCTGCTGCGGTATTTAAGGCCTCTGCTGAATTATTTAAGGACTTTGCTGCATTATTTAAGGACTCTGCTGCATTATTAAGGACGTTGCTGCATTATTTAAGGACTTTATTGCATTATTTAAGGATTCTGCTGCATTATTTAAGGAATTTCCTGCATTATTTAAGGACTTTGATGCATTATTTAAGAACTCTGCTGCAGTATTTAAGGACTCTGCTGCATTATTTAATGACTCTTCTGCATTATTTAAGGAATTTGCTGCAATATTTAAGGACTCTGCTGCATTATTTAATGACTCTGCTGCGGTATTTTAGGACTCTGCTGCATTATATAAGCACTCTGCTGCATTATTTAAGGACTTTGCTGCATTATTTAAGGACTCTGCTGCGGTATTTTTGGACTCTGCTGCATTATTTAAGGACTTTGATGCATTATTTAAGGACGCTGCTGCAAAATTTAAGGAATCTGCTGCATTATTTAAGGACTTTGTTGCATTATTTAAGGACTCTGCTGCATTATTTAATGAATTTGCTGCATTATTTAAGGACTCTGCTGCATTATTTAAGGACTTTGCTGCATTATTTAAGGACTCTGCTGCATTATTAAGGACTTTGCTGCATTATTTAAGGACTCTGCTGCAGTATTTAAGGACTCTGCTGCATTATTTAAGGACTTTGATGCATTATTTAAGGACGCTGCTGCAGAATTTAAGGAATCTGCTGCATTATTTAAGGACTTTGCTGCATTATTTAAGGACTTTATTGCATTATTTAAGGATTCTGCTGCATTATTTAAGGAATTTGCTGCATTATTTAAGGACTCTGCTAAATTATTTAAGGACTTTGTTGCATTATTTAATGACTCTGCTGCGGTATTTAAGGACTCTGCTGCATTATTTAAGGATTCTGCTGCAGTATTTAAGGACTCTGCTGCATTATTTAAGGACTTTGATGCATTATTTAAGGAGGCTGCTGCAGAATTTAAGGAATCTGCTGCATTACTTAAGGACTTTGTTGCATTATTTAAGGACTATGCTGCATTATTTAAGGACTCTGCTGCATTATTTATGGACTTTGCTGCATTATTTAAGTACTCTTCTGCATTATTTAAGGAATTTTTTGCATTATTTAAGGACTCTGCTGCATTATTTAAGGACTTTGTTGCATTATTTAAGGACTTTGATGCATTATTTAAGGACGCTGCTGCAGTATTTAAGGCCTCTGCTGCATTATTTAAGGACGTTGCTGCATTATTTAAGGACTTTATTGCATTATTTAAGGATTCTGCTGCATTATTTAAGGAATTTCCTGCATTATTTAAGGACTTTGATGCATTATTTAAGAACTCTGCTGCAGTATTTAAGGACTCTGCTGCATTATTTAATGACTCTTCTGCATTATTTAAGGAATTTGCTGCAATATTTAAGGACTCTGCTGCATTATTTAATGACTCTGCTGCGGTATTTTAGGACTCTGCTGCATTATATAAGCACTCTGCTGCATTATTTAAGGACTTTGCTGCATTATTTAAGGACTCTGCTGCGGTATTTTTGGACTCTGCTGCATTATTTAAGGACTTTGATGCATTATTTAAGGACGCTGCTGCAAAATTTAAGGAATCTGCTGCATTATTTAAGGACTTTGTTGCATTATTTAAGGACTCTGCTGCATTATTTAATGAATTTGCTGCATTATTTAAGGACTCTGCTGCATTATTTAAGGACTCTGCTGCGGTATTTTAGGACTCTGCTGCGTTACATAAGGACTCTGCTGCATTATTTAAGGACTTTGCTGCATTATTTAAGGTCTCTACTGCAGTATTTAAGGACTCTGCTGCATTATTTCAGGACTTTGTTGCATTATTTAAGGACTCTGCTGCAGTATTTAAGGACTCTGCTGCATTATTTAAGGACTTTGTTGCATTATTTAATGACTCTGCTGCGGTATTTAAGGACTCTGATGCATTATTTAAGGATGCTGCTGCAGAATTTAAGGAATCTGCTGCATTATTTAAGGACTTTGTTGCATTATTTAAGGACTCTGCTGCGGTATTTTCAGACTCTGCTGCATTATTTAAGGACTTTGATGCATTATTTAAGGACGCTGCTGCGAAATTTAACTAATCTGGTGCATTATTTAAGGACTTTGTTGCATTATTTAAGGGCTCTGCTGCATTATTTAATGAATTTGCTGCATTATATAAGGACTCTGCTGCATTATTTAAGGACTCTGCTGCGGTATTTTAGGACTCTGCTGCATTATATAAGGACTTTGTTGCATTATTTAAGGACTCTGCTGCATTATTTAAGGACTCTGCTGCTGTATTTAAGGACTCTGCTGCATTATTTAAGGACTTTGCTGCTTTATTTAAGGACTTTGTTTCATTATTTAAGGACGCTGCTGCAGTATTTAAGGACTCTGCTGCATTATTTAAGGATGTTGCTGCATTATTTAAGTACTCTTCTGCATTATTTAAGGAATTTTTTGCATTATTTAAGGACTCTGCTGCATTATTTAAGGACTTTGTTGCATTATTTAAGGACTCTGCTGCATTATTTAAGGAATTTTTTGCATTATTTAAGGACTCTGCTGCATTATTTAAGGACTTTGCTGCATTATTTAAGGACTCTGCTGCATTATTAAGGACTTTGCTGCATTATTTAAGGACTCTGCTGCAGTATTTAAGGACTCTGCTGCATTATTTAAGGACTTTGATGCATTATTTAAGGACGCTGCTGCAGAATTTAAGGAATCTGCTGCATTATTTAAGGACTTTGCTGCATTATTTAAGGACTTTATTGCATTATTTAAGGATTCTGCTGCATTATTTAAGGAATTTGCTGCATTATTTAAGGACTCTGCTAAATTATTTAAGGACTTTGTTGCATTATTTAATGACTCTGCTGCGGTATTTAAGGACTCTGCTGCATTATTTAAGGATTCTGCTGCAGTATTTAAGGACTCTGCTGCATTATTTAAGGACTTTGATGCATTATTTAAGGAGGCTGCTGCAGAATTTAAGGAATCTGCTGCATTACTTAAGGACTTTGTTGCATTATTTAAGGACTATGCTGCATTATTTAAGGACTCTGCTGCATTATTTATGGACTTTGCTGCATTATTTAAGTACTCTTCTGCATTATTTAAGGAATTTTTTGCATTATTTAAGGACTCTGCTGCATTATTTAAGGACTTTGTTGCATTATTTAAGGACTTTGATGCATTATTTAAGGACGCTGCTGCAGTATTTAAGGCCTCTGCTGCATTATTTAAGGACTCTGCTGCATTATTTAAGGACTTTGCTGCATTATTTAAGTACTCTGCTGCATTATTTAAGGAATTTTTTGCATTATTTAAGGACTCTGCTGCATTATTTAAGGACTTTGATGCATTATTTAAGGATGCTGCTGCAGAATTTAAGGAATCTGCTGCATTATTTAAGGACTTTGTTGCATTATTTAAGGACTCTGCTGCATTATTTAAGGACTTTGCTGCATTATTTAAGGACTCTGCTGCATTATTTAAGGACTTTGCTGCATTATTTAAGGACTCTGCTGTATTATTAAGGACGTTGCTGCATTAATTAAGGACTCTGCTGCATTATTTAAGGACTTTGCTGCAGTATTTAAGGCCTCTGCTGCATTATTTAAGGACTTTGCTGCATTATTTAAGGACTCTGCTGCATTATTTAAGGACACTGCTGCGGTATTTAATTCCTCTGCTGCATTATTTAAGGACTTTGCTGCATTATTTAAGGACTCTGCTGTATTATTAAGGACGTTGCTGCATTAATTAAGGACTCTGCTGCATTATTTAAGGACTTTGCTGCATTATTTAAGGACTCTACTGCATTATTAAGGACGTTGCTGCATTATTTAAGGACTTTATTGCATTATTTAAGGATTCTGCTGCATTATTTAAGGACTCTGCTGCATTATTTAAGGAGTTTGATGCATTATTTAAGGACTCTGCTGCATTATTAAGGGCGTTGCTGCATTTTATTTAAGGAATTTATTGCATTATTTAAGGACTCTGTGCATTATTTAAGGAATTTGCTGCATTATTTAAGGAATCTGCTGCATTATTTAATGACTCTGCTGCGGTATTTAAGGACTCTGCTGCATCATTTAAGCACTCTGCTCCTTTATTTAAGGACTTTGCTGCATTATTTAAGGACTCTGCTGTGGTATTTTAGGACTCTGCTGCATTATTTAAGGACTTTGATGCATTATTTAAGATCTCTGCTGCAGTATTTAAGGACTCTGCTGCATTATTTAATGTCTTTGATGCATTATTTAAGGAATCTTCTGCATTATTTAAGGACTTTGCTGCATTATTTAAGGACGCTGCTGCGGTATTTAAGGCCTCTGCTGAATTATTTAAGGACTTTGCTGCATTATTTAAGGACTCTGCTGCATTATTAAGGACGTTGCTGCATTATTTAAGGACTTTATTGCATTATTTAAGGATTCTGCTGCATTATTTAAGGAATTTCCTGCATTATTTAAGGACTTTGATGCATTATTTAAGAACTCTGCTGCAGTATTTAAGGACTCTGCTGCATTATTTAATGACTCTTCTGCATTATTTAAGGAATTTGCTGCAATATTTAAGGACTCTGCTGCATTATTTAATAACTCTGCTGCGGTATTTTAGGACTCTGCTGCATTATATAAGCACTCTGCTGCATTATTTAAGGACTTTGCTGCATTATTTAAGGACTCTGCTGCGGTATTTTTGGACTCTGCTGCATTATTTAAGGACTTTGATGCATTATTTAAGGACGCTGCTGCGAAATTTAAGGAATCTGCTGCATTATTTAAGGACTTTGTTGCATTATTTAAGGACTCTGCTGCATTATTTAATGAATTTGCTGCATTATTTAAGGACTCTGCTGCATTATTTAAGGACTCTGCTGCGGTATTTTAGGACTCTGCTGCGTTACATAAGGACTCTGCTGCATTATTTAAGGACTTTGCTGCATTATTTAAGGTCTCTACTGCAGTATTTAAGGACTCTGCTGCATTATTTCAGGACTTTGTTGCATTATTTAAGGACTCTGCTGCAGTATTTAAGGACTCTGCTGCATTATTTAAGGACTTTGTTGCATTATTTAATGACTCTGCTGCGGTATTTAAGGACTCTGATGCATTATTTAAGGATGCTGCTGCAGAATTTAAGGAATCTGCTGCATTATTTAAGGACTTTGTTGCATTATTTAAGGACTCTGCTGCGGTATTTTCGGACTCTGCTGCATTATTTAAGGACTTTGATGCATTATTTAAGGACGCTGCTGCGAAATTTAACTAATCTGGTGCATTATTTAAGGACTTTGTTGCATTATTTAAGGGCTCTGCTGCATTATTTAATGAATTTGCTGCATTATATAAGGACTCTGCTGCATTATTTAAGGACTCTGCTGCGGTATTTTAGGACTCTGCTGCATTATATAAGGACTTTGTTGCATTATTTAAGGACTCTGCTGCATTATTTAAGGACTCTGCTGCTGTATTTAAGGACTCTGCTGCATTATTTAAGGACTTTGCTGCTTTATTTAAGGACTTTGTTTCATTATTTAAGGACGCTGCTGCAGTATTTAAGGACTCTGCTGCATTATTTAAGGATGTTGCTGCATTATTTAAGTACTCTTCTGCATTATTTAAGGAATTTTTTGCATTATTTAAGGACTCTGCTGCATTATTTAAGGACTTTGTTGCATTATTTAAGGACTCTGCTGCATTATTTAAGGAATTTTTTGCATTATTTAAGGACTCTGCTGCATTATTTAAGGACTTTGCTGCATTATTTAAGGACTCTGCTGCATTATTAAGGACTTTGCTGCATTATTTAAGGACTCTGCTGCAGTATTTAAGGACTCTGCTGCATTATTTAAGGACTTTGATGCATTATTTAAGGACGCTGCTGCAGAATTTAAGGAATCTGCTGCATTATTTAAGGACTTTGCTGCATTATTTAAGGACTTTATTGCATTATTTAAGGATTCTGCTGCATTATTTAAGGAATTTGCTGCATTATTTAAGGACTCTGCTAAATTATTTAAGGACTTTGTTGCATTATTTATTGACTCTGCTGCGGTATTTAAGGACTCTGCTGCATTATTTAAGGATTCTGCTGCAGTATTTAAGGACTCTGCTGCATTATTTAAGGACTTTGATGCATTATTTAAGGAGGCTGCTGCAGAATTTAAGGAATCTGCTGCATTACTTAAGGACTTTGTTGCATTATATAAGGACTATGCTGCATTATTTAAGGACTCTGCTGCATTATTTATGGACTTTGCTGCATTATTTAAGTACTCTTCTGCATTATTTAAGGAATTTTTTGCATTATTTAAGGACTCTGCTGCATTATTTAAGGACTTTGTTGCATTATTTAAGGACTTTGATGCATTATTTAAGGACGCTGCTGCAGTATTTAAGGCCTCTGCTGCATTATTTAAGGACTCTGCTGCATTATTTAAGGACTTTGCTGCATTATTTAAGTACTCTGCTGCATTATTTAAGGAATTTTTTGCATTATTTAAGGACTCTGCTGCATTATTTAAGGACTTTGATGCATTATTTAAGGATGCTGCTGCAGAATTTAAGGAATCTGCTGCATTATTTAAGGACTTTGTTGCATTATTTAAGGACTCTGCTGCATTATTTAAGGACTTTGCTGCATTATTTAAGGACTCTGCTGCATTATTTAAGGACTTTGCTGCATTATTTAAGGACTCTGCTGTATTATTAAGGACGTTGCTGCATTAATTAAGGACTCTGCTGCATTATTTAAGGACTTTGCTGCAGTATTTAAGGCCTCTGCTGCATTATTTAAGAACTTTGCTGCATTATTTAAGGACTCTACTGCATTATTAAGGAAGTTGATGCATTATTTAAGGACTTTATTGCATTATTTAAGGATTCTGCTGCATTATTTAAGGACTCCGCTGCATTATTTAAGGAGTTTGATGCATTATTTAAGGACTCTGCTGCATTATTTAAGGACTTTGTTGCATTATTTAAGGACTCGGCTGCATTATTAAGGGCGTTGCTGCATTTTATTTAAGGAATTTATTGCATTATTTAAGGACTCTGTGCATTATTTAAGGAATTTGCTGCATTATTTAAGGAATCTGCTGCATTATTTAATGACTCTGCTGCGGTATTTAAGGACTCTGCTGCATCATTTAAGCACTCTGCTCCTTTATTTAAGGACTTTGCTGCATTATTTAAGGACTCTGCTGTGGTATTTTAGGACTCTGCTGCATTATTTAAGGACTTTGATGCATTATTTAAGAACTCTGCTGCAGTATTTAAGGACTCTGCTGCATTATTTAATGTCTTTGATGCATTATTTAAGGACTCTTCTGCATTATTTAAGGACTTTGCTGCATTATTTAAGGACGCTGCTGCGGTATTTAAGGCCGCTGCTGCATTATTTAAGGACTTTGCTGCATTATTTAAGGACTCTGCTGCATTATTAAGGACGTTGCTGCATTATTTAAGGACTCTGCTGCAGTATTTAAGGATTCTGCTGCATTATTTAAGGAATTTCCTGCATTATTTAAGGACTTTGATGCATTATTTAAGAACTCTGCTGCAGTATTTAAGGACTCTGCTGCATTATTTAATGACTCTTCTGCATTATTTAAGGAATTTGCTGCAATATTTAAGGACTCTGCTGCATTATTTAATGACTCTGCTGCGGTATTTTAGGACTCTGCTGCATTATATAAGCACTCTGCTGCATTATTTAAGGACTTTGCTGCATTATTTAAGGACTCTGCTGCGGTATTTTTGGACTCTGCTGCATTATTTAAGGACTTTGATGCATTATTTAAGGACGCTGCTGCGAAATTTAAGGAATCTGCTGCATTATTTAAGGACTTTGTTGCAGTATTGAAGGACTCTGCTGCATTATTTAATGAATTTGCTGCATTATTTAAGGACTCTGCTGCATTATTTAAGGACTCTGCTGCGGTATTTTAGGACTCTGCTGCGTTACATAAGGACTCTGCTGCATTATTTAAGGACTTTGCTGCATTATTTAAGGTCTCTACTGCAGTATTTAAGGACTCTGCTGCATTATTTCAGGACTTTGTTGCATTATTTAAGGACTCTGCTGCAGTATTTAAGGACTCTGCTGCATTATTTAAGGACTTTGTTGCATTATTTAATGACTCTGCTGCGGTATTTAAGGACTCTGATGCATTATTTAAGGATGCTGCTGCAGAATTTAAGGAATCTGCTGCATTATTTAAGGACTTTGTTGCATTATTTAAGGACTCTGCTGCGGTATTTTCGGACTCTGCTGCATTATTTAAGGACTTTGATGCATTATTTAAGGACGCTGCTGCGAAATTTAACTAATCTGGTGCATTATTTAAGGACTTTGTTGCATTATTTAAGGGCTCTGCTGCATTATTTAATGAATTTGCTGCATTATATAAGGACTCTGCTGCATTATTTAAGGACTCTGCTGCGGTATTTTAGGACTCTGCTGCATTATATAAGGACTCTGCTGCATTATTTAAGGACTTTGCTGCATTATTTAAGGTCTCTCCTGCAGTATTTAAGGACTCTGCTGCATTATTTAAGGACTTTGTTGCATTATTTAAGGACTCTGCTGCATTATTTAAGGACTCTGCTGCTGTATTTAAGGACTCTGCTGCATTATTTAAGGACTTTGCTGCTTTATTTAAGGACTTTGTTTCATTATTTAAGGACGCTGCTGCAGTATTTAAGGACTCTGCTGCATTATTTAAGGATGTTGCTGCATTATTTAAGGACTCTGCTGCATTATTTAATGACTCTGCTGTGGTATTTAAGGACTCTGCTGCATTATTTAAGGACTTTGTTGCATTATTTAAGGACTCTGCTGCATTATTTAAGGACGCTGCTGCAGTATTTAAGGCCTCTGCTGCATTATTTAAGGACTCTGCTGCATTATTTAAGGACTCTACTGCATTATTAAGGACGTTGCTGCATTATTTAAGGACTTTATTGCATTATTTAAGGATTCTGCTGCATTATTTAAGGACTCTGCTGCATTATTTAAGGACTCTGCTGCATTATTTAAGGACTTTGTTGCATTATTTAAGGACGCTGCTGCGGTATTTAAGGACTCTGCTGCATTATTTAAGGACTTTGCTGCATTATTTAACGATTCGGCTGCATTATTAAGGGCGTTGCTGCATTTTATTTAAGGAATTTATTGCATTATTTAAGGACTCTGTGCATTATTTAAGGAATTTGCTGCATTATTTAAGGACTTTGTTGCATTATTTAAGGACTATGCTGCATTATTTAAGGACTCTGCTGCATTATTTATGGACTTTGCTGCATTATTTAAGTACTCTTCTGCATTATTTAAGGAATTTTTTGCATTATTTAAGGACTCTGCTGCATTATTTAAGGACTTTGTTGCATTATTTAAGGACTTTGATGCATTATTTAAGGACGCTGCTGCAGTATTTAAGGCCTCTGCTGCATTATTTAAGGACGTTGCTGCATTATTTAAGGACTTTATTGCATTATTTAAGGATTCTGCTGCATTATTTAAGGAATTTCCTGCATTATTTAAGGACTTTGATGCATTATTTAAGAACTCTGCTGCAGTATTTAAGGACTCTGCTGCATTATTTAATGACTCTTCTGCATTATTTAAGGAATTTGCTGCAATATTTAAGGACTCTGCTGCATTATTTAATGACTCTGCTGCGGTATTTTAGGACTCTGCTGCATTATATAAGCACTCTGCTGCATTATTTAAGGACTTTGCTGCATTATTTAAGGACTCTGCTGCGGTATTTTTGGACTCTGCTGCATTATTTAAGGACTTTGATGCATTATTTAAGGACGCTGCTGCAAAATTTAAGGAATCTGCTGCATTATTTAAGGACTTTGTTGCATTATTTAAGGACTCTGCTGCATTATTTAATGAATTTGCTGCATTATTTAAGGACTCTGCTGCATTATTTAAGGACTCTGCTGCGGTATTTTAGGACTCTGCTGCGTTACATAAGGACTCTGCTGCATTATTTAAGGACTTTGCTGCATTATTTAAGGTCTCTACTGCAGTATTTAAGGACTCTGCTGCATTATTTCAGGACTTTGTTGCATTATTTAAGGACTCTGCTGCAGTATTTAAGGACTCTGCTGCATTATTTAAGGACTTTGTTGCATTATTTAATGACTCTGCTGCGGTATTTAAGGACTCTGATGCATTATTTAAGGATGCTGCTGCAGAATTTAAGGAATCTGCTGCATTATTTAAGGACTTTGTTGCATTATTTAAGGACTCTGCTGCGGTATTTTCAGACTCTGCTGCATTATTTAAGGACTTTGATGCATTATTTAAGGACGCTGCTGCGAAATTTAACTAATCTGGTGCATTATTTAAGGACTTTGTTGCATTATTTAAGGGCTCTGCTGCATTATTTAATGAATTTGCTGCATTATATAAGGACTCTGCTGCATTATTTAAGGACTCTGCTGCGGTATTTTAGGACTCTGCTGCATTATATAAGGACTTTGTTGCATTATTTAAGGACTCTGCTGCATTATTTAAGGACTCTGCTGCTGTATTTAAGGACTCTGCTGCATTATTTAAGGACTTTGCTGCTTTATTTAAGGACTTTGTTTCATTATTTAAGGACGCTGCTGCAGTATTTAAGGACTCTGCTGCATTATTTAAGGATGTTGCTGCATTATTTAAGTACTCTTCTGCATTATTTAAGGAATTTTTTGCATTATTTAAGGACTCTGCTGCATTATTTAAGGACTTTGTTGCATTATTTAAGGACTCTGCTGCATTATTTAAGGAATTTTTTGCATTATTTAAGGACTCTGCTGCATTATTTAAGGACTTTGCTGCATTATTTAAGGACTCTGCTGCATTATTAAGGACTTTGCTGCATTATTTAAGGACTCTGCTGCAGTATTTAAGGACTCTGCTGCATTATTTAAGGACTTTGATGCATTATTTAAGGACGCTGCTGCAGAATTTAAGGAATCTGCTGCATTATTTAAGGACTTTGCTGCATTATTTAAGGACTTTATTGCATTATTTAAGGATTCTGCTGCATTATTTAAGGAATTTGCTGCATTATTTAAGGACTCTGCTAAATTATTTAAGGACTTTGTTGCATTATTTAATGACTCTGCTGCGGTATTTAAGGACTCTGCTGCATTATTTAAGGATTCTGCTGCAGTATTTAAGGACTCTGCTGCATTATTTAAGGACTTTGATGCATTATTTAAGGAGGCTGCTGCAGAATTTAAGGAATCTGCTGCATTACTTAAGGACTTTGTTGCATTATTTAAGGACTATGCTGCATTATTTAAGGACTCTGCTGCATTATTTATGGACTTTGCTGCATTATTTAAGTACTCTTCTGCATTATTTAAGGAATTTTTTGCATTATTTAAGGACTCTGCTGCATTATTTAAGGACTTTGTTGCATTATTTAAGGACTTTGATGCATTATTTAAGGACGCTGCTGCAGTATTTAAGGCCTCTGCTGCATTATTTAAGGACTCTGCTGCATTATTTAAGGACTTTGCTGCATTATTTAAGTACTCTGCTGCATTATTTAAGGAATTTTTTGCATTATTTAAGGACTCTGCTGCATTATTTAAGGACTTTGATGCATTATTTAAGGATGCTGCTGCAGAATTTAAGGAATCTGCTGCATTATTTAAGGACTTTGTTGCAATATTTAAGGACTCTGCTGCATTATTTAAGGACTTTGCTGCATTATTTAAGGACTCTGCTGCATTATTTAAGGACTTTGCTGCATTATTTAAGGACTCTGCTGTATTATTAAGGACGTTGCTGCATTAATTAAGGACTCTGCTGCATTATTTAAGGACTTTGCTGCAGTATTTAAGGCCTCTGCTGCATTATTTAAGGACTTTGCTGCATTATTTAAGGACTCTGCTGCATTATTTAAGGACACTGCTGCGGTATTTAATTCCTCTGCTGCATTATTTAAGGACTTTGCTGCATTATTTAAGGACTCTGCTGTATTATTAAGGACGTTGCTGCATTAATTAAGGACTCTGCTGCATTATTTAAGGACTTTGCTGCATTATTTAAGGACTCTACTGCATTATTAAGGACGTTGCTGCATTATTTAAGGACTTTATTGCATTATTTAAGGATTCTGCTGCATTATTTAAGGACTCTGCTGCATTATTTAAGGAGTTTGATGCATTATTTAAGGACTCTGCTGCATTATTAAGGGCGTTGCTGCATTTTATTTAAGGAATTTATTGCATTATTTAAGGACTCTGTGCATTATTTAAGGAATTTGCTGCATTATTTAAGGAATCTGCTGCATTATTTAATGACTCTGCTGCGGTATTTAAGGACTCTGCTGCATCATTTAAGCACTCTGCTCCTTTATTTAAGGACTTTGCTGCATTATTTAAGGACTCTGCTGTGGTATTTTAGGACTCTGCTGCATTATTTAAGGACTTTGATGCATTATTTAAGATCTCTGCTGCAGTATTTAAGGACTCTGCTGCATTATTTAATGTCTTTGATGCATTATTTAAGGACTCTTCTGCATTATTTAAGGACTTTGCTGCATTATTTAAGGACGCTGCTGCGGTATTTAAGGCCTCTGCTGAATTATTTAAGGACTTTGCTGCATTATTTAAGGACTCTGCTGCATTATTAAGGACGTTGCTGCATTATTTAAGGACTTTATTGCATTATTTAAGGATTCTGCTGCATTATTTAAGGAATTTCCTGCATTATTTAAGGACTTTGATGCATTATTTAAGAACTCTGCTGCAGTATTTAAGGACTCTGCTGCATTATTTAATGACTCTTCTGCATTATTTAAGGAATTTGCTGCAATATTTAAGGACTCTGCTGCATTATTTAATAACTCTGCTGCGGTATTTTAGGACTCTGCTGCATTATATAAGCACTCTGCTGCATTATTTAAGGACTTTGCTGCATTATTTAAGGACTCTGCTGCGGTATTTTTGGACTCTGCTGCATTATTTAAGGACTTTGATGCATTATTTAAGGACGCTGCTGCGAAATTTAAGGAATCTGCTGCATTATTTAAGGACTTTGTTGCATTATTTAAGGACTCTGCTGCATTATTTAATGAATTTGCTGCATTATTTAAGGACTCTGCTGCATTATTTAAGGACTCTGCTGCGGTATTTTAGGACTCTGCTGCGTTACATAAGGACTCTGCTGCATTATTTAAGGACTTTGCTGCATTATTTAAGGTCTCTACTGCAGTATTTAAGGACTCTGCTGCATTATTTCAGGACTTTGTTGCATTATTTAAGGACTCTGCTGCAGTATTTAAGGACTCTGCTGCATTATTTAAGGACTTTGTTGCATTATTTAATGACTCTGCTGCGGTATTTAAGGACTCTGATGCATTATTTAAGGATGCTGCTGCAGAATTTAAGGAATCTGCTGCATTATTTAAGGACTTTGTTGCATTATTTAAGGACTCTGCTGCGGTATTTTCGGACTCTGCTGCATTATTTAAGGACTTTGATGCATTATTTAAGGACGCTGCTGCGAAATTTAACTAATCTGGTGCATTATTTAAGGACTTTGTTGCATTATTTAAGGGCTCTGCTGCATTATTTAATGAATTTGCTGCATTATATAAGGACTCTGCTGCATTATTTAAGGACTCTGCTGCGGTATTTTAGGACTCTGCTGCATTATATAAGGACTTTGTTGCATTATTTAAGGACTCTGCTGCATTATTTAAGGACTCTGCTGCTGTATTTAAGGACTCTGCTGCATTATTTAAGGACTTTGCTGCTTTATTTAAGGACTTTGTTTCATTATTTAAGGACGCTGCTGCAGTATTTAAGGACTCTGCTGCATTATTTAAGGATGTTGCTGCATTATTTAAGTACTCTTCTGCATTATTTAAGGAATTTTTTGCATTATTTAAGGACTCTGCTGCATTATTTAAGGACTTTGTTGCATTATTTAAGGACTCTGCTGCATTATTTAAGGAATTTTTTGCATTATTTAAGGACTCTGCTGCATTATTTAAGGACTTTGCTGCATTATTTAAGGACTCTGCTGCATTATTAAGGACTTTGCTGCATTATTTAAGGACTCTGCTGCAGTATTTAAGGACTCTGCTGCATTATTTAAGGACTTTGATGCATTATTTAAGGACGCTGCTGCAGAATTTAAGGAATCTGCTGCATTATTTAAGGACTTTGCTGCATTATTTAAGGACTTTATTGCATTATTTAAGGATTCTGCTGCATTATTTAAGGAATTTGCTGCATTATTTAAGGACTCTGCTAAATTATTTAAGGACTTTGTTGCATTATTTATTGACTCTGCTGCGGTATTTAAGGACTCTGCTGCATTATTTAAGGATTCTGCTGCAGTATTTAAGGACTCTGCTGCATTATTTAAGGACTTTGATGCATTATTTAAGGAGGCTGCTGCAGAATTTAAGGAATCTGCTGCATTACTTAAGGACTTTGTTGCATTATATAAGGACTATGCTGCATTATTTAAGGACTCTGCTGCATTATTTATGGACTTTGCTGCATTATTTAAGTACTCTTCTGCATTATTTAAGGAATTTTTTGCATTATTTAAGGACTCTGCTGCATTATTTAAGGACTTTGTTGCATTATTTAAGGACTTTGATGCATTATTTAAGGACGCTGCTGCAGTATTTAAGGCCTCTGCTGCATTATTTAAGGACTCTGCTGCATTATTTAAGGACTTTGCTGCATTATTTAAGTACTCTGCTGCATTATTTAAGGAATTTTTTGCATTATTTAAGGACTCTGCTGCATTATTTAAGGACTTTGATGCATTATTTAAGGATGCTGCTGCAGAATTTAAGGAATCTGCTGCATTATTTAAGGACTTTGTTGCATTATTTAAGGACTCTGCTGCATTATTTAAGGACTTTGCTGCATTATTTAAGGACTCTGCTGCATTATTTAAGGACTTTGCTGCATTATTTAAGGACTCTGCTGTATTATTAAGGACGTTGCTGCATTAATTAAGGACTCTGCTGCATTATTTAAGGACTTTGCTGCAGTATTTAAGGCCTCTGCTGCATTATTTAAGAACTTTGCTGCATTATTTAAGGACTCTACTGCATTATTAAGGAAGTTGATGCATTATTTAAGGACTTTATTGCATTATTTAAGGATTCTGCTGCATTATTTAAGGACTCCGCTGCATTATTTAAGGAGTTTGATGCATTATTTAAGGACTCTGCTGCATTATTTAAGGACTTTGTTGCATTATTTAAGGACTCGGCTGCATTATTAAGGGCGTTGCTGCATTTTATTTAAGGAATTTATTGCATTATTTAAGGACTCTGTGCATTATTTAAGGAATTTGCTGCATTATTTAAGGAATCTGCTGCATTATTTAATGACTCTGCTGCGGTATTTAAGGACTCTGCTGCATCATTTAAGCACTCTGCTCCTTTATTTAAGGACTTTGCTGCATTATTTAAGGACTCTGCTGTGGTATTTTAGGACTCTGCTGCATTATTTAAGGACTTTGATGCATTATTTAAGAACTCTGCTGCAGTATTTAAGGACTCTGCTGCATTATTTAATGTCTTTGATGCATTATTTAAGGACTCTTCTGCATTATTTAAGGACTTTGCTGCATTATTTAAGGACGCTGCTGCGGTATTTAAGGCCGCTGCTGCATTATTTAAGGACTTTGCTGCATTATTTAAGGACTCTGCTGCATTATTAAGGACGTTGCTGCATTATTTAAGGACTCTGCTGCAGTATTTAAGGATTCTGCTGCATTATTTAAGGAATTTCCTGCATTATTTAAGGACTTTGATGCATTATTTAAGAACTCTGCTGCAGTATTTAAGGACTCTGCTGCATTATTTAATGACTCTTCTGCATTATTTAAGGAATTTGCTGCAATATTTAAGGACTCTGCTGCATTATTTAATGACTCTGCTGCGGTATTTTAGGACTCTGCTGCATTATATAAGCACTCTGCTGCATTATTTAAGGACTTTGCTGCATTATTTAAGGACTCTGCTGCGGTATTTTTGGACTCTGCTGCATTATTTAAGGACTTTGATGCATTATTTAAGGACGCTGCTGCGAAATTTAAGGAATCTGCTGCATTATTTAAGGACTTTGTTGCAGTATTGAAGGACTCTGCTGCATTATTTAATGAATTTGCTGCATTATTTAAGGACTCTGCTGCATTATTTAAGGACTCTGCTGCGGTATTTTAGGACTCTGCTGCGTTACATAAGGACTCTGCTGCATTATTTAAGGACTTTGCTGCATTATTTAAGGTCTCTACTGCAGTATTTAAGGACTCTGCTGCATTATTTCAGGACTTTGTTGCATTATTTAAGGACTCTGCTGCAGTATTTAAGGACTCTGCTGCATTATTTAAGGACTTTGTTGCATTATTTAATGACTCTGCTGCGGTATTTAAGGACTCTGATGCATTATTTAAGGATGCTGCTGCAGAATTTAAGGAATCTGCTGCATTATTTAAGGACTTTGTTGCATTATTTAAGGACTCTGCTGCGGTATTTTCGGACTCTGCTGCATTATTTAAGGACTTTGATGCATTATTTAAGGACGCTGCTGCGAAATTTAACTAATCTGGTGCATTATTTAAGGACTTTGTTGCATTATTTAAGGGCTCTGCTGCATTATTTAATGAATTTGCTGCATTATATAAGGACTCTGCTGCATTATTTAAGGACTCTGCTGCGGTATTTTAGGACTCTGCTGCATTATATAAGGACTCTGCTGCATTATTTAAGGACTTTGCTGCATTATTTAAGGTCTCTCCTGCAGTATTTAAGGACTCTGCTGCATTATTTAAGGACTTTGTTGCATTATTTAAGGACTCTGCTGCATTATTTAAGGACTCTGCTGCTGTATTTAAGGACTCTGCTGCATTATTTAAGGACTTTGCTGCTTTATTTAAGGACTTTGTTTCATTATTTAAGGACGCTGCTGCAGTATTTAAGGACTCTGCTGCATTATTTAAGGATGTTGCTGCATTATTTAAGGACTCTGCTGCATTATTTAATGACTCTGCTGTGGTATTTAAGGACTCTGCTGCATTATTTAAGGACTTTGTTGCATTATTTAAGGACTCTGCTGCATTATTTAAGGACGCTGCTGCAGTATTTAAGGCCTCTGCTGCATTATTTAAGGACTCTGCTGCATTATTTAAGGACTCTACTGCATTATTAAGGACGTTGCTGCATTATTTAAGGACTTTATTGCATTATTTAAGGATTCTGCTGCATTATTTAAGGACTCTGCTGCATTATTTAAGGAGTTTGATGCATTATTTAAGGACTCTGCTGCATTATTTAAGGACTTTGTTGCATTATTTAAGGACGCTGCTGCGGTATTTAAGGACTCTGCTGCATTATTTAAGGACTTTGCTGCATTATTTAACGATTCGGCTGCATTATTAAGGGCGTTGCTGCATTTTATTTAAGGAATTTATTGCATTATTTAAGGACTCTGTGCATTATTTAAGGAATTTGCTGCATTATTTAAGGACTTTGTTGCATTATTTAAGGACTATGCTGCATTATTTAAGGACTCTGCTGCATTATTTATGGACTTTGCTGCATTATTTAAGTACTCTTCTGCATTATTTAAGGAATTTTTTGCATTATTTAAGGACTCTGCTGCATTATTTAAGGACTTTGTTGCATTATTTAAGGACTTTGATGCATTATTTAAGGACGCTGCTGCAGTATTTAAGGCCTCTGCTGCATTATTTAAGGACTCTGCTGCATTATTTAAGGACTTTGCTGCATTATTTAAGTACTCTGCTGCATTATTTAAGGAATTTTTTGCATTATTTAAGGACTCTGCTGCATTATTTAAGGACTTTGATGCATTATTTAAGGATGCTGCTGCAGAATTTAAGGAATCTGCTGCATTATTTAAGGACTTTGTTGCATTATTTAAGGACTCTGCTGCATTATTTAAGGACTTTGCTGCATTATTTAAGGACTCTGCTGCATTATTTAAGGACTTTGCTGCATTATTTAAGGACTCTGCTGTATTATTAAGGACGTTGCTGCATTAATTAAGGACTCTGCTGCATTATTTAAGGACTTTGCTGCAGTATTTAAGGCCTCTGCTGCATTATTTAAGGACTTTGCTGCATTATTTAAGGACTCTGCTGCATTATTTAAGGACACTGCTGCGGTATTTAATTCCTCTGCTGCATTATTTAAGGACTTTGCTGCATTATTTAAGGACTCTGCTGTATTATTAAGGACGTTGCTGCATTAATTAAGGACTCTGCTGCATTATTTAAGGACTTTGCTGCATTATTTAAGGACTCTACTGCATTATTAAGGACGTTGCTGCATTATTTAAGGACTTTATTGCATTATTTAAGGATTCTGCTGCATTATTTAAGGACTCTGCTGCATTATTTAAGGAGTTTGATGCATTATTTAAGGACTCTGCTGCATTATTTAAGGACTTTGTTGCATTATTTAAGGACTCGGCTGCATTATTAAGGGCGTTGCTGCATTTTATTTAAGGAATTTATTGCATTATTTAAGGACTCTGTGCATTATTTAAGGAATTTGCTGCATTATTTAAGGAATCTGCTGCATTATTTAATGACTCTGCTGCATTATTTAAGGACTCTGCTGCATTATTTAAGGAGTTTGATGCATTATTTAAGGACTCTGCTGCATTATTTAAGGACTTTGTTGCATTATTTAAGGACGCTGCTGCGGTATTTAAGGACTCTGCTGCATTATTTAAGGACTTTGCTGCATTATTTAACGATTCGGCTGCATTATTAAGGGCGTTGCTGCATTTTATTTAAGGAATTTATTGCATTATTTAAGGACTCTGTGCATTATTTAAGGAATTTGCTGCATTATTTAAGGACTTTGTTGCATTATTTAAGGACTATGCTGCATTATTTAAGGACTCTGCTGCATTATTTATGGACTTTGCTGCATTATTTAAGTACTCTTCTGCATTATTTAAGGAATTTTTTGCATTATTTAAGGACTCTGCTGCATTATTTAAGGACTTTGTTGCATTATTTAAGGACTTTGATGCATTATTTAAGGACGCTGCTGCAGTATTTAAGGCCTCTGCTGCATTATTTAAGGACGTTGCTGCATTATTTAAGGACTTTATTGCATTATTTAAGGATTCTGCTGCATTATTTAAGGAATTTCCTGCATTATTTAAGGACTTTGATGCATTATTTAAGAACTCTGCTGCAGTATTTAAGGACTCTGCTGCATTATTTAATGACTCTTCTGCATTATTTAAGGAATTTGCTGCAATATTTAAGGACTCTGCTGCATTATTTAATGACTCTGCTGCGGTATTTTAGGACTCTGCTGCATTATATAAGCACTCTGCTGCATTATTTAAGGACTTTGTTGCATTATTTAAGGACTCTGCTGCGGTATTTTTGGACTCTGCTGCATTATTTAAGGACTTTGATGCATTATTTAAGGACGCTGCTGCAAAATTTAAGGAATCTGCTGCATTATTTAAGGACTTTGTTGCATTATTTAAGGACTCTGCTGCATTATTTAATGAATTTGCTGCATTATTTAAGGACTCTGCTGCATTATTTAAGGACTCTGCTGCGGTATTTTAGGACTCTGCTGCGTTACATAAGGACTCTGCTGCATTATTTAAGGACTTTGCTGCATTATTTAAGGTCTCTACTGCAGTATTTAAGGACTCTGCTGCATTATTTCAGGACTTTGTTGCATTATTTAAGGACTCTGCTGCAGTATTTAAGGACTCTGCTGCATTATTTAAGGACTTTGTTGCATTATTTAATGACTCTGCTGCGGTATTTAAGGACTCTGATGCATTATTTAAGGATGCTGCTGCAGAATTTAAGGAATCTGCTGCATTATTTAAGGACTTTGTTGCATTATTTAAGGACTCTGCTGCGGTATTTTCAGACTCTGCTGCATTATTTAAGGACTTTGATGCATTATTTAAGGACGCTGCTGCGAAATTTAACTAATCTGGTGCATTATTTAAGGACTTTGTTGCATTATTTAAGGGCTCTGCTGCATTATTTAATGAATTTGCTGCATTATATAAGGACTCTGCTGCATTATTTAAGGACTCTGCTGCGGTATTTTAGGACTCTGCTGCATTATATAAGGACTTTGTTTCATTATTTAAGGACGCTGCTGCAGTATTTAAGGACTCTGCTGCATTATTTAAGGATGTTGCTGCATTATTTAAGTACTCTTCTGCATTATTTAAGGAATTTTTTGCATTATTTAAGGACTCTGCTGCATTATTTAAGGACTTTGTTGCATTATTTAAGGACTCTGCTGCATTATTTAAGGAATTTTTTGCATTATTTAAGGACTCTGCTGCATTATTTAAGGACTTTGCTGCATTATTTAAGGACTCTGCTGCATTATTAAGGACTTTGCTGCATTATTTAAGGACTCTGCTGCAGTATTTAAGGACTCTGCTGCATTATTTAAGGACTTTGATGCATTATTTAAGGACGCTGCTGCAGAATTTAAGGAATCTGCTGCATTATTTAAGGACTTTGCTGCATTATTTAAGGACTTTATTGCATTATTTAAGGATTCTGCTGCATTATTTAAGGAATTTGCTGCATTATTTAAGGACTCTGCTAAATTATTTAAGGACTTTGTTGCATTATTTATTGACTCTGCTGCGGTATTTAAGGACTCTGCTGCATTATTTAAGGATTCTGCTGCAGTATTTAAGGACTCTGCTGCATTATTTAAGGACTTTGATGCATTATTTAAGGAGGCTGCTGCAGAATTTAAGGAATCTGCTGCATTACTTAAGGACTTTGTTGCATTATATAAGGACTATGCTGCATTATTTAAGGACTCTGCTGCATTATTTATGGACTTTGCTGCATTATTTAAGTACTCTTCTGCATTATTTAAGGAATTTTTTGCATTATTTAAGGACTCTGCTGCATTATTTAAGGACTTTGTTGCATTATTTAAGGACTTTGATGCATTATTTAAGGACGCTGCTGCAGTATTTAAGGCCTCTGCTGCATTATTTAAGGACTCTGCTGCATTATTTAAGGACTTTGCTGCATTATTTAAGTACTCTGCTGCATTATTTAAGGAATTTTTTGCATTATTTAAGGACTCTGCTGCATTATTTAAGGACTTTGATGCATTATTTAAGGATGCTGCTGCAGAATTTAAGGAATCTGCTGCATTATTTAAGGACTTTGTTGCATTATTTAAGGACTCTGCTGCATTATTTAAGGACTTTGCTGCATTATTTAAGGACTCTGCTGCATTATTTAAGGACTTTGCTGCATTATTTAAGGACTCTGCTGTATTATTAAGGACGTTGCTGCATTAATTAAGGACTCTGCTGCATTATTTAAGGACTTTGCTGCAGTATTTAAGGCCTCTGCTGCATTATTTAAGAACTTTGCTGCATTATTTAAGGACTCTACTGCATTATTAAGGAAGTTGATGCATTATTTAAGGACTTTATTGCATTATTTAAGGATTCTGCTGCATTATTTAAGGACTCCGCTGCATTATTTAAGGAGTTTGATGCATTATTTAAGGACTCTGCTGCATTATTTAAGGACTTTGTTGCATTATTTAAGGACTCGGCTGCATTATTAAGGGCGTTGCTGCATTTTATTTAAGGAATTTATTGCATTATTTAAGGACTCTGTGCATTATTTAAGGAATTTGCTGCATTATTTAAGGAATCTGCTGCATTATTTAATGACTCTGCTGCGGTATTTAAGGACTCTGCTGCATCATTTAAGCACTCTGCTCCTTTATTTAAGGACTTTGCTGCATTATTTAAGGACTCTGCTGTGGTATTTTAGGACTCTGCTGCATTATTTAAGGACTTTGATGCATTATTTAAGAACTCTGCTGCAGTATTTAAGGACTCTGCTGCATTATTTAATGTCTTTGATGCATTATTTAAGGACTCTTCTGCATTATTTAAGGACTTTGCTGCATTATTTAAGGACGCTGCTGCGGTATTTAAGGCCGCTGCTGCATTATTTAAGGACTTTGCTGCATTATTTAAGGACTCTGCTGCATTATTAAGGACGTTGCTGCATTATTTAAGGACTCTGCTGCAGTATTTAAGGATTCTGCTGCATTATTTAAGGAATTTCCTGCATTATTTAAGGACTTTGATGCATTATTTAAGAACTCTGCTGCAGTATTTAAGGACTCTGCTGCATTATTTAATGACTCTTCTGCATTATTTAAGGAATTTGCTGCAATATTTAAGGACTCTGCTGCATTATTTAATGACTCTGCTGCGGTATTTTAGGACTCTGCTGCATTATATAAGCACTCTGCTGCATTATTTAAGGACTTTGCTGCATTATTTAAGGACTCTGCTGCGGTATTTTTGGACTCTGCTGCATTATTTAAGGACTTTGATGCATTATTTAAGGACGCTGCTGCGAAATTTAAGGAATCTGCTGCATTATTTAAGGACTTTGTTGCAGTATTGAAGGACTCTGCTGCATTATTTAATGAATTTGCTGCATTATTTAAGGACTCTGCTGCATTATTTAAGGACTCTGCTGCGGTATTTTAGGACTCTGCTGCGTTACATAAGGACTCTGCTGCATTATTTAAGGACTTTGCTGCATTATTTAAGGTCTCTACTGCAGTATTTAAGGACTCTGCTGCATTATTTCAGGACTTTGTTGCATTATTTAAGGACTCTGCTGCAGTATTTAAGGACTCTGCTGCATTATTTAAGGACTTTGTTGCATTATTTAATGACTCTGCTGCGGTATTTAAGGACTCTGATGCATTATTTAAGGATGCTGCTGCAGAATTTAAGGAATCTGCTGCATTATTTAAGGACTTTGTTGCATTATTTAAGGACTCTGCTGCGGTATTTTCGGACTCTGCTGCATTATTTAAGGACTTTGATGCATTATTTAAGGACGCTGCTGCGAAATTTAACTAATCTGGTGCATTATTTAAGGACTTTGTTGCATTATTTAAGGGCTCTGCTGCATTATTTAATGAATTTGCTGCATTATATAAGGACTCTGCTGCATTATTTAAGGACTCTGCTGCGGTATTTTAGGACTCTGCTGCATTATATAAGGACTCTGCTGCATTATTTAAGGACTTTGCTGCATTATTTAAGGTCTCTCCTGCAGTATTTAAGGACTCTGCTGCATTATTTAAGGACTTTGTTGCATTATTTAAGGACTCTGCTGCATTATTTAAGGACTCTGCTGCTGTATTTAAGGACTCTGCTGCATTATTTAAGGACTTTGCTGCTTTATTTAAGGACTTTGTTTCATTATTTAAGGACGCTGCTGCAGTATTTAAGGACTCTGCTGCATTATTTAAGGATGTTGCTGCATTATTTAAGGACTCTGCTGCATTATTTAATGACTCTGCTGTGGTATTTAAGGACTCTGCTGCATTATTTAAGGACTTTGTTGCATTATTTAAGGACTCTGCTGCATTATTTAAGGACGCTGCTGCAGTATTTAAGGCCTCTGCTGCATTATTTAAGGACTCTGCTGCATTATTTAAGGACTCTACTGCATTATTAAGGACGTTGCTGCATTATTTAAGGACTTTATTGCATTATTTAAGGATTCTGCTGCATTATTTAAGGACTCTGCTGCATTATTTAAGGACTCTGCTGCATTATTTAAGGACTTTGTTGCATTATTTAAGGACGCTGCTGCGGTATTTAAGGACTCTGCTGCATTATTTAAGGACTTTGCTGCATTATTTAACGATTCGGCTGCATTATTAAGGGCGTTGCTGCATTTTATTTAAGGAATTTATTGCATTATTTAAGGACTCTGTGCATTATTTAAGGAATTTGCTGCATTATTTAAGGACTTTGTTGCATTATTTAAGGACTATGCTGCATTATTTAAGGACTCTGCTGCATTATTTATGGACTTTGCTGCATTATTTAAGTACTCTTCTGCATTATTTAAGGAATTTTTTGCATTATTTAAGGACTCTGCTGCATTATTTAAGGACTTTGTTGCATTATTTAAGGACTTTGATGCATTATTTAAGGACGCTGCTGCAGTATTTAAGGCCTCTGCTGCATTATTTAAGGACGTTGCTGCATTATTTAAGGACTTTATTGCATTATTTAAGGATTCTGCTGCATTATTTAAGGAATTTCCTGCATTATTTAAGGACTTTGATGCATTATTTAAGAACTCTGCTGCAGTATTTAAGGACTCTGCTGCATTATTTAATGACTCTTCTGCATTATTTAAGGAATTTGCTGCAATATTTAAGGACTCTGCTGCATTATTTAATGACTCTGCTGCGGTATTTTAGGACTCTGCTGCATTATATAAGCACTCTGCTGCATTATTTAAGGACTTTGCTGCATTATTTAAGGACTCTGCTGCGGTATTTTTGGACTCTGCTGCATTATTTAAGGACTTTGATGCATTATTTAAGGACGCTGCTGCAAAATTTAAGGAATCTGCTGCATTATTTAAGGACTTTGTTGCATTATTTAAGGACTCTGCTGCATTATTTAATGAATTTGCTGCATTATTTAAGGACTCTGCTGCATTATTTAAGGACTCTGCTGCGGTATTTTAGGACTCTGCTGCGTTACATAAGGACTCTGCTGCATTATTTAAGGACTTTGCTGCATTATTTAAGGTCTCTACTGCAGTATTTAAGGACTCTGCTGCATTATTTCAGGACTTTGTTGCATTATTTAAGGACTCTGCTGCAGTATTTAAGGACTCTGCTGCATTATTTAAGGACTTTGTTGCATTATTTAATGACTCTGCTGCGGTATTTAAGGACTCTGATGCATTATTTAAGGATGCTGCTGCAGAATTTAAGGAATCTGCTGCATTATTTAAGGACTTTGTTGCATTATTTAAGGACTCTGCTGCGGTATTTTCAGACTCTGCTGCATTATTTAAGGACTTTGATGCATTATTTAAGGACGCTGCTGCGAAATTTAACTAATCTGGTGCATTATTTAAGGACTTTGTTGCATTATTTAAGGGCTCTGCTGCATTATTTAATGAATTTGCTGCATTATATAAGGACTCTGCTGCATTATTTAAGGACTCTGCTGCGGTATTTTAGGACTCTGCTGCATTATATAAGGACTTTGTTGCATTATTTAAGGACTCTGCTGCATTATTTAAGGACTCTGCTGCTGTATTTAAGGACTCTGCTGCATTATTTAAGGACTTTGCTGCTTTATTTAAGGACTTTGTTTCATTATTTAAGGACGCTGCTGCAGTATTTAAGGACTCTGCTGCATTATTTAAGGATGTTGCTGCATTATTTAAGTACTCTTCTGCATTATTTAAGGAATTTTTTGCATTATTTAAGGACTCTGCTGCATTATTTAAGGACTTTGTTGCATTATTTAAGGACTCTGCTGCATTATTTAAGGAATTTTTTGCATTATTTAAGGACTCTGCTGCATTATTTAAGGACTTTGCTGCATTATTTAAGGACTCTGCTGCATTATTAAGGACTTTGCTGCATTATTTAAGGACTCTGCTGCAGTATTTAAGGACTCTGCTGCATTATTTAAGGACTTTGATGCATTATTTAAGGACGCTGCTGCAGAATTTAAGGAATCTGCTGCATTATTTAAGGACTTTGCTGCATTATTTAAGGACTTTATTGCATTATTTAAGGATTCTGCTGCATTATTTAAGGAATTTGCTGCATTATTTAAGGACTCTGCTAAATTATTTAAGGACTTTGTTGCATTATTTAATGACTCTGCTGCGGTATTTAAGGACTCTGCTGCATTATTTAAGGATTCTGCTGCAGTATTTAAGGACTCTGCTGCATTATTTAAGGACTTTGATGCATTATTTAAGGAGGCTGCTGCAGAATTTAAGGAATCTGCTGCATTACTTAAGGACTTTGTTGCATTATTTAAGGACTATGCTGCATTATTTAAGGACTCTGCTGCATTATTTATGGACTTTGCTGCATTATTTAAGTACTCTTCTGCATTATTTAAGGAATTTTTTGCATTATTTAAGGACTCTGCTGCATTATTTAAGGACTTTGTTGCATTATTTAAGGACTTTGATGCATTATTTAAGGACGCTGCTGCAGTATTTAAGGCCTCTGCTGCATTATTTAAGGACTCTGCTGCATTATTTAAGGACTTTGCTGCATTATTTAAGTACTCTGCTGCATTATTTAAGGAATTTTTTGCATTATTTAAGGACTCTGCTGCATTATTTAAGGACTTTGATGCATTATTTAAGGATGCTGCTGCAGAATTTAAGGAATCTGCTGCATTATTTAAGGACTTTGTTGCAATATTTAAGGACTCTGCTGCATTATTTAAGGACTTTGCTGCATTATTTAAGGACTCTGCTGCATTATTTAAGGACTTTGCTGCATTATTTAAGGACTCTGCTGTATTATTAAGGACGTTGCTGCATTAATTAAGGACTCTGCTGCATTATTTAAGGACTTTGCTGCAGTATTTAAGGCCTCTGCTGCATTATTTAAGGACTTTGCTGCATTATTTAAGGACTCTGCTGCATTATTTAAGGACACTGCTGCGGTATTTAATTCCTCTGCTGCATTATTTAAGGACTTTGCTGCATTATTTAAGGACTCTGCTGTATTATTAAGGACGTTGCTGCATTAATTAAGGACTCTGCTGCATTATTTAAGGACTTTGCTGCATTATTTAAGGACTCTACTGCATTATTAAGGACGTTGCTGCATTATTTAAGGACTTTATTGCATTATTTAAGGATTCTGCTGCATTATTTAAGGACTCTGCTGCATTATTTAAGGAGTTTGATGCATTATTTAAGGACTCTGCTGCATTATTAAGGGCGTTGCTGCATTTTATTTAAGGAATTTATTGCATTATTTAAGGACTCTGTGCATTATTTAAGGAATTTGCTGCATTATTTAAGGAATCTGCTGCATTATTTAATGACTCTGCTGCGGTATTTAAGGACTCTGCTGCATCATTTAAGCACTCTGCTCCTTTATTTAAGGACTTTGCTGCATTATTTAAGGACTCTGCTGTGGTATTTTAGGACTCTGCTGCATTATTTAAGGACTTTGATGCATTATTTAAGATCTCTGCTGCAGTATTTAAGGACTCTGCTGCATTATTTAATGTCTTTGATGCATTATTTAAGGACTCTTCTGCATTATTTAAGGACTTTGCTGCATTATTTAAGGACGCTGCTGCGGTATTTAAGGCCTCTGCTGAATTATTTAAGGACTTTGCTGCATTATTTAAGGACTCTGCTGCATTATTAAGGACGTTGCTGCATTATTTAAGGACTTTATTGCATTATTTAAGGATTCTGCTGCATTATTTAAGGAATTTCCTGCATTATTTAAGGACTTTGATGCATTATTTAAGAACTCTGCTGCAGTATTTAAGGACTCTGCTGCATTATTTAATGACTCTTCTGCATTATTTAAGGAATTTGCTGCAATATTTAAGGACTCTGCTGCATTATTTAATAACTCTGCTGCGGTATTTTAGGACTCTGCTGCATTATATAAGCACTCTGCTGCATTATTTAAGGACTTTGCTGCATTATTTAAGGACTCTGCTGCGGTATTTTTGGACTCTGCTGCATTATTTAAGGACTTTGATGCATTATTTAAGGACGCTGCTGCGAAATTTAAGGAATCTGCTGCATTATTTAAGGACTTTGTTGCATTATTTAAGGACTCTGCTGCATTATTTAATGAATTTGCTGCATTATTTAAGGACTCTGCTGCATTATTTAAGGACTCTGCTGCGGTATTTTAGGACTCTGCTGCGTTACATAAGGACTCTGCTGCATTATTTAAGGACTTTGCTGCATTATTTAAGGTCTCTACTGCAGTATTTAAGGACTCTGCTGCATTATTTCAGGACTTTGTTGCATTATTTAAGGACTCTGCTGCAGTATTTAAGGACTCTGCTGCATTATTTAAGGACTTTGTTGCATTATTTAATGACTCTGCTGCGGTATTTAAGGACTCTGATGCATTATTTAAGGATGCTGCTGCAGAATTTAAGGAATCTGCTGCATTATTTAAGGACTTTGTTGCATTATTTAAGGACTCTGCTGCGGTATTTTCGGACTCTGCTGCATTATTTAAGGACTTTGATGCATTATTTAAGGACGCTGCTGCGAAATTTAACTAATCTGGTGCATTATTTAAGGACTTTGTTGCATTATTTAAGGGCTCTGCTGCATTATTTAATGAATTTGCTGCATTATATAAGGACTCTGCTGCATTATTTAAGGACTCTGCTGCGGTATTTTAGGACTCTGCTGCATTATATAAGGACTTTGTTGCATTATTTAAGGACTCTGCTGCATTATTTAAGGACTCTGCTGCTGTATTTAAGGACTCTGCTGCATTATTTAAGGACTTTGCTGCTTTATTTAAGGACTTTGTTTCATTATTTAAGGACGCTGCTGCAGTATTTAAGGACTCTGCTGCATTATTTAAGGATGTTGCTGCATTATTTAAGTACTCTTCTGCATTATTTAAGGAATTTTTTGCATTATTTAAGGACTCTGCTGCATTATTTAAGGACTTTGTTGCATTATTTAAGGACTCTGCTGCATTATTTAAGGAATTTTTTGCATTATTTAAGGACTCTGCTGCATTATTTAAGGACTTTGCTGCATTATTTAAGGACTCTGCTGCATTATTAAGGACTTTGCTGCATTATTTAAGGACTCTGCTGCAGTATTTAAGGACTCTGCTGCATTATTTAAGGACTTTGATGCATTATTTAAGGACGCTGCTGCAGAATTTAAGGAATCTGCTGCATTATTTAAGGACTTTGCTGCATTATTTAAGGACTTTATTGCATTATTTAAGGATTCTGCTGCATTATTTAAGGAATTTGCTGCATTATTTAAGGACTCTGCTAAATTATTTAAGGACTTTGTTGCATTATTTATTGACTCTGCTGCGGTATTTAAGGACTCTGCTGCATTATTTAAGGATTCTGCTGCAGTATTTAAGGACTCTGCTGCATTATTTAAGGACTTTGATGCATTATTTAAGGAGGCTGCTGCAGAATTTAAGGAATCTGCTGCATTACTTAAGGACTTTGTTGCATTATATAAGGACTATGCTGCATTATTTAAGGACTCTGCTGCATTATTTATGGACTTTGCTGCATTATTTAAGTACTCTTCTGCATTATTTAAGGAATTTTTTGCATTATTTAAGGACTCTGCTGCATTATTTAAGGACTTTGTTGCATTATTTAAGGACTTTGATGCATTATTTAAGGACGCTGCTGCAGTATTTAAGGCCTCTGCTGCATTATTTAAGGACTCTGCTGCATTATTTAAGGACTTTGCTGCATTATTTAAGTACTCTGCTGCATTATTTAAGGAATTTTTTGCATTATTTAAGGACTCTGCTGCATTATTTAAGGACTTTGATGCATTATTTAAGGATGCTGCTGCAGAATTTAAGGAATCTGCTGCATTATTTAAGGACTTTGTTGCATTATTTAAGGACTCTGCTGCATTATTTAAGGACTTTGCTGCATTATTTAAGGACTCTGCTGCATTATTTAAGGACTTTGCTGCATTATTTAAGGACTCTGCTGTATTATTAAGGACGTTGCTGCATTAATTAAGGACTCTGCTGCATTATTTAAGGACTTTGCTGCAGTATTTAAGGCCTCTGCTGCATTATTTAAGAACTTTGCTGCATTATTTAAGGACTCTACTGCATTATTAAGGAAGTTGATGCATTATTTAAGGACTTTATTGCATTATTTAAGGATTCTGCTGCATTATTTAAGGACTCCGCTGCATTATTTAAGGAGTTTGATGCATTATTTAAGGACTCTGCTGCATTATTTAAGGACTTTGTTGCATTATTTAAGGACTCGGCTGCATTATTAAGGGCGTTGCTGCATTTTATTTAAGGAATTTATTGCATTATTTAAGGACTCTGTGCATTATTTAAGGAATTTGCTGCATTATTTAAGGAATCTGCTGCATTATTTAATGACTCTGCTGCGGTATTTAAGGACTCTGCTGCATCATTTAAGCACTCTGCTCCTTTATTTAAGGACTTTGCTGCATTATTTAAGGACTCTGCTGTGGTATTTTAGGACTCTGCTGCATTATTTAAGGACTTTGATGCATTATTTAAGAACTCTGCTGCAGTATTTAAGGACTCTGCTGCATTATTTAATGTCTTTGATGCATTATTTAAGGACTCTTCTGCATTATTTAAGGACTTTGCTGCATTATTTAAGGACGCTGCTGCGGTATTTAAGGCCGCTGCTGCATTATTTAAGGACTTTGCTGCATTATTTAAGGACTCTGCTGCATTATTAAGGACGTTGCTGCATTATTTAAGGACTCTGCTGCAGTATTTAAGGATTCTGCTGCATTATTTAAGGAATTTCCTGCATTATTTAAGGACTTTGATGCATTATTTAAGAACTCTGCTGCAGTATTTAAGGACTCTGCTGCATTATTTAATGACTCTTCTGCATTATTTAAGGAATTTGCTGCAATATTTAAGGACTCTGCTGCATTATTTAATGACTCTGCTGCGGTATTTTAGGACTCTGCTGCATTATATAAGCACTCTGCTGCATTATTTAAGGACTTTGCTGCATTATTTAAGGACTCTGCTGCGGTATTTTTGGACTCTGCTGCATTATTTAAGGACTTTGATGCATTATTTAAGGACGCTGCTGCGAAATTTAAGGAATCTGCTGCATTATTTAAGGACTTTGTTGCAGTATTGAAGGACTCTGCTGCATTATTTAATGAATTTGCTGCATTATTTAAGGACTCTGCTGCATTATTTAAGGACTCTGCTGCGGTATTTTAGGACTCTGCTGCGTTACATAAGGACTCTGCTGCATTATTTAAGGACTTTGCTGCATTATTTAAGGTCTCTACTGCAGTATTTAAGGACTCTGCTGCATTATTTCAGGACTTTGTTGCATTATTTAAGGACTCTGCTGCAGTATTTAAGGACTCTGCTGCATTATTTAAGGACTTTGTTGCATTATTTAATGACTCTGCTGCGGTATTTAAGGACTCTGATGCATTATTTAAGGATGCTGCTGCAGAATTTAAGGAATCTGCTGCATTATTTAAGGACTTTGTTGCATTATTTAAGGACTCTGCTGCGGTATTTTCGGACTCTGCTGCATTATTTAAGGACTTTGATGCATTATTTAAGGACGCTGCTGCGAAATTTAACTAATCTGGTGCATTATTTAAGGACTTTGTTGCATTATTTAAGGGCTCTGCTGCATTATTTAATGAATTTGCTGCATTATATAAGGACTCTGCTGCATTATTTAAGGACTCTGCTGCGGTATTTTAGGACTCTGCTGCATTATATAAGGACTCTGCTGCATTATTTAAGGACTTTGCTGCATTATTTAAGGTCTCTCCTGCAGTATTTAAGGACTCTGCTGCATTATTTAAGGACTTTGTTGCATTATTTAAGGACTCTGCTGCATTATTTAAGGACTCTGCTGCTGTATTTAAGGACTCTGCTGCATTATTTAAGGACTTTGCTGCTTTATTTAAGGACTTTGTTTCATTATTTAAGGACGCTGCTGCAGTATTTAAGGACTCTGCTGCATTATTTAAGGATGTTGCTGCATTATTTAAGGACTCTGCTGCATTATTTAATGACTCTGCTGTGGTATTTAAGGACTCTGCTGCATTATTTAAGGACTTTGTTGCATTATTTAAGGACTCTGCTGCATTATTTAAGGACGCTGCTGCAGTATTTAAGGCCTCTGCTGCATTATTTAAGGACTCTGCTGCATTATTTAAGGACTCTACTGCATTATTAAGGACGTTGCTGCATTATTTAAGGACTTTATTGCATTATTTAAGGATTCTGCTGCATTATTTAAGGACTCTGCTGCATTATTTAAGGAGTTTGATGCATTATTTAAGGACTCTGCTGCATTATTTAAGGACTTTGTTGCATTATTTAAGGACGCTGCTGCGGTATTTAAGGACTCTGCTGCATTATTTAAGGACTTTGCTGCATTATTTAACGATTCGGCTGCATTATTAAGGGCGTTGCTGCATTTTATTTAAGGAATTTATTGCATTATTTAAGGACTCTGTGCATTATTTAAGGAATTTGCTGCATTATTTAAGGACTTTGTTGCATTATTTAAGGACTATGCTGCATTATTTAAGGACTCTGCTGCATTATTTATGGACTTTGCTGCATTATTTAAGTACTCTTCTGCATTATTTAAGGAATTTTTTGCATTATTTAAGGACTCTGCTGCATTATTTAAGGACTTTGTTGCATTATTTAAGGACTTTGATGCATTATTTAAGGACGCTGCTGCAGTATTTAAGGCCTCTGCTGCATTATTTAAGGACTCTGCTGCATTATTTAAGGACTTTGCTGCATTATTTAAGTACTCTGCTGCATTATTTAAGGAATTTTTTGCATTATTTAAGGACTCTGCTGCATTATTTAAGGACTTTGATGCATTATTTAAGGATGCTGCTGCAGAATTTAAGGAATCTGCTGCATTATTTAAGGACTTTGTTGCATTATTTAAGGACTCTGCTGCATTATTTAAGGACTTTGCTGCATTATTTAAGGACTCTGCTGCATTATTTAAGGACTTTGCTGCATTATTTAAGGACTCTGCTGTATTATTAAGGACGTTGCTGCATTAATTAAGGACTCTGCTGCATTATTTAAGGACTTTGCTGCAGTATTTAAGGCCTCTGCTGCATTATTTAAGGACTTTGCTGCATTATTTAAGGACTCTGCTGCATTATTTAAGGACACTGCTGCGGTATTTAATTCCTCTGCTGCATTATTTAAGGACTTTGCTGCATTATTTAAGGACTCTGCTGTATTATTAAGGACGTTGCTGCATTAATTAAGGACTCTGCTGCATTATTTAAGGACTTTGCTGCATTATTTAAGGACTCTACTGCATTATTAAGGACGTTGCTGCATTATTTAAGGACTTTATTGCATTATTTAAGGATTCTGCTGCATTATTTAAGGACTCTGCTGCATTATTTAAGGAGTTTGATGCATTATTTAAGGACTCTGCTGCATTATTTAAGGACTTTGTTGCATTATTTAAGGACTCGGCTGCATTATTAAGGGCGTTGCTGCATTTTATTTAAGGAATTTATTGCATTATTTAAGGACTCTGTGCATTATTTAAGGAATTTGCTGCATTATTTAAGGAATCTGCTGCATTATTTAATGACTCTGCTGCATTATTTAAGGACTCTGCTGCATTATTTAAGGAGTTTGATGCATTATTTAAGGACTCTGCTGCATTATTTAAGGACTTTGTTGCATTATTTAAGGACGCTGCTGCGGTATTTAAGGACTCTGCTGCATTATTTAAGGACTTTGCTGCATTATTTAACGATTCGGCTGCATTATTAAGGGCGTTGCTGCATTTTATTTAAGGAATTTATTGCATTATTTAAGGACTCTGTGCATTATTTAAGGAATTTGCTGCATTATTTAAGGACTTTGTTGCATTATTTAAGGACTATGCTGCATTATTTAAGGACTCTGCTGCATTATTTATGGACTTTGCTGCATTATTTAAGTACTCTTCTGCATTATTTAAGGAATTTTTTGCATTATTTAAGGACTCTGCTGCATTATTTAAGGACTTTGTTGCATTATTTAAGGACTTTGATGCATTATTTAAGGACGCTGCTGCAGTATTTAAGGCCTCTGCTGCATTATTTAAGGACGTTGCTGCATTATTTAAGGACTTTATTGCATTATTTAAGGATTCTGCTGCATTATTTAAGGAATTTCCTGCATTATTTAAGGACTTTGATGCATTATTTAAGAACTCTGCTGCAGTATTTAAGGACTCTGCTGCATTATTTAATGACTCTTCTGCATTATTTAAGGAATTTGCTGCAATATTTAAGGACTCTGCTGCATTATTTAATGACTCTGCTGCGGTATTTTAGGACTCTGCTGCATTATATAAGCACTCTGCTGCATTATTTAAGGACTTTGTTGCATTATTTAAGGACTCTGCTGCGGTATTTTTGGACTCTGCTGCATTATTTAAGGACTTTGATGCATTATTTAAGGACGCTGCTGCAAAATTTAAGGAATCTGCTGCATTATTTAAGGACTTTGTTGCATTATTTAAGGACTCTGCTGCATTATTTAATGAATTTGCTGCATTATTTAAGGACTCTGCTGCATTATTTAAGGACTCTGCTGCGGTATTTTAGGACTCTGCTGCGTTACATAAGGACTCTGCTGCATTATTTAAGGACTTTGCTGCATTATTTAAGGTCTCTACTGCAGTATTTAAGGACTCTGCTGCATTATTTCAGGACTTTGTTGCATTATTTAAGGACTCTGCTGCAGTATTTAAGGACTCTGCTGCATTATTTAAGGACTTTGTTGCATTATTTAATGACTCTGCTGCGGTATTTAAGGACTCTGATGCATTATTTAAGGATGCTGCTGCAGAATTTAAGGAATCTGCTGCATTATTTAAGGACTTTGTTGCATTATTTAAGGACTCTGCTGCGGTATTTTCAGACTCTGCTGCATTATTTAAGGACTTTGATGCATTATTTAAGGACGCTGCTGCGAAATTTAACTAATCTGGTGCATTATTTAAGGACTTTGTTGCATTATTTAAGGGCTCTGCTGCATTATTTAATGAATTTGCTGCATTATATAAGGACTCTGCTGCATTATTTAAGGACTCTGCTGCGGTATTTTAGGACTCTGCTGCATTATATAAGGACTTTGTTGCATTATTTAAGGACTCTGCTGCATTATTTAAGGACTCTGCTGCTGTATTTAAGGACTCTGCTGCATTATTTAAGGACTTTGCTGCTTTATTTAAGGACTTTGTTTCATTATTTAAGGACGCTGCTGCAGTATTTAAGGACTCTGCTGCATTATTTAAGGATGTTGCTGCATTATTTAAGTACTCTTCTGCATTATTTAAGGAATTTTTTGCATTATTTAAGGACTCTGCTGCATTATTTAAGGACTTTGTTGCATTATTTAAGGACTCTGCTGCATTATTTAAGGAATTTTTTGCATTATTTAAGGACTCTGCTGCATTATTTAAGGACTTTGCTGCATTATTTAAGGACTCTGCTGCATTATTAAGGACTTTGCTGCATTATTTAAGGACTCTGCTGCAGTATTTAAGGACTCTGCTGCATTATTTAAGGACTTTGATGCATTATTTAAGGACGCTGCTGCAGAATTTAAGGAATCTGCTGCATTATTTAAGGACTTTGCTGCATTATTTAAGGACTTTATTGCATTATTTAAGGATTCTGCTGCATTATTTAAGGAATTTGCTGCATTATTTAAGGACTCTGCTAAATTATTTAAGGACTTTGTTGCATTATTTAATGACTCTGCTGCGGTATTTAAGGACTCTGCTGCATTATTTAAGGATTCTGCTGCAGTATTTAAGGACTCTGCTGCATTATTTAAGGACTTTGATGCATTATTTAAGGAGGCTGCTGCAGAATTTAAGGAATCTGCTGCATTACTTAAGGACTTTGTTGCATTATTTAAGGACTATGCTGCATTATTTAAGGACTCTGCTGCATTATTTATGGACTTTGCTGCATTATTTAAGTACTCTTCTGCATTATTTAAGGAATTTTTTGCATTATTTAAGGACTCTGCTGCATTATTTAAGGACTTTGTTGCATTATTTAAGGACTTTGATGCATTATTTAAGGACGCTGCTGCAGTATTTAAGGCCTCTGCTGCATTATTTAAGGACTCTGCTGCATTATTTAAGGACTTTGCTGCATTATTTAAGTACTCTGCTGCATTATTTAAGGAATTTTTTGCATTATTTAAGGACTCTGCTGCATTATTTAAGGACTTTGATGCATTATTTAAGGATGCTGCTGCAGAATTTAAGGAATCTGCTGCATTATTTAAGGACTTTGTTGCATTATTTAAGGACTCTGCTGCATTATTTAAGGACTTTGCTGCATTATTTAAGGACTCTGCTGCATTATTTAAGGACTTTGCTGCATTATTTAAGGACTCTGCTGTATTATTAAGGACGTTGCTGCATTAATTAAGGACTCTGCTGCATTATTTAAGGACTTTGCTGCAGTATTTAAGGCCTCTGCTGCATTATTTAAGGACTTTGCTGCATTATTTAAGGACTCTGCTGCATTATTTAAGGACACTGCTGCGGTATTTAATTCCTCTGCTGCATTATTTAAGGACTTTGCTGCATTATTTAAGGACTCTGCTGTATTATTAAGGACGTTGCTGCATTAATTAAGGACTCTGCTGCATTATTTAAGGACTTTGCTGCATTATTTAAGGACTCTACTGCATTATTAAGGACGTTGCTGCATTATTTAAGGACTTTATTGCATTATTTAAGGATTCTGCTGCATTATTTAAGGACTCTGCTGCATTATTTAAGGAGTTTGATGCATTATTTAAGGACTCTGCTGCATTATTAAGGGCGTTGCTGCATTTTATTTAAGGAATTTATTGCATTATTTAAGGACTCTGTGCATTATTTAAGGAATTTGCTGCATTATTTAAGGAATCTGCTGCATTATTTAATGACTCTGCTGCGGTATTTAAGGACTCTGCTGCATCATTTAAGCACTCTGCTCCTTTATTTAAGGACTTTGCTGCATTATTTAAGGACTCTGCTGTGGTATTTTAGGACTCTGCTGCATTATTTAAGGACTTTGATGCATTATTTAAGATCTCTGCTGCAGTATTTAAGGACTCTGCTGCATTATTTAATGTCTTTGATGCATTATTTAAGGACTCTTCTGCATTATTTAAGGACTTTGCTGCATTATTTAAGGACGCTGCTGCGGTATTTAAGGCCTCTGCTGAATTATTTAAGGACTTTGCTGCATTATTTAAGGACTCTGCTGCATTATTAAGGACGTTGCTGCATTATTTAAGGACTTTATTGCATTATTTAAGGATTCTGCTGCATTATTTAAGGAATTTCCTGCATTATTTAAGGACTTTGATGCATTATTTAAGAACTCTGCTGCAGTATTTAAGGACTCTGCTGCATTATTTAATGACTCTTCTGCATTATTTAAGGAATTTGCTGCAATATTTAAGGACTCTGCTGCATTATTTAATAACTCTGCTGCGGTATTTTAGGACTCTGCTGCATTATATAAGCACTCTGCTGCATTATTTAAGGACTTTGCTGCATTATTTAAGGACTCTGCTGCGGTATTTTTGGACTCTGCTGCATTATTTAAGGACTTTGATGCATTATTTAAGGACGCTGCTGCGAAATTTAAGGAATCTGCTGCATTATTTAAGGACTTTGTTGCATTATTTAAGGACTCTGCTGCATTATTTAATGAATTTGCTGCATTATTTAAGGACTATGCTGCATTATTTAAGGACTCTGCTGCGGTATTTTAGGACTCTGCTGCGTTACATAAGGACTCTGCTGCATTATTTAAGGACTTTGCTGCATTATTTAAGGTCTCTACTGCAGTATTTAAGGACTCTGCTGCATTATTTCAGGACTTTGTTGCATTATTTAAGGACTCTGCTGCAGTATTTAAGGACTCTGCTGCATTATTTAAGGACTTTGTTGCATTATTTAATGACTCTGCTGCGGTATTTAAGGACTCTGATGCATTATTTAAGGATGCTGCTGCAGAATTTAAGGAATCTGCTGCATTATTTAAGGACTTTGTTGCATTATTTAAGGACTCTGCTGCGGTATTTTCGGACTCTGCTGCATTATTTAAGGACTTTGATGCATTATTTAAGGACGCTGCTGCGAAATTTAACTAATATGGTGCATTATTTAAGGACTTTGTTGCATTATTTAAGGGCTCTGCTGCATTATTTAATGAATTTGCTGCATTATATAAGGACTCTGCTGCATTATTTAAGGACTCTGCTGCGGTATTTTAGGACTCTGCTGCATTATATAAGGACTTTGTTGCATTATTTAAGGACTCTGCTGCATTATTTAAGGACTCTGCTGCTGTATTTAAGGACTCTGCTGCATTATTTAAGGACTTTGCTGCTTTATTTAAGGACTTTGTTTCATTATTTAAGGACGCTGCTGCAGTATTTAAGGACTCTGCTGCATTATTTAAGGATGTTGCTGCATTATTTAAGTACTCTTCTGCATTATTTAAGGAATTTTTTGCATTATTTAAGGACTCTGCTGCATTATTTAAGGACTTTGTTGCATTATTTAAGGACTCTGCTGCATTATTTAAGGAATTTTTTGCATTATTTAAGGACTCTGCTGCATTATTTAAGGACTTTGCTGCATTATTTAAGGACTCTGCTGCATTATTAAGGACTTTGCTGCATTATTTAAGGACTCTGCTGCAGTATTTAAGGACTCTGCTGCATTATTTAAGGACTTTGATGCATTATTTAAGGACTCTACTGCATTATTAAGGAAGTTGATGCATTATTTAAGGACTTTATTGCATTATTTAAGGATTCTGCTGCATTATTTAAGGACTCCGCTGCATTATTTAAGGAGTTTGATGCATTATTTAAGGACTCTGCTGCATTATTTAAGGACTTTGTTGCATTATTTAAGGACTCGGCTGCATTATTAAGGGCGTTGCTGCATTTTATTTAAGGAATTTATTGCATTATTTAAGGACTCTGTGCATTATTTAAGGAATTTGCTGCATTATTTAAGGAATCTGCTGCATTATTTAATGACTCTGCTGCGGTATTTAAGGACTCTGCTGCATCATTTAAGCACTCTGCTCCTTTATTTAAGGACTTTGCTGCATTATTTAAGGACTCTGCTGTGGTATTTTAGGACTCTGCTGCATTATTTAAGGACTTTGATGCATTATTTAAGAACTCTGCTGCAGTATTTAAGGACTCTGCTGCATTATTTAATGTCTTTGATGCATTATTTAAGGACTCTTCTGCATTATTTAAGGACTTTGCTGCATTATTTAAGGACGCTGCTGCGGTATTTAAGGCCGCTGCTGCATTATTTAAGGACTTTGCTGCATTATTTAAGGACTCTGCTGCATTATTAAGGACGTTGCTGCATTATTTAAGGACTCTGCTGCAGTATTTAAGGATTCTGCTGCATTATTTAAGGAATTTCCTGCATTATTTAAGGACTTTGATGCATTATTTAAGAACTCTGCTGCAGTATTTAAGGACTCTGCTGCATTATTTAATGACTCTTCTGCATTATTTAAGGAATTTGCTGCAATATTTAAGGACTCTGCTGCATTATTTAATGACTCTGCTGCGGTATTTTAGGACTCTGCTGCATTATATAAGCACTCTGCTGCATTATTTAAGGACTTTGCTGCATTATTTAAGGACTCTGCTGCGGTATTTTTGGACTCTGCTGCATTATTTAAGGACTTTGATGCATTATTTAAGGACGCTGCTGCGAAATTTAAGGAATCTGCTGCATTATTTAAGGACTTTGTTGCAGTATTGAAGGACTCTGCTGCATTATTTAATGAATTTGCTGCATTATTTAAGGACTCTGCTGCATTATTTAAGGACTCTGCTGCGGTATTTTAGGACTCTGCTGCGTTACATAAGGACTCTGCTGCATTATTTAAGGACTTTGCTGCATTATTTAAGGTCTCTACTGCAGTATTTAAGGACTCTGCTGCATTATTTCAGGACTTTGTTGCATTATTTAAGGACTCTGCTGCAGTATTTAAGGACTCTGCTGCATTATTTAAGGACTTTGTTGCATTATTTAATGACTCTGCTGCGGTATTTAAGGACTCTGATGCATTATTTAAGGACTTTGATGCATTATTTAAGGACTCTGCTGCGGTATTTTCGGACTCTGCTGCATTATTTAAGGACTTTGATGCATTATTTAAGGACGCTGCTGCGAAATTTAACTAATCTGGTGCATTATTTAAGGACTTTGTTGCATTATTTAAGGGCTCTGCTGCATTATTTAATGAATTTGCTGCATTATATAAGGACTCTGCTGCATTATTTAAGGACTCTGCTGCGGTATTTTAGGACTCTGCTGCATTATATAAGGACTCTGCTGCATTATTTAAGGACTTTGCTGCATTATTTAAGGTCTCTCCTGCAGTATTTAAGGACTCTGCTGCATTATTTAAGGACTTTGTTGCATTATTTAAGGACTCTGCTGCATTATTTAAGGACTCTGCTGCTGTATTTAAGGACTCTGCTGCATTATTTAAGGACTTTGCTGCTTTATTTAAGGACTTTGTTTCATTATTTAAGGACGCTGCTGCAGTATTTAAGGACTCTGCTGCATTATTTAAGGATGTTGCTGCATTATTTAAGGACTCTGCTGCATTATTTAATGACTCTGCTGTGGTATTTAAGGACTCTGCTGCATTATTTAAGGACTTTGTTGCATTATTTAAGGACTCTGCTGCATTATTTAAGGACGCTGCTGCAGTATTTAAGGCCTCTGCTGCATTATTTAAGGACTCTGCTGCATTATTTAAGGACTCTACTGCATTATTAAGGACGTTGCTGCATTATTTAAGGACTTTATTGCATTATTTAAGGATTCTGCTGCATTATTTAAGGACTCTGCTGCATTATTTAAGGAGTTTGATGCATTATTTAAGGACTCTGCTGCATTATTTAAGGACTTTGTTGCATTATTTAAGGACGCTGCTGCGGTATTTAAGGACTCTGCTGCATTATTTAAGGACTTTGCTGCATTATTTAACGATTCGGCTGCATTATTAAGGGCGTTGCTGCATTTTATTTAAGGAATTTATTGCATTATTTAAGGACTCTGTGCATTATTTAAGGAATTTGCTGCATTATTTAAGGACTTTGTTGCATTATTTAAGGACTATGCTGCATTATTTAAGGACTCTGCTGCATTATTTATGGACTTTGCTGCATTATTTAAGTACTCTTCTGCATTATTTAAGGAATTTTTTGCATTATTTAAGGACTCTGCTGCATTATTTAAGGACTTTGTTGCATTATTTAAGGACTTTGATGCATTATTTAAGGACGCTGCTGCAGTATTTAAGGCCTCTGCTGCATTATTTAAGGACTCTGCTGCATTATTTAAGGACTTTGCTGCATTATTTAAGTACTCTGCTGCATTATTTAAGGAATTTTTTGCATTATTTAAGGACTCTGCTGCATTATTTAAGGACTTTGATGCATTATTTAAGGATGCTGCTGCAGAATTTAAGGAATCTGCTGCATTATTTAAGGACTTTGTTGCATTATTTAAGGACTCTGCTGCATTATTTAAGGACTTTGCTGCATTATTTAAGGACTCTGCTGCATTATTTAAGGACTTTGCTGCATTATTTAAGGACTCTGCTGTATTATTAAGGACGTTGCTGCATTAATTAAGGACTCTGCTGCATTATTTAAGGACTTTGCTGCAGTATTTAAGGCCTCTGCTGCATTATTTAAGGACTTTGCTGCATTATTTAAGGACTCTGCTGCATTATTTAAGGACACTGCTGCGGTATTTAATTCCTCTGCTGCATTATTTAAGGACTTTGCTGCATTATTTAAGGACTCTGCTGTATTATTAAGGACGTTGCTGCATTAATTAAGGACTCTGCTGCATTATTTAAGGACTTTGCTGCATTATTTAAGGACTCTACTGCATTATTAAGGACGTTGCTGCATTATTTAAGGACTTTATTGCATTATTTAAGGATTCTGCTGCATTATTTAAGGACTCTGCTGCATTATTTAAGGAGTTTGATGCATTATTTAAGGACTCTGCTGCATTATTTAAGGACTTTGTTGCATTATTTAAGGACTCGGCTGCATTATTAAGGGCGTTGCTGCATTTTATTTAAGGAATTTATTGCATTATTTAAGGACTCTGTGCATTATTTAAGGAATTTGCTGCATTATTTAAGGAATCTGCTGCATTATTTAATGACTCTGCTGCATTATTTAAGGACTCTGCTGCATTATTTAAGGAGTTTGATGCATTATTTAAGGACTCTGCTGCATTATTTAAGGACTTTGTTGCATTATTTAAGGACGCTGCTGCGGTATTTAAGGACTCTGCTGCATTATTTAAGGACTTTGCTGCATTATTTAACGATTCGGCTGCATTATTAAGGGCGTTGCTGCATTTTATTTAAGGAATTTATTGCATTATTTAAGGACTCTGTGCATTATTTAAGGAATTTGCTGCATTATTTAAGGACTTTGTTGCATTATTTAAGGACTATGCTGCATTATTTAAGGACTCTGCTGCATTATTTATGGACTTTGCTGCATTATTTAAGTACTCTTCTGCATTATTTAAGGAATTTTTTGCATTATTTAAGGACTCTGCTGCATTATTTAAGGACTTTGTTGCATTATTTAAGGACTTTGATGCATTATTTAAGGACGCTGCTGCAGTATTTAAGGCCTCTGCTGCATTATTTAAGGACGTTGCTGCATTATTTAAGGACTTTATTGCATTATTTAAGGATTCTGCTGCATTATTTAAGGAATTTCCTGCATTATTTAAGGACTTTGATGCATTATTTAAGAACTCTGCTGCAGTATTTAAGGACTCTGCTGCATTATTTAATGACTCTTCTGCATTATTTAAGGAATTTGCTGCAATATTTAAGGACTCTGCTGCATTATTTAATGACTCTGCTGCGGTATTTTAGGACTCTGCTGCATTATATAAGCACTCTGCTGCATTATTTAAGGACTTTGTTGCATTATTTAAGGACTCTGCTGCGGTATTTTTGGACTCTGCTGCATTATTTAAGGACTTTGATGCATTATTTAAGGACGCTGCTGCAAAATTTAAGGAATCTGCTGCATTATTTAAGGACTTTGTTGCATTATTTAAGGACTCTGCTGCATTATTTAATGAATTTGCTGCATTATTTAAGGACTCTGCTGCATTATTTAAGGACTCTGCTGCGGTATTTTAGGACTCTGCTGCGTTACATAAGGACTCTGCTGCATTATTTAAGGACTTTGCTGCATTATTTAAGGTCTCTACTGCAGTATTTAAGGACTCTGCTGCATTATTTCAGGACTTTGTTGCATTATTTAAGGACTCTGCTGCAGTATTTAAGGACTCTGCTGCATTATTTAAGGACTTTGTTGCATTATTTAATGACTCTGCTGCGGTATTTAAGGACTCTGATGCATTATTTAAGGATGCTGCTGCAGAATTTAAGGAATCTGCTGCATTATTTAAGGACTTTGTTGCATTATTTAAGGACTCTGCTGCGGTATTTTCAGACTCTGCTGCATTATTTAAGGACTTTGATGCATTATTTAAGGACGCTGCTGCGAAATTTAACTAATCTGGTGCATTATTTAAGGACTTTGTTGCATTATTTAAGGGCTCTGCTGCATTATTTAATGAATTTGCTGCATTATATAAGGACTCTGCTGCATTATTTAAGGACTCTGCTGCGGTATTTTAGGACTCTGCTGCATTATATAAGGACTTTGTTGCATTATTTAAGGACTCTGCTGCATTATTTAAGGACTCTGCTGCTGTATTTAAGGACTCTGCTGCATTATTTAAGGACTTTGCTGCTTTATTTAAGGACTTTGTTTCATTATTTAAGGACGCTGCTGCAGTATTTAAGGACTCTGCTGCATTATTTAAGGATGTTGCTGCATTATTTAAGTACTCTTCTGCATTATTTAAGGAATTTTTTGCATTATTTAAGGACTCTGCTGCATTATTTAAGGACTTTGTTGCATTATTTAAGGACTCTGCTGCATTATTTAAGGAATTTTTTGCATTATTTAAGGACTCTGCTGCATTATTTAAGGACTTTGCTGCATTATTTAAGGACTCTGCTGCATTATTAAGGACTTTGCTGCATTATTTAAGGACTCTGCTGCAGTATTTAAGGACTCTGCTGCATTATTTAAGGACTTTGATGCATTATTTAAGGACGCTGCTGCAGAATTTAAGGAATCTGCTGCATTATTTAAGGACTTTGCTGCATTATTTAAGGACTTTATTGCATTATTTAAGGATTCTGCTGCATTATTTAAGGAATTTGCTGCATTATTTAAGGACTCTGCTAAATTATTTAAGGACTTTGTTGCATTATTTAATGACTCTGCTGCGGTATTTAAGGACTCTGCTGCATTATTTAAGGATTCTGCTGCAGTATTTAAGGACTCTGCTGCATTATTTAAGGACTTTGATGCATTATTTAAGGAGGCTGCTGCAGAATTTAAGGAATCTGCTGCATTACTTAAGGACTTTGTTGCATTATTTAAGGACTATGCTGCATTATTTAAGGACTCTGCTGCATTATTTATGGACTTTGCTGCATTATTTAAGTACTCTTCTGCATTATTTAAGGAATTTTTTGCATTATTTAAGGACTCTGCTGCATTATTTAAGGACTTTGTTGCATTATTTAAGGACTTTGATGCATTATTTAAGGACGCTGCTGCAGTATTTAAGGCCTCTGCTGCATTATTTAAGGACTCTGCTGCATTATTTAAGGACTTTGCTGCATTATTTAAGTACTCTGCTGCATTATTTAAGGAATTTTTTGCATTATTTAAGGACTCTGCTGCATTATTTAAGGACTTTGATGCATTATTTAAGGATGCTGCTGCAGAATTTAAGGAATCTGCTGCATTATTTAAGGACTTTGTTGCATTATTTAAGGACTCTGCTGCATTATTTAAGGACTTTGCTGCATTATTTAAGGACTCTGCTGCATTATTTAAGGACTTTGCTGCATTATTTAAGGACTCTGCTGTATTATTAAGGACGTTGCTGCATTAATTAAGGACTCTGCTGCATTATTTAAGGACTTTGCTGCAGTATTTAAGGCCTCTGCTGCATTATTTAAGGACTTTGCTGCATTATTTAAGGACTCTGCTGCATTATTTAAGGACACTGCTGCGGTATTTAATTCCTCTGCTGCATTATTTAAGGACTTTGCTGCATTATTTAAGGACTCTGCTGTATTATTAAGGACGTTGCTGCATTAATTAAGGACTCTGCTGCATTATTTAAGGACTTTGCTGCATTATTTAAGGACTCTACTGCATTATTAAGGACGTTGCTGCATTATTTAAGGACTTTATTGCATTATTTAAGGATTCTGCTGCATTATTTAAGGACTCTGCTGCATTATTTAAGGAGTTTGATGCATTATTTAAGGACTCTGCTGCATTATTAAGGGCGTTGCTGCATTTTATTTAAGGAATTTATTGCATTATTTAAGGACTCTGTGCATTATTTAAGGAATTTGCTGCATTATTTAAGGAATCTGCTGCATTATTTAATGACTCTGCTGCGGTATTTAAGGACTCTGCTGCATCATTTAAGCACTCTGCTCCTTTATTTAAGGACTTTGCTGCATTATTTAAGGACTCTGCTGTGGTATTTTAGGACTCTGCTGCATTATTTAAGGACTTTGATGCATTATTTAAGATCTCTGCTGCAGTATTTAAGGACTCTGCTGCATTATTTAATGTCTTTGATGCATTATTTAAGGACTCTTCTGCATTATTTAAGGACTTTGCTGCATTATTTAAGGACGCTGCTGCGGTATTTAAGGCCTCTGCTGAATTATTTAAGGACTTTGCTGCATTATTTAAGGACTCTGCTGCATTATTAAGGACGTTGCTGCATTATTTAAGGACTTTATTGCATTATTTAAGGATTCTGCTGCATTATTTAAGGAATTTCCTGCATTATTTAAGGACTTTGATGCATTATTTAAGAACTCTGCTGCAGTATTTAAGGACTCTGCTGCATTATTTAATGACTCTTCTGCATTATTTAAGGAATTTGCTGCAATATTTAAGGACTCTGCTGCATTATTTAATAACTCTGCTGCGGTATTTTAGGACTCTGCTGCATTATATAAGCACTCTGCTGCATTATTTAAGGACTTTGCTGCATTATTTAAGGACTCTGCTGCGGTATTTTTGGACTCTGCTGCATTATTTAAGGACTTTGATGCATTATTTAAGGACGCTGCTGCGAAATTTAAGGAATCTGCTGCATTATTTAAGGACTTTGTTGCATTATTTAAGGACTCTGCTGCATTATTTAATGAATTTGCTGCATTATTTAAGGACTCTGCTGCAGTATTTAAGGATTCTGCTGCATTATTTAAGGAATTTCCTGCATTATTTAAGGACTTTGATGCATTATTTAAGAACTCTGCTGCAGTATTTAAGGACTCTGCTGCATTATTTAATGACTCTTCTGCATTATTTAAGGAATTTGCTGCAATATTTAAGGACTCTGCTGCATTATTTAATGACTCTGCTGCGGTATTTTAGGACTCTGCTGCATTATATAAGCACTCTGCTGCATTATTTAAGGACTTTGCTGCATTATTTAAGGACTCTGCTGCGGTATTTTTGGACTCTGCTGCATTATTTAAGGACTTTGATGCATTATTTAAGGACGCTGCTGCGAAATTTAAGGAATCTGCTGCATTATTTAAGGACTTTGTTGCAGTATTGAAGGACTCTGCTGCATTATTTAATGAATTTGCTGCATTATTTAAGGACTCTGCTGCATTATTTAAGGACTCTGCTGCGGTATTTTAGGACTCTGCTGCGTTACATAAGGACTCTGCTGCATTATTTAAGGACTTTGCTGCATTATTTAAGGTCTCTACTGCAGTATTTAAGGACTCTGCTGCATTATTTCAGGACTTTGTTGCATTATTTAAGGACTCTGCTGCAGTATTTAAGGACTCTGCTGCATTATTTAAGGACTTTGTTGCATTATTTAATGACTCTGCTGCGGTATTTAAGGACTCTGATGCATTATTTAAGGACTTTGATGCATTATTTAAGGACTCTGCTGCGGTATTTTCGGACTCTGCTGCATTATTTAAGGACTTTGATGCATTATTTAAGGACGCTGCTGCGAAATTTAACTAATCTGGTGCATTATTTAAGGACTTTGTTGCATTATTTAAGGGCTCTGCTGCATTATTTAATGAATTTGCTGCATTATATAAGGACTCTGCTGCATTATTTAAGGACTCTGCTGCGGTATTTTAGGACTCTGCTGCATTATATAAGGACTCTGCTGCATTATTTAAGGACTTTGCTGCATTATTTAAGGTCTCTCCTGCAGTATTTAAGGACTCTGCTGCATTATTTAAGGACTTTGTTGCATTATTTAAGGACTCTGCTGCATTATTTAAGGACTCTGCTGCTGTATTTAAGGACTCTGCTGCATTATTTAAGGACTTTGCTGCTTTATTTAAGGACTTTGTTTCATTATTTAAGGACGCTGCTGCAGTATTTAAGGACTCTGCTGCATTATTTAAGGATGTTGCTGCATTATTTAAGGACTCTGCTGCATTATTTAATGACTCTGCTGTGGTATTTAAGGACTCTGCTGCATTATTTAAGGACTTTGTTGCATTATTTAAGGACTCTGCTGCATTATTTAAGGACGCTGCTGCAGTATTTAAGGCCTCTGCTGCATTATTTAAGGACTCTGCTGCATTATTTAAGGACTCTACTGCATTATTAAGGACGTTGCTGCATTATTTAAGGACTTTATTGCATTATTTAAGGATTCTGCTGCATTATTTAAGGACTCTGCTGCATTATTTAAGGAGTTTGATGCATTATTTAAGGACTCTGCTGCATTATTTAAGGACTTTGTTGCATTATTTAAGGACGCTGCTGCGGTATTTAAGGACTCTGCTGCATTATTTAAGGACTTTGCTGCATTATTTAACGATTCGGCTGCATTATTAAGGGCGTTGCTGCATTTTATTTAAGGAATTTATTGCATTATTTAAGGACTCTGTGCATTATTTAAGGAATTTGCTGCATTATTTAAGGACTTTGTTGCATTATTTAAGGACTATGCTGCATTATTTAAGGACTCTGCTGCATTATTTATGGACTTTGCTGCATTATTTAAGTACTCTTCTGCATTATTTAAGGAATTTTTTGCATTATTTAAGGACTCTGCTGCATTATTTAAGGACTTTGTTGCATTATTTAAGGACTTTGATGCATTATTTAAGGACGCTGCTGCAGTATTTAAGGCCTCTGCTGCATTATTTAAGGACTCTGCTGCATTATTTAAGGACTTTGCTGCATTATTTAAGTACTCTGCTGCATTATTTAAGGAATTTTTTGCATTATTTAAGGACTCTGCTGCATTATTTAAGGACTTTGATGCATTATTTAAGGATGCTGCTGCAGAATTTAAGGAATCTGCTGCATTATTTAAGGACTTTGTTGCATTATTTAAGGACTCTGCTGCATTATTTAAGGACTTTGCTGCATTATTTAAGGACTCTGCTGCATTATTTAAGGACTTTGCTGCATTATTTAAGGACTCTGCTGTATTATTAAGGACGTTGCTGCATTAATTAAGGACTCTGCTGCATTATTTAAGGACTTTGCTGCAGTATTTAAGGCCTCTGCTGCATTATTTAAGGACTTTGCTGCATTATTTAAGGACTCTGCTGCATTATTTAAGGACACTGCTGCGGTATTTAATTCCTCTGCTGCATTATTTAAGGACTTTGCTGCATTATTTAAGGACTCTGCTGTATTATTAAGGACGTTGCTGCATTAATTAAGGACTCTGCTGCATTATTTAAGGACTTTGCTGCATTATTTAAGGACTCTACTGCATTATTAAGGACGTTGCTGCATTATTTAAGGACTTTATTGCATTATTTAAGGATTCTGCTGCATTATTTAAGGACTCTGCTGCATTATTTAAGGAGTTTGATGCATTATTTAAGGACTCTGCTGCATTATTTAAGGACTTTGTTGCATTATTTAAGGACTCGGCTGCATTATTAAGGGCGTTGCTGCATTTTATTTAAGGAATTTATTGCATTATTTAAGGACTCTGTGCATTATTTAAGGAATTTGCTGCATTATTTAAGGAATCTGCTGCATTATTTAATGACTCTGCTGCATTATTTAAGGACTCTGCTGCATTATTTAAGGAGTTTGATGCATTATTTAAGGACTCTGCTGCATTATTTAAGGACTTTGTTGCATTATTTAAGGACGCTGCTGCGGTATTTAAGGACTCTGCTGCATTATTTAAGGACTTTGCTGCATTATTTAACGATTCGGCTGCATTATTAAGGGCGTTGCTGCATTTTATTTAAGGAATTTATTGCATTATTTAAGGACTCTGTGCATTATTTAAGGAATTTGCTGCATTATTTAAGGACTTTGTTGCATTATTTAAGGACTATGCTGCATTATTTAAGGACTCTGCTGCATTATTTATGGACTTTGCTGCATTATTTAAGTACTCTTCTGCATTATTTAAGGAATTTTTTGCATTATTTAAGGACTCTGCTGCATTATTTAAGGACTTTGTTGCATTATTTAAGGACTTTGATGCATTATTTAAGGACGCTGCTGCAGTATTTAAGGCCTCTGCTGCATTATTTAAGGACGTTGCTGCATTATTTAAGGACTTTATTGCATTATTTAAGGATTCTGCTGCATTATTTAAGGAATTTCCTGCATTATTTAAGGACTTTGATGCATTATTTAAGAACTCTGCTGCAGTATTTAAGGACTCTGCTGCATTATTTAATGACTCTTCTGCATTATTTAAGGAATTTGCTGCAATATTTAAGGACTCTGCTGCATTATTTAATGACTCTGCTGCGGTATTTTAGGACTCTGCTGCATTATATAAGCACTCTGCTGCATTATTTAAGGACTTTGTTGCATTATTTAAGGACTCTGCTGCGGTATTTTTGGACTCTGCTGCATTATTTAAGGACTTTGATGCATTATTTAAGGACGCTGCTGCAAAATTTAAGGAATCTGCTGCATTATTTAAGGACTTTGTTGCATTATTTAAGGACTCTGCTGCATTATTTAATGAATTTGCTGCATTATTTAAGGACTCTGCTGCATTATTTAAGGACTCTGCTGCGGTATTTTAGGACTCTGCTGCGTTACATAAGGACTCTGCTGCATTATTTAAGGACTTTGCTGCATTATTTAAGGTCTCTACTGCAGTATTTAAGGACTCTGCTGCATTATTTCAGGACTTTGTTGCATTATTTAAGGACTCTGCTGCAGTATTTAAGGACTCTGCTGCATTATTTAAGGACTTTGTTGCATTATTTAATGACTCTGCTGCGGTATTTAAGGACTCTGATGCATTATTTAAGGATGCTGCTGCAGAATTTAAGGAATCTGCTGCATTATTTAAGGACTTTGTTGCATTATTTAAGGACTCTGCTGCGGTATTTTCAGACTCTGCTGCATTATTTAAGGACTTTGATGCATTATTTAAGGACGCTGCTGCGAAATTTAACTAATCTGGTGCATTATTTAAGGACTTTGTTGCATTATTTAAGGGCTCTGCTGCATTATTTAATGAATTTGCTGCATTATATAAGGACTCTGCTGCATTATTTAAGGACTCTGCTGCGGTATTTTAGGACTCTGCTGCATTATATAAGGACTTTGTTGCATTATTTAAGGACTCTGCTGCATTATTTAAGGACTCTGCTGCTGTATTTAAGGACTCTGCTGCATTATTTAAGGACTTTGCTGCTTTATTTAAGGACTTTGTTTCATTATTTAAGGACGCTGCTGCAGTATTTAAGGACTCTGCTGCATTATTTAAGGATGTTGCTGCATTATTTAAGTACTCTTCTGCATTATTTAAGGAATTTTTTGCATTATTTAAGGACTCTGCTGCATTATTTAAGGACTTTGTTGCATTATTTAAGGACTCTGCTGCATTATTTAAGGAATTTTTTGCATTATTTAAGGACTCTGCTGCATTATTTAAGGACTTTGCTGCATTATTTAAGGACTCTGCTGCATTATTAAGGACTTTGCTGCATTATTTAAGGACTCTGCTGCAGTATTTAAGGACTCTGCTGCATTATTTAAGGACTTTGATGCATTATTTAAGGACGCTGCTGCAGAATTTAAGGAATCTGCTGCATTATTTAAGGACTTTGCTGCATTATTTAAGGACTTTATTGCATTATTTAAGGATTCTGCTGCATTATTTAAGGAATTTGCTGCATTATTTAAGGACTCTGCTAAATTATTTAAGGACTTTGTTGCATTATTTAATGACTCTGCTGCGGTATTTAAGGACTCTGCTGCATTATTTAAGGATTCTGCTGCAGTATTTAAGGACTCTGCTGCATTATTTAAGGACTTTGATGCATTATTTAAGGAGGCTGCTGCAGAATTTAAGGAATCTGCTGCATTACTTAAGGACTTTGTTGCATTATTTAAGGACTATGCTGCATTATTTAAGGACTCTGCTGCATTATTTATGGACTTTGCTGCATTATTTAAGTACTCTTCTGCATTATTTAAGGAATTTTTTGCATTATTTAAGGACTCTGCTGCATTATTTAAGGACTTTGTTGCATTATTTAAGGACTTTGATGCATTATTTAAGGACGCTGCTGCAGTATTTAAGGCCTCTGCTGCATTATTTAAGGACTCTGCTGCATTATTTAAGGACTTTGCTGCATTATTTAAGTACTCTGCTGCATTATTTAAGGAATTTTTTGCATTATTTAAGGACTCTGCTGCATTATTTAAGGACTTTGATGCATTATTTAAGGATGCTGCTGCAGAATTTAAGGAATCTGCTGCATTATTTAAGGACTTTGTTGCATTATTTAAGGACTCTGCTGCATTATTTAAGGACTTTGCTGCATTATTTAAGGACTCTGCTGCATTATTTAAGGACTTTGCTGCATTATTTAAGGACTCTGCTGTATTATTAAGGACGTTGCTGCATTAATTAAGGACTCTGCTGCATTATTTAAGGACTTTGCTGCAGTATTTAAGGCCTCTGCTGCATTATTTAAGGACTTTGCTGCATTATTTAAGGACTCTGCTGCATTATTTAAGGACACTGCTGCGGTATTTAATTCCTCTGCTGCATTATTTAAGGACTTTGCTGCATTATTTAAGGACTCTGCTGTATTATTAAGGACGTTGCTGCATTAATTAAGGACTCTGCTGCATTATTTAAGGACTTTGCTGCATTATTTAAGGACTCTACTGCATTATTAAGGACGTTGCTGCATTATTTAAGGACTTTATTGCATTATTTAAGGATTCTGCTGCATTATTTAAGGACTCTGCTGCATTATTTAAGGAGTTTGATGCATTATTTAAGGACTCTGCTGCATTATTAAGGGCGTTGCTGCATTTTATTTAAGGAATTTATTGCATTATTTAAGGACTCTGTGCATTATTTAAGGAATTTGCTGCATTATTTAAGGAATCTGCTGCATTATTTAATGACTCTGCTGCGGTATTTAAGGACTCTGCTGCATCATTTAAGCACTCTGCTCCTTTATTTAAGGACTTTGCTGCATTATTTAAGGACTCTGCTGTGGTATTTTAGGACTCTGCTGCATTATTTAAGGACTTTGATGCATTATTTAAGATCTCTGCTGCAGTATTTAAGGACTCTGCTGCATTATTTAATGTCTTTGATGCATTATTTAAGGACTCTTCTGCATTATTTAAGGACTTTGCTGCATTATTTAAGGACGCTGCTGCGGTATTTAAGGCCTCTGCTGAATTATTTAAGGACTTTGCTGCATTATTTAAGGACTCTGCTGCATTATTAAGGACGTTGCTGCATTATTTAAGGACTTTATTGCATTATTTAAGGATTCTGCTGCATTATTTAAGGAATTTCCTGCATTATTTAAGGACTTTGATGCATTATTTAAGAACTCTGCTGCAGTATTTAAGGACTCTGCTGCATTATTTAATGACTCTTCTGCATTATTTAAGGAATTTGCTGCAATATTTAAGGACTCTGCTGCATTATTTAATAACTCTGCTGCGGTATTTTAGGACTCTGCTGCATTATATAAGCACTCTGCTGCATTATTTAAGGACTTTGCTGCATTATTTAAGGACTCTGCTGCGGTATTTTTGGACTCTGCTGCATTATTTAAGGACTTTGATGCATTATTTAAGGACGCTGCTGCGAAATTTAAGGAATCTGCTGCATTATTTAAGGACTTTGTTGCATTATTTAAGGACTCTGCTGCATTATTTAATGAATTTGCTGCATTATTTAAGGACTATGCTGCATTATTTAAGGACTCTGCTGCGGTATTTTAGGACTCTGCTGCGTTACATAAGGACTCTGCTGCATTATTTAAGGACTTTGCTGCATTATTTAAGGTCTCTACTGCAGTATTTAAGGACTCTGCTGCATTATTTCAGGACTTTGTTGCATTATTTAAGGACTCTGCTGCAGTATTTAAGGACTCTGCTGCATTATTTAAGGACTTTGTTGCATTATTTAATGACTCTGCTGCGGTATTTAAGGACTCTGATGCATTATTTAAGGATGCTGCTGCAGAATTTAAGGAATCTGCTGCATTATTTAAGGACTTTGTTGCATTATTTAAGGACTCTGCTGCGGTATTTTCGGACTCTGCTGCATTATTTAAGGACTTTGATGCATTATTTAAGGACGCTGCTGCGAAATTTAACTAATCTGGTGCATTATTTAAGGACTTTGTTGCATTATTTAAGGGCTCTGCTGCATTATTTAATGAATTTGCTGCATTATATAAGGACTCTGCTGCATTATTTAAGGACTCTGCTGCGGTATTTTAGGACTCTGCTGCATTATATAAGGACTTTGTTGCATTATTTAAGGACTCTGCTGCATTATTTAAGGACTCTGCTGCTGTATTTAAGGACTCTGCTGCATTATTTAAGGACTTTGCTGCTTTATTTAAGGACTTTGTTTCATTATTTAAGGACGCTGCTGCAGTATTTAAGGACTCTGCTGCATTATTTAAGGATGTTGCTGCATTATTTAAGTACTCTTCTGCATTATTTAAGGAATTTTTTGCATTATTTAAGGACTCTGCTGCATTATTTAAGGACTTTGTTGCATTATTTAAGGACTCTGCTGCATTATTTAAGGAATTTTTTGCATTATTTAAGGACTCTGCTGCATTATTTAAGGACTTTGCTGCATTATTTAAGGACTCTGCTGCATTATTAAGGACTTTGCTGCATTATTTAAGGACTCTGCTGCAGTATTTAAGGACTCTGCTGCATTATTTAAGGACTTTGATGCATTATTTAAGGACGCTGCTGCAGAATTTAAGGAATCTGCTGCATTATTTAAGGACTTTGCTGCATTATTTAAGGACTTTATTGCATTATTTAAGGATTCTGCTGCATTATTTAAGGAATTTGCTGCATTATTTAAGGACTCTGCTAAATTATTTAAGGACTTTGTTGCATTATTTATTGACTCTGCTGCGGTATTTAAGGACTCTGCTGCATTATTTAAGGATTCTGCTGCAGTATTTAAGGACTCTGCTGCATTATTTAAGGACTTTGATGCATTATTTAAGGAGGCTGCTGCAGAATTTAAGGAATCTGCTGCATTACTTAAGGACTTTGTTGCATTATATAAGGACTATGCTGCATTATTTAAGGACTCTGCTGCATTATTTATGGACTTTGCTGCATTATTTAAGTACTCTTCTGCATTATTTAAGGAATTTTTTGCATTATTTAAGGACTCTGCTGCATTATTTAAGGACTTTGTTGCATTATTTAAGGACTTTGATGCATTATTTAAGGACGCTGCTGCAGTATTTAAGGCCTCTGCTGCATTATTTAAGGACTCTGCTGCATTATTTAAGGACTTTGCTGCATTATTTAAGTACTCTGCTGCATTATTTAAGGAATTTTTTGCATTATTTAAGGACTCTGCTGCATTATTTAAGGACTTTGATGCATTATTTAAGGATGCTGCTGCAGAAATTAAGGAATCTGCTGCATTATTTAAGGACTTTGTTGCATTATTTAAGGACTCTGCTGCATTATTTAAGGACTTTGCTGCATTATTTAAGGACTCTGCTGCATTATTTAAGGACTTTGCTGCATTATTTAAGGACTCTGCTGTATTATTAAGGACGTTGCTGCATTAATTAAGGACTCTGCTGCATTATTTAAGGACTTTGCTGCAGTATTTAAGGCCTCTGCTGCATTATTTAAGAACTTTGCTGCATTATTTAAGGACTCTACTGCATTATTAAGGAAGTTGATGCATTATTTAAGGACTTTATTGCATTATTTAAGGATTCTGCTGCATTATTTAAGGACTCCGCTGCATTATTTAAGGAGTTTGATGCATTATTTAAGGACTCTGCTGCATTATTTAAGGACTTTGTTGCATTATTTAAGGACTCGGCTGCATTATTAAGGGCGTTGCTGCATTTTATTTAAGGAATTTATTGCATTATTTAAGGACTCTGTGCATTATTTAAGGAATTTGCTGCATTATTTAAGGAATCTGCTGCATTATTTAATGACTCTGCTGCGGTATTTAAGGACTCTGCTGCATCATTTAAGCACTCTGCTCCTTTATTTAAGGACTTTGCTGCATTATTTAAGGACTCTGCTGTGGTATTTTAGGACTCTGCTGCATTATTTAAGGACTTTGATGCATTATTTAAGAACTCTGCTGCAGTATTTAAGGACTCTGCTGCATTATTTAATGTCTTTGATGCATTATTTAAGGACTCTTCTGCATTATTTAAGGACTTTGCTGCATTATTTAAGGACGCTGCTGCGGTATTTAAGGCCGCTGCTGCATTATTTAAGGACTTTGCTGCATTATTTAAGGACTCTGCTGCATTATTAAGGACGTTGCTGCATTATTTAAGGACTCTGCTGCAGTATTTAAGGATTCTGCTGCATTATTTAAGGAATTTCCTGCATTATTTAAGGACTTTGATGCATTATTTAAGAACTCTGCTGCAGTATTTAAGGACTCTGCTGCATTATTTAATGACTCTTCTGCATTATTTAAGGAATTTGCTGCAATATTTAAGGACTCTGCTGCATTATTTAATGACTCTGCTGCGGTATTTTAGGACTCTGCTGCATTATATAAGCACTCTGCTGCATTATTTAAGGACTTTGCTGCATTATTTAAGGACTCTGCTGCGGTATTTTTGGACTCTGCTGCATTATTTAAGGACTTTGATGCATTATTTAAGGACGCTGCTGCGAAATTTAAGGAATCTGCTGCATTATTTAAGGACTTTGTTGCAGTATTGAAGGACTCTGCTGCATTATTTAATGAATTTGCTGCATTATTTAAGGACTCTGCTGCATTATTTAAGGACTCTGCTGCGGTATTTTAGGACTCTGCTGCGTTACATAAGGACTCTGCTGCATTATTTAAGGACTTTGCTGCATTATTTAAGGTCTCTACTGCAGTATTTAAGGACTCTGCTGCATTATTTCAGGACTTTGTTGCATTATTTAAGGACTCTGCTGCAGTATTTAAGGACTCTGCTGCATTATTTAAGGACTTTGTTGCATTATTTAATGACTCTGCTGCGGTATTTAAGGACTCTGATGCATTATTTAAGGATGCTGCTGCAGAATTTAAGGAATCTGCTGCATTATTTAAGGACTTTGTTGCATTATTTAAGGACTCTGCTGCGGTATTTTCGGACTCTGCTGCATTATTTAAGGACTTTGATGCATTATTTAAGGACGCTGCTGCGAAATTTAACTAATCTGGTGCATTATTTAAGGACTTTGTTGCATTATTTAAGGGCTCTGCTGCATTATTTAATGAATTTGCTGCATTATATAAGGACTCTGCTGCATTATTTAAGGACTCTGCTGCGGTATTTTAGGACTCTGCTGCATTATATAAGGACTCTGCTGCATTATTTAAGGACTTTGCTGCATTATTTAAGGTCTCTCCTGCAGTATTTAAGGACTCTGCTGCATTATTTAAGGACTTTGTTGCATTATTTAAGGACTCTGCTGCATTATTTAAGGACTCTGCTGCTGTATTTAAGGACTCTGCTGCATTATTTAAGGACTTTGCTGCTTTATTTAAGGACTTTGTTTCATTATTTAAGGACGCTGCTGCAGTATTTAAGGACTCTGCTGCATTATTTAAGGATGTTGCTGCATTATTTAAGGACTCTGCTGCATTATTTAATGACTCTGCTGTGGTATTTAAGGACTCTGCTGCATTATTTAAGGACTTTGTTGCATTATTTAAGGACTCTGCTGCATTATTTAAGGACGCTGCTGCAGTATTTAAGGCCTCTGCTGCATTATTTAAGGACTCTGCTGCATTATTTAAGGACTCTACTGCATTATTAAGGACGTTGCTGCATTATTTAAGGACTTTATTGCATTATTTAAGGATTCTGCTGCATTATTTAAGGACTCTGCTGCATTATTTAAGGAGTTTGATGCATTATTTAAGGACTCTGCTGCATTATTTAAGGACTTTGTTGCATTATTTAAGGACGCTGCTGCGGTATTTAAGGACTCTGCTGCATTATTTAAGGACTTTGCTGCATTATTTAACGATTCGGCTGCATTATTAAGGGCGTTGCTGCATTTTATTTAAGGAATTTATTGCATTATTTAAGGACTCTGTGCATTATTTAAGGAATTTGCTGCATTATTTAAGGACTTTGTTGCATTATTTAAGGACTATGCTGCATTATTTAAGGACTCTGCTGCATTATTTATGGACTTTGCTGCATTATTTAAGTACTCTTCTGCATTATTTAAGGAATTTTTTGCATTATTTAAGGACTCTGCTGCATTATTTAAGGACTTTGTTGCATTATTTAAGGACTTTGATGCATTATTTAAGGACGCTGCTGCAGTATTTAAGGCCTCTGCTGCATTATTTAAGGACTCTGCTGCATTATTTAAGGACTTTGCTGCATTATTTAAGTACTCTGCTGCATTATTTAAGGAATTTTTTGCATTATTTAAGGACTCTGCTGCATTATTTAAGGACTTTGATGCATTATTTAAGGATGCTGCTGCAGAATTTAAGGAATCTGCTGCATTATTTAAGGACTTTGTTGCATTATTTAAGGACTCTGCTGCATTATTTAAGGACTTTGCTGCATTATTTAAGGACTCTGCTGCATTATTTAAGGACTTTGCTGCATTATTTAAGGACTCTGCTGTATTATTAAGGACGTTGCTGCATTAATTAAGGACTCTGCTGCATTATTTAAGGACTTTGCTGCAGTATTTAAGGCCTCTGCTGCATTATTTAAGGACTTTGCTGCATTATTTAAGGACTCTGCTGCATTATTTAAGGACACTGCTGCGGTATTTAATTCCTCTGCTGCATTATTTAAGGACTTTGCTGCATTATTTAAGGACTCTGCTGTATTATTAAGGACGTTGCTGCATTAATTAAGGACTCTGCTGCATTATTTAAGGACTTTGCTGCATTATTTAAGGACTCTACTGCATTATTAAGGACGTTGCTGCATTATTTAAGGACTTTATTGCATTATTTAAGGATTCTGCTGCATTATTTAAGGACTCTGCTGCATTATTTAAGGAGTTTGATGCATTATTTAAGGACTCTGCTGCATTATTTAAGGACTTTGTTGCATTATTTAAGGACTCGGCTGCATTATTAAGGGCGTTGCTGCATTTTATTTAAGGAATTTATTGCATTATTTAAGGACTCTGTGCATTATTTAAGGAATTTGCTGCATTATTTAAGGAATCTGCTGCATTATTTAATGACTCTGCTGCGGTATTTAAGGACTCTGCTGCATCATTTAAGCACTCTGCTCCTTTATTTAAGGACTTTGCTGCATTATTTAAGGACTCTGCTGTGGTATTTTAGGACTCTGCTGCATTATTTAAGGACTTTGATGCATTATTTAAGATCTCTGCTGCAGTATTTAAGGACTCTGCTGCATTATTTAATGTCTTTGATGCATTATTTAAGGACTCTTCTGCATTATTTAAGGACTTTGCTGCATTATTTAAGGACGCTGCTGCGGTATTTAAGGCCTCTGCTGAATTATTTAAGGACTTTGCTGCATTATTTAAGGACTCTGCTGCATTATTAAGGACGTTGCTGCATTATTTAAGGACTTTATTGCATTATTTAAGGATTCTGCTGCATTATTTAAGGAATTTCCTGCATTATTTAAGGACTTTGATGCATTATTTAAGAACTCTGCTGCAGTATTTAAGGACTCTGCTGCATTATTTAATGACTCTTCTGCATTATTTAAGGAATTTGCTGCAATATTTAAGGACTCTGCTGCATTATTTAATGACTCTGCTGCGGTATTTTAGGACTCTGCTGCATTATATAAGCACTCTGCTGCATTATTTAAGGACTTTGCTGCATTATTTAAGGACTCTGCTGCGGTATTTTTGGACTCTGCTGCATTATTTAAGGACTTTGATGCATTATTTAAGGACGCTGCTGCGAAATTTAAGGAATCTGCTGCATTATTTAAGGACTTTGTTGCATTATTTAAGGACTCTGCTGCATTATTTAATGAATTTGCTGCATTATTTAAGGACTCTGCTGCATTATTTAAGGACTCTGCTGCGGTATTTTAGGACTCTGCTGCGTTACATAAGGACTCTGCTGCATTATTTAAGGACTTTGCTGCATTATTTAAGGTCTCTACTGCAGTATTTAAGGACTCTGCTGCATTATTTCAGGACTTTGTTGCATTATTTAAGGACTCTGCTGCAGTATTTAAGGACTCTGCTGCATTATTTAAGGACTTTGTTGCATTATTTAATGACTCTGCTGCGGTATTTAAGGACTCTGATGCATTATTTAAGGATGCTGCTGCAGAATTTAAGGAATCTGCTGCATTATTTAAGGACTTTGTTGCATTATTTAAGGACTCTGCTGCGGTATTATCGGACTCTGCTGCATTATTTAAGGACTTTGATGCATTATTTAAGGACGCTGCTGCGAAATTTAACTAATCTGGTGCATTATTTAAGGACTTTGTTGCATTATTTAAGGGCTCTGCTGCATTATTTAATGAATTTGCTGCATTATATAAGGACTCTGCTGCATTATTTAAGGACTCTGCTGCGGTATTTTAGGACTCTGCTGCATTATATAAGGACTTTGTTGCATTATTTAAGGACTCTGCTGCATTATTTAAGGACTCTGCTGCTGTATTTAAGGACTCTGCTGCATTATTTAAGGACTTTGCTGCTTTATTTAAGGACTTTGTTTCATTATTTAAGGACGCTGCTGCAGTATTTAAGGACTCTGCTGCATTATTTAAGGATGTTGCTGCATTATTTAAGTACTCTTCTGCATTATTTAAGGAATTTTTTGCATTATTTAAGGACTCTGCTGCATTATTTAAGGACTTTGTTGCATTATTTAAGGACTCTGCTGCATTATTTAAGGAATTTTTTGCATTATTTAAGGACTCTGCTGCATTATTTAAGGACTTTGCTGCATTATTTAAGGACTCTGCTGCATTATTAAGGACTTTGCTGCATTATTTAAGGACTCTGCTGCAGTATTTAAGGACTCTGCTGCATTATTTAAGGACTTTGATGCATTATTTAAGGACGCTGCTGCAGAATTTAAGGAATCTGCTGAATTATTTAAGGACTTTGCTGCATTATTTAAGGACTTTATTGCATTATTTAAGGATTCTGCTGCATTATTTAAGGAATTTGCTGCATTATTTAAGGACTCTGCTAAATTATTTAAGGACTTTGTTGCATTATTTAATGACTCTGCTGCGGTATTTAAGGACTCTGCTGCATTATTTAAGGATTCTGCTGCAGTATTTAAGGACTCTGCTGCATTATTTAAGGACTTTGATGCATTATTTAAGGAGGCTGCTGCAGAATTTAAGGAATCTGCTGCATTACTTAAGGACTTTGTTGCATTATTTAAGGACTATGCTGCATTATTTAAGGACTCTGCTGCATTATTTATGGACTTTGCTGCATTATTTAAGTACTCTTCTGCATTATTTAAGGAATTTTTTGCATTATTTAAGGACTCTGCTGCATTATTTAAGGACTTTGTTGCATTATTTAAGGACTTTGATGCATTATTTAAGGACGCTGCTGCAGTATTTAAGGCCTCTGCTGCATTATTTAAGGACTCTGCTGCATTATTTAAGGACTTTGCTGCATTATTTAAGTACTCTGCTGCATTATTTAAGGAATTTTTTGCATTATTTAAGGACTCTGCTGCATTATTTAAGGACTTTGATGCATTATTTAAGGATGCTGCTGCAGAATTTAAGGAATCTGCTGCATTAATTAAGGACTTTGTTGCATTATTTAAGGACTCTGCTGCATTATTTAAGGACTTTGCTGCATTATTTAAGGACTCTGCTGCATTATTTAAGGACTTTGCTGCATTATTTAAGGACTCTGCTGTATTATTAAGGACGTTGCTGCATTAATTAAGGACTCTGCTGCATTATTTAAGGACTTTGCTGCAGTATTTAAGGCCTCTGCTGCATTATTTAAGAACTTTGCTGCATTATTTAAGGACTCTACTGCATTATTAAGGAAGTTGCTGCATTATTTAAGGACTTTATTGCATTATTTAAGGATTCTGCTGCATTATTTAAGGACTCCGCTGCATTATTTAAGGAGTTTGATGCATTATTTAAGGACTCTGCTGCATTATTTAAGGACTTTGTTGCATTATTTAAGGACTCGGCTGCATTATTAAGGGCGTTGCTGCATTTTATTTAAGGAATTTATTGCATTATTTAAGGACTCTGTGCATTATTTAAGGAATTTGCTGCATTATTTAAGGAATCTGCTGCATTATTTAATGACTCTGCTGCGGTATTTAAGGACTCTGCTGCATCATTTAAGCACTCTGCTCCTTTATTTAAGGACTTTGCTGCATTATTTAAGGACTCTGCTGTGGTATTTTAGGACTCTGCTGCATTATTTAAGGACTTTGATGCATTATTTAAGAACTCTGCTGCAGTATTTAAGGACTCTGCTGCATTATTTAATGTCTTTGATGCATTATTTAAGGACTCTTCTGCATTATTTAAGGACTTTGCTGCATTATTTAAGGACGCTGCTGCGGTATTTAAGGCCGCTGCTGCATTATTTAAGGACTTTGCTGCATTATTTAAGGACTCTGCTGCATTATTAAGGACGTTGCTGCATTATTTAAGGACTCTGCTGCAGTATTTAAGGATTCTGCTGCATTATTTAAGGAATTTCCTGCATTATTTAAGGACTTTGATGCATTATTTAAGAACTCTGCTGCAGTATTTAAGGACTCTGCTGCATTATTTAATGACTCTTCTGCATTATTTAAGGAATTTGCTGCAATATTTAAGGACTCTGCTGCATTATTTAATGACTCTGCTGCGGTATTTTAGGACTCTGCTGCATTATATAAGCACTCTGCTGCATTATTTAAGGACTTTGCTGCATTATTTAAGGACTCTGCTGCGGTATTTTTGGACTCTGCTGCATTATTTAAGGACTTTGATGCATTATTTAAGGACGCTGCTGCGAAATTTAAGGAATCTGCTGCATTATTTAAGGACTTTGTTGCAGTATTGAAGGACTCTGCTGCATTATTTAATGAATTTGCTGCATTATTTAAGGACTCTGCTGCATTATTTAAGGACTCTGCTGCGGTATTTTAGGACTCTGCTGCGTTACATAAGGACTCTGCTGCATTATTTAAGGACTTTGCTGCATTATTTAAGGTCTCTACTGCAGTATTTAAGGACTCTGCTGCATTATTTCAGGACTTTGTTGCATTATTTAAGGACTCTGCTGCAGTATTTAAGGACTCTGCTGCATTATTTAAGGACTTTGTTGCAATATTTAATGACTCTGCTGCGGTATTTAAGGACTCTGATGCATTATTTAAGGATGCTGCTGCAGAATTTAAGGAATCTGCTGCATTATTTAAGGACTTTGTTGCATTATTTAAGGACTCTGCTGCGGTATTTTCGGACTCTGCTGCATTATTTAAGGACTTTGATGCATTATTTAAGGACGCTGCTGTGAAATTTAACTAATCTGGTGCATTATTTAAGGACTTTGTTGCATTATTTAAGGGCTCTGCTGCATTATTTAATGAATTTGCTGCATTATATAAGGACTCTGCTGCATTATTTAAGGACTTTGCTGCATTATTTAAGGTCTCTCCTGCAGTATTTAAGGACTCTGCTGCATTATTTAAGGACTTTGTTGCATTATTTAAGGACTCTGCTGCATTATTTAAGGACTCTGCTGCTGTATTTAAGGACTCTGCTGCATTATTTAAGGACTTTGCTGCTTTATTTAAGGACTTTGTTTCATTATTTAAGGACGCTGCTGCAGTATTTAAGGACTCTGCTGCATTATTTAAGGATGTTGCTGCATTATTTAAGGACTCTGCTGCATTATTTAATGACTCTGCTGTGGTATTTAAGGACTCTGCTGCATTATTTAAGGACTTTGTTGCATTATTTAAGGACTCTGCTGCATTATTTAAGGACGCTGCTGCAGTATTTAAGGCCTCTGCTGCATTATTTAAGGCCTCTGCTGCATTATTTAAGGACTCTACTGCATTATTAAGGACGTTGCTGCATTATTTAAGGACTTTATTGCATTATTTAAGGATTCTGCTGCATTATTTAAGGACTCTGCTGCATTATTTAAGGAGTTTGATGCATTATTTAAGGACTCTGCTGCATTATTTAAGGACTTTGTTGCATTATTTAAGGACGCTGCTGCGGTATTTAAGGTCTCTGCTGCATTATTTAAGGACTTTGCTGCATTATTTAACGATTCGGCTGCATTATTAAGGGCGTTGCTGCATTTTATTTAAGGAATTTGCTGCATTATTTAAGGACTCTGCTGCATTATTTAATGACTCTGCTGCGGTATTTAAGGACTCTGCTGCATCATTTAAGCACTCTGCTGATTTATTTAAGGACTTTGCTGCATTATTTAAGGACTCTGCTGTGGTATTTTAGGACTCTGATGCATTATTTAAATACTTTGATGCATTATTTAAGAACTCTGCTGCAGTATTTAAGGACTCTGCTGCATTATTTAATGTCTTTGATGCATTATTTAAGGACTCTTCTGCATTATTTAAGGACTTTGCTGCATTATTTAAGGACGCTGCTGCGGTATTTAAGGCATCTGCTGCATTATTTAAGGACTTTGCTGCATTATTTAAGGACTCTGCTGCATTATTAAGGACGTTGCTGCATTATTTAAGGACTTTATTGCATTATTTAAGGATTCTGCTGCATTATTTAAGGAATTTCCTGCATTATTTAAGGACTTTGATGCATTATTTAAGAACTCTGCTGCAGTATTTAAGGACTCTGCTGCATTATTTAAGGACTCTGCTGCATTATTTAAGGACGCTGCTGCGGTATTTAAGGCCTCTGCTGCATTATTTAAGGACTTTGCTGCATTATTTAAGGACTCTATTGCATTATTTAAGGATTCTGCTGCATTATTTAAGGAATTTGCTGCATTATTTAAAGACTCTGTTGCATTATTTAAGGACTTTATTGCATTATTTAAGGATTCTGCTGCATTATTTAAGGAATTTGCTGCATTATTTAAGGACTCTGCTAAATTATTTAAGGACTTTGTTGCATTATTTAATGACTCTGCTGCGGTATTTAAGGACTCTGCTGCATTATTTAAGGATTCTGCTGCAGTATCTAAGGACTCTGCTGCATTATTTAAGGACTTTGATGCATTATTTAAGGAGGCTGCTGCAGAATTTAAGGAATCTGCTGCATTATTTAAGGACTTTGTTGCATTATTTAAGGACTATGCTGCATTATTTAAGGACTCTGCTGCATTATTTAAGGACTTTGCTGCATTATTTAAGTACTCTTCTGCATTATTTAAGGAATTTTTTGCATTATTTAAGGACTCTGCTGCATTATTTAAGGACTTTGTTGCATTATTTAAGGACGCTGCTGCAGTATTTAAGGCCTGTGCTGCATTATTTAAGGACTCTGCTGCATTATTTAAGGACTTTGCTGCATTATTTAAGTACTCTGCTGCATTATTTAAGGAATTTTTTGCATTATTTAAGGACTCTGCTGCATTATTTAAGGACTTTGATGCATTATTTAAGGATGCTGCTGCAGAATTTAAGGAATCTGCTGCATTATTTAAGGACTTTGTTCCATTATTTAAGGACTCTGCTGCATTATTTAAGGACTTTGCTGCATTATTTAAGGACTCTGCTGCATTATTTAAGGACTTTGCTGCATTATTTAAGGACTCTGCTGTATTATTAAGGACGTTGCTGCATTAATTAAGGACTCTGCTGCATTATTTAAGGACTTTGCTGCAGTATTTAAGGACTCTGATGCATTTTTTAAGGACTTTGATGCATTATTTAAGGACGCTGCTGCAGAATTTAAGGAGTCTGCTCCATTATTTAAGGACTTTGTTGCATTATTTAAGGACTGTGCTGCATTGTTTAAGGACCCTGCTGCATTATTTACGCACTTTGTTACATTATTTAAGTACTCTGCTGCATTATTTAAGGACGCTGCAGCAGTATTTAAGGACTCTGCTGCATTATTTAAGGACTTTGCTGCATTATTTAAGGACTCTGCTGCATTATTAAGGACTTTGCTGCATTATTTAAGGACTCTGCTGCAGTATTTAAGGACTCTGCTGCATTATTTAAGGACTTTGATGCATTATTTAGGGACGCTGCTGCATAATTTAAGGAATCTGCTGCATTATTTAAGGACTTTGCTGCATTATTTAAGGACTTTATTGCATTATTTAAGGATTCTGCTGCATTATTTAAGGAATTTGCTGCATTATTTAAGGACTCTGCTAAATTATTTAAGGACTTTGTTGCATTATTTAATGACTCTGCTGCGGTTTTTAAGGACTCTGCTGCATTATTTAAGGATTCTGCTGCAGTATCTAAGGACTCTGCTGCATTATTTAAGGACTTTGATGCATTATTTAAGGAGGCTGCTGCAGAATTTAAGGAATCTGCTGCATTATTTAAGGACTTTGTTGCATTATTTAAGGACTATGCTGCATTATTTAAGGACTCTGCTGCATTATTTAAGGACTTTGCTGCATTATTTAAGTTCTCTTCTGCATTATTTAAGGAATTTTTTGCATTATTTAAGGACTCTGCTGCATTATTTAAGGACTTTGTTGCATTATTTAAGGACTCTGCTGCATTATTTAAGGACGCTGCTGCAGTATTTAAGGCCTGTGCTGCATTATTTAAGGACTCTGCTGCATTATTTAAGGACTTTGCTGCATTATTTAAGTACTCTTCTGCATTATTTAAGGAATTTTTTGCATTATTTAAGGACTCTGCTGCATTATTTAAGGACTTTGTTGCATTATTTAAGGACTCTGCTGCATTATTTAAGGACGCTGCTGCAGTATTTAAGGCCTGTGCTGCATTATTTAAGGACTCTGCTGCATTATTTAAGGACTTTGCTGCATTATTTAAGTACTCTGCTGCATTATTTAAGGAATTTTTTGCATTATTTAAGGACTCTGCTGCATTATTTAAGGACTTTGATGCATTATTTAAGGATGCTGCTGCAGAATTTAAGGAATCTGCTGCATTATTTAAGGACTTTGTTCCATTATTTAAGGACTCTGCTGCATTATTTAAGGACTTTGCTGCATTATTTAAGGACTCTGCTGCATTATTTAAGGACTTTGCTGCATTATTTAAGGACTCTGCTGTATTATTAAGGACGTTGCTGCATTAATTAAGGACTCTGCTGCATTATTTAAGGACTTTGCTGCAGTATTTAAGGACTCTGATGCATTTTTTAAGGACTTTGATGCATTATTTAAGGATTCTGCTGCATTATTTAAGGAATTTGCTGCATTATTTAAGGACTCTGCTAAATTATTTAAGGACTTTGTTGCATTATTTAATGACTCTGCTGCGGTATTTTAGGACTCTGCTGCATTATTTAAGGATTCTGCTGCAGTATTTAAGGACTCTGCTGCATTATTTAAGGACTTTGATGCATTATTTAAGGAGGCTGCTGCAGAATTTAAGGAATCTGCTGCATTACTTAAGGACTTTGTTGCATTATTTAAGGACTATGCTGCATTATTTAAGGACTCTGCTGCATTATTTATGGACTTTGCTGCATTATTTAAGTACTCTTCTGCATTATTTAAGGAATTTTTTGCATTATTTAAGGACTCTGCTGCATTATTTAAGGACTTTGTTGCATTATTTAAGGACTTTGATGCATTATTTAAGGACGCTGCTGCAGTATTTAAGGCCTCTGCTGCATTATTTAAGGACTCTGCTGCATTATTTAAGGACTTTGCTGCATTATTTAAGTACTCTGCTGCATTATTTAAGGAATTTTTTGCATTATTTAAGGACTCTGCTGCATTATTTAAGGACTTTGCTGCATTATTTAAGTACTCTTCTGCATTATTTAAGGAATTTTTTGCATTATTTAAGGACTCTGCTGCATTATTTAAGGACTTTGTTGCATTATTTAAGGACTCTGCTGCATTATTTAAGGACGCTGCTGCAGTATTTAAGGCCTGTGCTGCATTATTTAAGGACTCTGCTGCATTATTTAAGGACTTTGCTGCATTATTTAAGTACTCTGCTGCATTATTTAAGGAATTTTTTGCATTATTTAAGGACTCTGCTGCATTATTTAAGGACTTTGATGCATTATTTAACGATGCTGCTGCAGAATTTAAGGAATCTGCTGCATTATTTAAGGACTTTGTTCCATTATTTAAGGACTCTGCTGCATTATTTAAGGACTTTGCTGCATTATTTAAGGACTCTGCTGCATTATTTAAGGACTTTGCTGCATTATTTAAGGACTCTGCTGTATTATTAAGGACGTTGCTGCATTAATTAAGGACTCTGCTGCATTATTTAAGGACTTTGCTGCAGTATTTAAGGACTCTGATGCATTTTTTAAGGACTTTGATGCATTATTTAAGGACGCTGCTGCAGAATTTAAGGAGTCTGCTCCATTATTTAAGGACTTTGTTGCATTATTTAAGGACTGTGCTGCATTGTTTAAGGACCCTGCTGCATTATTTACGGACTTTGTTACATTATTTAAGTACTCTGCTGCATTATTTAAGGACGCTGCAGCAGTATTTAAGGACTCTGCTGCATTATTTAAGGACTTTGCTGCATTATTTAAGGACTCTGCTGCATTATTAAGGACTTTGCTGCATTATTTAAGGACTCTGCTGCAGTATTTAAGGACTCTGCTGCATTATTTAAGGACTTTGATGCATTATTTAGGGACGCTGCTGCATAATTTAAGGAATCTGCTGCATTATTTAAGGACTTTGCTGCATTATTTAAGGACTTTATTGCATTATTTAAGGATTCTGCTGCATTATTTAAGGAATTTGCTGCATTATTTAAGGACTCTGCTAAATTATTTAAGGACTTTGTTGCATTATTTAATGACTCTGCTGCGGTTTTTAAGGACTCTGCTGCATTATTTAAGGATTCTGCTGCAGTATCTAAGGACTCTGCTGCATTATTTAAGGACTTTGATGCATTATTTAAGGAGGCTGCTGCAGAATTTAAGGAATCTGCTGCATTATTTAAGGACTTTGTTGCATTATTTAAGGACTCTTCTGCATTATTTAAGGACTTTGCTGCATTATTTAAGGACGCTGCTGCGGTATTTAAGGCCGCTGCTGCATTATTTAAGGACTTTGCTGCATTATTTAAGGACTCTGCTGCATTATTAAGGACGTTGCTGCATTATTTAAGGACTCTGCTGCAGTATTTAAGGATTCTGCTGCATTATTTAAGGAATTTCCTGCATTATTTAAGGACTTTGATGCATTATTTAAGAACTCTGCTGCAGTATTTAAGGACTCTGCTGCATTATTTAATGACTCTTCTGCATTATTTAAGGAATTTGCTGCAATATTTAAGGACTCTGCTGCATTATTTAATGACTCTGCTGCGGTATTTTAGGACTCTGCTGCATTATACAAGCACTCTGCTGCATTATTTAAGGACTTTGCTGCATTATTTAAGGACTCTGCTGCGGTATTTTTGGACTCTGCTGCATTATTTAAGGACTTTGATGCATTATTTAAGGACGCTGCTGCGAAATTTAAGGAATCTGCTGCATTATTTAAGGACTTTGTTGCAGTATTGAAGGACTCTGCTGCATTATTTAATGAATTTGCTGCATTATTTAAGGACTCTGCTGCATTATTTAAGGACTCTGCTGCGGTATTTTAGGACTCTGCTGCGTTACATAAGGACTCTGCTGCATTATTTAAGGACTTTGCTGCATTATTTAAGGTCTCTACTGCAGTATTTAAGGACTCTGCTGCATTATTTCAGGACTTTGTTGCATTATTTAAGGACTCTGCTGCAGTATTTAAGGACTCTGCTGCATTATTTAAGGACTTTGTTGCATTATTTAATGACTCTGCTGCGGTATTTAAGGACTCTGATGCATTATTTAAGGATGCTGCTGCAGAATTTAAGGAATCTGCTGCATTATTTAAGCACTTTGTTGCATTATTTAAGGACTCTGCTGCGGTATTTTCGGACTCTGCTGCATTATTTAAGGACTTTGATGCATTATTTAAGGACGCTGCTGCGAAATTTAACTAATCTGGTGCATTATTTAAGGACTTTGTTGCATTATTTAAGGGCTCTGCTGCATTATTTAATGAATTTGCTGCATTATATAAGGACTCTGCTGCATTATTTAAGGACTCTGCTGCGGTATTTTAGGACTCTGCTGCATTATATAAGGACTCTGCTGCATTATTTAAGGACTTTGCTGCATTATTTAAGGTCTCTCCTGCAGTATTTAAGGACTCTGCTGCATTATTTAAGGACTTTGTTGCATTATTTAAGGACTCTGCTGCATTATTTAAGGACTCTGCTGCTGTATTTAAGGACTCTGCTGCATTATTTAAGGACTTTGCTGCTTTATTTAAGGACTTTGTTTCATTATTTAAGGACGCTGCTGCAGTATTTAAGGACTCTGCTGCATTATTTAAGGATGTTGCTGCATTATTTAAGGACTCTGCTGCATTATTTAATGACTCTGCTGTGGTATTTAAGGACTCTGCTGCATTATTTAAGGACTTTGTTGCATTATTTAAGGACTCTGCTGCATTATTTAAGGACGCTGCTGCAGTATTTAAGGCCTCTGCTGCATTATTTAAGGAATCTGCTGCATTATTTAATGACTCTGCTGCGGTATTTAAGGACTCTGCTGCATCATTTAAGCACTCTGCTCCTTTATTTAAGGACTTTGCTGCATTATTTAAGGACTCTGCTGTGGTATTTTAGGACTCTGCTGCATTATTTAAGGACTTTGATGCATTATTTAAGATCTCTGCTGCAGTATTTAAGGACTCTGCTGCATTATTTAATGTCTTTGATGCATTATTTAAGGACTCTTCTGCATTATTTAAGGACTTTGCTGCATTATTTAAGGACGCTGCTGCGGTATTTAAGGCCTCTGCTGAATTATTTAAGGACTTTGCTGCATTATTTAAGGACTCTGCTGCATTATTAAGGACGTTGCTGCATTATTTAAGGACTTTATTGCATTATTTAAGGATTCTGCTGCATTATTTAAGGAATTTCCTGCATTATTTAAGGACTTTGATGCATTATTTAAGAACTCTGCTGCAGTATTTAAGGACTCTGCTGCATTATTTAATGACTCTTCTGCATTATTTAAGGAATTTGCTGCAATATTTAAGGACTCTGCTGCATTATTTAATGACTCTGCTGCGGTATTTTAGGACTCTGCTGCATTATATAAGCACTCTGCTGCATTATTTAAGGACTTTGCTGCATTATTTAAGGACTCTGCTGCGGTATTTTTGGACTCTGCTGCATTATTTAAGGACTTTGATGCATTATTTAAGGACACTGCTGCGAAATTTAAGGAATCTGCTGCATTATTTAAGGACTTTGTTGCATTATTTAAGGACTCTGCTGCATTATTTAATGAATTTGCTGCATTATTTAAGGACTCTGCTGCATTATTTAAGGACTCTGCTGCAGTATTTAAGGACTCTGCTGCATTATTTTAGGACTCTGCTGCAGTATTTAAGGACTCTGCTGCATTATTTAAGGACTTTGTTGCATTATTTAATGACTCTGCTGCGGTATTTAAGGACTCTGATGCATTATTTAAGGATGCTGCTGCAGAATTTAAGGAATCTGCTGCATTATTTAAGGACTTTGTTGCATTATTTAATCACTCTGCTGCGGTATTTTCGGACTCTGCTGCATTATTTAAGGACTTTGATGCATTATTTAAGGACGCTGCTGCGAAATTTAACTAATCTGGTGCATTATTTAAGGACTTTGTTGCATTATTTAAGGGCTCTGCTGCATTATTTAATGAATTTGCTGCATTATATAAGGACTCTGCTGCATTATTTAAGGACTCTGCTGCGGTATTTTAGGACTCTGCTGCATTATATAAGGACTTTGTTGCATTATTTAAGGACTATGCTGCTGTATTTAAGGACTCTGCTGCATTATTTAAGGACTTTGCTGCTTTATTTAAGGACTTTGTTTCATTATTTAAGGACGCTGCTGCAGTATTTAAGGACTCTGCTGCATTATTTAAGGATGTTGCTGCATTATTTAAGTACTCTTCTGCATTATTTAAGGAATTTTTTGCATTATTTAAGGACTCTGCTGCATTATTTAAGGACTTTGTTGCATTATTTAAGGACTCTGCTGCATTATTTAAGGAATTTTTTGCATTATTTAAGGACTCTGCTGCATTATTTAAGGACTTTGCTGCATTATTTAAGGACTCTGCTGCATTATTAAGGACTTTGCTGCATTATTTAAGGACTCTGCTGCAGTATTTAAGGACTCTGCTGCATTATTTAAGGACTTTGATGCATTATTTAAGGACGCTGCTGCAGAATTTAAGGAATCTGCTGAATTATTTAAGGACTTTGCTGCATTATTTAAGGACTTTATTGCATTATTTAAGGATTCTGCTGCATTATTTAAGGAATTTGCTGCATTATTTAAGGACTCTGCTAAATTATTTAAGGACTTTGTTGCATTATTTAATGACTCTGCTGCGGTATTTAAGGACTCTGCTGCATTATTTAAGGATTCTGCTGCAGTATTTAAGGACTCTGCTGCATTATTTAAGGACTTTGATGCATTATTTAAGGAGGCTGCTGCAGAATTTAAGGAATCTGCTGCATTACTTAAGGACTTTGTTGCATTATTTAAGGACTATGCTGCATTATTTAAGGACTCTGCTGCATTATTTATGGACTTTGCTGCATTATTTAAGTACTCTTCTGCATTATTTAAGGAATTTTTTGCATTATTTAAGGACTCTGCTGCATTATTTAAGGACTTTGTTGCATTATTTAAGGACTTTGATGCATTATTTAAGGACGCTGCTGCAGTATTTAAGGCCTCTGCTGCATTATTTAAGGACTCTGCTGCATTATTTAAGGACTTTGCTGCATTATTTAAGTACTCTGCTGCATTATTTAAGGAATTTTTTGCATTATTTAAGGACTCTGCTGCATTATTTAAGGACTTTGATGCATTATTTAAGGATGCTGCTGCAGAATTTAAGGAATCTGCTGCATTATTTAAGGACTTTGTTGCATTATTTAAGGACTCTGCTGCATTATTTAAGGACTTTGCTGCATTATTTAAGGACTCTGCTGCATTATTTAAGGACTTTGCTGCATTATTTAAGGACTCTGCTGTATTATTAAGGACGTTGCTGCATTAATTAAGGACTCTGCTGCATTATTTAAGGACTTTGCTGCAGTATTTAAGGCCTCTGCTGCATTATTTAAGAACTTTGCTGCATTATTTAAGGACTCTACTGCATTATTAAGGAAGTTGCTGCATTATTTAAGGACTTTATTGCATTATTTAAGGATTCTGCTGCATTATTTAAGGACTCCGCTGCATTATTTAAGGAGTTTGATGCATTATTTAAGGACTCTGCTGCATTATTTAAGGACTTTGTTGCATTATTTAAGGACTCGGCTGCATTATTAAGGGCGTTGCTGCATTTTATTTAAGGAATTTATTGCATTATTTAAGGACTCTGTGCATTATTTAAGGGATTTGCTGCATTATTTAAGGAATCTGCTGCATTATTTAATGACTCTGCTGCGGTATTTAAGGACTCTGCTGCATCATTTAAGCACTCTGCTCCTTTATTTAAGGACTTTGCTGCATTATTTAAGGACTCTGCTGTGGTATTTTAGGACTCTGCTGCATTATTTAAGGACTTTGATGCATTATTTAAGAACTCTGCTGCAGTATTTAAGGACTCTGCTGCATTATTTAATGTCTTTGATGCATTATTTAAGGACTCTTCTGCATTATTTAAGGACTTTGCTGCATTATTTAAGGACGCTGCTGCGGTATTTAAGGCAGCTGCTGCATTATTTAAGGACTTTGCTGCATTATTTAAGGACTCTGCTGCATTATTAAGGACGTTGCTGCATTATTTAAGGACTCTGCTGCAGTATTTAAGGATTCTGCTGCATTATTTAAGGAATTTCCTGCATTATTTAAGGACTTTGATGCATTATTTAAGAACTCTGCTGCAGTATTTAAGGACTCTGCTGCATTATTTAATGACTCTTCTGCATTATTTAAGGAATTTGCTGCAATATTTAAGGACTCTGCTGCATTATTTAATGACTCTGCTGCGGTATTTTAGGACTCTGCTGCATTATATAAGCACTCTGCTGCATTATTTAAGGACTTTGCTGCATTATTTAAGGACTCTGCTGCGGTATTTTTGGACTCTGCTGCATTATTTAAGGACTTTGATGCATTATTTAAGGACGCTGCTGCGAAATTTAAGGAATCTGCTGCATTATTTAAGGACTTTGTTGCAGTATTGAAGGACTCTGCTGCATTATTTAATGAATTTGCTGCATTATTTAAGGACTCTGCTGCATTATTTAAGGACTCTGCTGCGGTATTTTAGGACTCTGCTGCGTTACATAAGGACTCTGCTGCATTATTTAAGGACTTTGCTGCATTATTTAAGGTCTCTACTGCAGTATTTAAGGACTCTGCTGCATTATTTCAGGACTTTGTTGCATTATTTAAGGACTCTGCTGCAGTATTTAAGGACTCTGCTGCATTATTTAAGGACTTTGTTGCATTATTTAATGACTCCGCTGCGGTATTTAAGGACTCTGATGCATTATTTAAGGATGCTGCTGCAGAATTTAATGAATCTGCTGCATTATTTAAGGACTTTGTTGCATTATTTAAGGACTCTGCTGCGGTATTTTCGGACTCTGCTGCATTATTTAAGGACTTTGATGCATTATTTAAGGACGCTGCTGCGAAATTTAACTAATCTGGTGCATTATTTAAGGACTTTGTTGCATTATTTAAGGGCTCTGCTGCATTATTTAATGAATTTGCTGCATTATATAAGGACTCTGCTGCATTATTTAAGGACTCTGCTGCGGTATTTTAGGACTCTGCTGCATTATATAAGGACTCTGCTGCATTATTTAAGGACTTTGCTGCATTATTTAAGGTCTCTCCTGCAGTATTTAAGGACTCTGCTGCATTATTTAAGGACTTTGTTGCATTATTTAAGGACTCTGCTGCATTATTTAAGGACTCTGCTGCTGTATTTAAGGACTCTGCTGCATTATTTAAGGACTTTGCTGCTTTATTTAAGGACTTTGTTTCATTATTTAAGGACGCTGCTGCAGTATATAAGGACTCTGCTGCATTATTTAAGGATGTTGCTGCATTATTTAAGGACTCTGCTGCATTATTTAATGACTCTGCTGTGGTATTTAAGGACTCTGCTGCATTATTTAAGGACTTTGTTGCATTATTTAAGGACTCTGCTGCATTATTTAAGGACGCTGCTGCTGTATTTAAGGCCTCTGCTGCATTATTTAAGGACTCTGCTGCATTATTTAAGGACTCTACTGCATTATTAAGGACGTTGCTGCATTATTTAAGGACTTTATTGCATTATTTAAGGATTCTGCTGCATTATTTAAGGACTCTGCTGCATTATTTAAGGAGTTTGATGCATTATTTAAGGACTCTGCTGCATTATTTAAGGACTTTGTTGCATTATTTAAGGACGCTGCTGCGGTATTTAAGGTCTCTGCTGCATTATTTAAGGACTTTGCTGCATTATTTAACGATTCGGCTGCATTATTAAGGGCGTTGCTGCATTTTATTTAAGGAATTTGCTGCATTATTTAAGGACTCTGCTGCATTATTTAATGACTCTGCTGCGGTATTTAAGGACTCTGCTGCATCATTTAAGCACTCTGCTGATTTATTTAAGGACTTTGCTGCATTATTTAAGGACTCTGCTGTGGTATTTTAGGACTCTGATGCATTATTTAAATACTTTGATGCATTATTTAAGAACTCTGCTGCAGTATTTAAGGACTCTGCTGCATTATTTAATGTCTTTGATGCATTATTTAAGGACTCTTCTGCATTATTTAAGGACTTTGCTGCATTATTTAAGGACGCTGCTGCGGTATTTAAGGCATCTGCTGCATTATTTAAGGACTTTGCTGCATTATTTAAGGACTCTGCTGCATTATTAAGGACGTTGCTGCATTATTTAAGGACTTTATTGCATTATTTAAGGATTCTGCTGCATTATTTAAGGAATTTCCTGCATTATTTAAGGACTTTGATGCATTATTTAAGAACTCTGCTGCAGTATTTAAGGACTCTGCTGCATTATTTAAGGACTCTGCTGCATTATTTAAGGACGCTGCTGCGGTATTTAAGGCCTCTGCTGCATTATTTAAGGACTTTGCTGCATTATTTAAGGACTCTATTGCATTATTTAAGGATTCTGCTGCATTATTTAAGGAATTTGCTGCATTATTTAAGGACTCTGTTGCATTATTTAAGGACTTTATTGCATTATTTAAGGATTCTGCTGCATTATTTAAGGAATTTGCTGCATTATTTAAGGACTCTGCTAAATTATTTAAGGACTTTGTTGCATTATTTAATGACTCTGCTGCGGTATTTAAGGACTCTGCTGCATTATTTAAGGATTCTGCTGCAGTATCTAAGGACTCTGCTGCATTATTTAAGGACTTTGATGCATTATTTAAGGAGGCTGCTGCAGAATTTAAGGAATCTGCTGCATTATTTAAGGACTTTGTTGCATTATTTAAGGACTATGCTGCATTATTTAAGGACTCTGCTGCATTATTTAAGGACTTTGCTGCATTATTTAAGTACTCTTCTGCATTATTTAAGGAATTTTTTGCATTATTTAAGGACTCTGCTGCATTATTTAAGGACTTTGTTGCATTATTTTAGGACTCTGCTGCATTATTTAAGGACGCTGCTGCAGTATTTAAGGCCTGTGCTGCATTATTTAAGGACTCTGCTGCATTATTTAAGGACTTTGCTGCATTATTTAAGTACTCTGCTGCATTATTTAAGGAATTTTTTGCATTATTTAAGGACTCTGCTGCATTATTTAAGGACTTTGATGCATTATTTAAGGATGCTGCTGCAGAATTTAAGGAATCTGCTGCATTATTTAAGGACTTTGTTCCATTATTTAAGGACTCTGCTGCATTATTTAAGGACTTTGCTGCATTATTTAAGGACTCTGCTGCATTATTTAAGGACTTTGCTGCATTATTTAAGGACTCTGCTGTACTATTAAGGACGTTGCTGCATTAATTAAGGACTCTGCTGCATTATTTAAGGACTTTGCTGCAGTATTTAAGGACTCTGATGCATTTTTTAAGGACTTTGATGCATTATTTAAGGACGCTGCTGCAGAATTTAAGGAGTCTGCTCCATTATTTAAGGACTTTGTTGCATTATTTAAGGACTGTGCTGCATTGTTTAAGGACCCTGCTGCATTATTTAAGGACTTTGTTACATTATTTAAGTACTCTGCTGCATTATTTAAGGACGCTGCAGCAGTATTTAAGGACTCTGCTGCATTATTTAAGGACTTTGCTGCATTATTTAAGGACTCTGCTGCATTATTAAGGACTTTGCTGCATTATTTAAGGACTCTGCTGCAGTATTTAAGGACTCTGCTGCATTATTTAAGGACTTTGATGCATTATTTAAGGACGCTGCTGCAGAATTTAAGGAATCTGCTGCATTATTTAAGGACTTTGCTGCATTATTTAAGGACTCTATTGCATTATTTAAGGATTCTGCTGCATTATTTAAGGAATTTGCTGCATTATTTAAAGACTCTGTTGCATTATTTAAGGACTTTATTGCATTATTTAAGGATTCTGCTGCATTATTTAAGGAATTTGCTGCATTATTTAAGGACTCTGCTAAATTATTTAAGGACTTTGTTGCATTATTTAATGACTCTGCTGCGGTATTTAAGGACTCTGCTGCATTATTTAAGGATTCTGCTGCAGTATCTAAGGACTCTGCTGCATTATTTAAGGACTTTGATGCATTATTTAAGGAGGCTGCTGCAGAATTTAAGGAATCTGCTGCATTATTTAAGGACTTTGTTGCATTATTTAAGGACTATGCTGCATTATTTAAGGACTCTGCTGCATTATTTAAGGACTTTGCTGCATTATTTAAGTACTCTTCTGCATTATTTAAGGAATTTTTTGCATTATTTAAGGACTCTGCTGCATTATTTAAGGACTTTGTTGCATTATTTTAGGACTCTGCTGCATTATTTAAGGATGCTGCTGCAGTATTTAAGGCCTGTGCTGCATTATTTAAGGACTCTGCTGCATTATTTAATGACTCTGCTGCGGTATTTTAGGACTCTGCTGCATTATACAAGCACTCTGCTGCATTATTTAAGGACTTTGCTGCATTATTTAAGGACTCTGCTGCGGTATTTTTGGACTCTGCTGCATTATTTAAGGACTTTGATGCATTATTTAAGGACGCTGCTGCGAAATTTAAGGAATCTGCTGCATTATTTAAGGACTTTGTTGCAGTATTGAAGGACTCTGCTGCATTATTTAATGAATTTGCTGCATTATTTAAGGACTCTGCTGCATTATTTAAGGACTCTGCTGCGGTATTTTAGGACTCTGCTGCGTTACATAAGGACTCTGCTGCATTATTTAAGGACTTTGCTGCATTATTTAAGGTCTCTACTGCAGTATTTAAGGACTCTGCTGCATTATTTCAGGACTTTGTTGCATTATTTAAGGACTCTGCTGCAGTATTTAAGGACTCTGCTGCATTATTTAAGGACTTTGTTGCATTATTTAATGACTCTGCTGCGGTATTTAAGGACTCTGATGCATTATTTAAGGATGCTGCTGCAGAATTTAAGGAATCTGCTGCATTATTTAAGCACTTTGTTGCATTATTTAAGGACTCTGCTGCGGTATTTTCGGACTCTGCTGCATTATTTAAGGACTTTGATGCATTATTTAAGGACGCTGCTGCGAAATTTAACTAATCTGGTGCATTATTTAAGGACTTTGTTGCATTATTTAAGGGCTCTGCTGCATTATTTAATGAATTTGCTGCATTATATAAGGACTCTGCTGCATTATTTAAGGACTCTGCTGCGGTATTTTAGGACTCTGCTGCATTATATAAGGACTCTGCTGCATTATTTAAGGACTTTGCTGCATTATTTAAGGTCTCTCCTGCAGTATTTAAGGACTCTGCTGCATTATTTAAGGACTTTGTTGCATTATTTAAGGACTCTGCTGCATTATTTAAGGACTCTGCTGCTGTATTTAAGGACTCTGCTGCATTATTTAAGGACTTTGCTGCTTTATTTAAGGACTTTGTTTCATTATTTAAGGACGCTGCTGCAGTATTTAAGGACTCTGCTGCATTATTTAAGGATGTTGCTGCATTATTTAAGGACTCTGCTGCATTATTTAATGACTCTGCTGTGGTATTTAAGGACTCTGCTGCATTATTTAAGGACTTTGTTGCATTATTTAAGGACTCTGCTGCATTATTTAAGGACGCTGCTGCAGTATTTAAGGCCTCTGCTGCATTATTTAAGGAATCTGCTGCATTATTTAATGACTCTGCTGCGGTATTTAAGGACTCTGCTGCATCATTTAAGCACTCTGCTCCTTTATTTAAGGACTTTGCTGCATTATTTAAGGACTCTGCTGTGGTATTTTAGGACTCTGCTGCATTATTTAAGGACTTTGATGCATTATTTAAGATCTCTGCTGCAGTATTTAAGGACTCTGCTGCATTATTTAATGTCTTTGATGCATTATTTAAGGACTCTTCTGCATTATTTAAGGACTTTGCTGCATTATTTAAGGACGCTGCTGCGGTATTTAAGGCCTCTGCTGAATTATTTAAGGACTTTGCTGCATTATTTAAGGACTCTGCTGCATTATTAAGGACGTTGCTGCATTATTTAAGGACTTTATTGCATTATTTAAGGATTCTGCTGCATTATTTAAGGAATTTCCTGCATTATTTAAGGACTTTGATGCATTATTTAAGAACTCTGCTGCAGTATTTAAGGACTCTGCTGCATTATTTAATGACTCTTCTGCATTATTTAAGGAATTTGCTGCAATATTTAAGGACTCTGCTGCATTATTTAATGACTCTGCTGCGGTATTTTAGGACTCTGCTGCATTATATAAGCACTCTGCTGCATTATTTAAGGACTTTGCTGCATTATTTAAGGACTCTGCTGCGGTATTTTTGGACTCTGCTGCATTATTTAAGGACTTTGATGCATTATTTAAGGACACTGCTGCGAAATTTAAGGAATCTGCTGCATTATTTAAGGACTTTGTTGCATTATTTAAGGACTCTGCTGCATTATTTAATGAATTTGCTGCATTATTTAAGGACTCTGCTGCATTATTTAAGGACTCTGCTGCAGTATTTAAGGACTCTGCTGCATTATTTTAGGACTCTGCTGCAGTATTTAAGGACTCTGCTGCATTATTTAAGGACTTTGTTGCATTATTTAATGACTCTGCTGCGGTATTTAAGGACTCTGATGCATTATTTAAGGATGCTGCTGCAGAATTTAAGGAATCTGCTGCATTATTTAAGGACTTTGTTGCATTATTTAATCACTCTGCTGCGGTATTTTCGGACTCTGCTGCATTATTTAAGGACTTTGATGCATTATTTAAGGACGCTGCTGCGAAATTTAACTAATCTGGTGCATTATTTAAGGACTTTGTTGCATTATTTAAGGGCTCTGCTGCATTATTTAATGAATTTGCTGCATTATATAAGGACTCTGCTGCATTATTTAAGGACTCTGCTGCGGTATTTTAGGACTCTGCTGCATTATATAAGGACTTTGTTGCATTATTTAAGGACTATGCTGCTGTATTTAAGGACTCTGCTGCATTATTTAAGGACTTTGCTGCTTTATTTAAGGACTTTGTTTCATTATTTAAGGACGCTGCTGCAGTATTTAAGGACTCTGCTGCATTATTTAAGGATGTTGCTGCATTATTTAAGTACTCTTCTGCATTATTTAAGGAATTTTTTGCATTATTTAAGGACTCTGCTGCATTATTTAAGGACTTTGTTGCATTATTTAAGGACTCTGCTGCATTATTTAAGGAATTTTTTGCATTATTTAAGGACTCTGCTGCATTATTTAAGGACTTTGCTGCATTATTTAAGGACTCTGCTGCATTATTAAGGACTTTGCTGCATTATTTAAGGACTCTGCTGCAGTATTTAAGGACTCTGCTGCATTATTTAAGGACTTTGATGCATTATTTAAGGACGCTGCTGCAGAATTTAAGGAATCTGCTGAATTATTTAAGGACTTTGCTGCATTATTTAAGGACTTTATTGCATTATTTAAGGATTCTGCTGCATTATTTAAGGAATTTGCTGCATTATTTAAGGACTCTGCTAAATTATTTAAGGACTTTGTTGCATTATTTAATGACTCTGCTGCGGTATTTAAGGACTCTGCTGCATTATTTAAGGATTCTGCTGCAGTATTTAAGGACTCTGCTGCATTATTTAAGGACTTTGATGCATTATTTAAGGAGGCTGCTGCAGAATTTAAGGAATCTGCTGCATTACTTAAGGACTTTGTTGCATTATTTAAGGACTATGCTGCATTATTTAAGGACTCTGCTGCATTATTTATGGACTTTGCTGCATTATTTAAGTACTCTTCTGCATTATTTAAGGAATTTTTTGCATTATTTAAGGACTCTGCTGCATTATTTAAGGACTTTGTTGCATTATTTAAGGACTTTGATGCATTATTTAAGGACGCTGCTGCAGTATTTAAGGCCTCTGCTGCATTATTTAAGGACTCTGCTGCATTATTTAAGGACTTTGCTGCATTATTTAAGTACTCTGCTGCATTATTTAAGGAATTTTTTGCATTATTTAAGGACTCTGCTGCATTATTTAAGGACTTTGATGCATTATTTAAGGATGCTGCTGCAGAATTTAAGGAATCTGCTGCATTATTTAAGGACTTTGTTGCATTATTTAAGGACTCTGCTGCATTATTTAAGGACTTTGCTGCATTATTTAAGGACTCTGCTGCATTATTTAAGGACTTTGCTGCATTATTTAAGGACTCTGCTGTATTATTAAGGACGTTGCTGCATTAATTAAGGACTCTGCTGCATTATTTAAGGACTTTGCTGCAGTATTTAAGGCCTCTGCTGCATTATTTAAGAACTTTGCTGCATTATTTAAGGACTCTACTGCATTATTAAGGAAGTTGCTGCATTATTTAAGGACTTTATTGCATTATTTAAGGATTCTGCTGCATTATTTAAGGACTCCGCTGCATTATTTAAGGAGTTTGATGCATTATTTAAGGACTCTGCTGCATTATTTAAGGACTTTGTTGCATTATTTAAGGACTCGGCTGCATTATTAAGGGCGTTGCTGCATTTTATTTAAGGAATTTATTGCATTATTTAAGGACTCTGTGCATTATTTAAGGGATTTGCTGCATTATTTAAGGAATCTGCTGCATTATTTAATGACTCTGCTGCGGTATTTAAGGACTCTGCTGCATCATTTAAGCACTCTGCTCCTTTATTTAAGGACTTTGCTGCATTATTTAAGGACTCTGCTGTGGTATTTTAGGACTCTGCTGCATTATTTAAGGACTTTGATGCATTATTTAAGAACTCTGCTGCAGTATTTAAGGACTCTGCTGCATTATTTAATGTCTTTGATGCATTATTTAAGGACTCTTCTGCATTATTTAAGGACTTTGCTGCATTATTTAAGGACGCTGCTGCGGTATTTAAGGCAGCTGCTGCATTATTTAAGGACTTTGCTGCATTATTTAAGGACTCTGCTGCATTATTAAGGACGTTGCTGCATTATTTAAGGACTCTGCTGCAGTATTTAAGGATTCTGCTGCATTATTTAAGGAATTTCCTGCATTATTTAAGGACTTTGATGCATTATTTAAGAACTCTGCTGCAGTATTTAAGGACTCTGCTGCATTATTTAATGACTCTTCTGCATTATTTAAGGAATTTGCTGCAATATTTAAGGACTCTGCTGCATTATTTAATGACTCTGCTGCGGTATTTTAGGACTCTGCTGCATTATATAAGCACTCTGCTGCATTATTTAAGGACTTTGCTGCATTATTTAAGGACTCTGCTGCGGTATTTTTGGACTCTGCTGCATTATTTAAGGACTTTGATGCATTATTTAAGGACGCTGCTGCGAAATTTAAGGAATCTGCTGCATTATTTAAGGACTTTGTTGCAGTATTGAAGGACTCTGCTGCATTATTTAATGAATTTGCTGCATTATTTAAGGACTCTGCTGCATTATTTAAGGACTCTGCTGCGGTATTTTAGGACTCTGCTGCGTTACATAAGGACTCTGCTGCATTATTTAAGGACTTTGCTGCATTATTTAAGGTCTCTACTGCAGTATTTAAGGACTCTGCTGCATTATTTCAGGACTTTGTTGCATTATTTAAGGACTCTGCTGCAGTATTTAAGGACTCTGCTGCATTATTTAAGGACTTTGTTGCATTATTTAATGACTCCGCTGCGGTATTTAAGGACTCTGATGCATTATTTAAGGATGCTGCTGCAGAATTTAAGGAATCTGCTGCATTATTTAAGGACTTTGTTGCATTATTTAAGGACTCTGCTGCGGTATTTTCGGACTCTGCTGCATTATTTAAGGACTTTGATGCATTATTTAAGGACGCTGCTGCGAAATTTAACTAATCTGGTGCATTATTTAAGGACTTTGTTGCATTATTTAAGGGCTCTGCTGCATTATTTAATGAATTTGCTGCATTATATAAGGACTCTGCTGCATTATTTAAGGACTCTGCTGCGGTATTTTAGGACTCTGCTGCATTATATAAGGACTCTGCTGCATTATTTAAGGACTTTGCTGCATTATTTAAGGTCTCTCCTGCAGTATTTAAGGACTCTGCTGCATTATTTAAGGACTTTGTTGCATTATTTAAGGACTCTGCTGCATTATTTAAGGACTCTGCTGCTGTATTTAAGGACTCTGCTGCATTATTTAAGGACTTTGCTGCTTTATTTAAGGACTTTGTTTCATTATTTAAGGACGCTGCTGCAGTATTTAAGGACTCTGCTGCATTATTTAAGGATGTTGCTGCATTATTTAAGGACTCTGCTGCATTATTTAATGACTCTGCTGTGGTATTTAAGGACTCTGCTGCATTATTTAAGGACTTTGTTGCATTATTTAAGGACTCTGCTGCATTATTTAAGGACGCTGCTGCTGTATTTAAGGCCTCTGCTGCATTATTTAAGGACTCTGCTGCATTATTTAAGGACTCTACTGCATTATTAAGGACGTTGCTGCATTATTTAAGGACTTTATTGCATTATTTAAGGATTCTGCTGCATTATTTAAGGACTCTGCTGCATTATTTAAGGAGTTTGATGCATTATTTAAGGACTCTGCTGCATTATTTAAGGACTTTGTTGCATTATTTAAGGACGCTGCTGCGGTATTTAAGGTCTCTGCTGCATTATTTAAGGACTTTGCTGCATTATTTAACGATTCGGCTGCATTATTAAGGGCGTTGCTGCATTTTATTTAAGGAATTTGCTGCATTATTTAAGGACTCTGCTGCATTATTTAATGACTCTGCTGCGGTATTTAAGGACTCTGCTGCATCATTTAAGCACTCTGCTGATTTATTTAAGGACTTTGCTGCATTATTTAAGGACTCTGCTGTGGTATTTTAGGACTCTGATGCATTATTTAAATACTTTGATGCATTATTTAAGAACTCTGCTGCAGTATTTAAGGACTCTGCTGCATTATTTAATGTCTTTGATGCATTATTTAAGGACTCTTCTGCATTATTTAAGGACTTTGCTGCATTATTTAAGGACGCTGCTGCGGTATTTAAGGCATCTGCTGCATTATTTAAGGACTTTGCTGCATTATTTAAGGACTCTGCTGCATTATTAAGGACGTTGCTGCATTATTTAAGGACTTTATTGCATTATTTAAGGATTCTGCTGCATTATTTAAGGAATTTCCTGCATTATTTAAGGACTTTGATGCATTATTTAAGAACTCTGCTGCAGTATTTAAGGACTCTGCTGCATTATTTAAGGACTCTGCTGCATTATTTAAGGACGCTGCTGCGGTATTTAAGGCCTCTGCTGCATTATTTAAGGACTTTGCTGCATTATTTAAGGACTCTATTGCATTATTTAAGGATTCTGCTGCATTATTTAAGGAATTTGCTGCATTATTTAAGGACTCTGTTGCATTATTTAAGGACTTTATTGCATTATTTAAGGATTCTGCTGCATTATTTAAGGAATTTGCTGCATTATTTAAGGACTCTGCTAAATTATTTAAGGACTTTGTTGCATTATTTAATGACTCTGCTGCGGTATTTAAGGACTCTGCTGCATTATTTAAGGATTCTGCTGCAGTATCTAAGGACTCTGCTGCATTATTTAAGGACTTTGATGCATTATTTAAGGAGGCTGCTGCAGAATTTAAGGAATCTGCTGCATTATTTAAGGACTTTGTTGCATTATTTAAGGACTATGCTGCATTATTTAAGGACTCTGCTGCATTATTTAAGGACTTTGCTGCATTATTTAAGTACTCTTCTGCATTATTTAAGGAATTTTTTGCATTATTTAAGGACTCTGCTGCATTATTTAAGGACTTTGTTGCATTATTTTAGGACTCTGCTGCATTATTTAAGGACGCTGCTGCAGTATTTAAGGCCTGTGCTGCATTATTTAAGGACTCTGCTGCATTATTTAAGGACTTTGCTGCATTATTTAAGTACTCTGCTGCATTATTTAAGGAATTTTTTGCATTATTTAAGGACTCTGCTGCATTATTTAAGGACTTTGATGCATTATTTAAGGATGCTGCTGCAGAATTTAAGGAATCTGCTGCATTATTTAAGGACTTTGTTCCATTATTTAAGGACTCTGCTGCATTATTTAAGGACTTTGCTGCATTATTTAAGGACTCTGCTGCATTATTTAAGGACTTTGCTGCATTATTTAAGGACTCTGCTGTACTATTAAGGACGTTGCTGCATTAATTAAGGACTCTGCTGCATTATTTAAGGACTTTGCTGCAGTATTTAAGGACTCTGATGCATTTTTTAAGGACTTTGATGCATTATTTAAGGACGCTGCTGCAGAATTTAAGGAGTCTGCTCCATTATTTAAGGACTTTGTTGCATTATTTAAGGACTGTGCTGCATTGTTTAAGGACCCTGCTGCATTATTTACGGACTTTGTTACATTATTTAAGTACTCTGCTGCATTATTTAAGGACGCTGCAGCAGTATTTAAGGACTCTGCTGCATTATTTAAGGACTTTGCTGCATTATTTAAGGACTCTGCTGCATTATTAAGGACTTTGCTGCATTATTTAAGGACTCTGCTGCAGTATTTAAGGACTCTGCTGCATTATTTAAGGACTTTGATGCATTATTTAGGGACGCTGCTGCATAATTTAAGGAATCTGCTGCATTATTTAAGGACTTTGCTGCATTATTTAAGGACTTTATTGCATTATTTAAGGATTCTGCTGCATTATTTAAGGAATTTGCTGCATTATTTAAGGACTCTGCTAAATTATTTAAGGACTTTGTTGCATTATTTAATGACTCTGCTGCGGTTTTTAAGGACTCTGCTGCATTATTTAAGGATTCTGCTGCAGTATCTAAGGACTCTGCTGCATTATTTAAGGACTTTGATGCATTATTTAAGGAGGCTGCTGCAGAATTTAAGGAATCTGCTGCATTATTTAAGGACTTTGTTGCATTATTTAAGGACTATGCTGCATTATTTAAGGACTCTGCTGCATTATTTAAGGACTTTGCTGCATTATTTAAGTTCTCTTCTGCATTATTTAAGGAATTTTTTGCATTATTTAAGGACTCTGCTGCATTATTTAAGGACTTTGTTGCATTATTTAAGGACTCTGCTGCATTATTTAAGGACGCTGCTGCAGTATTTAAGGCCTGTGCTGCATTATTTAAGGACTCTGCTGCATTATTTAAGGACTTTGCTGCATTATTTAAGTACTCTTCTGCATTATTTAAGGAATTTTTTGCATTATTTAAGGACTCTGCTGCATTATTTAAGGACTTTGTTGCATTATTTAAGGACTCTGCTGCATTATTTAAGGACGCTGCTGCAGTATTTAAGGCCTGTGCTGCATTATTTAAGGACTCTGCTGCATTATTTAAGGACTTTGCTGCATTATTTAAGTACTCTGCTGCATTATTTAAGGAATTTTTTGCATTATTTAAGGACTCTGCTGCATTATTTAAGGACTTTGATGCATTATTTAAGGATGCTGCTGCAGAATTTAAGGAATCTGCTGCATTATTTAAGGACTTTGTTCCATTATTTAAGGACTCTGCTGCATTATTTAAGGACTTTGCTGCATTATTTAAGGACTCTGCTGCATTATTTAAGGACTTTGCTGCATTATTTAAGGACTCTGCTGTATTATTAAGGACGTTGCTGCATTAATTAAGGACTCTGCTGCATTATTTAAGGACTTTGCTGCAGTATTTAAGGACTCTGATGCATTTTTTAAGGACTTTGATGCATTATTTAAGGACGCTGCTGCAGAATTTAAGGAGTCTGCTCCATTATTTAAGGACTTTGTTGCATTATTTAAGGACTGTGCTGCATTGTTTAAGGACCCTGCTGCATTATTTAAGGACTTTGTTACATTATTTAAGTACTCTGCTGCATTATTTAAGGACGCTGCAGCAGTATTTAAGGACTCTGCTGCATTATTTAAGGACTTTGCTGCATTATTTAAGGACTCTGCTGCATTATTAAGGACTTTGCTGCATTATTTAAGGACTCTGCTGCAGTATTTAAGGACTCTGCTGCATTATTTAAGGACTTTGATGCATTATTTAAGGACGCTGCTGCAGAATTTAAGGAATCTGCTGCATTATTTAAGGACTTTGCTGCATTATTTAAGGACTCTATTGCATTATTTAAGGATTCTGCTGCATTATTTAAGGAATTTGCTGCATTATTTAAAGACTCTGTTGCATTATTTAAGGACTTTATTGCATTATTTAAGGATTCTGCTGCATTATTTAAGGAATTTGCTGCATTATTTAAGGACTCTGCTAAATTATTTAAGGACTTTGTTGCATTATTTAATGACTCTGCTGCGGTATTTAAGGACTCTGCTGCATTATTTAAGGATTCTGCTGCAGTATCTAAGGACTCTGCTGCATTATTTAAGGACTTTGATGCATTATTTAAGGAGGCTGCTGCAGAATTTAAGGAATCTGCTGCATTATTTAAGGACTTTGTTGCATTATTTAAGGACTATGCTGCATTATTTAAGGACTCTGCTGCATTATTTAAGGACTTTGCTGCATTATTTAAGTACTCTTCTGCATTATTTAAGGAATTTTTTGCATTATTTAAGGACTCTGCTGCATTATTTAAGGACTTTGTTGCATTATTTTAGGACTCTGCTGCATTATTTAAGGACGCTGCTGCAGTATTTAAGGCCTGTGCTGCATTATTTAAGGACTCTGCTGCATTATTTAAGGACTTTGCTGCATTATTTAAGTACTCTGCTGCATTATTTAAGGAATTTTTTGCATTATTTAAGGACTCTGCTGCATTATTTAAGGACTTTGATGCATTATTTAAGGATGCTGCTGCAGAATTTAAGGAATCTGCTGCATTATTTAAGGACTTTGTTCCATTATTTAAGGACTCTGCTGCATTATTTAAGGACTTTGCTGCATTATTTAAGGACTCTGCTGCATTATTTAAGGACTTTGCTGCATTATTTAAGGACTCTGCTGTATTATTAAGGACGTTGCTGCATTAATTAAGGACTCTGCTGCATTATTTAAGGACTTTGCTGCAGTATTTAAGGACTCTGATGCATTTTTTAAGGACTTTGATGCATTATTTAAGGACGCTGCTGCAGAATTTAAGGAGTCTGCTCCATTATTTAAGGACTTTGTTGCATTATTTAAGGACTGTGCTGCATTGTTTAAGGACCCTGCTGCATTATTTACGGACTTTGTTACATTATTTAAGTACTCTGCTGCATTATTTAAGGACGCTGCAGCAGTATTTAAGGACTCTGCTGCATTATTTAAGGACTTTGCTGCATTATTTAAGGACTCTGCTGCATTATTAAGGACTTTGCTGCATTATTTAAGGACTCTGCTGCAGTATTTAAGGACTCTGCTGCATTATTTAAGGACTTTGATGCATTATTTAGGGACGCTGCTGCATAATTTAAGGAATCTGCTGCATTATTTAAGGACTTTGCTGCATTATTTAAGGACTTTATTGCATTATTTAAGGATTCTGCTGCATTATTTAAGGAATTTGCTGCATTATTTAAGGACTCTGCTAAATTATTTAAGGACTTTGTTGCATTATTTAATGACTCTGCTGCGGTTTTTAAGGACTCTGCTGCATTATTTAAGGATTCTGCTGCAGTATCTAAGGACTCTGCTGCATTATTTAAGGACTTTGATGCATTATTTAAGGAGGCTGCTGCAGAATTTAAGGAATCTGCTGCATTATTTAAGGACTTTGTTGCATTATTTAAGGACTATGCTGCATTATTTAAGGACTCTGCTGCATTATTTAAGGACTTTGCTGCATTATTTAAGTTCTCTTCTGCATTATTTAAGGAATTTTTTGCATTATTTAAGGACTCTGCTGCATTATTTAAGGACTTTGTTGCATTATTTAAGGACTCTGCTGCATTATTTAAGGACGCTGCTGCAGTATTTAAGGCCTGTGCTGCATTATTTAAGGACTCTGCTGCATTATTTAAGGACTTTGCTGCATTATTTAAGTACTCTTCTGCATTATTTAAGGAATTTTTTGCATTATTTAAGGACTCTGCTGCATTATTTAAGGACTTTGTTGCATTATTTAAGGACTCTGCTGCATTATTTAAGGACGCTGCTGCAGTATTTAAGGCCTGTGCTGCATTATTTTAGGACTCTGCTGCATTATTTAAGGACTTTGCTGCATTATTTAAGTACTCTGCTGCATTATTTAAGGAATTTTTTGCATTATTTAAGGACTCTGCTGCATTATTTAAGGACTTTGATGCATTATTTAAGGATGCTGCTGCAGAATTTAAGGAATCTGCTGCATTATTTAAGGACTTTGTTCCATTATTTAAGGACTCTGCTGCATTATTTAAGGACTTTGCTGCATTATTTAAGGACTCTGCTGCATTATTTAAGGACTTTGCTGCATTATTTAAGGACTCTGCTGTATTATTAAGGACGTTGCTGCATTAATTAAGGACTCTGCTGCATTATTTAAGGACTTTGCTGCAGTATTTAAGGACTCTGATGCATTTTTTAAGGACTTTGATGCATTATTTAAGGACGCTGCTGCAGAATTTAAGGAGTCTGCTCCATTATTTAAGGACTTTGTTGCATTATTTAAGGACTGTGCTGCATTGTTTAAGGACCCTGCTGCATTATTTAAGGACTTTGTTACATTATTTAAGTACTCTGCTGCATTATTTAAGGACGCTGCAGCAGTATTTAAGGACTCTGCTGCATTATTTAAGGACTTTGCTGCATTATTTAAGGACTCTGCTGCATTATTAAGGACTTTGCTGCATTATTTAAGGACTCTGCTGCAGTATTTAAGGACTCTGCTGCATTATTTAAGGACTTTGATGCATTATTTAAGGACGCTGCTGCAGAATTTAAGGAATCTGCTGCATTATTTAAGGACTTTGCTGCATTATTTAAGGACTTTATTGCATTATTTAAGGATTCTGCTGCATTATTTAAGGAATTTGCTGCATTATTTAAGGACTCTGCTAAATTATTTAAGGACTTTGTTGCATTATTTAATGACTCTGCTGCGGTATTTTAGGACTCTGCTGCATTATTTAAGGATTCTGCTGCAGTATTTAAGGACTCTGCTGCATTATTTAAGGACTTTGATGCATTATTTAAGGAGGCTGCTGCAGAATTTAAGGAATCTGCTGCATTACTTAAGGACTTTGTTGCATTATTTAAGGACTATGCTGCATTATTTAAGGACTCTGCTGCATTATTTATGGACTTTGCTGCATTATTTAAGTACTCTTCTGCATTATTTAAGGAATTTTTTGCATTATTTAAGGACTCTGCTGCATTATTTAAGGACTTTGTTGCATTATTTAAGGACTTTGATGCATTATTTAAGGACGCTGCTGCAGTATTTAAGGCCTCTGCTGCATTATTTAAGGACTCTGCTGCATTATTTAAGGACTTTGCTGCATTATTTAAGTACTCTGCTGCATTATTTAAGGAATTTTTTGCATTATTTAAGGACTCTGCTGCATTATTTAAGGACTTTGCTGCATTATTTAAGTACTCTTCTGCATTATTTAAGGAATTTTTTGCATTATTTAAGGACTCTGCTGCATTATTTAAGGACTTTGTTGCATTATTTAAGGACTCTGCTGCATTATTTAAGGACGCTGCTGCAGTATTTAAGGCCTGTGCTGCATTATTTAAGGACTCTGCTGCATTATTTAAGGACTTTGCTGCATTATTTAAGTACTCTGCTGCATTATTTAAGGAATTTTTTGCATTATTTAAGGACTCTGCTGCATTATTTAAGGACTTTGATGCATTATTTAACGATGCTGCTGCAGAATTTAAGGAATCTGCTGCATTATTTAAGGACTTTGTTCCATTATTTAAGGACTCTGCTGCATTATTTAAGGACTTTGCTGCATTATTTAAGGACTCTGCTGCATTATTTAAGGACTTTGCTGCATTATTTAAGGACTCTGCTGTATTATTAAGGACGTTGCTGCATTAATTAAGGACTCTGCTGCATTATTTAAGGACTTTGCTGCAGTATTTAAGGACTCTGATGCATTTTTTAAGGACTTTGATGCATTATTTAAGGACGCTGCTGCAGAATTTAAGGAGTCTGCTCCATTATTTAAGGACTTTGTTGCATTATTTAAGGACTGTGCTGCATTGTTTAAGGACCCTGCTGCATTATTTACGGACTTTGTTACATTATTTAAGTACTCTGCTGCATTATTTAAGGACGCTGCAGCAGTATTTAAGGACTCTGCTGCATTATTTAAGGACTTTGCTGCATTATTTAAGGACTCTGCTGCATTATTAAGGACTTTGCTGCATTATTTAAGGACTCTGCTGCAGTATTTAAGGACTCTGCTGCATTATTTAAGGACGCTGCAGCAGTATTTAAGGACTCTGCTGCATTATTTAAGGACTTTGCTGCATTATTTAAGGACTCTGCTGCATTATTAAGGACTTTGCTGCATTATTTAAGGACTTTGATGCATTATTTAGGGACGCTGCTGCATAATTTAAGGAATCTGCTGCATTATTTAAGGACTTTGCTGCATTATTTAAGGACTTTATTGCATTATTTAAGGATTCTGCTGCATTATTTAAGGAATGTGCTGCATTATTTAAGGACTCTGCTAAATTATTTAAGGACTTTGTTGCATTATTTAATGACTCTGCTGCGGTTTTTAAGGACTCTGCTGCATTATTTAAGGATTCTGCTGCAGTATCTAAGGACTCTGCTGCATTATTTAAGGACTTTGATGCATTATTTAAGGAGGCTGCTGCAGAATTTAAGGAATCTGCTGCATTATTTAAGGACTTTGTTGCATTATTTAAGGACTCTTCTGCATTATTTAAGGACTTTGCTGCATTATTTAAGGACGCTGCTGCGGTATTTAAGGCCGCTGCTGCATTATTTAAGGACTTTGCTGCATTATTTAAGGACTCTGCTGCATTATTAAGGACGTTGCTGCATTATTTAAGGACTCTGCTGCAGTATTTAAGGATTCTGCTGCATTATTTAAGGAATTTCCTGCATTATTTAAGGACTTTGATGCATTATTTAAGAACTCTGCTGCAGTATTTAAGGACTCTGCTGCATTATTTAATGACTCTTCTGCATTATTTAAGGAATTTGCTGCAATATTTAAGGACTCTGCTGCATTATTTAATGACTCTGCTGCGGTATTTTAGGACTCTGCTGCATTATATAAGCACTCTGCTGCATTATTTAAGGACTTTGCTGCATTATTTAAGGACTCTGCTGCGGTATTTTTGGACTCTGCTGCATTATTTAAGGACTTTGATGCATTATTTAAGGACGCTGCTGCGAAATTTAAGGAATCTGCTGCATTATTTAAGGACTTTGTTGCAGTATTGAAGGACTCTGCTGCATTATTTAATGAATTTGCTGCATTATTTAAGGACTCTGCTGCATTATTTAAGGACTCTGCTGCGGTATTTTAGGACTCTGCTGCGTTACATAAGGACTCTGCTGCATTATTTAAGGACTTTGCTGCATTATTTAAGGTCTCTACTGCAGTATTTAAGGACTCTGCTGCATTATTTCAGGACTTTGTTGCATTATTTAAGGACTCTGCTGCAGTATTTAAGGACTCTGCTGCATTATTTAAGGACTTTGTTGCATTATTTAATGACTCTGCTGCGGTATTTAAGGACTCTGATGCATTATTTAAGGATGCTGCTGCAGAATTTAAGGAATCTGCTGCATTATTTAAGGACTTTGTTGCATTATTTAAGGACTCTGCTGCGGTATTTTCGGACTCTGCTGCATTATTTAAGGACTTTGATGCATTATTTAAGGACGCTGCTGCGAAATTTAACTAATCTGGTGCATTATTTAAGGACTTTGTTGCATTATTTAAGGGCTCTGCTGCATTATTTAATGAATTTGCTGCATTATATAAGGACTCTGCTGCATTATTTAAGGACTCTGCTGCGGTATTTTAGGACTCTGCTGCATTATATAAGGACTCTGCTGCATTATTTAAGGACTTTGCTGCATTATTTAAGGTCTCTCCTGCAGTATTTAAGGACTCTGCTGCATTATTTAAGGACTTTGTTGCATTATTTAAGGACTCTGCTGCATTATTTAAGGACTCTGCTGCTGTATTTAAGGACTCTGCTGCATTATTTAAGGACTTTGCTGCTTTATTTAAGGACTTTGTTTCATTATTTAAGGACGCTGCTGCAGTATTTAAGGACTCTGCTGCATTATTTAAGGATGTTGCTGCATTATTTAAGGACTCTGCTGCATTATTTAATGACTCTGCTGTGGTATTTAAGGACTCTGCTGCATTATTTAAGGACTTTGTTGCATTATTTAAGGACTCTGCTGCATTATTTAAGGACGCTGCTGCAGTATTTAAGGCCTCTGCTGCATTATTTAAGGACTCTGCTGCATTATTTAAGGACTCTACTGCATTATTAAGGACGTTGCTGCATTATTTAAGGACTTTATTGCATTATTTAAGGATTCTGCTGCATTATTTAAGGACTCTGCTGCATTATTTAAGGAGTTTGATGCATTATTTAATGTCTTTGATGCATTATTTAAGGACTCTTCTGCATTATTTAAGGACTTTGCTGCATTATTTAAGGACGCTGCTGCGGTATTTAAGGCCGCTGCTGCATTATTTAAGGACTTTGCTGCATTATTTAAGGACTCTGCTGCATTATTAAGGACGTTGCTGCATTATTTAAGGACTCTGCTGCAGTATTTAAGGATTCTGCTGCATTTTTTAAGGAATTTCCTGCATTATTTAAGGACTTTGATGCATTATTTAAGAACTCTGCTGCAGTATTTAAGGACTCTGCTGCATTATTTAATGACTCTTCTGCATTATTTAAGGAATTTGCTGCAATATTTAAGGACTCTGCTGCATTATTTAATGACTCTGCTGCGGTATTTTAGGACTCTGCTGCATTATATAAGCACTCTGCTGCATTATTTAAGGACTTTGCTGCATTATTTAAGGACTCTGCTGCGGTATTTTTGGACTCTGCTGCATTATTTAAGGACTTTGATGCATTATTTAAGGACGCTGCTGCGAAATTTAAGGAATCTGCTGCATTATTTAAGGACTTTGTTGCAGTATTGAAGGACTCTGCTGCATTATTTAATGAATTTGCTGCATTATTTAAGGACTCTGCTGCATTATTTAAGGACTCTGCTGCGGTATTTTAGGACTCTGCTGCGTTACATAAGGACTCTGCTGCATTATTTAAGGACTTTGCTGCATTATTTAAGGTCTCTACTGCAGTATTTAAGGACTCTTCTGCATTATTTCAGGACTTTGTTGCATTATTTAAGGACTCTGCTGCAGTATTTAAGGACTCTGCTGCATTATTTAAGGACTTTGTTGCATTATTTAATGACTCCGCTGCGGTATTTAAGGACTCTGATGCATTATTTAAGGATGCTGCTGCAGAATTTAAGGAATCTGCTGCATTATTTAAGGACTTTGTTGCATTATTTAAGGACAATGCTGCGGTATTTTCGGACTCTGCTGCATTATTTAAGGACTTTGATGCATTATTTAAGGACGCTGCTGCGAAATTTAACTAATCTGGTGCATTATTTAAGGACTTTGTTGCATTATTTAAGGACTTTGTTGCATTATTTAAGGACTCTGCTGCATTATTTAAGGACTCTGCTGCTGTATTTAAGGACTCTGCTGCATTATTTAAGGACTTTGCTGCTTTATTTAAGGACTTTGTTTCATTATTTAAGGACGCTGCTGCAGTATTTAAGGACTCTGCTGCATTATTTAAGGATGTTGCTGCATTATTTAAGGACTCTGCTGCATTATTTAATGACTCTGCTGTGGTATTTAAGGACTCTGCTGCATTATTTAAGGACTTTGTTGCATTATTTAAGGACTCTGCTGCATTATTTAAGGACGCTGCTGCAGTATTTAAGGCCTCTGCTGCATTATTTAAGGACTCTGCTGCATTATTTAAGGACTCTACTGCATTATTAAGGACGTTGCTGCATTATTTAAGGACTTTATTGCATTATTTAAGGATTCTGCTGCATTATTTAAGGACTCTGCTGCATTATTTAAGGAGTTTGATGCATTATTTAAGGACTCTGCTGCATTATTTAAGGACTTTGTTGCATTATTTAAGGACGCTGCTGCGGTATTTAAGGTCTCTGCTGCATTATTTAAGGACTTTGCTGCATTATTTAACGATTCGGCTGCATTATTAAGGGCGTTGCTGCATTTTATTTAAGGAATTTGCTGCATTATTTAAGGACTCTGCTGCATTATTTAATGACTCTGCTGCGGTATTTAAGGACTCTGCTGCATCATTTAAGCACTCTGCTGATTTATTTAAGGACTTTGCTGCATTATTTAAGGACTCTGCTGTGGTATTTTAGGACTCTGATGCATTATTTAAATACTTTGATGCATTATTTAAGAACTCTGCTGCAGTATTTAAGGACTCTGCTGCATTATTTAATGTCTTTGATGCATTATTTAAGGACTCTTCTGCATTATTTAAGGACTTTGCTGCATTATTTAAGGACGCTGCTGCGGTATTTAAGGCATCTGCTGCATTATTTAAGGACTTTGCTGCATTATTTAAGGACTCTGCTGCATTATTAAGGACGTTGCTGCATTATTTAAGGACTTTATTGCATTATTTAAGGATTCTGCTGCATTATTTAAGGAATTTCCTGCATTATTTAAGGACTTTGATGCATTATTTAAGAACTCTGCTGCAGTATTTAAGGACTCTGCTGCATTATTTAAGGACTCTGCTGCATTATTTAAGGACGCTGCTGCGGTATTTAAGGCCTCTGCTGCATTATTTAAGGACTTTGCTGCATTATTTAAGGACTCTATTGCATTATTTAAGGATTCTGCTGCATTATTTAAGGAATTTGCTGCATTATTTAAGGACTCTGTTGCATTATTTAAGGACTTTATTGCATTATTTAAGGATTCTGCTGCATTATTTAAGGAATTTGCTGCATTATTTAAGGACTCTGCTAAATTATTTAAGGACTTTGTTGCATTATTTAATGACTCTGCTGCGGTATTTAAGGACTCTGCTGCATTATTTAAGGATTCTGCTGCAGTATCTAAGGACTCTGCTGCATTATTTAAGGACTTTGATGCATTATTTAAGGAGGCTGCTGCAGAATTTAAGGAATCTGCTGCATTATTTAAGGACTTTGTTGCATTATTTAAGGACTATGCTGCATTATTTAAGGACTCTGCTGCATTATTTAAGGACTTTGCTGCATTATTTAAGTACTCTTCTGCATTATTTAAGGAATTTTTTGCATTATTTAAGGACTCTGCTGCATTATTTAAGGACTTTGTTGCATTATTTTAGGACTCTGCTGCATTATTTAAGGACGCTGCTGCAGTATTTAAGGCCTGTGCTGCATTATTTAAGGACTCTGCTGCATTATTTAAGGACTTTGCTGCATTATTTAAGTACTCTGCTGCATTATTTAAGGAATTTTTTGCATTATTTAAGGACTCTGCTGCATTATTTAAGGACTTTGATGCATTATTTAAGGATGCTGCTGCAGAATTTAAGGAATCTGCTGCATTATTTAAGGACTTTGTTCCATTATTTAAGGACTCTGCTGCATTATTTAAGGACTTTGCTGCATTATTTAAGGACTCTGCTGCATTATTTAAGGACTTTGCTGCATTATTTAAGGACTCTGCTGTATTATTAAGGACGTTGCTGCATTAATTAAGGACTCTGCTGCATTATTTAAGGACTTTGCTGCAGTATTTAAGGACTCTGATGCATTTTTTAAGGACTTTGATGCATTATTTAAGGACGCTGCTGCAGAATTTAAGGAGTCTGCTCCATTATTTAAGGACTTTGTTGCATTATTTAAGGACTGTGCTGCATTGTTTAAGGACCCTGCTGCATTATTTACGGACTTTGTTACATTATTTAAGTACTCTGCTGCATTATTTAAGGACGCTGCAGCAGTATTTAAGGACTCTGCTGCATTATTTAAGGACTTTGCTGCATTATTTAAGGACTCTGCTGCATTATTAAGGACTTTGCTGCATTATTTAAGGACTCTGCTGCAGTATTTAAGGACTCTGCTGCATTATTTAAGGACTTTGATGCATTATTTAGGGACGCTGCTGCATAATTTAAGGAATCTGCTGCATTATTTAAGGACTTTGCTGCATTATTTAAGGACTTTATTGCATTATTTAAGGATTCTGCTGCATTATTTAAGGAATTTGCTGCATTATTTAAGGACTCTGCTAAATTATTTAAGGACTTTGTTGCATTATTTAATGACTCTGCTGCGGTTTTTAAGGACTCTGCTGCATTATTTAAGGATTCTGCTGCAGTATCTAAGGACTCTGCTGCATTATTTAAGGACTTTGATGCATTATTTAAGGAGGCTGCTGCAGAATTTAAGGAATCTGCTGCATTATTTAAGGACTTTGTTGCATTATTTAAGGACTATGCTGCATTATTTAAGGACTCTGCTGCATTATTTAAGGACTTTGCTGCATTATTTAAGTTCTCTTCTGCATTATTTAAGGAATTTTTTGCATTATTTAAGGACTCTGCTGCATTATTTAAGGACTTTGTTGCATTATTTAAGGACTCTGCTGCATTATTTAAGGACGCTGCTGCAGTATTTAAGGCCTGTGCTGCATTATTTAAGGACTCTGCTGCATTATTTAAGGACTTTGCTGCATTATTTAAGTACTCTTCTGCATTATTTAAGGAATTTTTTGCATTATTTAAGGACTCTGCTGCATTATTTAAGGACTTTGTTGCATTATTTAAGGACTCTGCTGCATTATTTAAGGACGCTGCTGCAGTATTTAAGGCCTGTGCTGCATTATTTAAGGACTCTGCTGCATTATTTAAGGACTTTGCTGCATTATTTAAGTACTCTGCTGCATTATTTAAGGAATTTTTTGCATTATTTAAGGACTCTGCTGCATTATTTAAGGACTTTGATGCATTATTTAAGGATGCTGCTGCAGAATTTAAGGAATCTGCTGCATTATTTAAGGACTTTGTTCCATTATTTAAGGACTCTGCTGCATTATTTAAGGACTTTGCTGCATTATTTAAGGACTCTGCTGCATTATTTAAGGACTTTGCTGCATTATTTAAGGACTCTGCTGTATTATTAAGGACGTTGCTGCATTAATTAAGGACTCTGCTGCATTATTTAAGGACTTTGCTGCAGTATTTAAGGACTCTGATGCATTTTTTAAGGACTTTGATGCATTATTTAAGGACGCTGCTGCAGAATTTAAGGAGTCTGCTCCATTATTTAAGGACTTTGTTGCATTATTTAAGGACTGTGCTGCATTGTTTAAGGACCCTGCTGCATTATTTAAGGACTTTGTTACATTATTTAAGTACTCTGCTGCATTATTTAAGGACGCTGCAGCAGTATTTAAGGACTCTGCTGCATTATTTAAGGACTTTGCTGCATTATTTAAGGACTCTGCTGCATTATTAAGGACTTTGCTGCATTATTTAAGGACTCTGCTGCAGTATTTAAGGACTCTGCTGCATTATTTAAGGACTTTGATGCATTATTTAAGGACGCTGCTGCAGAATTTAAGGAATCTGCTGCATTATTTAAGGACTTTGCTGCATTATTTAAGGACTTTATTGCATTATTTAAGGATTCTGCTGCATTATTTAAGGAATTTGCTGCATTATTTAAGGACTCTGCTAAATTATTTAAGGACTTTGTTGCATTATTTAATGACTCTGCTGCGGTATTTTAGGACTCTGCTGCATTATTTAAGGATTCTGCTGCAGTATTTAAGGACTCTGCTGCATTATTTAAGGACTTTGATGCATTATTTAAGGAGGCTGCTGCAGAATTTAAGGAATCTGCTGCATTACTTAAGGACTTTGTTGCATTATTTAAGGACTATGCTGCATTATTTAAGGACTCTGCTGCATTATTTATGGACTTTGCTGCATTATTTAAGTACTCTTCTGCATTATTTAAGGAATTTTTTGCATTATTTAAGGACTCTGCTGCATTATTTAAGGACTTTGTTGCATTATTTAAGGACTTTGATGCATTATTTAAGGACGCTGCTGCAGTATTTAAGGCCTCTGCTGCATTATTTAAGGACTCTGCTGCATTATTTAAGGACTTTGCTGCATTATTTAAGTACTCTGCTGCATTATTTAAGGAATTTTTTGCATTATTTAAGGACTCTGCTGCATTATTTAAGGACTTTGCTGCATTATTTAAGTACTCTTCTGCATTATTTAAGGAATTTTTTGCATTATTTAAGGACTCTGCTGCATTATTTAAGGACTTTGTTGCATTATTTAAGGACTCTGCTGCATTATTTAAGGACGCTGCTGCAGTATTTAAGGCCTGTGCTGCATTATTTAAGGACTCTGCTGCATTATTTAAGGACTTTGCTGCATTATTTAAGTACTCTGCTGCATTATTTAAGGAATTTTTTGCATTATTTAAGGACTCTGCTGCATTATTTAAGGACTTTGATGCATTATTTAAGGATGCTGCTGCAGAATTTAAGGAATCTGCTGCATTATTTAAGGACTTTGTTCCATTATTTAAGGACTCTGCTGCATTATTTAAGGACTTTGCTGCATTATTTAAGGACTCTGCTGCATTATTTAAGGACTTTGCTGCATTATTTAAGGACTCTGCTGTATTATTAAGGACGTTGCTGCATTAATTAAGGACTCTGCTGCATTATTTAAGGACTTTGCTGCAGTATTTAAGGACTCTGATGCATTTTTTAAGGACTTTGATGCATTATTTAAGGACGCTGCTGCAGAATTTAAGGAGTCTGCTCCATTATTTAAGGACTTTGTTGCATTATTTAAGGACTGTGCTGCATTGTTTAAGGACCCTGCTGCATTATTTACGGACTTTGTTACATTATTTAAGTACTCTGCTGCATTATTTAAGGACGCTGCAGCAGTATTTAAGGACTCTGCTGCATTATTTAAGGACTTTGCTGCATTATTTAAGGACTCTGCTGCATTATTAAGGACTTTGCTGCATTATTTAAGGACTCTGCTGCAGTATTTAAGGACTCTGCTGCATTATTTAAGGACTTTGATGCATTATTTAGGGACGCTGCTGCATAATTTAAGGAATCTGCTGCATTATTTAAGGACTTTGCTGCATTATTTAAGGACTTTATTGCATTATTTAAGGATTCTGCTGCATTATTTAAGGAATTTGCTGCATTATTTAAGGACTCTGCTAAATTATTTAAGGACTTTGTTGCATTATTTAATGACTCTGCTGCGGTTTTTAAGGACTCTGCTGCATTATTTAAGGATTCTGCTGCAGTATCTAAGGACTCTGCTGCATTATTTAAGGACTTTGATGCATTATTTAAGGAGGCTGCTGCAGAATTTAAGGAATCTGCTGCATTATTTAAGGACTTTGTTGCATTATTTAAGGACTCTTCTGCATTATTTAAGGACTTTGCTGCATTATTTAAGGACGCTGCTGCGGTATTTAAGGCCGCTGCTGCATTATTTAAGGACTTTGCTGCATTATTTAAGGACTCTGCTGCATTATTAAGGACGTTGCTGCATTATTTAAGGACTCTGCTGCAGTATTTAAGGATTCTGCTGCATTATTTAAGGAATTTCCTGCATTATTTAAGGACTTTGATGCATTATTTAAGAACTCTGCTGCAGTATTTAAGGACTCTGCTGCATTATTTAATGACTCTTCTGCATTATTTAAGGAATTTGCTGCAATATTTAAGGACTCTGCTGCATTATTTAATGACTCTGCTGCGGTATTTTAGGACTCTGCTGCATTATATAAGCACTCTGCTGCATTATTTAAGGACTTTGCTGCATTATTTAAGGACTCTGCTGCGGTATTTTTGGACTCTGCTGCATTATTTAAGGACTTTGATGCATTATTTAAGGACGCTGCTGCGAAATTTAAGGAATCTGCTGCATTATTTAAGGACTTTGTTGCAGTATTGAAGGACTCTGCTGCATTATTTAATGAATTTGCTGCATTATTTAAGGACTCTGCTGCATTATTTAAGGACTCTGCTGCATTATTTCAGGACTTTGTTGCATTATTTAAGGACTCTGCTGCAGTATTTAAGGACTCTGCTGCATTATTTAAGGACTTTGTTGCATTATTTAATGACTCTGCTGCGGTATTTAAGGACTCTGATGCATTATTTAAGGATGCTGCTGCAGAATTTAAGGAATCTGCTGCATTATTTAAGGACTTTGTTGCATTATTTAAGGACTCTGCTGCGGTATTTTCGGACTCTGCTGCATTATTTAAGGACTTTGATGCATTATTTAAGGACGCTGCTGCGAAATTTAACTAATCTGGTGCATTATTTAAGGACTTTGTTGCATTATTTAAGGGCTCTGCTGCATTATTTAATGAATTTGCTGCATTATATAAGGACTCTGCTGCATTATTTAAGGACTCTGCTGCGGTATTTTAGGACTCTGCTGCATTATATAAGGACTCTGCTGCATTATTTAAGGACTTTGCTGCATTATTTAAGGTCTCTCCTGCAGTATTTAAGGACTCTGCTGCATTATTTAAGGACTTTGTTGCATTATTTAAGGACTCTGCTGCATTATTTAAGGACTCTGCTGCTGTATTTAAGGACTCTGCTGCATTATTTAAGGACTTTGCTGCTTTATTTAAGGACTTTGTTTCATTATTTAAGGACGCTGCTGCAGTATTTAAGGACTCTGCTGCATTATTTAAGGATGTTGCTGCATTATTTAAGGACTCTGCTGCATTATTTAATGACTCTGCTGTGGTATTTAAGGACTCTGCTGCATTATTTAAGGACTTTGTTGCATTATTTAAGGACTCTGCTGCATTATTTAAGGACGCTGCTGCAGTATTTAAGGCCTCTGCTGCATTATTTAAGGACTCTGCTGCATTATTTAAGGACTCTACTGCATTATTAAGGACGTTGCTGCATTATTTAAGGACTTTATTGCATTATTTAAGGATTCTGCTGCATTATTTAAGGACTCTGCTGCATTATTTAAGGAGTTTGATGCATTATTTAAGGACTCTGCTGCATTATTTAAGGACTTTGTTGCATTATTTAAGGACGCTGCTGCGGTATTTAAGGACTCTGCTGCATTATTTAAGGACTTTGCTGCATTATTTAACGATTCGGCTGCATTATTAAGGGCGTTGCTGCATTTTATTTAAGGAATTTATTGCATTATTTAAGGACTCTGTGCATTATTTAAGGAATTTGCTGCATTATTTAAGGACTCTGCTGCATTATTTAATGACTCTGCTGCGGTATTTAAGGACTCTGCTGCATCATTTAAGCACTCTGCTGATTTATTTAAGGACTTTGCTGCATTATTTAAGGACTCTGCTGTGGTATTTTAGGACTCTGATGCATTATTTAAATACTTTGATGCATTATTTAAGAACTCTGCTGCAGTATTTAAGGACTCTGCTGCATTATTTAATGTCTTTGATGCATTATTTAAGGACTCTTCTGCATTATTTAAGGACTTTGCTGCATTATTTAAGGACGCTGCTGCGGTATTTAAGGCATCTGCTGCATTATTTAAGGACTTTGCTGCATTATTTAAGGACTCTGCTGCATTATTAAGGACGTTGCTGCATTATTTAAGGACTTTATTGCATTATTTAAGGATTCTGCTGCATTATTTAAGGAATTTCCTGCATTATTTAAGGACTTTGATGCATTATTTAAGAACTCTGCTGCAGTATTTAAGGACTCTGCTGCATTATTTAAGGACTCTGCTGCATTATTTAAGGACGCTGCTGCGGTATTTAAGGCCTCTGCTGCATTATTTAAGGACTTTGCTGCATTATTTAAGGACTCTATTGCATTATTTAAGGATTCTGCTGCATTATTTAAGGAATCTGCTGCATTATTTAAGGACTCTGTTGCATTATTTAAGGACTTTATTGCATTATTTAAGGATTCTGCTGCATTATTTAAGGAATTTGCTGCATTATTTAAGGACTCTGCTAAATTATTTAAGGACTTTGTTGCATTATTTAATGACTCTGCTGCGGTATTTAAGGACTCTGCTGCATTATTTAAGGATTCTGCTGCAGTATCTAAGGACTCTGCTGCATTATTTAAGGACTTTGATGCATTATTTAAGGAGGCTGCTGCAGAATTTAAGGAATCTGCTGCATTATTTAAGGACTTTGTTGCATTATTTAAGGACTATGCTGCATTATTTAAGGACTCTGCTGCATTATTTAAGGACTTTGCTGCATTATTTAAGTACTCTTCTGCATTATTTAAGGAATTTTTTGCATTATTTAAGGACTCTGCTGCATTATTTAAGGACTTTGTTGCATTATTTTAGGACTCTGCTGCATTATTTAAGGACGCTGCTGCTGTATTTAAGGCCTGTGCTGCATTATTTAAGGACTCTGCTGCATTATTTAAGGACTTTGCTGCATTATTTAAGTACTCTGCTGCATTATTTAAGGAATTTTTTGCATTATTTAAGGACTCTGCTGCATTATTTAAGGACTTTGATGCATTATTTAAGGATGCTGCTGCAGAATTTAAGGAATCTGCTGCATTATTTAAGGACTTTGTTCCATTATTTAAGGACTCTGCTGCATTATTTAAGGACTTTGCTGCATTATTTAAGGACTCTGCTGCATTATTTAAGGACTTTGCTGCATTATTTAAGGACTCTGCTGTATTATTAAGGACGTTGCTGCATTAATTAAGGACTCTGCTGCATTATTTAAGGACTTTGCTGCAGTATTTAAGGACTCTGATGCATTTTTTAAGGACTTTGATGCATTATTTAAGGACGCTGCTGCAGAATTTAAGGAGTCTGCTCCATTATTTAAGGACTTTGTTGCATTATTTAAGGACTGTGCTGCATTGTTTAAGGACCCTGCTGCATTATTTACGGACTTTGTTACATTATTTAAGTACTCTGCTGCATTATTTAATGACGCTGCAGCAGTATTTAAGGACTCTGCTGCATTATTTAAGGACTTTGCTGCATTATTTAAGGACTCTGCTGCATTATTAAGGACTTTGCTGCATTATTTAAGGACTCTGCTGCAGTATTTAAGGACTCTGCTGCATTATTTAAGGACTTTGATGCATTATTTAGGGACGCTGCTGCATAATTTAAGGAATCTGCTGCATTATTTAAGGACTTTGCTGCATTATTTAAGGACTTTATTGCATTATTTAAGGATTCTGCTGCATTATTTAAGGAATTTGCTGCATTATTTAAGGACTCTGCTAAATTATTTAAGGACTTTGTTGCATTATTTAATGACTCTGCTGCGGTTTTTAAGGACTCTGCTGCATTATTTAAGGATTCTGCTGCAGTATCTAAGGACTCTGCTGCATTATTTAAGGACTTTGATGCATTATTTAAGGAGGCTGCTGCAGAATTTAAGGAATCTGCTGCATTATTTAAGGACTTTGTTGCATTATTTAAGGACTATGCTGCATTATTTAAGGACTCTGCTGCATTATTTAAGGACTTTGCTGCATTATTTAAGTTCTCTTCTGCATTATTTAAGGAATTTTTTGCATTATTTAAGGACTCTGCTGCATTATTTAAGGACTTTGTTGCATTATTTAAGGACTCTGCTGCATTATTTAAGGATGCTGCTGCAGTATTTAAGGCCTGTGCTGCATTATTTAAGGACTCTGCTGCATTATTTAAGGACTTTGCTGCATTATTTAAGTACTCTTCTGCATTATTTAAGGAATTTTTTGCATTATTTAAGGACTCTGCTGCATTATTTAAGGACTTTGTTGCATTATTTAAGGACTCTGCTGCATTATTTAAGGACGCTGCTGCAGTATTTAAGGCCTGTGCTGCATTATTTAAGGACTCTGCTGCATTATTTAAGGACTTTGCTGCATTATTTAAGTACTCTGCTGCATTATTTAAGGAATTTTTTGCATTATTTAAGGACTCTGCTGCATTATTTAAGGACTTTGATGCATTATTTAAGGATGCTGCTGCAGAATTTAAGGAATCTGCTGCATTATTTAAGGACTTTGTTCCATTATTTAAGGACTCTGCTGCATTATTTAAGGACTTTGCTGCATTATTTAAGGACTCTGCTGCATTATTTAAGGAGTTTGCTGCATTATTTAAGGACTCTGCTGTATTATTAAGGACGTTGCTGCATTAATTAAGGACTCTGCTGCATTATTTAAGGACTTTGCTGCAGTATTTAAGGACTCTGATGCATTTTTTAAGGACTTTGATGCATTATTTAAGGACGCTGCTGCAGAATTTAAGGAGTCTGCTCCATTATTTAAGGACTTTGTTGCATTATTTAAGGACTGTGCTGCATTGTTTAAGGACCCTGCAGCATTATTTAAGGACTTTGTTACATTATTTAAGGACTTTATTGCATTATTTAATGACTCTGCTGCGGTATTTTAGGACTCTGCTGCATTATTTAAGGATTCTGCTGCAGTATTTAAGGACTCTGCTGCATTATTTAAGGACTTTGATGCATTATTTAAGGAGGCTGCTGCAGAATTTAAGGAATCTGCTGCATTACTTAAGGACTTTGTTGCATTATTTAAGGACTATGCTGCATTATTTAAGGACTCTGCTGCATTATTTATGGACTTTGCTGCATTATTTAAGTACTCTTCTGCATTATTTAAGGAATTTTTTGCATTATTTAAGGACTCTGCTGCATTATTTAAGGACTTTGTTGCATTATTTAAGGACTTTGATGCATTATTTAAGGACGCTGCTGCAGTATTTAAGGCCTCTGCTGCATTATTTAAGGACTCTGCTGCATTATTTAAGGACTTTGCTGCATTATTTAAGTACTCTGCTGCATTATTTAAGGAATTTTTTGCATTATTTAAGGACTCTGCTGCATTATTTAAGGACTTTGCTGCATTATTTAAGTACTCTTCTGCATTATTTAAGGAATTTTTTGCATTATTTAAGGACTCTGCTGCATTATTTAAGGACTTTGTTGCATTATTTAAGGACTCTGCTGCATTATTTAAGGACGCTGCTGCAGTATTTAAGGCCTGTGCTGCATTATTTAAGGACTCTGCTGCATTATTTAAGGACTTTGCTGCATTATTTAAGAACTCTGCTGCAGTATTTAAGGACTCTGCTGCATTATTTAATGTCTTTGATGCATTATTTAAGGACTCTTCTGCATTATTTAAGGACTTTGCTGCATTATTTAAGGACGCTGCTGCGGTATTTAAGGCATCTGCTGCATTATTTAAGGACTTTGCTGCATTATTTAAGGACTCTGCTGCATTATTAAGGACGTTGCTGCATTATTTAAGGACTTTATTGCATTATTTAAGGATTCTGCTGCATTATTTAAGGAATTTCCTGCATTATTTAAGGACTTTGATGCATTATTTAAGAACTCTGCTGCAGTATTTAAGGACTCTGCTGCATTATTTAAGGACTCTGCTGCATTATTTAAGGACGCTGCTGCGGTATTTAAGGCCTCTGCTGCATTATTTAAGGACTTTGCTGCATTATTTAAGGACTCTATTGCATTATTTAAGGATTCTGCTGCATTATTTAAGGAATTTGCTGCATTATTTAAGGACTCTGTTGCATTATTTAAGGACTTTATTGCATTATTTAAGGATTCTGCTGCATTATTTAAGGAATTTGCTGCATTATTTAAGGACTCTGCTAAATTATTTAAGGACTTTGTTGCATTATTTAATGACTCTGCTGCGGTATTTAAGGACTCTGCTGCATTATTTAAGGATTCTGCTGCAGTGTCTAAGGACTCTGCTGCATTATTTAAGGACTTTGATGAATTATTTAAGGAGGCTGCTGCAGAATTTAAGGAATCTGCTGCATTATTTAAGGACTTTGTTGCATTATTTAAGGACTATGCTGCATTATTTAAGGACTCTGCTGCATTATTTAAGGACTTTGCTGCATTATTTAAGTACTCTTCTGCATTATTTAAGGAATTTTTTGCATTATTTAAGGACTCTGCTGCATTATTTAAGGACTTTGTTGCATTATTTTAGGACTCTGCTGCATTATTTAAGGACGCTGCTGCAGTATTTAAGGCCTGTGCTGCATTATTTAAGGACTCTGCTGCATTATTTAAGGACTTTGCTGCATTATTTAAGTACTCTGCTGCATTATTTAAGGAATTTTTTGCATTATTTAAGGACTCTGCTGCATTATTTAAGGACTTTGATGCATTATTTAAGGATGCTGCTGCAGAATTTAAGGAATCTGCTGCATTATTTAAGGACTTTGTTCCATTATTTAAGGACTCTGCTGCATTATTTAAGGACTTTGCTGCATTATTTAAGGACTCTGCTGCATTATTTAAGGACTTTGCTGCATTATTTAAGGACTCTGCTGTATTATTAAGGACGTTGCTGCATTAATTAAGGACTCTGCTGCATTATTTAAGGACTTTGCTGCAGTATTTAAGGACTCTGATGCATTTTTTAAGGACTTTGATGCATTATTTAAGGACGCTGCTGCAGAATTTAAGGAGTCTGCTCCATTATTTAAGGACTTTGTTGCATTATTTAAGGACTGTGCTGCATTGTTTAAGGACCCTGCTGCATTATTTACGGACTTTGTTACATTATTTAAGTACTCTGCTGCATTATTTAATGACGCTGCAGCAGTATTTAAGGACTCTGCTGCATTATTTAAGGACTTTGCTGCATTATTTAAGGACTCTGCTGCATTATTAAGGACTTTGCTGCATTATTTAAGGACTCTGCTGCAGTATTTAAGGACTCTGCTGCATTATTTAAGGACTTTGATGCATTATTTAGGGACGCTGCTGCATAATTTAAGGAATCTGCTGCATTATTTAAGGACTTTGCTGCATTATTTAAGGACTTTATTGCATTATTTAAGGATTCTGCTGCATTATTTAAGGAATTTGCTGCATTATTTAAGGACTCTGCTAAATTATTTAAGGACTTTGTTGCATTATTTAATGACTCTGCTGCGGTTTTTAAGGACTCTGCTGCATTATTTAAGGATTCTGCTGCAGTATCTAAGGACTCTGCTGCATTATTTAAGGACTTTGATGCATTATTTAAGGAGGCTGCTGCAGAATTTAAGGAATCTGCTGCATTATTTAAGGACTTTGTTGCATTATTTAAGGACTATGCTGCATTATTTAAGGACTCTGCTGCATTATTTAAGGACTTTGCTGCATTATTTAAGTTCTCTTCTGCATTATTTAAGGAATTTTTTGCATTATTTAAGGACTCTGCTGCATTATTTAAGGACTTTGTTGCATTATTTAAGGACTCTGCTGCATTATTTAAGGACGCTGCTGCAGTATTTAAGGCCTGTGCTGCATTATTTAAGGACTCTGCTGCATTATTTAAGGACTTTGCTGCATTATTTAAGTACTCTTCTGCATTATTTAAGGAATTTTTTGCATTATTTAAGGACTCTGCTGCATTATTTAAGGACTTTGTTGCATTATTTAAGGACTCTGCTGCATTATTTAAGGACGCTGCTGCAGTATTTAAGGCCTGTGCTGCATTATTTAAGCACTCTGCTGCATTATTTAAGGACTTTGCTGCATTATTTAAGTACTCTGCTGCATTATTTAAGGAATTTTTTGCATTATTTAAGGACTCTGCTGCATTATTTAAGGACTTTGATGCATTATTTAAGGATGCTGCTGCAGAATTTAAGGAATCTGCTGCATTATTTAAGGACTTTGTTCCATTATTTAAGGACTCTGCTGCATTATTTAAGGACTTTGCTGCATTATTTAAGGACTCTGCTGCATTATTTAAGGAGTTTGCTGCATTATTTAAGGACTCTGCTGTATTATTAAGGACGTTGCTGCATTAATTAAGGACTCTGCTGCATTATTTAAGGACTTTGCTGCAGTATTTAAGGACTCTGATGCATTTTTTAAGGACTTTGATGCATTATTTAAGGACGCTGCTGCAGAATTTAAGGAGTCTGCTCCATTATTTAAGGACTTTGTTGCATTATTTAAGGACTGTGCTGCATTGTTTAAGGACCCTGCAGCATTATTTAAGGACTTTGTTACATTATTTAAGGACTTTATTGCATTATTTAATGACTCTGCTGCGGTATTTTAGGACTCTGCTGCATTATTTAAGGATTCTGCTGCAGTATTTAAGGACTCTGCTGCATTATTTAAGGACTTTGATGCATTATTTAAGGAGGCTGCTGCAGAATTTAAGGAATCTGCTGCATTACTTAAGGACTTTGTTGCATTATTTAAGGACTATGCTGCATTATTTAAGGACTCTGCTGCATTATTTATGGACTTTGCTGCATTATTTAAGTACTCTTCTGCATTATTTAAGGAATTTTTTGCATTATTTAAGGACTCTGCTGCATTATTTAAGGACTTTGTTGCATTATTTAAGGACTTTGATGCATTATTTAAGGACGCTGCTGCAGTATTTAAGGCCTCTGCTGCATTATTTAAGGACTCTGCTGCATTATTTAAGGACTTTGCTGCATTATTTAAGTACTCTGCTGCATTATTTAAGGAATTTTTTGCATTATTTAAGGACTCTGCTGCATTATTTAAGGACTTTGCTGCATTATTTAAGTACTCTTCTGCATTATTTAAGGAATTTTTTGCATTATTTAAGGACTCTGCTGCATTATTTAAGGACTTTGTTGCATTATTTAAGGACTCTGCTGCATTATTTAAGGACGCTGCTGCAGTATTTAAGGCCTGTGCTGCATTATTTAAGGACTCTGCTGCATTATTTAAGGACTTTGCTGCATTATTTAAGAACTCTGCTGCAGTATTTAAGGACTCTGCTGCATTATTTAATGTCTTTGATGCATTATTTAAGGACTCTTCTGCATTATTTAAGGACTTTGCTGCATTATTTAAGGACGCTGCTGCGGTATTTAAGGCATCTGCTGCATTATTTAAGGACTTTGCTGCATTATTTAAGGACTCTGCTGCATTATTAAGGACGTTGCTGCATTATTTAAGGACTTTATTGCATTATTTAAGGATTCTGCTGCATTATTTAAGGAATTTCCTGCATTATTTAAGGACTTTGATGCATTATTTAAGAACTCTGCTGCAGTATTTAAGGACTCTGCTGCATTATTTAAGGACTCTGCTGCATTATTTAAGGACGCTGCTGCGGTATTTAAGGCCTCTGCTGCATTATTTAAGGACTTTGCTGCATTATTTAAGGACTCTATTGCATTATTTAAGGATTCTGCTGCATTATTTAAGGAATTTGCTGCATTATTTAAGGACTCTGTTGCATTATTTAAGGACTTTATTGCATTATTTAAGGATTCTGCTGCATTATTTAAGGAATTTGCTGCATTATTTAAGGACTCTGCTAAATTATTTAAGGACTTTGTTGCATTATTTAATGACTCTGCTGCGGTATTTAAGGACTCTGCTGCATTATTTAAGGATTCTGCTGCAGTGTCTAAGGACTCTGCTGCATTATTTAAGGACTTTGATGAATTATTTAAGGAGGCTGCTGCAGAATTTAAGGAATCTGCTGCATTATTTAAGGACTTTGTTGCATTATTTAAGGACTATGCTGCATTATTTAAGGACTCTGCTGCATTATTTAAGGACTTTGCTGCATTATTTAAGTACTCTTCTGCATTATTTAAGGAATTTTTTGCATTATTTAAGGACTCTGCTGCATTATTTAAGGACTTTGTTGCATTATTTTAGGACTCTGCTGCATTATTTAAGGACGCTGCTGCAGTATTTAAGGCCTGTGCTGCATTATTTAAGGACTCTGCTGCATTATTTAAGGACTTTGCTGCATTATTTAAGTACTCTGCTGCATTATTTAAGGAATTTTTTGCATTATTTAAGGACTCTGCTGCATTATTTAAGGACTTTGATGCATTATTTAAGGATGCTGCTGCAGAATTTAAGGAATCTGCTGCATTATTTAAGGACTTTGTTCCATTATTTAAGGACTCTGCTGCATTATTTAAGGACTTTGCTGCATTATTTAAGGACTCTGCTGCATTATTTAAGGACTTTGCTGCATTATTTAAGGACTCTGCTGTATTATTAAGGACGTTGCTGCATTAATTAAGGACTCTGCTGCATTATTTAAGGACTTTGCTGCAGTATTTAAGGACTCTGATGCATTTTTTAAGGACTTTGATGCATTATTTAAGGACGCTGCTGCAGAATTTAAGGAGTCTGCTCCATTATTTAAGGACTTTGTTGCATTATTTAAGGACTGTGCTGCATTGTTTAAGGACCCTGCTGCATTATTTACGGACTTTGTTACATTATTTAAGTACTCTGCTGCATTATTTAATGACGCTGCAGCAGTATTTAAGGACTCTGCTGCATTATTTAAGGACTTTGCTGCATTATTTAAGGACTCTGCTGCATTATTAAGGACTTTGCTGCATTATTTAAGGACTCTGCTGCAGTATTTAAGGACTCTGCTGCATTATTTAAGGACTTTGATGCATTATTTAGGGACGCTGCTGCATAATTTAAGGAATCTGCTGCATTATTTAAGGACTTTGCTGCATTATTTAAGGACTTTATTGCATTATTTAAGGATTCTGCTGCATTATTTAAGGAATTTGCTGCATTATTTAAGGACTCTGCTAAATTATTTAAGGACTTTGTTGCATTATTTAATGACTCTGCTGCGGTTTTTAAGGACTCTGCTGCATTATTTAAGGATTCTGCTGCAGTATCTAAGGACTCTGCTGCATTATTTAAGGACTTTGATGCATTATTTAAGGAGGCTGCTGCAGAATTTAAGGAATCTGCTGCATTATTTAAGGACTTTGTTGCATTATTTAAGGACTATGCTGCATTATTTAAGGACTCTGCTGCATTATTTAAGGACTTTGCTGCATTATTTAAGTTCTCTTCTGCATTATTTAAGGAATTTTTTGCATTATTTAAGGACTCTGCTGCATTATTTAAGGACTTTGTTGCATTATTTAAGGACTCTGCTGCATTATTTAAGGACGCTGCTGCAGTATTTAAGGCCTGTGCTGCATTATTTAAGGACTCTGCTGCATTATTTAAGGACTTTGCTGCATTATTTAAGTACTCTTCTGCATTATTTAAGGAATTTTTTGCATTATTTAAGGACTCTGCTGCATTATTTAAGGACTTTGTTGCATTATTTAAGGACTCTGCTGCATTATTTAAGGACGCTGCTGCAGTATTTAAGGCCTGTGCTGCATTATTTAAGGACTCTGCTGCATTATTTAAGGACTTTGCTGCATTATTTAAGTACTCTGCTGCATTATTTAAGGAATTTTTTGCATTATTTAAGGACTCTGCTGCATTATTTAAGGACTTTGATGCATTATTTAAGGATGCTGCTGCAGAATTTAAGGAATCTGCTGCATTATTTAAGGACTTTGTTCCATTATTTAAGGACTCTGCTGCATTATTTAAGGACTTTGCTGCATTATTTAAGGACTCTGCTGCATTATTTAAGGAGTTTGCTGCATTATTTAAGGACTCTGCTGTATTATTAAGGACGTTGCTGCATTAATTAAGGACTCTGCTGCATTATTTAAGGACTTTGCTGCAGTATTTAAGGACTCTGATGCATTTTTTAAGGACTTTGATGCATTATTTAAGGACGCTGCTGCAGAATTTAAGGAGTCTGCTCCATTATTTAAGGACTTTGTTGCATTATTTAAGGACTGTGCTGCACTGTTTAAGGACCCTGCTGCATTATTTAAGGACTTTGTTACATTATTTAAGTACTCTGCTGCATTATTTAAGGACGCTGCAGCAGTATTTAAGGACTCTGCTGCATTATTTAAGGACTTTGCTGCATTATTTAAGGACTCTGCTGCATTATTAAGGACTTTGCTGCATTATTTAAGGACTCTGCTGCATTATTTAAGGACTTTGCTGCATTATTTAAGGACTCTGCTGTATTATTAAGGACGTTGCTGCATTAATTAAGGACTCTGCTGCATTATTTAAGGACTTTGCTGCAGTATTTAAGGACTCTGATGCATTTTTTAAGGACTTTGATGCATTATTTAAGGACGCTGCTGCAGAATTTAAGGAGTCTGCTCCATTATTTAAGGACTTTGTTGCATTATTTAAGGACTGTGCTGCATTGTTTAAGGACCCTGCTGCATTATTTAAGGACTTTGTTACATTATTTAAGTACTCTGCTGCATTATTTAAGGACGCTGCAGCAGTATTTAAGGACTCTGCTGCATTATTTAAGGACTTTGCTGCATTATTTAAGGACTCTGCTGCATTATTAAGGACTTTGCTGCATTATTTAAGGACTCTGCTGCAGTATTTAAGGACTCTGCTGCATTATTTAAGGACTTTGATGCATTATTTAAGGACGCTGCTGCAGAATTTAAGGAATCTGCTGCATTATTTAAGGACTTTGCTGCATTATTTAAGGACTTTATTGCATTATTTAAGGATTCTGCTGCATTATTTAAGGAATTTGCTGCATTATTTAAGGACTCTGCTAAATTATTTAAGGACTTTGTTGCATTATTTAATGACTCTGCTGCGGTATTTTAGGACTCTGCTGCATTATTTAAGGATTCTGCTGCAGTATTTAAGGACTCTGCTGCATTATTTAAGGACTTTGATGCATTATTTAAGGAGGCTGCTGCAGAATTTAAGGAATCTGCTGCATTACTTAAGGACTTTGTTGCATTATTTAAGGACTATGCTGCATTATTTAAGGACTCTGCTGCATTATTTATGGACTTTGCTGCATTATTTAAGTACTCTTCTGCATTATTTAAGGAATTTTTTGCATTATTTAAGGACTCTGCTGCATTATTTAAGGACTTTGTTGCATTATTTAAGGACTTTGATGCATTATTTAAGGACGCTGCTGCAGTATTTAAGGCCTCTGCTGCATTATTTAAGGACTCTGCTGCATTATTTAAGGACTTTGCTGCATTATTTAAGTACTCTGCTGCATTATTTAAGGAATTTTTTGCATTATTTAAGGACTCTGCTGCATTATTTAAGGACTTTGCTGCATTATTTAAGTACTCTTCTGCATTATTTAAGGAATTTTTTGCATTATTTAAGGACTCTGCTGCATTATTTAAGGACTTTGTTGCATTATTTAAGGACTCTGCTGCATTATTTAAGGACGCTGCTGCAGTATTTAAGGCCTGTGCTGCATTATTTAAGGACTCTGCTGCATTATTTAAGGACTTTGCTGCATTATTTAAGTACTCTGCTGCATTATTTAAGGAATTTTTTGCATTATTTAAGGACTCTGCTGCATTATTTAAGGACTTTGATGCATTATTTAAGGATGCTGCTGCAGAATTTAAGGAATCTGCTGCATTATTTAAGGACTTTGTTCCATTATTTAAGGACTCTGCTGCATTATTTAAGGACTTTGCTGCATTATTTAAGGACTCTGCTGCATTATTTAAGGACTTTGCTGCATTATTTAAGGACTCTGCTGTATTATTAAGGACGTTGCTGCATTAATTAAGGACTCTGCTGCATTATTTAAGGACTTTGCTGCAGTATTTAAGGACTCTGATGCATTTTTTAAGGACTTTGATGCATTATTTAAGGACGCTGCTGCAGAATTTAAGGAGTCTGCTCCATTATTTAAGGACTTTGTTGCATTATTTAAGGACTGTGCTGCATTGTTTAAGGACCCTGCTGCATTATTTACGGACTTTGTTACATTATTTAAGTACTCTGCTGCATTATTTAAGGACGCTGCAGCAGTATTTAAGGACTCTGCTGCATTATTTAAGGACTTTGCTGCATTATTTAAGGACTCTGCTGCATTATTAAGGACTTTGCTGCATTATTTAAGGACTCTGCTGCAGTATTTAAGGACTCTGCTGCATTATTTAAGGACTTTGATGCATTATTTAGGGACGCTGCTGCATAATTTAAGGAATCTGCTGCATTATTTAAGGACTTTGCTGCATTATTTAAGGACTTTATTGCATTATTTAAGGATTCTGCTGCATTATTTAAGGAATTTGCTGCATTATTTAAGGACTCTGCTAAATTATTTAAGGACTTTGTTGCATTATTTAATGACTCTGCTGCGGTTTTTAAGGACTCTGCTGCATTATTTAAGGATTCTGCTGCAGTATCTAAGGACTCTGCTGCATTATTTAAGGACTTTGATGCATTATTTAAGGAGGCTGCTGCAGAATTTAAGGAATCTGCTGCATTATTTAAGGACTTTGTTGCATTATTTAAGGACTCTTCTGCATTATTTAAGGACTTTGCTGCATTATTTAAGGACGCTGCTGCGGTATTTAAGGCCGCTGCTGCATTATTTAAGGACTTTGCTGCATTATTTAAGGACTCTGCTGCATTATTAAGGACGTTGCTGCATTATTTAAGGACTCTGCTGCAGTATTTAAGGATTCTGCTGCATTATTTAAGGAATTTCCTGCATTATTTAAGGACTTTGATGCATTATTTAAGAACTCTGCTGCAGTATTTAAGGACTCTGCTGCATTATTTAATGACTCTTCTGCATTATTTAAGGAATTTGCTGCAATATTTAAGGACTCTGCTGCATTATTTAATGACTCTGCTGCGGTATTTTAGGACTCTGCTGCATTATATAAGCACTCTGCTGCATTATTTAAGGACTTTGCTGCATTATTTAAGGACTCTGCTGCGGTATTTTTGGACTCTGCTGCATTATTTAAGGACTTTGATGCATTATTTAAGGACGCTGCTGCGAAATTTAAGGAATCTGCTGCATTATTTAAGGACTTTGTTGCAGTATTGAAGGACTCTGCTGCATTATTTAATGAATTTGCTGCATTATTTAAGGACTCTGCTGCATTATTTAAGGACTCTGCTGCGGTATTTTAGGACTCTGCTGCGTTACATAAGGACTCTGCTGCATTATTTAAGGACTTTGCTGCATTATTTAAGGTCTCTACTGCAGTATTTAAGGACTCTGCTGCATTATTTCAGGACTTTGTTGCATTATTTAAGGACTCTGCTGCAGTATTTAAGGACTCTGCTGCATTATTTAAGGACTTTGTTGCATTATTTAATGACTCTGCTGCGGTATTTAAGGACTCTGATGCATTATTTAAGGATGCTGCTGCAGAATTTAAGGAATCTGCTGCATTATTTAAGGACTTTGTTGCATTATTTAAGGACTCTGCTGCGGTATTTTCGGACTCTGCTGCATTATTTAAGGACTTTGATGCATTATTTAAGGACGCTGCTGCGAAATTTAACTAATCTGGTGCATTATTTAAGGACTTTGTTGCATTATTTAAGGGCTCTGCTGCATTATTTAATGAATTTGCTGCATTATATAAGGACTCTGCTGCATTATTTAAGGACTCTGCTGCGGTATTTTAGGACTCTGCTGCATTATATAAGGACTCTGCTGCATTATTTAAGGACTTTGCTGCATTATTTAAGGTCTCTCCTGCAGTATTTAAGGACTCTGCTGCATTATTTAAGGACTTTGTTGCATTATTTAAGGACTCTGCTGCATTATTTAAGGACTCTGCTGCTGTATTTAAGGACTCTGCTGCATTATTTAAGGACTTTGCTGCTTTATTTAAGGACTTTGTTTCATTATTTAAGGACGCTGCTGCAGTATTTAAGGACTCTGCTGCATTATTTAAGGATGTTGCTGCATTATTTAAGGACTCTGCTGCATTATTTAATGACTCTGCTGTGGTATTTAAGGACTCTGCTGCATTATTTAAGGACTTTGTTGCATTATTTAAGGACTCTGCTGCATTATTTAAGGACGCTGCTGCAGTATTTAAGGCCTCTGCTGCATTATTTAAGGACTCTGCTGCATTATTTAAGGACTCTACTGCATTATTAAGGACGTTGCTGCATTATTTAAGGACTTTATTGCATTATTTAAGGATTCTGCTGCATTATTTAAGGACTCTGCTGCATTATTTAAGGAGTTTGATGCATTATTTAAGGACTCTGCTGCATTATTTAAGGACTTTGTTGCATTATTTAAGGACGCTGCTGCGGTATTTAAGGACTCTGCTGCATTATTTAAGGACTTTGCTGCATTATTTAACGATTCGGCTGCATTATTAAGGGCGTTGCTGCATTTTATTTAAGGAATTTATTGCATTATTTAAGGACTCTGTGCATTATTTAAGGAATTTGCTGCATTATTTAAGGACTCTGCTGCATTATTTAATGACTCTGCTGCGGTATTTAAGGACTCTGCTGCATCATTTAAGCACTCTGCTGATTTATTTAAGGACTTTGCTGCATTATTTAAGGACTCTGCTGTGGTATTTTAGGACTCTGATGCATTATTTAAATACTTTGATGCATTATTTAAGAACTCTGCTGCAGTATTTAAGGACTCTGCTGCATTATTTAATGTCTTTGATGCATTATTTAAGGACTCTTCTGCATTATTTAAGGACTTTGCTGCATTATTTAAGGACGCTGCTGCGGTATTTAAGGCATCTGCTGCATTATTTAAGGACTTTGCTGCATTATTTAAGGACTCTGCTGCATTATTAAGGACGTTGCTGCATTATTTAAGGACTTTATTGCATTATTTAAGGATTCTGCTGCATTATTTAAGGAATTTCCTGCATTATTTAAGGACTTTGATGCATTATTTAAGAACTCTGCTGCAGTATTTAAGGACTCTGCTGCATTATTTAAGGACTCTGCTGCATTATTTAAGGACGCTGCTGCGGTATTTAAGGCCTCTGCTGCATTATTTAAGGACTTTGCTGCATTATTTAAGGACTCTATTGCATTATTTAAGGATTCTGCTGCATTATTTAAGGAATTTGCTGCATTATTTAAGGACTCTGTTGCATTATTTAAGGACTTTATTGCATTATTTAAGGATTCTGCTGCATTATTTAAGGAATTTGCTGCATTATTTAAGGACTCTGCTAAATTATTTAAGGACTTTGTTGCATTATTTAATGACTCTGCTGCGGTATTTAAGGACTCTGCTGCATTATTTAAGGATTCTGCTGCAGTATCTAAGGACTCTGCTGCATTATTTAAGGACTTTGATGCATTATTTAAGGAGGCTGCTGCAGAATTTAAGGAATCTGCTGCATTATTTAAGGACTTTGTTGCATTATTTAAGGACTATGCTGCATTATTTAAGGACTCTGCTGCATTATTTAAGGACTTTGCTGCATTATTTAAGTACTCTTCTGCATTATTTAAGGAATTTTTTGCATTATTTAAGGACTCTGCTGCATTATTTAAGGACTTTGTTGCATTATTTTAGGACTCTGCTGCATTATTTAAGGACGCTGCTGCTGTATTTAAGGCCTGTGCTGCATTATTTAAGGACTCTGCTGCATTATTTAAGGACTTTGCTGCATTATTTAAGTACTCTGCTGCATTATTTAAGGAATTTTTTGCATTATTTAAGGACTCTGCTGCATTATTTAAGGACTTTGATGCATTATTTAAGGATGCTGCTGCAGAATTTAAGGAATCTGCTGCATTATTTAAGGACTTTGTTCCATTATTTAAGGACTCTGCTGCATTATTTAAGGACTTTGCTGCATTATTTAAGGACTCTGCTGCATTATTTAAGGACTTTGCTGCATTATTTAAGGACTCTGCTGTATTATTAAGGACGTTGCTGCATTAATTAAGGACTCTGCTGCATTATTTAAGGACTTTGCTGCAGTATTTAAGGACTCTGATGCATTTTTTAAGGACTTTGATGCATTATTTAAGGACGCTGCTGCAGAATTTAAGGAGTCTGCTCCATTATTTAAGGACTTTGTTGCATTATTTAAGGACTGTGCTGCATTGTTTAAGGACCCTGCTGCATTATTTACGGACTTTGTTACATTATTTAAGTACTCTGCTGCATTATTTAATGACGCTGCAGCAGTATTTAAGGACTCTGCTGCATTATTTAAGGACTTTGCTGCATTATTTAAGGACTCTGCTGCATTATTAAGGACTTTGCTGCATTATTTAAGGACTCTGCTGCAGTATTTAAGGACTCTGCTGCATTATTTAAGGACTTTGATGCATTATTTAGGGACGCTGCTGCATAATTTAAGGAATCTGCTGCATTATTTAAGGACTTTGCTGCATTATTTAAGGACTTTATTGCATTATTTAAGGATTCTGCTGCATTATTTAAGGAATTTGCTGCATTATTTAAGGACTCTGCTAAATTATTTAAGGACTTTGTTGCATTATTTAATGACTCTGCTGCGGTTTTTAAGGACTCTGCTGCATTATTTAAGGATTCTGCTGCAGTATCTAAGGACTCTGCTGCATTATTTAAGGACTTTGATGCATTATTTAAGGAGGCTGCTGCAGAATTTAAGGAATCTGCTGCATTATTTAAGGACTTTGTTGCATTATTTAAGGACTATGCTGCATTATTTAAGGACTCTGCTGCATTATTTAAGGACTTTGCTGCATTATTTAAGTTCTCTTCTGCATTATTTAAGGAATTTTTTGCATTATTTAAGGACTCTGCTGCATTATTTAAGGACTTTGTTGCATTATTTAAGGACTCTGCTGCATTATTTAAGGATGCTGCTGCAGTATTTAAGGCCTGTGCTGCATTATTTAAGGACTCTGCTGCATTATTTAAGGACTTTGCTGCATTATTTAAGTACTCTTCTGCATTATTTAAGGAATTTTTTGCATTATTTAAGGACTCTGCTGCATTATTTAAGGACTTTGTTGCATTATTTAAGGACTCTGCTGCATTATTTAAGGACGCTGCTGCAGTATTTAAGGCCTGTGCTGCATTATGTAAGGACTCTGCTGCATTATTTAAGGACTTTGCTGCATTATTTAAGTACTCTGCTGCATTATTTAAGGAATTTTTTGCATTATTTAAGGACTCTGCTGCATTATTTAAGGACTTTGATGCATTATTTAAGGATGCTGCTGCAGAATTTAAGGAATCTGCTGCATTATTTAAGGACTTTGTTCCATTATTTAAGGACTCTGCTGCATTATTTAAGGACTTTGCTGCATTATTTAAGGACTCTGCTGCATTATTTAAGGAGTTTGCTGCATTATTTAAGGACTCTGCTGTATTATTAAGGACGTTGCTGCATTAATTAAGGACTCTGCTGCATTATTTAAGGACTTTGCTGCAGTATTTAAGGACTCTGATGCATTTTTTAAGGACTTTGATGCATTATTTAAGGACGCTGCTGCAGAATTTAAGGAGTCTGCTCCATTATTTAAGGACTTTGTTGCATTATTTAAGGACTGTGCTGCATTGTTTAAGGACCCTGCAGCATTATTTAAGGACTTTGTTACATTATTTAAGGACTTTATTGCATTATTTAATGACTCTGCTGCGGTATTTTAGGACTCTGCTGCATTATTTAAGGATTCTGCTGCAGTATTTAAGGACTCTGCTGCATTATTTAAGGACTTTGATGCATTATTTAAGGAGGCTGCTGCAGAATTTAAGGAATCTGCTGCATTACTTAAGGACTTTGTTGCATTATTTAAGGACTATGCTGCATTATTTAAGGACTCTGCTGCATTATTTATGGACTTTGCTGCATTATTTAAGTACTCTTCTGCATTATTTAAGGAATTTTTTGCATTATTTAAGGACTCTGCTGCATTATTTAAGGACTTTGTTGCATTATTTAAGGACTTTGATGCATTATTTAAGGACGCTGCTGCAGTATTTAAGGCCTCTGCTGCATTATTTAAGGACTCTGCTGCATTATTTAAGGACTTTGCTGCATTATTTAAGTACTCTGCTGCATTATTTAAGGAATTTTTTGCATTATTTAAGGACTCTGCTGCATTATTTAAGGACTTTGCTGCATTATTTAAGTACTCTTCTGCATTATTTAAGGAATTTTTTGCATTATTTAAGGACTCTGCTGCATTATTTAAGGACTTTGTTGCATTATTTAAGGACTCTGCTGCATTATTTAAGGACGCTGCTGCAGTATTTAAGGCCTGTGCTGCATTATTTAAGGACTCTGCTGCATTATTTAAGGACTTTGCTGCATTATTTAAGAACTCTGCTGCAGTATTTAAGGACTCTGCTGCATTATTTAATGTCTTTGATGCATTATTTAAGGACTCTTCTGCATTATTTAAGGACTTTGCTGCATTATTTAAGGACGCTGCTGCGGTATTTAAGGCATCTGCTGCATTATTTAAGGACTTTGCTGCATTATTTAAGGACTCTGCTGCATTATTAAGGACGTTGCTGCATTATTTAAGGACTTTATTGCATTATTTAAGGATTCTGCTGCATTATTTAAGGAATTTCCTGCATTATTTAAGGACTTTGATGCATTATTTAAGAACTCTGCTGCAGTATTTAAGGACTCTGCTGCATTATTTAAGGACTCTGCTGCATTATTTAAGGACGCTGCTGCGGTATTTAAGGCCTCTGCTGCATTATTTAAGGACTTTGCTGCATTATTTAAGGACTCTATTGCATTATTTAAGGATTCTGCTGCATTATTTAAGGAATTTGCTGCATTATTTAAGGACTCTGTTGCATTATTTAAGGACTTTATTGCATTATTTAAGGATTCTGCTGCATTATTTAAGGAATTTGCTGCATTATTTAAGGACTCTGCTAAATTATTTAAGGACTTTGTTGCATTATTTAATGACTCTGCTGCGGTATTTAAGGACTCTGCTGCATTATTTAAGGATTCTGCTGCAGTGTCTAAGGACTCTGCTGCATTATTTAAGGACTTTGATGAATTATTTAAGGAGGCTGCTGCAGAATTTAAGGAATCTGCTGCATTATTTAAGGACTTTGTTGCATTATTTAAGGACTATGCTGCATTATTTAAGGACTCTGCTGCATTATTTAAGGACTTTGCTGCATTATTTAAGTACTCTTCTGCATTATTTAAGGAATTTTTTGCATTATTTAAGGACTCTGCTGCATTATTTAAGGACTTTGTTGCATTATTTTAGGACTCTGCTGCATTATTTAAGGACGCTGCTGCAGTATTTAAGGCCTGTGCTGCATTATTTAAGGACTCTGCTGCATTATTTAAGGACTTTGCTGCATTATTTAAGTACTCTGCTGCATTATTTAAGGAATTTTTTGCATTATTTAAGGACTCTGCTGCATTATTTAAGGACTTTGATGCATTATTTAAGGATGCTGCTGCAGAATTTAAGGAATCTGCTGCATTATTTAAGGACTTTGTTCCATTATTTAAGGACTCTGCTGCATTATTTAAGGACTTTGCTGCATTATTTAAGGACTCTGCTGCATTATTTAAGGACTTTGCTGCATTATTTAAGGACTCTGCTGTATTATTAAGGACGTTGCTGCATTAATTAAGGACTCTGCTGCATTATTTAAGGACTTTGCTGCAGTATTTAAGGACTCTGATGCATTTTTTAAGGACTTTGATGCATTATTTAAGGACGCTGCTGCAGAATTTAAGGAGTCTGCTCCATTATTTAAGGACTTTGTTGCATTATTTAAGGACTGTGCTGCATTGTTTAAGGACCCTGCTGCATTATTTACGGACTTTGTTACATTATTTAAGTACTCTGCTGCATTATTTAATGACGCTGCAGCAGTATTTAAGGACTCTGCTGCATTATTTAAGGACTTTGCTGCATTATTTAAGGACTCTGCTGCATTATTAAGGACTTTGCTGCATTATTTAAGGACTCTGCTGCAGTATTTAAGGACTCTGCTGCATTATTTAAGGACTTTGATGCATTATTTAGGGACGCTGCTGCATAATTTAAGGAATCTGCTGCATTATTTAAGGACTTTGCTGCATTATTTAAGGACTTTATTGCATTATTTAAGGATTCTGCTGCATTATTTAAGGAATTTGCTGCATTATTTAAGGACTCTGCTAAATTATTTAAGGACTTTGTTGCATTATTTAATGACTCTGCTGCGGTTTTTAAGGACTCTGCTGCATTATTTAAGGATTCTGCTGCAGTATCTAAGGACTCTGCTGCATTATTTAAGGACTTTGATGCATTATTTAAGGAGGCTGCTGCAGAATTTAAGGAATCTGCTGCATTATTTAAGGACTTTGTTGCATTATTTAAGGACTATGCTGCATTATTTAAGGACTCTGCTGCATTATTTAAGGACTTTGCTGCATTATTTAAGTTCTCTTCTGCATTATTTAAGGAATTTTTTGCATTATTTAAGGACTCTGCTGCATTATTTAAGGACTTTGTTGCATTATTTAAGGACTCTGCTGCATTATTTAAGGACGCTGCTGCAGTATTTAAGGCCTGTGCTGCATTATTTAAGGACTCTGCTGCATTATTTAAGGACTTTGCTGCATTATTTAAGTACTCTTCTGCATTATTTAAGGAATTTTTTGCATTATTTAAGGACTCTGCTGCATTATTTAAGGACTTTGTTGCATTATTTAAGGACTCTGCTGCATTATTTAAGGACGCTGCTGCAGTATTTAAGGCCTGTGCTGCATTATTTAAGGACTCTGCTGCATTATTTAAGGACTTTGCTGCATTATTTAAGTACTCTGCTGCATTATTTAAGGAATTTTTTGCATTATTTAAGGACTCTGCTGCATTATTTAAGGACTTTGATGCATTATTTAAGGATGCTGCTGCAGAATTTAAGGAATCTGCTGCATTATTTAAGGACTTTGTTCCATTATTTAAGGACTCTGCTGCATTATTTAAGGACTTTGCTGCATTATTTAAGGACTCTGCTGCATTATTTAAGGAGTTTGCTGCATTATTTAAGGACTCTGCTGTATTATTAAGGACGTTGCTGCATTAATTAAGGACTCTGCTGCATTATTTAAGGACTTTGCTGCAGTATTTAAGGACTCTGATGCATTTTTTAAGGACTTTGATGCATTATTTAAGGACGCTGCTGCAGAATTTAAGGAGTCTGCTCCATTATTTAAGGACTTTGTTGCATTATTTAAGGACTGTGCTGCACTGTTTAAGGACCCTGCTGCATTATTTAAGGACTTTGTTACATTATTTAAGTACTCTGCTGCATTATTTAAGGACGCTGCAGCAGTATTTAAGGACTCTGCTGCATTATTTAAGGACTTTGCTGCATTATTTAAGGACTCTGCTGCATTATTAAGGACTTTGCTGCATTATTTAAGGACTCTGCTGCAGTATTTAAGGACTCTGCTGCATTATTTAAGGACTTTGATGCATTATTTAAGGACGCTGCTGCAGAATTTAAGGAATCTGCTGCATTATTTAAGGACTTTGCTGCATTATTTAAGGACTTTATTGCATTATTTAAGGATTCTGCTGCATTATTTAAGGAATTTGCTGCATTATTTAAGGACTCTGCTAAATTATTTAAGGACTTTGTTGCATTATTTAATGACTCTGCTGCGGTATTTTAGGACTCTGCTGCATTATTTAAGGATTCTGCTGCAGTATTTAAGGACTCTGCTGCATTATTTAAGGACTTTGATGCATTATTTAAGGAGGCTGCTGCAGAATTTAAGGAATCTGCTGCATTACTTAAGGACTTTGTTGCATTATTTAAGGACTATGCTGCATTATTTAAGGACTCTGCTGCATTATTTATGGACTTTGCTGCATTATTTAAGTACTCTTCTGCATTATTTAAGGAATTTTTTGCATTATTTAAGGACTCTGCTGCATTATTTAAGGACTTTGTTGCATTATTTAAGGACTTTGATGCATTATTTAAGGACGCTGCTGCAGTATTTAAGGCCTCTGCTGCATTATTTAAGGACTCTGCTGCATTATTTAAGGACTTTGCTGCATTATTTAAGTACTCTGCTGCATTATTTAAGGAATTTTTTGCATTATTTAAGGACTCTGCTGCATTATTTAAGGACTTTGCTGCATTATTTAAGTACTCTTCTGCATTATTTAAGGAATTTTTTGCATTATTTAAGGACTCTGCTGCATTATTTAAGGACTTTGTTGCATTATTTAAGGACTCTGCTGCATTATTTAAGGACGCTGCTGCAGTATTTAAGGCCTGTGCTGCATTATTTAAGGACTCTGCTGCATTATTTAAGGACTTTGCTGCATTATTTAAGTACTCTGCTGCATTATTTAAGGAATTTTTTGCATTATTTAAGGACTCTGCTGCATTATTTAAGGACTTTGATGCATTATTTAAGGATGCTGCTGCAGAATTTAAGGAATCTGCTGCATTATTTAAGGACTTTGTTCCATTATTTAAGGACTCTGCTGCATTATTTAAGGACTTTGCTGCATTATTTAAGGACTCTGCTGCATTATTTAAGGACTTTGCTGCATTATTTAAGGACTCTGCTGTATTATTAAGGACGTTGCTGCATTAATTAAGGACTCTGCTGCATTATTTAAGGACTTTGCTGCAGTATTTAAGGACTCTGATGCATTTTTTAAGGACTTTGATGCATTATTTAAGGACGCTGCTGCAGAATTTAAGGAGTCTGCTCCATTATTTAAGGACTTTGTTGCATTATTTAAGGACTGTGCTGCATTGTTTAAGGACCCTGCTGCATTATTTACGGACTTTGTTACATTATTTAAGTACTCTGCTGCATTATTTAAGGACGCTGCAGCAGTATTTAAGGACTCTGCTGCATTATTTAAGGACTTTGCTGCATTATTTAAGGACTCTGCTGCATTATTAAGGACTTTGCTGCATTATTTAAGGACTCTGCTGCAGTATTTAAGGACTCTGCTGCATTATTTAAGGACTTTGATGCATTATTTAGGGACGCTGCTGCATAATTTAAGGAATCTGCTGCATTATTTAAGGACTTTGCTGCATTATTTAAGGACTTTATTGCATTATTTAAGGATTCTGCGGCATTATTTAAGGAATTTGCTGCATTATTTAAGGACTCTGCTAAATTATTTAAGGACTTTGTTGCATTATTTAATGACTCTGCTGCGGTTTTTAAGGACTCTGCTGCATTATTTAAGGATTCTGCTGCAGTATCTAAGGACTCTGCTGCATTATTTAAGGACTTTGATGCATTATTTAAGGAGGCTGCTGCAGAATTTAAGGAATCTGCTGCATTATTTAAGGACTTTGTTGCATTATTTAAGGACTATGCTGCATTATTTAAGGACTCTGCTGCATTATTTAAGGACTTTGCTGCATTATTTAAGTTCTCTTCTGCATTATTTAAGGAATTTTTTGCATTATTTAAGGACTCTGCTGCATTATTTAAGGACTTTGTTGCATTATTTAAGGACTCTGCTGCATTATTTAAGGACGCTGCTGCAGTATTTAAGGCCTGTGCTGCATTATTTAAGGACTCTGCTGCATTATTTAAGGACTTTGCTGCATTATTTAAGTACTCTGCTGCATTATTTAAGGAATTTTTTGCATTATTTAAGGACTCTGCTGCATTATTTAAGGACTTTGATGCATTATTTAAGGATGCTGCTGCAGAATTTAAGGAATCTGCTGCATTATTTAAGGACTTTGTTGCATTATTTAAGGACTCTGCTGCATTATTTAAGGACTTTGCTGCATTATTTAAGGACTCTGCTGCATTATTTAAGGACTTTGCTGCATTATTTAAGGACTCTGCTGTATTATTAAGGACGTTGCTGCATTAATTAAGGACTCTGCTGCATTATTTAAGGACTTTGCTGCAGTATTTAAGGCCTCTGCTGCATTATTTAAGGACTTTGCTGCATTATTTAAGGACTCTGCTGCATTATTTAAGGACACTGCTGCGGTATTTAATTCCTCTGCTGCATTATTTAAGGACTTTGCTGCATTATTTAAGGACTCTGCTGTATTATTAAGGACGTTGCTGCATTAATTAAGGACTCTGCTGCATTATTTAAGGACTTTGCTGCATTATTTAAGGACTCTACTGCATTATTAAGGACGTTGCTGCATTATTTAAGGACTTTATTGCATTATTTAAGGATTCTGCTGCATTATTTAAGGACTCTGCTGCATTATTTAAGGAGTTTGATGCATTATTTAAGGACTCTGCTGCATTATTTAAGGACTTTGTTGCATTATTTAAGGACTCGGCTGCATTATTAAGGGCGTTGCTGCATTTTATTTAAGGAATTTATTGCATTATTTAAGGACTCTGTGCATTATTTAAGGAATTTGCTGCATTATTTAAGGAATCTGCTGCATTATTTAATGACTCTGCTGCGGTATTTAAGGACTCTGCTGCATCATTTAAGCACTCTGCTCCTTTATTTAAGGACTTTGCTGCATTATTTAAGGACTCTGCTGTGGTATTTTAGGACTCTGCTGCATTATTTAAGGACTTTGATGCATTATTTAAGGACGCTGCTGCGAAATTTAAGGAATCTGCTGCATTATTTAAGGACTTTGTTGCAGTATTGAAGGACTCTGCTGCATTATTTAATGAATTTGCTGCATTATTTAAGGACTCTGCTGCATTATTTAAGGACTCTGCTGCGGTATTTTAGGACTCTGCTGCGTTACATAAGGACTCTGCTGCATTATTTAAGGACTTTGCTGCATTATTTAAGGTCTCTACTGCAGTATTTAATGACTCTGCTGCATTATTTCAGGACTTTGTTGCATTATTTAAGGACTCTGCTGCAGTATTTAAGGACTCTGCTGCATTATTTAAGGACTTTGTTGCATTATTTAATGACTCTGCTGCGGTATTTAAGGACTCTGATGCATTATTTAAGGATGCTGCTGCAGAATTTAAGGAATCTGCTGCATTATTTAAGGACTTTGTTGCATTATTTAAGGACTCTGCTGCGGTATTTTCGGACTCTGCTGCATTATTTAAGGACTTTGATGCATTATTTAAGGACGCTGCTGCGAAATTTAACTAATCTGGTGCATTATTTAAGGACTTTGTTGCATTATTTAAGGGCTCTGCTGCATTATTTAATGAATTTGCTGCATTATATAAGGACTCTGCTGCATTATTTAAGGAATTTTTTGCATTATTTAAGGACTCTGCTGCATTATTTAAGGACTTTGATGCATTATTTAAGGATGCTGCTGCAGAATTTAAGGAATCTGCTGCATTATTTAAGGACTTTGTTGCATTATTTAAGGACTCTGCTGCATTATTTAAGGACTTTGCTGCATTATTTAAGGACTCTGCTGCATTATTTAAGGACTTTGCTGCATTATTTAAGGACTCTGCTGTATTATTAAGGACGTTGCTGCATTAATTAAGGACTCTGCTGCATTATTTAAGGACTTTGCTGCAGTATTTAAGGCCTCTGCTGCATTATTTAAGGACTTTGCTGCATTATTTAAGGACTCTGCTGCATTATTTAAGGACACTGCTGCGGTATTTAATTCCTCTGCTGCATTATTTAAGGACTTTGCTGCATTATTTAAGGACTCTGCTGTATTATTAAGGACGTTGCTGCATTAATTAAGGACTCTGCTGCATTATTTAAGGACTTTGCTGCATTATTTAAGGACTCTACTGCATTATTAAGGACGTTGCTGCATTATTTAAGGACTTTATTGCATTATTTAAGGATTCTGCTGCATTATTTAAGGACTCTGCTGCATTATTTAAGGAGTTTGATGCATTATTTAAGGACTCTGCTGCATTATTTAAGGACTTTGTTGCATTATTTAAGGACTCGGCTGCATTATTAAGGGCGTTGCTGCATTTTATTTAAGGAATTTATTGCATTATTTAAGGACTCTGTGCATTATTTAAGGAATTTGCTGCATTATTTAAGGAATCTGCTGCATTATTTAATGACTCTGCTGCGGTATTTAAGGACTCTGCTGCATCATTTAAGCACTCTGCTCCTTTATTTAAGGACTTTGCTGCATTATTTAAGGACTCTGCTGTGGTATTTTAGGACTCTGCTGCATTATTTAAGGACTTTGATGCATTATTTAAGGACGCTGCTGCGAAATTTAAGGAATCTGCTGCATTATTTAAGGACTTTGTTGCAGTATTGAAGGACTCTGCTGCATTATTTAATGAATTTGCTGCATTATTTAAGGACTCTGCTGCATTATTTAAGGACTCTGCTGCGGTATTTTAGGACTCTGCTGCGTTACATAAGGACTCTGCTGCATTATTTAAGGACTTTGCTGCATTATTTAAGGTCTCTACTGCAGTATTTAATGACTCTGCTGCATTATTTCAGGACTTTGTTGCATTATTTAAGGACTCTGCTGCAGTATTTAAGGACTCTGCTGCATTATTTAAGGACTTTGTTGCATTATTTAATGACTCTGCTGCGGTATTTAAGGACTCTGATGCATTATTTAAGGATGCTGCTGCAGAATTTAAGGAATCTGCTGCATTATTTAAGGACTTTGTTGCATTATTTAAGGACTCTGCTGCGGTATTTTCGGACTCTGCTGCATTATTTAAGGACTTTGATGCATTATTTAAGGACGCTGCTGCGAAATTTAACTAATCTGGTGCATTATTTAAGGACTTTGTTGCATTATTTAAGGGCTCTGCTGCATTATTTAATGAATTTGCTGCATTATATAAGGACTCTGCTGCATTATTTAAGGACTCTGCTGCGGTATTTTAGGACTCTGCTGCATTATATAAGGACTCTGCTGCATTATTTAAGGACTTTGCTGCATTATTTAAGGTCTCTCCTGCAGTATTTAAGGACTCTGCTGCATTATTTAAGGACTTTGTTGCATTATTTAAGGACTCTGCTGCATTATTTAAGGACTCTGCTGCTGTATTTAAGGACTCTGCTGCATTATTTAAGGACTTTGCTGCTTTATTTAAGGACTTTGTTTCATTATTTAAGGACGCTGCTGCAGTATTTAAGGACTCTGCTGCATTATTTAAGGATGTTGCTGCATTATTTAAGGACTCTGCTGCATTATTTAATGACTCTGCTGTGGTATTTAAGGACTCTGCTGCATTATTTAAGGACTTTGTTGCATTATTTAAGGACTCTGCTGCATTATTTAAGGACGCTGCTGCAGTATTTAAGGCCTCTGCTGCATTATTTAAGGACTCTGCTGCATTATTTAAGGACTCTACTGCATTATTAAGGACGTTGCTGCATTATTTAAGGACTTTATTGCATTATTTAAGGATTCTGCTGCATTATTTAAGGACTCTGCTGCATTATTTAAGGAGTTTGATGCATTATTTAAGGACTCTGCTGCATTATTTAAGGACTTTGTTGCATTATTTAAGGACGCTGCTGCGGTATTTAAGGACTCTGCTGCATTATTTAAGGACTTTGCTGCATTATTTAACGATTCGGCTGCATTATTAAGGGCGTTGCTGCATTTTATTTAAGGAATTTATTGCATTATTTAAGGACTCTGTGCATTATTTAAGGAATTTGCTGCATTATTTAAGGACTCTGCTGCATTATTTAATGACTCTGCTGCGGTATTTAAGGACTCTGCTGCATCATTTAAGCACTCTGCTGATTTATTTAAGGACTTTGCTGCATTATTTAAGGACTCTGCTGTGGTATTTTAGGACTCTGATGCATTATTTAAATACTTTGATGCATTATTTAAGAACTCTGCTGCAGTATTTAAGGACTCTGCTGCATTATTTAATGTCTTTGATGCATTATTTAAGGACTCTTCTGCATTATTTAAGGACTTTGCTGCATTATTTAAGGACGCTGCTGCGGTATTTAAGGCATCTGCTGCATTATTTAAGGACTTTGCTGCATTATTTAAGGACTCTGCTGCATTATTAAGGACGTTGCTGCATTATTTAAGGACTTTATTGCATTATTTAAGGATTCTGCTGCATTATTTAAGGAATTTCCTGCATTATTTAAGGACTTTGATGCATTATTTAAGAACTCTGCTGCAGTATTTAAGGACTCTGCTGCATTATTTAAGGACTCTGCTGCATTATTTAAGGACGCTGCTGCGGTATTTAAGGCCTCTGCTGCATTATTTAAGGACTTTGCTGCATTATTTAAGGACTCTATTGCATTATTTAAGGATTCTGCTGCATTATTTAAGGAATTTGCTGCATTATTTAAGGACTCTGTTGCATTACTTAAGGACTTTATTGCATTATTTAAGGATTCTGCTGCATTATTTAAGGAATTTGCTGCATTATTTAAGGACTCTGCTAAATTATTTAAGGACTTTGTTGCATTATTTAATGACTCTGCTGCGGTATTTAAGGACTCTGCTGCATTATTTAAGGATTCTGCTGCAGTATCTAAGGACTCTGCTGCATTATTTAAGGACTTTGATGCATTATTTAAGGAGGCTGCTGCAGAATTTAAGGAATCTGCTGCATTATTTAAGGACTTTGTTGCATTATTTAAGGACTATGCTGCATTATTTAAGGACTCTGCTGCATTATTTAAGGACTTTGCTGCATTATTTAAGTACTCTTCTGCATTATTTAAGGATTTTTTTGCATTATTTAAGGACTCTGCTGCATTATTTAAGGACTTTGCTGCAGTAGTATTTAAGGCCTGTGCTGCATTATTTAAGGACTCTGCTGCATTATTTAAGGACTTTGCTGCAGTATTTAAGTACTCTGCTGCATTATTTAAGGAATTTTTTGCATTATTTAAGGACTCTGCTGCATTATTTAAGGACTTTGATGCATTATTTAAGGATGCTGCTGCAGAATTTAAGGAATCTGCTGCATTATTTAAGGACTTTGTTCCATTATTTAAGGACTCTGCTGCATTATTTAAGGACTTTGCTGCATTATTTAAGGACTCTGCTGCATTATTTAAGGACTTTGCTGCATTATTTAAGGACTCTGCTGTATTATTAAGGACGTTGCTGCATTAATTAAGGACTCTGCTGCATTATTTAAGGACTTTGCTGCAGTATTTAAGGACTCTGATGCATTTTTTAAGGACTTTGATGCATTATTTAAGGACGCTGCTGCAGAATTTAAGGAGTCTGCTCCATTATTTAAGGACTTTGTTGCATTATTTAAGGACTGTGCTGCATTGTTTAAGGACCCTGCTGCATTATTTACGGACTTTGTTACATTATTTAAGTACTCTGCTGCATTATTTAAGGACGCTGCAGCAGTATTTAAGGACTCTGCTGCATTATTTAAGGACTTTGCTGCATTTCTTAAGGACTCTGCTGCATTATTAAGGACTTTGCTGCATTATTTAAGGACTCTGCTGCAGTATTTAAGGACTCTGCTGCATTATTTAAGGACTTTGATGCATTATTTAGGGACGCTGCTGCATAATTTAAGGAATCTGCTGCATTATTTAAGGACTTTGCTGCATTATTTAAGGACTTTATTGCATTATTTAAGGATTCTGCTGCATTATTTAAGGAATTTGCTGCATTATTTAAGGACTCTGCTAAATTATTTAAGGACTTTGTTGCATTATTTAATGACTCTGCTGCGGTTTTTAAGGACTCTGGTGCATTATTTAAGGATTCTGCTGCAGTATCTAAGGACTCTGCTGCATTATTTAAGGACTTTGATGCATTATTTAAGGAGGCTGCTGCAGAATTTAAGGAATCTGCTGCATTATTTAAGGACTTTGTTGCATTATTTAAGGACTATGCTGCATTATTTAAGGACTCTGCTGCATTATTTAAGGACTTTGCTGCATTATTTAAGTTCTCTTCTGCATTATTTAAGGAATTTTTTGCATTATTTAAGGACTCTGCTGCATTATTTAAGGACTTTGTTGCATTATTTAAGGACTCTGCTGCATTATTTAAGGACGCTGCTGCAGTATTTAAGGCCTGTGCTGCATTATTTAAGGACTCTGCTGCATTATTTAAGGACTTTGCTGCATTATTTAAGTACTCTTCTGCATTATTTAAGGAATTTTTTGCATTATTTAAGGACTCTGCTGCATTATTTAAGGACTTTGTTGCATTATTTAAGGACTCTGCTGCATTATTTAAGGACGCTGCTGCAGTATTTAAGGCCTGTGCTGCATTATTTAAGGACTCTGCTGCATTATTAAAGGACTTTGCTGCATTATTTAAGTACTCTGCTGCATTATTTATGGAATTTTTTGCATTATTTAAGGACTCTGCTGCATTATTTAAGGACTTTGATGCATTATTTAAGGATGCTGCTGCAGAATTTAAGGAATCTGCTGCATTATTTAAGGACTTTGTTCCATTATTTAAGGACTCTGCTGCATTATTTAAGGACTTTGCTGCATTATTTAAGGACTCTGCTGCATTATTTAAGGACTTTGCTGCATTATTTAAGGACTCTGCTGTATTATTAAGGACGTTGCTGCATTAATTAAGGACTCTGCTGCATTATTTAAGGACTTTGCTGCAGTATTTAAGGACTCTGATGCATTTTTTAAGGACTTTGATGCATTATTTAAGGACGCTGCTGCAGAATTTAAGGAGTCTGCTCCATTATTTAAGGACTTCGTTGCATTATTTAAGGACTGTGCTGCATTGTTTAAGGACCCTGCTGCATTATTTAAGGACTTTGTTACATTATTTAAGTACTCTGCTGCATTATTTAAGGACGCTGCAGCAGTATTTAAGGACTCTGCTGCATTATTTAAGGACTTTGCTGCATTATTTAAGGACTCTGCTGCATTATTAAGGACTTTGCTGCATTATTTAAGGACTCTGCTGCAGTATTTAAGGACTCTGCTGCATTATTTAAGGACTTTGATGCATTATTTAAGGACGCTGCTGCAGAATTTAAGGAATCTGCTGCATTATTTAAGGACTTTGCTGCATTATTTAAGGACTTTATTGCATTATTTAAGGATTCTGCTGCATTATTTAAGGAATTTGCTGCATTATTTAAGGACTCTGCTAAATTATTTAAGGACTTTGTTGCATTATTTAATGACTCTGCTGCGGTATTTAAGGACTCTGCTGCATTATTTAAGGATTCTGCTGCAGTATTTAAGGACTCTGCTGCATTATTTAAGGACTTTGATGCATTATTTAAGGAGGCTGCTGCAGAATTTAAGGAATCTGCTGCATTACTTAAGGACTTTGTTGCATTATTTAAGGACTATGCTGCATTATTTAAGGACTCTGCTGCATTATTTATGGACTTTGCTGCATTATTTAAGTACTCTTCGGCATTATTTAAGGAATTTTTTGCATTATTTAAGGACTCTGCTGCATTATTTAAGGACTTTGTTGCATTATTTAAGGACTTTGATGCATTATTTAAGGACGCTGCTGCAGTATTTAAGGCCTCTGCTGCATTATTTAAGGACTCTGCTGCATTATTTAAGGACTTTGCTGCATTATTTAAGTACTCTGCTGCATTATTTAAGGAATTTTTTGCATTATTTAAGGACTCTGCTGCATTATTTAAGGACTTTGATGCATTATTTAAGGATGCTGCTGCAGAATTTAAGGAATCTGCTGCATTATTTAAGGACTTTGTTGCATTATTTAAGGACTCTGCTGCATTATTTAAGGACTTTGCTGCATTATTTAAGGACTCTGCTGCATTATTTAAGGACTTTGCTGCATTATTTAAGGACTCTGCTGTATTATTAAGGACGTTGCTGCATTAATTAAGGACTCTGCTGCATTATTTAAGGACTTTGCTGCAGTATTTAAGGCCTCTGCTGCATTATTTAAGGACTTTGCTGCATTATTTAAGGACTCTGCTGCATTATTTAAGGACACTGCTGCGGTATTTAATTCCTCTGCTGCATTATTTAAGGACTTTGCTGCATTATTTAAGGACTCTGCTGTATTATTAAGGACGTTGCTGCATTAATTAAGGACTCTGCTGCATTATTTAAGGACTTTGCTGCATTATTTAAGGACTCTACTGCATTATTAAGGACGTTGCTGCATTATTTAAGGACTTTATTGCATTATTTAAGGATTCTGCTGCATTATTTAAGGACTCTGCTGCATTATTTAAGGAGTTTGATGCATTATTTAAGGACTCTGCTGCATTATTTAAGGACTTTGTTGCATTATTTAAGGACTCGGCTGCATTATTAAGGGCGTTGCTGCATTTTATTTAAGGAATTCATTGCATTATTTAAGGACTCTGTGCATTATTTAAGGAATTTGCTGCATTATTTAAGGAATCTGCTGCATTATTTAATGACTCTGCTGCGGTATTTAAGGACTCTGCTGCATCATTTAAGCACTCTGCTCCTTTATTTAAGGACTTTGCTGCATTATTTAAGGACTCTGCTGTGGTATTTTAGGACTCTGCTGCATTATTTAAGGACTTTGATGCATTATTTAAGGACGCTGCTGCGAAATTTAAGGAATCTGCTGCATTATTTAAGGACTTTGTTGCAGTATTGAAGGACTCTGCTGCATTATTTAATGAATTTGCTGCATTATTTAAGGACTCTGCTGCATTATTTAAGGACTCTGCTGCGGTATTTTAGGACTCTGCTGCGTTACATAAGGACTCTGCTGCATTATTTAAGGACTTTGCTGCATTATTTAAGGTCTCTACTGCAGTATTTAATGACTCTGCTGCATTATTTCAGGACTTTGTTGCATTATTTAAGGACTCTGCTGCAGTATTTAAGGACTCTGCTGCATTATTTAAGGACTTTGTTGCATTATTTAATGACTCTGCTGTGGTATTTAAGGACTCTGATGCATTATTTAAGGATGCTGCTGCAGAATTTAAGGAATCTGCTGCATTATTTAAGGACTTTGTTGCATTATTTAAGGACTCTGCTGCGGTATTTTCGGACTCTGCTGCATTATTTAAGGACTTTGATGCATTATTTAAGGACGCTGCTGCGAAATTTAACTAATCTGGTGCATTATTTAAGGACTTTGTTGCATTATTTAAGGGCTCTGCTGCATTATTTAATGAATTTGCTGCATTATATAAGGACTCTGCTGCATTATTTAAGGACTCTGCTGCGGTATTTTAGGACTCTGCTGCATTATATAAGGACTCTGCTGCATTATTTAAGGACTTTGCTGCATTATTTAAGGTCTCTCCTGCAGTATTTAAGGACTCTGCTGCATTATTTAAGGACTTTGTTGCATTATTTAAGGACTCTGCTGCATTATTTAAGGACTCTGCTGCTGTATTTAAGGACTCTGCTGCATTATTTAAGGACATTGCTGCTTTATTTAAGGACTTTGTTTCATTATTTAAGGACGCTGCTGCAGTATTTAAGGACTCTGCTGCATTATTTAAGGATGTTGCTGCATTATTTAAGGACTCTGCTGCATTATTTAATGACTCTGCTGTGGTATTTAAGGACTCTGCTGCATTATTTAAGGACTTTGTTGCATTATTTAAGGACTCTGCTGCATTATTTAAGGACGCTGCTGCAGTATTTAAGGCCTCTGCTGCATTATTTAAGGACTCTGCTGCATTATTTAAGGACTCTACTGCATTATTAAGGACGTTGCTGCATTATTTAAGGACTTTATTGCATTATTTAAGGATTCTGCTGCATTATTTAAGGACTCTGCTGCATTATTTAAGGAGTTTGATGCATTATTTAAGGACTCTGCTGCATTATTTAAGGACTTTGTTGCATTATTTAAGGACGCTGCTGCGGTATTTAAGGACTCTGCTGCATTATTTAAGGACTTTGCTGCATTATTTAACGATTCGGCTGCATTATTAAGGGCGTTGCTGCATTTTATTTAAGGAATTTATTGCATTATTTAAGGACTCTGTGCATTATTTAAGGAATTTGCTGCATTATTTAAGGACTCTGCTGCATTATTTAATGACTCTGCTGCGGTATTTAAGGACTCTGCTGCATCATTTAAGCACTCTGCTGATTTATTTAAGGACTTTGCTGCATTATTTAAGGACTCTGCTGTGGTATTTTAGGACTCTGATGCATTATTTAAATACTTTGATGCATTATTTAAGAACTCTGCTGCAGTATTTAAGGACTCTGCTGCATTATTTAATGTCTTTGATGCATTATTTAAGGACTCTTCTGCATTATTTAAGGACTTTGCTGCATTATTTAAGGACGCTGCTGCGGTATTTAAGGCATCTGCTGCATTATTTAAGGACTTTGCTGCATTATTTAAGGACTCTGCTGTATTATTAAGGACGTTGCTGCATTAATTAAGGACTCTGCTGCATTATTTAAGGACTTTGCTGCAGTATTTAAGGACTCTGATGCATTTTTTAAGGACTTTGATGCATTATTTAAGGACGCTGCTGCAGAATTTAAGGAGTCTGCTCCATTATTTAAGGACTTTGTTGCATTATTTAAGGACTGTGCTGCATTGTTTAAGGACCCTGCTGCATTATTTACGGACTTTGTTACATTATTTAAGTACTCTGCTGCATTATTTAAGGACGCTGCAGCAGTATTTAAGGACTCTGCTGCATTATTTAAGGACTTTGCTGCATTTCTTAAGGACTCTGCTGCATTATTAAGGACTTTGCTGCATTATTTAAGGACTCTGCTGCAGTATTTAAGGACTCTGCTGCATTATTTAAGGACTTTGATGCATTATTTAGGGACGCTGCTGCATAATTTAAGGAATCTGCTGCATTATTTAAGGACTTTGCTGCATTATTTAAGGACTTTATTGCATTATTTAAGGATTCTGCTGCATTATTTAAGGAATTTGCTGCATTATTTAAGGACTCTGCTAAATTATTTAAGGACTTTGTTGCATTATTTAATGACTCTGCTGCGGTTTTTAAGGACTCTGCTGCATTATTTAAGGATTCTGCTGCAGTATCTAAGGACTCTGCTGCATTATTTAAGGACTTTGATGCATTATTTAAGGAGGCTGCTGCAGAATTTAAGGAATCTGCTGCATTATTTAAGGACTTTGTTGCATTATTTAAGGACTATGCTGCATTATTTAAGGACTCTGCTGCATTATTTAAGGACTTTGCTGCATTATTTAAGTTCTCTTCTGCATTATTTAAGGAATTTTTTGCATTATTTAAGGACTCTGCTGCATTATTTAAGGACTTTGTTGCATTATTTAAGGACTCTGCTGCATTATTTAAGGACGCTGCTGCAGTATTTAAGGCCTGTGCTGCATTATTTAAGGACTCTGCTGCATTATTTAAGGACTTTGCTGCATTATTTAAGTACTCTTCTGCATTATTTAAGGAATTTTTTGCATTATTTAAGGACTCTGCTGCATTATTTAAGGACTTTGTTGCATTATTTAAGGACTCTGCTGCATTATTTAAGGACGCTGCTGCAGTATTTAAGGCCTGTGCTGCATTATTTAAGGACTCTGCTGCATTATTAAAGGACTTTGCTGCATTATTTAAGTACTCTGCTGCATTATTTATGGAATTTTTTGCATTATTTAAGGACTCTGCTGCATTATTTAAGGACTTTGATGCATTATTTAAGGATGCTGCTGCAGAATTTAAGGAATCTGCTGCATTATTTAAGGACTTTGTTCCATTATTTAAGGACTCTGCTGCATTATTTAAGGACTTTGCTGCATTATTTAAGGACTCTGCTGCATTATTTAAGGACTTTGCTGCATTATTTAAGGACTCTGCTGTATTATTAAGGACGTTGCTGCATTAATTAAGGACTCTGCTGCATTATTTAAGGACTTTGCTGCAGTATTTAAGGACTCTGATGCATTTTTTAAGGACTTTGATGCATTATTTAAGGACGCTGCTGCAGAATTTAAGGAGTCTGCTCCATTATTTAAGGACTTCGTTGCATTATTTAAGGACTGTGCTGCATTGTTTAAGGACCCTGCTGCATTATTTAAGGACTTTGTTACATTATTTAAGTACTCTGCTGCATTATTTAAGGACGCTGCAGCAGTATTTAAGGACTCTGCTGCATTATTTAAGGACTTTGCTGCATTATTTAAGGACTCTGCTGCATTATTAAGGACTTTGCTGCATTATTTAAGGACTCTGCTGCAGTATTTAAGGACTCTGCTGCATTATTTAAGGACTTTGATGCATTATTTAAGGACGCTGCTGCAGAATTTAAGGAATCTGCTGCATTATTTAAGGACTTTGCTGCATTATTTAAGGACTTTATTGCATTATTTAAGGATTCTGCTGCATTATTTAAGGAATTTGCTGCATTATTTAAGGACTCTGCTAAATTATTTAAGGACTTTGTTGCATTATTTAATGACTCTGCTGCGGTATTTAAGGACTCTGCTGCATTATTTAAGGATTCTGCTGCAGTATTTAAGGACTCTGCTGCATTATTTAAGGACTTTGATGCATTATTTAAGGAGGCTGCTGCAGAATTTAAGGAATCTGCTGCATTACTTAAGGACTTTGTTGCATTATTTAAGGACTATGCTGCATTATTTAAGGACTCTGCTGCATTATTTATGGACTTTGCTGCATTATTTAAGTACTCTTCGGCATTATTTAAGGAATTTTTTGCATTATTTAAGGACTCTGCTGCATTATTTAAGGACTTTGTTGCATTATTTAAGGACTTTGATGCATTATTTAAGGACGCTGCTGCAGTATTTAAGGCCTCTGCTGCATTATTTAAGGACTCTGCTGCATTATTTAAGGACTTTGCTGCATTATTTAAGTACTCTGCTGCATTATTTAAGGAATTTTTTGCATTATTTAAGGACTCTGCTGCATTATTTAAGGACTTTGATGCATTATTTAAGGATGCTGCTGCAGAATTTAAGGAATCTGCTGCATTATTTAAGGACTTTGTTGCATTATTTAAGGACTCTGCTGCATTATTTAAGGACTTTGCTGCATTATTTAAGGACTCTGCTGCATTATTTAAGGACTTTGCTGCATTATTTAAGGACTCTGCTGTATTATTAAGGACGTTGCTGCATTAATTAAGGACTCTGCTGCATTATTTAAGGACTTTGCTGCAGTATTTAAGGCCTCTGCTGCATTATTTAAGGACTTTGCTGCATTATTTAAGGACTCTGCTGCATTATTTAAGGACACTGCTGCGGTATTTAATTCCTCTGCTGCATTATTTAAGGACTTTGCTGCATTATTTAAGGACTCTGCTGTATTATTAAGGACGTTGCTGCATTAATTAAGGACTCTGCTGCATTATTTAAGGACTTTGCTGCATTATTTAAGGACTCTACTGCATTATTAAGGACGTTGCTGCATTATTTAAGGACTTTATTGCATTATTTAAGGATTCTGCTGCATTATTTAAGGACTCTGCTGCATTATTTAAGGAGTTTGATGCATTATTTAAGGACTCTGCTGCATTATTTAAGGACTTTGTTGCATTATTTAAGGACTCGGCTGCATTATTAAGGGCGTTGCTGCATTTTATTTAAGGAATTTATTGCATTATTTAAGGACTCTGTGCATTATTTAAGGAATTTGCTGCATTATTTAAGGAATCTGCTGCATTATTTAATGACTCTGCTGCGGTATTTAAGGACTCTGCTGCATCATTTAAGCACTCTGCTCCTTTATTTAAGGACTTTGCTGCATTATTTAAGGACTCTGCTGTGGTATTTTAGGACTCTGCTGCATTATTTAAGGACTTTGATGCATTATTTAAGGACGCTGCTGCGAAATTTAAGGAATCTGCTGCATTATTTAAGGACTTTGTTGCAGTATTGAAGGACTCTGCTGCATTATTTAATGAATTTGCTGCATTATTTAAGGACTCTGCTGCATTATTTAAGGACTCTGCTGCGGTATTTTAGGACTCTGCTGCGTTACATAAGGACTCTGCTGCATTATTTAAGGACTTTGCTGCATTATTTAAGGTCTCTACTGCAGTATTTAATGACTCTGCTGCATTATTTCAGGACTTTGTTGCATTATTTAAGGACTCTGCTGCAGTATTTAAGGACTCTGCTGCATTATTTAAGGACTTTGTTGCATTATTTAATGACTCTGCTGTGGTATTTAAGGACTCTGATGCATTATTTAAGGATGCTGCTGCAGAATTTAAGGAATCTGCTGCATTATTTAAGGACTTTGTTGCATTATTTAAGGACTCTGCTGCGGTATTTTCGGACTCTGCTGCATTATTTAAGGACTTTGATGCATTATTTAAGGACGCTGCTGCGAAATTTAACTAATCTGGTGCATTATTTAAGGACTTTGTTGCATTATTTAAGGGCTCTGCTGCATTATTTAATGAATTTGCTGCATTATATAAGGACTCTGCTGCATTATTTAAGGACTCTGCTGCGGTATTTTAGGACTCTGCTGCATTATATAAGGACTTTGCTGCATTATTTAAGGACTTTGCTGCATTATTTAAGGTCTCTCCTGCAGTATTTAAGGACTCTGCTGCATTATTTAAGGACTTTGTTGCATTATTTAAGGACTCTGCTGCATTATTTAAGGACTCTGCTGCTGTATTTAAGGACTCTGCTGCATTATTTAAGGACATTGCTGCTTTATTTAAGGACTTTGTTTCATTATTTAAGGACGCTGCTGCAGTATTTAAGGACTCTGCTGCATTATTTAAGGATGTTGCTGCATTATTTAAGGACTCTGCTGCATTATTTAATGACTCTGCTGTGGTATTTAAGGACTCTGCTGCATTATTTAAGGACTTTGTTGCATTATTTAAGGACTCTGCTGCATTATTTAAGGACGCTGCTGCAGTATTTAAGGCCTCTGCTGCATTATTTAAGGACTCTGCTGCATTATTTAAGGACTCTACTGCATTATTAAGGACGTTGCTGCATTATTTAAGGACTTTATTGCATTATTTAAGGATTCTGCTGCATTATTTAAGGACTCTGCTGCATTATTTAAGGAGTTTGATGCATTATTTAAGGACTCTGCTGCATTATTTAAGGACTTTGTTGCATTATTTAAGGACGCTGCTGCGGTATTTAAGGACTCTGCTGCATTATTTAAGGACTTTGCTGCATTATTTAACGATTCGGCTGCATTATTAAGGGCGTTGCTGCATTTTATTTAAGGAATTTATTGCATTATTTAAGGACTCTGTGCATTATTTAAGGAATTTGCTGCATTATTTAAGGACTCTGCTGCATTATTTAATGACTCTGCTGCGGTATTTAAGGACTCTGCTGCATCATTTAAGCACTCTGCTGATTTATTTAAGGACTTTGCTGCATTATTTAAGGACTCTGCTGTGGTATTTTAGGACTCTGATGCATTATTTAAATACTTTGATGCATTATTTAAGAACTCTGCTGCAGTATTTAAGGACTCTGCTGCATTATTTAATGTCTTTGATGCATTATTTAAGGACTCTTCTGCATTATTTAAGGACTTTGCTGCATTATTTAAGGACGCTGCTGCGGTATTTAAGGCATCTGCTGCATTATTTAAGGACTTTGCTGCATTATTTAAGGACTCTGCTGCATTATTAAGGACGTTGCTGCATTATTTAAGGACTTTATTGCATTATTTAAGGATTCTGCTGCATTATTTAAGGAATTTCCTGCATTATTTAAGGACTTTGATGCATTATTTAAGAACTCTGCTGCAGTATTTAAGGACTCTGCTGCATTATTTAAGGACTCTGCTGCATTATTTAAGGACGCTGCTGCGGTATTTAAGGCCTCTGCTGCATTATTTAAGGACTTTGCTGCATTATTTAAGGACTCTATTGCATTATTTAAGGATTCTGCTGCATTATTTAAGGAATTTGCTGCATTATTTAAGGACTCTGTTGCATTATTTAAGGACTTTATTGCATTATTTAAGGATTCTGCTGCATTATTTAAGGAATTTGCTGCATTATTTAAGGACTCTGCTAAATTATTTAAGGACTTTGTTGCATTATTTAATGACTCTGCTGCGGTATTTAAGGACTCTGCTGCATTATTTAAGGATTCTGCTGCAGTATCTAAGGACTCTGCTGCATTATTTAAGGACTTTGATGCATTATTTAAGGAGGCTGCTGCAGAATTTAAGGAATCTGCTGCATTATTTAAGGACTTTGTTGCATTATTTAAGGACTATGCTGCATTATTTAAGGACTCTGCTGCATTATTTAAGGACTTTGCTGCATTATTTAAGTACTCTTCTGCATTATTTAAGGAATTTTTTGCATTATTTAAGGACTCTGCTGCATTATTTAAGGACTTTGTTGCATTATTTTAGGACTCTGCTGCATTATTTAAGGACGCTGCTGCAGTATTTAAGGCCTGTGCTGCATTATTTAAGGACTCTGCTGCATTATTTAAGGACTTTGCTGCATTATTTAAGTACTCTGCTGCATTATTTAAGGAATTTTTTGCATTATTTAAGGACTCTGCTGCATTATTTGAGGACTTTGATGCATTATTTAAGGATGCTGCTGCAGAATTTAAGGAATCTGCTGCATTATTTAAGGACTTTGTTCCATTATTTAAGGACTCTGCTGCATTATTTAAGGACTTTGCTGCATTATTTAAGGACTCTGCTGCATTATTTAAGGACTTTGCTGCATTATTTAAGGACTCTGCTGTATTATTAAGGACTTTGCTGCATTATTTAAGTACTCTTCTGCATTATTTAAGGAATTTTTTGCAGTATTTAAGGACTCTGATGCATTTTTTAAGGACTTTGATGCATTATTTAAGGACGCTGCTGCAGAATTTAAGGAGTCTGCTCCATTATTTAAGGACTTTGTTGCATTATTTAAGGACTGTGCTGCATTGTTTAAGGACCCTGCTGCATTATTTACGGACTTTGTTACATTATTTAAGTACTCTGCTGCATTATTTAAGGACGCTGCAGCAGTATTTAAGGACTCTGCTGCATTATTTAAGGACTTTGCTGCATTATTTAAGGACTCTGCTGCATTATTAAGGACTTTGCTGCATTATTTAAGGACTCTGCTGCAGTATTTAAGGACTCTGCTGCATTATTTAAGGACTTTGATGCATTATTTAGGGACGCTGCTGCATAATTTAAGGAATCTGCTGCATTATTTAAGGACTTTGCTGCATTATTTAAGGACTTTATTGCATTATTTAAGGATTCTGCTGCATTATTTAAGGAATTTGCTGCATTATTTAAGGACTCTGCTAAATTATTTAAGGACTTTGTTGCATTATTTAATGACTCTGCTGCGGTTTTTAAGGACTCTGCTGCATTATTTAAGGAATTTGCTGCATTATTTAAGGACTCTGCTAAATTATTTAAGGACTTTGTTGCATTATTTAATGACTCTGCTGCGGTTTTTAAGGACTCTGCTGCATTATTTAAGGATTCTGCTGCAGTATCTAAGGACTCTGCTGCATTATTTAAGGACTTTGATGCATTATTTAAGGAGGCTGCTGCAGAATTTAAGGAATCTGCTGCATTATTTAAGGACTTTGTTGCATTATTTAAGGACTATGCTGCATTATTTAAGGACTCTGCTGCATTATTTAAGGACTTTGCTGCATTATTTAAGTTCTCTTCTGCATTATTTAAGGAATTTTTTGCATTATTTAAGGACTCTGCTGCATTATTTAAGGACTTTGTTGCATTATTTAAGGACTCTGCTGCATTATTTAAGGACGCTGCTGCAGTATTTAAGGCCTGTGCTGCATTATTTAAGGACTCTGCTGCATTATTTAAGGACTTTGCTGCATTATTTCAGTACTCTTCTGCATTATTTAAGGAATTTTTTGCATTATTTAAGGACTCTGCTGCATTATTTAAGGACTTTGTTGCATTATTTAAGGACTCTGCTGCATTATTTAAGGACGCTGCTGCAGTATTTAAGGCCTGTGCTGCATTATTTAAGGACTTTGCTGCATTATTTAAGTACTCTGCTGCATTATTTAAGGAATTTTTTGCATTATTTAAGGACTCTGCTGCATTATTTAAGGACTTTGATGCATTATTTAAGGATGCTGCTGCAGAATTTAAGGAATCTGCTGCATTATTTAAGGACTTTGTTCCATTATTTAAGGACTCTGCTGCATTATTTAAGGACTTTGCTGCATTATTTAAGGACTCTGCTGCATTATTTAAGGAGTTTGCTGCATTATTTAAGGACTCTGCTGTATTATTAAGGACGTTGCTGCATTAATTAAGGACTCTGCTGCATTATTTAAGGACTTTGCTGCAGTATTTAAGGACTCTGATGCATTTTTTAAGGACTTTGATGCATTATTTAAGGAGGCTGCTGCAGAATTTAAGGAATCTGCTGCATTATTTAAGGACTTTGTTGCATTATTTAAGGACTATGCTGCATTATTTAAGGACTCTGCTGCATTATTTAAGGACTTTGCTGCATTATTTAAGTTCTCTTCTGCATTATTTAAGGAATTTTTTGCATTATTTAAGGACTCTGCTGCATTATTTAAGGACTTTGTTGCATTATTTAAGGACTCTGCTGCATTATTTAAGGACGCTGCTGCAGTATTTAAGGCCTGTGCTGCATTATTTAAGGACTCTGCTGCATTATTTAAGGACTTTGCTGCATTATTTAAGTACTCTTCTGCATTATTTAAGGAATTTTTTGCATTATTTAAGGACTCTGCTGCATTATTTAAGGACTTTGTTGCATTATTTAAGGACTCTGCTGCATTATTTAAGGACGCTGCTGCAGTATTTAAGGCCTGTGCTGCATTATTTAAGGACTCTGCTGCATTATTTAAGGACTTTGCTGCATTATTTAAGTACTCTGCTGCATTATTTAAGGAATTTTTTGCATTATTTAAGGACTCTGCTGCATTATTTAAGGACTTTGATGCATTATTTAAGGATGCTGCTGCAGAATTTAAGGAATCTGCTGCATTATTTAAGGACTTTGTTCCATTATTTAAGGACTCTGCTGCATTATTTAAGGACTTTGCTGCATTATTTAAGGACTCTGCTGCATTATTTAAGGAGTTTGCTGCATTATTTAAGGACTCTGCTGTATTATTAAGGACGTTGCTGCATTAATTAAGGACTCTGCTGCATTATTTAAGGACTTTGCTGCAGTATTTAAGGACTCTGATGCATTTTTTAAGGACTTTGATGCATTATTTAAGGACGCTGCTGCAGAATTTAAGGAGTCTGCTCCATTATTTAAGGACTTTGTTGCATTATTTAAGGACTGTGCTGCATTGTTTAAGGACCCTGCTGCATTATTTAAGGACTTTGTTACATTATTTAAGTACTCTGCTGCATTATTTAAGGACGCTGCAGCAGTATTTAAGGACTCTGCTGCATTATTTAAGGACTTTGCTGCATTATTTAAGGACTCTGCTGCATTATTAAGGACTTTGCTCCATTATTTAAGGACTTTGTTGCATTATTTAAGGACTGTGCTGCATTGTTTAAGGACCCTGCTGCATTATTTAAGGACTTTGTTACATTATTTAAGTACTCTGCTGCATTATTTAAGGACGCTGCAGCAGTATTTAAGGACTCTGCTGCATTATTTAAGGACTTTGCTGCATTATTTAAGGACTCTGCTGCATTATTAAGGACTTTGCTGCATTATTTAAGGACTCTGCTGCAGTATTTAAGGACTCTGCTGCATTATTTAAGGACTTTGATGCATTATTTAAGGACGCTGCTGCAGAATTTAAGGAATCTGCTGCATTATTTAAGGACTTTGCTGCATTATTTAAGGACTTTATTGCATTATTTAAGGATTCTGCTGCATTATTTAAGGAATTTGCTGCATTATTTAAGGACTCTGCTAAATTATTTAAGGACTTTGTTGCATTATTTAATGACTCTGCTGCGGTATTTTAGGACTCTGCTGCATTATTTAAGGATTCTGCTGCAGTATTTAAGGACTCTGCTGCATTATTTAAGGACTTTGATGCATTATTTAAGGAGGCTGCTGCAGAATTTAAGGAATCTGCTGCATTACTTAAGGACTTTGTTGCATTATTTAAGGACTATGCTGCATTATTTAAGGACTCTGCTGCATTATTTATGGACTTTGCTGCATTATTTAAGTACTCTTCTGCATTATTTAAGGAATTTTTTGCATTATTTAAGGACTCTGCTGCATTATTTAAGGACTTTGTTGCATTATTTAAGGACTTTGATGCATTATTTAAGGACGCTGCTGCAGTATTTAAGGCCTCTGCTGCATTATTTAAGAACTCTGCTGCATTATTTAAGGACTTTGCTGCATTATTTAAGTACTCTGCTGCATTATTTAAGGAATTTTTTGCATTATTTAAGGACTCTGCTGCATTATTTAAGGACTTTGCTGCATTATTTAAGTACTCTTCTGCATTATTTAAGGAATTTTTTGCATTATTTAAGGACTCTGCTGCATTATTTAAGGACTCTGCTGCATTATTTAAGGACTTTGTTGCATTATTTAAGGACTCTGCTGCATTATTTAAGGACGCTGCTGCAGTATTTAAGGCCTGTGCTGCATTATTTAAGGACTCTGCTGCATTATTTAAGGACTTTGCTGCATTATTTAAGTACTCTGCTGCATTATTTAAGGAATTTTTTGCATTATTTAAGGACTCTGCTGCATTATTTAAGGACTTTGTTGCATTATTTAAGGACTCTGCTGCATTATTTAAGGACTCTGCTGCTGTATTTAAGGACTCTGCTGCATTATTTAAGGACATTGCTGCTTTATTTAAGGACTTTGTTTCATTATTTAAGGACGCTGCTGCAGTATTTAAGGACTCTGCTGCATTATTTAAGGATGTTGCTGCATTATTTAAGGACTCTGCTGCATTATTTAATGACTCTGCTGTGGTATTTAAGGACTCTGCTGCATTATTTAAGGACTTTGTTGCATTATTTAAGGACTCTGCTGCATTATTTAAGGACGCTGCTGCAGTATTTAAGGCCTCTGCTGCATTATTTAAGGACTCTGCTGCATTATTTAAGGACTCTACTGCATTATTAAGGACGTTGCTGCATTATTTAAGGACTTTATTGCATTATTTAAGGATTCTGCTGCATTATTTAAGGACTCTGCTGCATTATTTAAGGAGTTTGATGCATTATTTAAGGACTCTGCTGCATTATTTAAGGACTTTGTTGCATTATTTAAGGACGCTGCTGCGGTATTTAAGGACTCTGCTGCATTATTTAAGGACTTTGCTGCATTATTTAACGATTCGGCTGCATTATTAAGGGCGTTGCTGCATTTTATTTAAGGAATTTATTGCATTATTTAAGGACTCTGTGCATTATTTAAGGAATTTGCTGCATTATTTAAGGACTCTGCTGCATTATTTAATGACTCTGCTGCGGTATTTAAGGACTCTGCTGCATCATTTAAGCACTCTGCTGATTTATTTAAGGACTTTGCTGCATTATTTAAGGACTCTGCTGTGGTATTTTAGGACTCTGATGCATTATTTAAATACTTTGATGCATTATTTAAGAACTCTGCTGCAGTATTTAAGGACTCTGCTGCATTATTTAATGTCTTTGATGCATTATTTAAGGACTCTTCTGCATTATTTAAGGACTTTGCTGCATTATTTAAGGACGCTGCTGCGGTATTTAAGGCATCTGCTGCATTATTTAAGGACTTTGCTGCATTATTTAAGGACTCTGCTGCATTATTAAGGACGTTGCTGCATTATTTAAGGACTTTATTGCATTATTTAAGGATTCTGCTGCATTATTTAAGGAATTTCCTGCATTATTTAAGGACTTTGATGCATTATTTAAGAACTCTGCTGCAGTATTTAAGGACTCTGCTGCATTATTTAAGGACTCTGCTGCATTATTTAAGGACGCTGCTGCGGTATTTAAGGCCTCTGCTGCATTATTTAAGGACTTTGCTGCATTATTTAAGGACTCTATTGCATTATTTAAGGATTCTGCTGCATTATTTAAGGAATTTGCTGCATTATTTAAGGACTCTGTTGCATTATTTAAGGACTTTATTGCATTATTTAAGGATTCTGCTGCATTATTTAAGGAATTTGCTGCATTATTTAAGGACTCTGCTAAATTATTTAAGGACTTTGTTGCATTATTTAATGACTCTGCTGCGGTATTTAAGGACTCTGCTGCATTATTTAAGGATTCTGCTGCAGTATCTAAGGACTCTGCTGCATTATTTAAGGACTTTGATGCATTATTTAAGGAGGCTGCTGCAGAATTTAAGGAATCTGCTGCATTATTTAAGGACTTTGTTGCATTATTTAAGGACTATGCTGCATTATTTAAGGACTCTGCTGCATTATTTAAGGACTTTGCTGCATTATTTAAGTACTCTTCTGCATTATTTAAGGAATTTTTTGCATTATTTAAGGACTCTGCTGCATTATTTAAGGACTTTGTTGCATTATTTTAGGACTCTGCTGCATTATTTAAGGACGCTGCTGCAGTATTTAAGGCCTGTGCTGCATTATTTAAGGACTCTGCTGCATTATTTAAGGACTTTGCTGCATTATTTAAGTACTCTGCTGCATTATTTAAGGAATTTTTTGCATTATTTAAGGACTCTGCTGCATTATTTGAGGACTTTGATGCATTATTTAAGGATGCTGCTGCAGAATTTAAGGAATCTGCTGCATTATTTAAGGACTTTGTTCCATTATTTAAGGACTCTGCTGCATTATTTAAGGACTTTGCTGCATTATTTAAGGACTCTGCTGCATTATTTAAGGACTTTGCTGCATTATTTAAGGACTCTGCTGTATTATTAAGGACTTTGCTGCATTATTTAAGTACTCTTCTGCATTATTTAAGGAATTTTTTGCAGTATTTAAGGACTCTGATGCATTTTTTAAGGACTTTGATGCATTATTTAAGGACGCTGCTGCAGAATTTAAGGAGTCTGCTCCATTATTTAAGGACTTTGTTGCATTATTTAAGGACTGTGCTGCATTGTTTAAGGACCCTGCTGCATTATTTACGGACTTTGTTACATTATTTAAGTACTCTGCTGCATTATTTAAGGACGCTGCAGCAGTATTTAAGGACTCTGCTGCATTATTTAAGGACTTTGCTGCATTATTTAAGGACTCTGCTGCATTATTAAGGACTTTGCTGCATTATTTAAGGACTCTGCTGCAGTATTTAAGGACTCTGCTGCATTATTTAAGGACTTTGATGCATTATTTAGGGACGCTGCTGCATAATTTAAGGAATCTGCTGCATTATTTAAGGACTTTGCTGCATTATTTAAGGACTTTATTGCATTATTTAAGGATTCTGCTGCATTATTTAAGGAATTTGCTGCATTATTTAAGGACTCTGCTAAATTATTTAAGGACTTTGTTGCATTATTTAATGACTCTGCTGCGGTTTTTAAGGACTCTGCTGCATTATTTAAGGAATTTGCTGCATTATTTAAGGACTCTGCTAAATTATTTAAGGACTTTGTTGCATTATTTAATGACTCTGCTGCGGTTTTTAAGGACTCTGCTGCATTATTTAAGGATTCTGCTGCAGTATCTAAGGACTCTGCTGCATTATTTAAGGACTTTGATGCATTATTTAAGGAGGCTGCTGCAGAATTTAAGGAATCTGCTGCATTATTTAAGGACTTTGTTGCATTATTTAAGGACTATGCTGCATTATTTAAGGACTCTGCTGCATTATTTAAGGACTTTGCTGCATTATTTAAGTTCTCTTCTGCATTATTTAAGGAATTTTTTGCATTATTTAAGGACTCTGCTGCATTATTTAAGGACTTTGTTGCATTATTTAAGGACTCTGCTGCATTATTTAAGGACGCTGCTGCAGTATTTAAGGCCTGTGCTGCATTATTTAAGGACTCTGCTGCATTATTTAAGGACTTTGCTGCATTATTTAAGTACTCTTCTGCATTATTTAAGGAATTTTTTGCATTATTTAAGGACTCTGCTGCATTATTTAAGGACTTTGTTGCATTATTTAAGGACTCTGCTGCATTATTTAAGGACGCTGCTGCAGTATTTAAGGCCTGTGCTGCATTATTTAAGGACTTTGCTGCATTATTTAAGTACTCTGCTGCATTATTTAAGGAATTTTTTGCATTATTTAAGGACTCTGCTGCATTATTTAAGGACTTTGATGCATTATTTAAGGATGCTGCTGCAGAATTTAAGGAATCTGCTGCATTATTTAAGGACTTTGTTCCATTATTTAAGGACTCTGCTGCATTATTTAAGGACTTTGCTGCATTATTTAAGGACTCTGCTGCATTATTTAAGGAGTTTGCTGCATTATTTAAGGACTCTGCTGTATTATTAAGGACGTTGCTGCATTAATTAAGGACTCTGCTGCATTATTTAAGGACTTTGCTGCAGTATTTAAGGACTCTGATGCATTTTTTAAGGACTTTGATGCATTATTTAAGGAGGCTGCTGCAGAATTTAAGGAATCTGCTGCATTATTTAAGGACTTTGTTGCATTATTTAAGGACTATGCTGCATTATTTAAGGACTCTGCTGCATTATTTAAGGACTTTGCTGCATTATTTAAGTTCTCTTCTGCATTATTTAAGGAATTTTTTGCATTATTTAAGGACTCTGCTGCATTATTTAAGGACTTTGTTGCATTATTTAAGGACTCTGCTGCATTATTTAAGGACGCTGCTGCAGTATTTAAGGCCTGTGCTGCATTATTTAAGGACTCTGCTGCATTATTTAAGGACTTTGCTGCATTATTTAAGTACTCTTCTGCATTATTTAAGGAATTTTTTGCATTATTTAAGGACTCTGCTGCATTATTTAAGGACTTTGTTGCATTATTTAAGGACTCTGCTGCATTATTTAAGGACGCTGCTGCAGTATTTAAGGCCTGTGCTGCATTATTTAAGGACTCTGCTGCATTATTTAAGGACTTTGCTGCATTATTTAAGTACTCTGCTGCATTATTTAAGGAATTTTTTGCATTATTTAAGGACTCTGCTGCATTATTTAAGGACTTTGATGCATTATTTAAGGATGCTGCTGCAGAATTTAAGGAATCTGCTGCATTATTTAAGGACTTTGTTCCATTATTTAAGGACTCTGCTGCATTATTTAAGGACTTTGCTGCATTATTTAAGGACTCTGCTGCATTATTTAAGGAGTTTGCTGCATTATTTAAGGACTCTGCTGTATTATTAAGGACGTTGCTGCATTAATTAAGGACTCTGCTGCATTATTTAAGGACTTTGCTGCAGTATTTAAGGACTCTGATGCATTTTTTAAGGACTTTGATGCATTATTTAAGGACGCTGCTGCAGAATTTAAGGAGTCTGCTCCATTATTTAAGGACTTTGTTGCATTATTTAAGGACTGTGCTGCATTGTTTAAGGACCCTGCTGCATTATTTAAGGACTTTGTTACATTATTTAAGTACTCTGCTGCATTATTTAAGGACGCTGCAGCAGTATTTAAGGACTCTGCTGCATTATTTAAGGACTTTGCTGCATTATTTAAGGACTCTGCTGCATTATTAAGGACTTTGCTCCATTATTTAAGGACTTTGTTGCATTATTTAAGGACTGTGCTGCATTGTTTAAGGACCCTGCTGCATTATTTAAGGACTTTGTTACATTATTTAAGTACTCTGCTGCATTATTTAAGGACGCTGCAGCAGTATTTAAGGACTCTGCTGCATTATTTAAGGACTTTGCTGCATTATTTAAGGACTCTGCTGCATTATTAAGGACTTTGCTGCATTATTTAAGGACTCTGCTGCAGTATTTAAGGACTCTGCTGCATTATTTAAGGACTTTGATGCATTATTTAAGGACGCTGCTGCAGAATTTAAGGAATCTGCTGCATTATTTAAGGACTTTGCTGCATTATTTAAGGACTTTATTGCATTATTTAAGGATTCTGCTGCATTATTTAAGGAATTTGCTGCATTATTTAAGGACTCTGCTAAATTATTTAAGGACTTTGTTGCATTATTTAATGACTCTGCTGCGGTATTTTAGGACTCTGCTGCATTATTTAAGGATTCTGCTGCAGTATTTAAGGACTCTGCTGCATTATTTAAGGACTTTGATGCATTATTTAAGGAGGCTGCTGCAGAATTTAAGGAATCTGCTGCATTACTTAAGGACTTTGTTGCATTATTTAAGGACTATGCTGCATTATTTAAGGACTCTGCTGCATTATTTATGGACTTTGCTGCATTATTTAAGTACTCTTCTGCATTATTTAAGGAATTTTTTGCATTATTTAAGGACTCTGCTGCATTATTTAAGGACTTTGTTGCATTATTTAAGGACTTTGATGCATTATTTAAGGACGCTGCTGCAGTATTTAAGGCCTCTGCTGCATTATTTAAGAACTCTGCTGCATTATTTAAGGACTTTGCTGCATTATTTAAGTACTCTGCTGCATTATTTAAGGAATTTTTTGCATTATTTAAGGACTCTGCTGCATTATTTAAGGACTTTGCTGCATTATTTAAGTACTCTTCTGCATTATTTAAGGAATTTTTTGCATTATTTAAGGACTCTGCTGCATTATTTAAGGACTCTGCTGCATTATTTAAGGACTTTGTTGCATTATTTAAGGACTCTGCTGCATTATTTAAGGACGCTGCTGCAGTATTTAAGGCCTGTGCTGCATTATTTAAGGACTCTGCTGCATTATTTAAGGACTTTGCTGCATTATTTAAGTACTCTGCTGCATTATTTAAGGAATTTTTTGCATTATTTAAGGACTCTGCTGCATTATTTAAGGACTTTGATGCATTATTTAAGGATGCTGCTGCAGAATTTAAGGAATCTGCTGCATTATTTAAGGACTTTGTTCCATTATTTAAGGCCTGTGCTGCATTATTTAAGGACTCTGCTGCATTATTTAAGGACTTTGCTGCATTATTTAAGTACTCTGCTGCATTATTTATGGAATTTTTTGCATTATTTAAGGACTCTGCTGCATTATTTAAGGACTTTGATGCATTATTTAAGGATGCTGCTGCAGAATTTAAGGAATCTGCTGCATTATTTAAGGACTTTGTTCCATTATTTAAGGACTCTGCTGCATTATTTAAGGACTTTGCTGCATTATTTAAGGACTCTGCTGCATTATTTATGGAATTTTTTGCATTATTTAAGGACTCTGCTGCATTATTTAAGGACTTTGATGCATTATTTAAGGATGCTGCTGCAGAATTTAAGGAATCTGCTGCATTATTTAAGGACTTTGTTCCATTATTTAAGGACTCTGCTGCATTATTTAAGGACTTTGCTGCATTATTTAAGGACTCTGCTGCATTATTTAAGGACTTTGCTGCATTATTTAAGGACTCTGCTGTATTATTAAGGACGTTGCTGCATTAATTAAGGACTCTGCTGCATTATTTAAGGACTTTGCTGCAGTATTTAAGGACTCTGATGCATTTTTTAAGGACTTTGATGCATTATTTAAGGACGCTGCTGCAGAATTTAAGGAGTCTGCTCCATTATTTAAGGACTTCGTTGCATTATTTAAGGACTGTGCTGCATTGTTTAAGGACCCTGCTGCATTATTTAAGGACTTTGTTACATTATTTAAGTACTCTGCTGCATTATTTAAGGACGCTGCAGCAGTATTTAAGGACTCTGCTGCATTATTTAAGGACTTTGCTGCATTATTTAAGGACTCTGCTGCATTATTAAGGACTTTGCTGCATTATTTAAGGACTCTGCTGCAGTATTTAAGGACTCTGCTGCATTATTTAAGGACTTTGATGCATTATTTAAGGACGCTGCTGCAGAATTTAAGGAATCTGCTGCATTATTTAAGGACTTTGCTGCATTATTTAAGGACTTTATTGCATTATTTAAGGATTCTGCTGCATTATTTAAGGAATTTGCTGCATTATTTAAGGACTCTGCTAAATTATTTAAGGACTTTGTTGCATTATTTAATGACTCTGCTGCGGTATTTAAGGACTCTGCTGCATTATTTAAGGATTCTGCTGCAGTATTTAAGGACTCTGCTGCATTATTTAAGGACTTTGATGCATTATTTAAGGAGGCTGCTGCAGAATTTAAGGAATCTGCTGCATTACTTAAGGACTTTGTTGCATTATTTAAGGACTATGCTGCATTATTTAAGGACTCTGCTGCATTATTTATGGACTTTGCTGCATTATTTAAGTACTCTTCGGCATTATTTAAGGAATTTTTTGCATTATTTAAGGACTCTGCTGCATTATTTAAGGACTTTGTTGCATTATTTAAGGACTTTGATGCATTATTTAAGGACGCTGCTGCAGTATTTAAGGCCTCTGCTGCATTATTTAAGGACTCTGCTGCATTATTTAAGGACTTTGCTGCATTATTTAAGTACTCTGCTGCATTATTTAAGGAATTTTTTGCATTATTTAAGGACTCTGCTGCATTATTTAAGGACTTTGATGCATTATTTAAGGATGCTGCTGCAGAATTTAAGGAATCTGCTGCATTATTTAAGGACTTTGTTGCATTATTTAAGGACTCTGCTGCATTATTTAAGGACTTTGCTGCATTATTTAAGGACTCTGCTGCATTATTTAAGGACTTTGCTGCATTATTTAAGGACTCTGCTGTATTATTAAGGACGTTGCTGCATTAATTAAGGACTCTGCTGCATTATTTAAGGACTTTGCTGCAGTATTTAAGGCCTCTGCTGCATTATTTAAGGACTTTGCTGCATTATTTAAGGACTCTGCTGCATTATTTAAGGACACTGCTGCGGTATTTAATTCCTCTGCTGCATTATTTAAGGACTTTGCTGCATTATTTAAGGACTCTGCTGTATTATTAAGGACGTTGCTGCATTAATTAAGGACTCTGCTGCATTATTTAAGGACTTTGCTGCATTATTTAAGGACTCTACTGCATTATTAAGGACGTTGCTGCATTATTTAAGGACTTTATTGCATTATTTAAGGATTCTGCTGCATTATTTAAGGACTCTGCTGCATTATTTAAGGAGTTTGATGCATTATTTAAGGACTCTGCTGCATTATTTAAGGACTTTGTTGCATTATTTAAGGACTCGGCTGCATTATTAAGGGCGTTGCTGCATTTTATTTAAGGAATTTATTGCATTATTTAAGGACTCTGTGCATTATTTAAGGAATTTGCTGCATTATTTAAGGAATCTGCTGCATTATTTAATGACTCTGCTGCGGTATTTAAGGACTCTGCTGCATCATTTAAGCACTCTGCTCCTTTATTTAAGGACTTTGCTGCATTATTTAAGGACTCTGCTGTGGTATTTTAGGACTCTGCTGCATTATTTAAGGACTTTGATGCATTATTTAAGGACGCTGCTGCGAAATTTAAGGAATCTGCTGCATTATTTAAGGACTTTGTTGCAGTATTGAAGGACTCTGCTGCATTATTTAATGAATTTGCTGCATTATTTAAGGACTCTGCTGCATTATTTAAGGACTCTGCTGCGGTATTTTAGGACTCTGCTGCGTTACATAAGGACTCTGCTGCATTATTTAAGGACTTTGCTGCATTATTTAAGGTCTCTACTGCAGTATTTAATGACTCTGCTGCATTATTTCAGGACTTTGTTGCATTATTTAAGGACTCTGCTGCAGTATTTAAGGACTCTGCTGCATTATTTAAGGACTTTGTTGCATTATTTAATGACTCTGCTGCGGTATTTAAGGACTCTGATGCATTATTTAAGGATGCTGCTGCAGAATTTAAGGAATCTGCTGCATTATTTAAGGACTTTGTTGCATTATTTAAGGACTCTGCTGCGGTATTTTCGGACTCTGCTGCATTATTTAAGGACTTTGATGCATTATTTAAGGACGCTGCTGCGAAATTTAACTAATCTGGTGCATTATTTAAGGACTTTGTTGCATTATTTAAGGGCTCTGCTGCATTATTTAATGAATTTGCTGCATTATATAAGGACTCTGCTGCATTATTTAAGGACTCTGCTGCGGTATTTTAGGACTCTGCTGCATTATATAAGGACTCTGCTGCATTATTTAAGGACTTTGCTGCATTATTTAAGGTCTCTCCTGCAGTATTTAAGGACTCTGCTGCATTATTTAAGGACTTTGTTGCATTATTTAAGGACTCTGCTGCATTATTTAAGGACTCTGCTGCTGTATTTAAGGACTCTGCTGCATTATTTAAGGACATTGCTGCTTTATTTAAGGACTTTGTTTCATTATTTAAGGACGCTGCTGCAGTATTTAAGGACTCTGCTGCATTATTTAAGGATGTTGCTGCATTATTTAAGGACTCTGCTGCATTATTTAATGACTCTGCTGTGGTATTTAAGGACTCTGCTGCATTATTTAAGGACTTTGTTGCATTATTTAAGGACTCTGCTGCATTATTTAAGGACGCTGCTGCAGTATTTAAGGCCTCTGCTGCATTATTTAAGGACTCTGCTGCATTATTTAAGGACTCTACTGCATTATTAAGGACGTTGCTGCATTATTTAAGGACTTTATTGCATTATTTAAGGATTCTGCTGCATTATTTAAGGACTCTGCTGCATTATTTAAGGAGTTTGATGCATTATTTAAGGACTCTGCTGCATTATTTAAGGACTTTGTTGCATTATTTAAGGACGCTGCTGCGGTATTTAAGGACTCTGCTGCATTATTTAAGGACTTTGCTGCATTATTTAAGGACTCTGCTGCATTATTTAAGGATGCTGCTGCAGTATTTAAGGCCTGTGCTGCATTATTTAAGGACTCTGCTGCATTATTTAAGGACTTTGCTGCATTATTTAAGTACTCTGCTGCATTATTTAAGGAATTTTTTGCATTATTTAAGGACTCTGCTGCATTATTTGAGGACTTTGATGCATTATTTAAGGATGCTGCTGCAGAATTTAAGGAATCTGCTGCATTATTTAAGGACTTTGTTCCATTATTTAAGGACTCTGCTGCATTATTTAAGGACTTTGCTGCATTATTTAAGGACTCTGCTGCATTATTTAAGGACTTTGCTGCATTATTTAAGGACTCTGCTGTATTATTAAGGACTTTGCTGCATTATTTAAGTACTCTTCTGCATTATTTAAGGAATTTTTTGCAGTATTTAAGGACTCTGATGCATTTTTTAAGGACTTTGATGCATTATTTAAGGACGCTGCTGCAGAATTTAAGGAGTCTGCTCCATTATTTAAGGACTTTGTTGCATTATTTAAGGACTGTGCTGCATTGTTTAAGGACCCTGCTGCATTATTTACGGACTTTGTTACATTATTTAAGTACTCTGCTGCATTATTTAAGGACGCTGCAGCAGTATTTAAGGACTCTGCTGCATTATTTAAGGACTTTGCTGCATTATTTAAGGACTCTGCTGCATTATTAAGGACTTTGCTGCATTATTTAAGGACTCTGCTGCAGTATTTAAGGACTCTGCTGCATTATTTAAGGACTTTGATGCATTATTTAGGGACGCTGCTGCATAATTTAAGGAATCTGCTGCATTATTTAAGGACTTTGCTGCATTATTTAAGGACTTTATTGCATTATTTAAGGATTCTGCTGCATTATTTAAGGAATTTGCTGCATTATTTAAGGACTCTGCTAAATTATTTAAGGACTTTGTTGCATTATTTAATGACTCTGCTGCGGTTTTTAAGGACTCTGCTGCATTATTTAAGGATTCTGCTGCAGTATCTAAGGACTCTGCTGCATTATTTAAGGACTTTGATGCATTATTTAAGGAGGCTGCTGCAGAATTTAAGGAATCTGCTGCATTATTTAAGGACTTTGTTGCATTATTTAAGGACTATGCTGCATTATTTAAGGACTCTGCTGCATTATTTAAGGACTTTGCTGCATTATTTAAGTTCTCTTCTGCATTATTTAAGGAATTTTTTGCATTATTTAAGGACTCTGCTGCATTATTTAAGGACTTTGTTGCATTATTTAAGGACTCTGCTGCATTATTTAAGGACGCTGCTGCAGTATTTAAGGCCTGTGCTGCATTATTTAAGGACTCTGCTGCATTATTTAAGGACTTTGCTGCATTATTTAAGTACTCTTCTGCATTATTTAAGGAATTTTTTGCATTATTTAAGGACTCTGCTGCATTATTTAAGGACTTTGTTGCATTATTTAAGGACTCTGCTGCATTATTTAAGGACTCTGCTGCTGTATTTAAGGACTCTGCTGCATTATTTAAGGACATTGCTGCTTTATTTAAGGACTTTGTTTCATTATTTAAGGACGCTGCTGCAGTATTTAAGGACTCTGCTGCATTATTTAAGGATGTTGCTGCATTATTTAAGGACTCTGCTGCATTATTTAATGACTCTGCTGTGGTATTTAAGGACTCTGCTGCATTATTTAAGGACTTTGTTGCATTATTTAAGGACTCTGCTGCATTATTTAAGGACGCTGCTGCAGTATTTAAGGCCTCTGCTGCATTATTTAAGGACTCTGCTGCATTATTTAAGGACTCTACTGCATTATTAAGGACGTTGCTGCATTATTTAAGGACTTTATTGCATTATTTAAGGATTCTGCTGCATTATTTAAGGACTCTGCTGCATTATTTAAGGAGTTTGATGCATTATTTAAGGACTCTGCTGCATTATTTAAGGACTTTGTTGCATTATTTAAGGACGCTGCTGCGGTATTTAAGGACTCTGCTGCATTATTTAAGGACTTTGCTGCATTATTTAAGGACTCTGCTGCATTATTTAAGGATGCTGCTGCAGTATTTAAGGCCTGTGCTGCATTATTTAAGGACTCTGCTGCATTATTTAAGGACTTTGCTGCATTATTTAAGTACTCTGCTGCATTATTTAAGGAATTTTTTGCATTATTTAAGGACTCTGCTGCATTATTTGAGGACTTTGATGCATTATTTAAGGATGCTGCTGCAGAATTTAAGGAATCTGCTGCATTATTTAAGGACTTTGTTCCATTATTTAAGGACTCTGCTGCATTATTTAAGGACTTTGCTGCATTATTTAAGGACTCTGCTGCATTATTTAAGGACTTTGCTGCATTATTTAAGGACTCTGCTGTATTATTAAGGACTTTGCTGCATTATTTAAGTACTCTTCTGCATTATTTAAGGAATTTTTTGCAGTATTTAAGGACTCTGATGCATTTTTTAAGGACTTTGATGCATTATTTAAGGACGCTGCTGCAGAATTTAAGGAGTCTGCTCCATTATTTAAGGACTTTGTTGCATTATTTAAGGACTGTGCTGCATTGTTTAAGGACCCTGCTGCATTATTTACGGACTTTGTTACATTATTTAAGTACTCTGCTGCATTATTTAAGGACGCTGCAGCAGTATTTAAGGACTCTGCTGCATTATTTAAGGACTTTGCTGCATTATTTAAGGACTCTGCTGCATTATTAAGGACTTTGCTGCATTATTTAAGGACTCTGCTGCAGTATTTAAGGACTCTGCTGCATTATTTAAGGACTTTGATGCATTATTTAGGGACGCTGCTGCATAATTTAAGGAATCTGCTGCATTATTTAAGGACTTTGCTGCATTATTTAAGGACTTTATTGCATTATTTAAGGATTCTGCTGCATTATTTAAGGAATTTGCTGCATTATTTAAGGACTCTGCTAAATTATTTAAGGACTTTGTTGCATTATTTAATGACTCTGCTGCGGTTTTTAAGGACTCTGCTGCATTATTTAAGGATTCTGCTGCAGTATCTAAGGACTCTGCTGCATTATTTAAGGACTTTGATGCATTATTTAAGGAGGCTGCTGCAGAATTTAAGGAATCTGCTGCATTATTTAAGGACTTTGTTGCATTATTTAAGGACTATGCTGCATTATTTAAGGACTCTGCTGCATTATTTAAGGACTTTGCTGCATTATTTAAGTTCTCTTCTGCATTATTTAAGGAATTTTTTGCATTATTTAAGGACTCTGCTGCATTATTTAAGGACTTTGTTGCATTATTTAAGGACTCTGCTGCATTATTTAAGGACGCTGCTGCAGTATTTAAGGCCTGTGCTGCATTATTTAAGGACTCTGCTGCATTATTTAAGGACTTTGCTGCATTATTTAAGTACTCTTCTGCATTATTTAAGGAATTTTTTGCATTATTTAAGGACTCTGCTGCATTATTTAAGGACTTTGTTGCATTATTTAAGGACTCTGCTGCATTATTTAAGGACGCTGCTGCAGTATTTAAGGCCTGTGCTGCATTATTTAAGGACTCTGCTGCATTATTTAAGGACTTTGCTGCATTATTTAAGTACTCTGCTGCATTATTTAAGGAATTTTTTGCATTATTTAAGGACTCTGCTGCATTATTTAAGGACTTTGATGCATTATTTAAGGATGCTGCTGCAGAATTTAAGGAATCTGCTGCATTATTTAAGGACTTTGTTCCATTATTTAAGGACTCTGCTGCATTATTTAAGGACTTTGCTGCATTATTTAAGGACTCTGCTGCATTATTTAAGGAGTTTGCTGCATTATTTAAGGACTCTGCTGTATTATTAAGGACGTTGCTGCATTAATTAAGGACTCTGCTGCATTATTTAAGGACTTTGCTGCAGTATTTAAGGACTCTGATGCATTTTTTAAGGACTTTGATGCATTATTTAAGGACGCTGCTGCAGAATTTAAGGAGTCTGCTCCATTATTTAAGGACTTTGTTGCATTATTTAAGGACTGTGCTGCATTGTTTAAGGACCCTGCTGCATTATTTAAGGACTTTGTTACATTATTTAAGTACTCTGCTGCATTATTTAAGGACGCTGCAGCAGTATTTAAGGACTCTGCTGCATTATTTAAGGACTTTGCTGCATTATTTAAGGACTCTGCTGCATTATTAAGGACTTTGCTGCATTATTTAAGGACTCTGCTGCAGTATTTAAGGACTCTGCTGCATTATTTAAGGACTTTGATGCATTATTTAAGGACGCTGCTGCAGAATTTAAGGAATCTGCTGCATTATTTAAGGACTTTGCTGCATTATTTAAGGACTTTATTGCATTATTTAAGGATTCTGCTGCATTATTTAAGGAATTTGCTGCATTATTTAAGGACTCTGCTAAATTATTTAAGGACTTTGTTGCATTATTTAATGACTCTGCTGCGGTATTTTAGGACTCTGCTGCATTATTTAAGGATTCTGCTGCAGTATTTAAGGACTCTGCTGCATTATTTAAGGACTTTGATGCATTATTTAAGGAGGCTGCTGCAGAATTTAAGGAATCTGCTGCATTACTTAAGGACTTTGTTGCATTATTTAAGGACTATGCTGCATTATTTAAGGACTCTGCTGCACTATTTATGGACTTTGCTGCATTATTTAAGTACTCTTCTGCATTATTTAAGGAATTTTTTGCATTATTTAAGGACTCTGCTGCATTATTTAAGGACTTTGTTGCATTATTTAAGGACTTTGATGCATTATTTAAGGACGCTGCTGCAGTATTTAAGGCCTCTGCTGCATTATTTAAGAACTCTGCTGCATTATTTAAGGACTTTGCTGCATTATTTAAGGACTTTATTGCATTATTTAAGGATTCTGCTGCATTATTTAAGGAATTTGCTGCATTATTTAAGGACTCTGCTAAATTATTTAAGGACTTTGTTGCATTATTTAATGACTCTGCTGCGGTATTTTAGGACTCTGCTGCATTATTTAAGGATTCTGCTGCAGTATTTAAGGACTCTGCTGCATTATTTAAGGACTTTGATGCATTATTTAAGGAGGCTGCTGCAGAATTTAAGGAATCTGCTGCATTACTTAAGGACTTTGTTGCATTATTTAAGGACTATGCTGCATTATTTAAGGACTCTGCTGCATTATTTATGGACTTTGCTGCATTATTTAAGTACTCTTCTGCATTATTTAAGGAATTTTTTGCATTATTTAAGGACTCTGCTGCATTATTTAAGGACTTTGTTGCATTATTTAAGGACTTTGATGCATTATTTAAGGACGCTGCTGCAGTATTTAAGGCCTCTGCTGCATTATTTAAGAACTCTGCTGCATTATTTAAGGACTTTGCTGCATTATTTAAGTACTCTGCTGCATTATTTAAGGAATTTTTTGCATTATTTAAGGACTCTGCTGCATTATTTAAGGACTTTGCTGCATTATTTAAGTACTCTTCTGCATTATTTAAGGAATTTTTTGCATTATTTAAGGACTCTGCTGCATTATTTAAGGACTCTGCTGCATTATTTAAGGACTTTGTTGCATTATTTAAGGACTCTGCTGCATTATTTAAGGACGCTGCTGCAGTATTTAAGGCCTGTGCTGCATTATTTAAGGACTCTGCTGCATTATTTAAGGACTTTGCTGCATTATTTAAGTACTCTGCTGCATTATTTAAGGAATTTTTTGCATTATTTAAGGACTCTGCTGCATTATTTAAGGACTTTGATGCATTATTTAAGGATGCTGCTGCAGAATTTAAGGAATCTGCTGCATTATTTAAGGACTTTGTTCCATTATTTAAGGACTCTGCTGCATTATTTAAGGACTCTGCTGCATTATTTAAGGACTTTGCTGCATTATTTAAGGACTCTGCTGTATTATTAAGGACGTTGCTGCATTAATTAAGGACTCTGCTGCATTATTTAAGGACTTTGCTGCAGTATTTAAGGACTCTGATGCATTTTTTAAGGACTTTGATGCATTATTTAAGGACGCTGCTGCAGAATTTAAGGAGTCTGCTCCATTATTTAAGGACTTTGTTGCATTATTTAAGGACTGTGCTGCATTGTTTAAGGACCCTGCTGCATTATTCACGGACTTTGTTACATTATTTAAGTACTCTGCTGCATTATTTAAGGACGCTGCAGCAGTATTTAAGGACTCTGCTGCATTATTTAAGGACTTTGCTGCATTATTTAAGGACTCTGCTGCATTATTAAGGACTTTGCTGCATTATTTAAGGACTCTGCTGCAGTATTTAAGGACTCTGCTGCATTATTTAAGGACTTTGATGCATTATTTAGGGACGCTGCTGCATAATTTAAGGAATCTGCTGCATTATTTAAGGACTTTGCTGCATTATTTAAGGACTTTATTGCATTATTTAAGGATTCTGCTGCATTATTTAAGGAATTTGCTGCATTATTTAAGGACTCTGCTAAATTATTTAAGGACTTTGTTGCATTATTTAATGACTCTGCTGCGGTTTTTAAGGACTCTGCTGCATTATTTAAGGATTCTGCTGCAGTATCTAAGGACTCTGCTGCATTATTTAAGGACTTTGATGCATTATTTAAGGAGGCTGCTGCAGAATTTAAGGAATCTGCTGCATTATTTAAGGACTTTGTTGCATTATTTAAGGACTATGCTGCATTATTTAAGGACTCTGCTGCATTATTTAAGGACTTTGCTGCATTATTTAAGTTCTCTTCTGCATTATTTAAGGAATTTTTTGCATTATTTAAGGACTCTGCTGCATTATTTAAGGACTTTGTTGCATTATTTAAGGACTCTGCTGCATTATTTAAGGACGCTGCTGCAGTATTTAAGGCCTGTGCTGCATTATTTAAGGACTCTGCTGCATTATTTAAGGACTTTGCTGCATTATTTAAGTACTCTTCTGCATTATTTAAGGAATTTTTTGCATTATTTAAGGACTCTGCTGCATTATTTAAGGACTTTGTTGCATTATTTAAGGACTCTGCTGCATTATTTAAGGACTCTGCTGCTGTATTTAAGGACTCTGCTGCATTATTTAAGGACATTGCTGCTTTATTTAAGGACTTTGTTTCATTATTTAAGGACGCTGCTGCAGTATTTAAGGACTCTGCTGCATTATTTAAGGATGTTGCTGCATTATTTAAGGACTCTGCTGCATTATTTAATGACTCTGCTGTGGTATTTAAGGACTCTGCTGCATTATTTAAGGACTTTGTTGCATTATTTAAGGACTCTGCTGCATTATTTAAGGACGCTGCTGCAGTATTTAAGGCCTCTGCTGCATTATTTAAGGACTCTGCTGCATTATTTAAGGACTCTACTGCATTATTAAGGACGTTGCTGCATTATTTAAGGACTTTATTGCATTATTTAAGGATTCTGCTGCATTATTTAAGGACTCTGCTGCATTATTTAAGGAGTTTGATGCATTATTTAAGGACTCTGCTGCATTATTTAAGGACTTTGTTGCATTATTTAAGGACGCTGCTGCGGTATTTAAGGACTCTGCTGCATTATTTAAGGACTTTGCTGCATTATTTAAGGACTCTGCTGCATTATTTAAGGATGCTGCTGCAGTATTTAAGGCCTGTGCTGCATTATTTAAGGACTCTGCTGCATTATTTAAGGACTTTGCTGCATTATTTAAGTACTCTGCTGCATTATTTAAGGAATTTTTTGCATTATTTAAGGACTCTGCTGCATTATTTGAGGACTTTGATGCATTATTTAAGGATGCTGCTGCAGAATTTAAGGAATCTGCTGCATTATTTAAGGACTTTGTTCCATTATTTAAGGACTCTGCTGCATTATTTAAGGACTTTGCTGCATTATTTAAGGACTCTGCTGCATTATTTAAGGACTTTGCTGCATTATTTAAGGACTCTGCTGTATTATTAAGGACTTTGCTGCATTATTTAAGTACTCTTCTGCATTATTTAAGGAATTTTTTGCAGTATTTAAGGACTCTGATGCATTTTTTAAGGACTTTGATGCATTATTTAAGGACGCTGCTGCAGAATTTAAGGAGTCTGCTCCATTATTTAAGGACTTTGTTGCATTATTTAAGGACTGTGCTGCATTGTTTAAGGACCCTGCTGCATTATTTACGGACTTTGTTACATTATTTAAGTACTCTGCTGCATTATTTAAGGACGCTGCAGCAGTATTTAAGGACTCTGCTGCATTATTTAAGGACTTTGCTGCATTATTTAAGGACTCTGCTGCATTATTAAGGACTTTGCTGCATTATTTAAGGACTCTGCTGCAGTATTTAAGGACTCTGCTGCATTATTTAAGGACTTTGATGCATTATTTAGGGACGCTGCTGCATAATTTAAGGAATCTGCTGCATTATTTAAGGACTTTGCTGCATTATTTAAGGACTTTATTGCATTATTTAAGGATTCTGCTGCATTATTTAAGGAATTTGCTGCATTATTTAAGGACTCTGCTAAATTATTTAAGGACTTTGTTGCATTATTTAATGACTCTGCTGCGGTTTTTAAGGACTCTGCTGCATTATTTAAGGATTCTGCTGCAGTATCTAAGGACTCTGCTGCATTATTTAAGGACTTTGATGCATTATTTAAGGAGGCTGCTGCAGAATTTAAGGAATCTGCTGCATTATTTAAGGACTTTGTTGCATTATTTAAGGACTATGCTGCATTATTTAAGGACTCTGCTGCATTATTTAAGGACTTTGCTGCATTATTTAAGTTCTCTTCTGCATTATTTAAGGAATTTTTTGCATTATTTAAGGACTCTGCTGCATTATTTAAGGACTTTGTTGCATTATTTAAGGACTCTGCTGCATTATTTAAGGACGCTGCTGCAGTATTTAAGGCCTGTGCTGCATTATTTAAGGACTCTGCTGCATTATTTAAGGACTTTGCTGCATTATTTAAGTACTCTTCTGCATTATTTAAGGAATTTTTTGCATTATTTAAGGACTCTGCTGCATTATTTAAGGACTTTGTTGCATTATTTAAGGACTCTGCTGCATTATTTAAGGACGCTGCTGCAGTATTTAAGGCCTGTGCTGCATTATTTAAGGACTCTGCTGCATTATTTAAGGACTTTGCTGCATTATTTAAGTACTCTGCTGCATTATTTAAGGAATTTTTTGCATTATTTAAGGACTCTGCTGCATTATTTAAGGACTTTGATGCATTATTTAAGGATGCTGCTGCAGAATTTAAGGAATCTGCTGCATTATTTAAGGACTTTGTTCCATTATTTAAGGACTCTGCTGCATTATTTAAGGACTTTGCTGCATTATTTAAGGACTCTGCTGCATTATTTAAGGAGTTTGCTGCATTATTTAAGGACTCTGCTGTATTATTAAGGACGTTGCTGCATTAATTAAGGACTCTGCTGCATTATTTAAGGACTTTGCTGCAGTATTTAAGGACTCTGATGCATTTTTTAAGGACTTTGATGCATTATTTAAGGACGCTGCTGCAGAATTTAAGGAGTCTGCTCCATTATTTAAGGACTTTGTTGCATTATTTAAGGACTGTGCTGCATTGTTTAAGGACCCTGCTGCATTATTTAAGGACTTTGTTACATTATTTAAGTACTCTGCTGCATTATTTAAGGACGCTGCAGCAGTATTTAAGGACTCTGCTGCATTATTTAAGGACTTTGCTGCATTATTTAAGGACTCTGCTGCATTATTAAGGACTTTGCTGCATTATTTAAGGACTCTGCTGCAGTATTTAAGGACTCTGCTGCATTATTTAAGGACTTTGATGCATTATTTAAGGACGCTGCTGCAGAATTTAAGGAATCTGCTGCATTATTTAAGGACTTTGCTGCATTATTTAAGGACTTTATTGCATTATTTAAGGATTCTGCTGCATTATTTAAGGAATTTGCTGCATTATTTAAGGACTCTGCTAAATTATTTAAGGACTTTGTTGCATTATTTAATGACTCTGCTGCGGTATTTTAGGACTCTGCTGCATTATTTAAGGATTCTGCTGCAGTATTTAAGGACTCTGCTGCATTATTTAAGGACTTTGATGCATTATTTAAGGAGGCTGCTGCAGAATTTAAGGAATCTGCTGCATTACTTAAGGACTTTGTTGCATTATTTAAGGACTATGCTGCATTATTTAAGGACTCTGCTGCACTATTTATGGACTTTGCTGCATTATTTAAGTACTCTTCTGCATTATTTAAGGAATTTTTTGCATTATTTAAGGACTCTGCTGCATTATTTAAGGACTTTGTTGCATTATTTAAGGACTTTGATGCATTATTTAAGGACGCTGCTGCAGTATTTAAGGCCTCTGCTGCATTATTTAAGAACTCTGCTGCATTATTTAAGGACTTTGCTGCATTATTTAAGGACTTTATTGCATTATTTAAGGATTCTGCTGCATTATTTAAGGAATTTGCTGCATTATTTAAGGACTCTGCTAAATTATTTAAGGACTTTGTTGCATTATTTAATGACTCTGCTGCGGTATTTTAGGACTCTGCTGCATTATTTAAGGATTCTGCTGCAGTATTTAAGGACTCTGCTGCATTATTTAAGGACTTTGATGCATTATTTAAGGAGGCTGCTGCAGAATTTAAGGAATCTGCTGCATTACTTAAGGACTTTGTTGCATTATTTAAGGACTATGCTGCATTATTTAAGGACTCTGCTGCATTATTTATGGACTTTGCTGCATTATTTAAGTACTCTTCTGCATTATTTAAGGAATTTTTTGCATTATTTAAGGACTCTGCTGCATTATTTAAGGACTTTGTTGCATTATTTAAGGACTTTGATGCATTATTTAAGGACGCTGCTGCAGTATTTAAGGCCTCTGCTGCATTATTTAAGAACTCTGCTGCATTATTTAAGGACTTTGCTGCATTATTTAAGTACTCTGCTGCATTATTTAAGGAATTTTTTGCATTATTTAAGGACTCTGCTGCATTATTTAAGGACTTTGCTGCATTATTTAAGTACTCTTCTGCATTATTTAAGGAATTTTTTGCATTATTTAAGGACTCTGCTGCATTATTTAAGGACTCTGCTGCATTATTTAAGGACTTTGTTGCATTATTTAAGGACTCTGCTGCATTATTTAAGGACGCTGCTGCAGTATTTAAGGCCTGTGCTGCATTATTTAAGGACTCTGCTGCATTATTTAAGGACTTTGCTGCATTATTTAAGTACTCTGCTGCATTATTTAAGGAATTTTTTGCATTATTTAAGGACTCTGCTGCATTATTTAAGGACTTTGATGCATTATTTAAGGATGCTGCTGCAGAATTTAAGGAATCTGCTGCATTATTTAAGGACTTTGTTCCATTATTTAAGGACTCTGCTGCATTATTTAAGGACTCTGCTGCATTATTTAAGGACTTTGCTGCATTATTTAAGGACTCTGCTGTATTATTAAGGACGTTGCTGCATTAATTAAGGACTCTGCTGCATTATTTAAGGACTTTGCTGCAGTATTTAAGGACTCTGATGCATTTTTTAAGGACTTTGATGCATTATTTAAGGACGCTGCTGCAGAATTTAAGGAGTCTGCTCCATTATTTAAGGACTTTGTTGCATTATTTAAGGACTGTGCTGCATTGTTTAAGGACCCTGCTGCATTATTCACGGACTTTGTTACATTATTTAAGTACTCTGCTGCATTATTTAAGGACGCTGCAGCAGTATTTAAGGACTCTGCTGCATTATTTAAGGACTTTGCTGCATTATTTAAGGACTCTGCTGCATTATTAAGGACTTTGCTGCATTATTTAAGGACTCTGCTGCAGTATTTAAGGACTCTGCTGCATTATTTAAGGACTTTGATGCATTATTTAGGGACGCTGCTGCATAATTTAAGGAATCTGCTGCATTATTTAAGGACTTTGCTGCATTATTTAAGGACTTTATTGCATTATTTAAGGATTCTGCTGCATTATTTAAGGAATTTGCTGCATTATTTAAGGACTCTGCTAAATTATTTAAGGACTTTGTTGCATTATTTAATGACTCTGCTGCGGTTTTTAAGGACTCTGCTGCATTATTTAAGGATTCTGCTGCAGTATCTAAGGACTCTGCTGCATTATTTAAGGACTTTGATGCATTATTTAAGGAGGCTGCTGCAGAATTTAAGGAATCTGCTGCATTATTTAAGGACTTTGTTGCATTATTTAAGGACTATGCTGCATTATTTAAGGACTCTGCTGCATTATTTAAGGACTTTGCTGCATTATTTAAGTTCTCTTCTGCATTATTTAAGGAATTTTTTGCATTATTTAAGGACTCTGCTGCATTATTTAAGGACTTTGTTGCATTATTTAAGGACTCTGCTGCATTATTTAAGGACGCTGCTGCAGTATTTAAGGCCTGTGCTGCATTATTTAAGGACTCTGCTGCATTATTTAAGGACTTTGCTGCATTATTTAAGTACTCTTCTGCATTATTTAAGGAATTTTTTGCATTATTTAAGGACTCTGCTGCATTATTTAAGGACTTTGTTGCATTATTTAAGGACTCTGCTGCATTATTTAAGGACGCTGCTGCAGTATTTAAGGCCTGTGCTGCATTATTTAAGGACTCTGCTGCATTATTTAAGGACTTTGCTGCATTATTTAAGTACTCTGCTGCATTATTTATGGAATTTTTTGCATTATTTAAGGACTCTGCTGCATTATTTAAGGACTTTGATGCATTATTTAAGGATGCTGCTGCAGAATTTAAGGAATCTGCTGCATTATTTAAGGACTTTGTTCCATTATTTAAGGACTCTGCTGCATTATTTAAGGACTTTGCTGCATTATTTAAGGACTCTGCTGCATTATTTATGGAATTTTTTGCATTATTTAAGGACTCTGCTGCATTATTTAAGGACTTTGATGCATTATTTAAGGATGCTGCTGCAGAATTTAAGGAATCTGCTGCATTATTTAAGGACTTTGTTCCATTATTTAAGGACTCTGCTGCATTATTTAAGGACTTTGCTGCATTATTTAAGGACTCTGCTGCATTATTTAAGGACTTTGCTGCATTATTTAAGGACTCTGCTGTATTATTAAGGACGTTGCTGCATTAATTAAGGACTCTGCTGCATTATTTAAGGACTTTGCTGCAGTATTTAAGGACTCTGATGCATTTTTTAAGGACTTTGATGCATTATTTAAGGACGCTGCTGCAGAATTTAAGGAGTCTGCTCCATTATTTAAGGACTTCGTTGCATTATTTAAGGACTGTGCTGCATTGTTTAAGGACCCTGCTGCATTATTTAAGGACTTTGTTACATTATTTAAGTACTCTGCTGCATTATTTAAGGACGCTGCAGCAGTATTTAAGGACTCTGCTGCATTATTTAAGGACTTTGCTGCATTATTTAAGGACTCTGCTGCATTATTAAGGACTTTGCTGCATTATTTAAGGACTCTGCTGCAGTATTTAAGGACTCTGCTGCATTATTTAAGGACTTTGATGCATTATTTAAGGACGCTGCTGCAGAATTTAAGGAATCTGCTGCATTATTTAAGGACTTTGCTGCATTATTTAAGGACTTTATTGCATTATTTAAGGATTCTGCTGCATTATTTAAGGAATTTGCTGCATTATTTAAGGACTCTGCTAAATTATTTAAGGACTTTGTTGCATTATTTAATGACTCTGCTGCGGTATTTAAGGACTCTGCTGCATTATTTAAGGATTCTGCTGCAGTATTTAAGGACTCTGCTGCATTATTTAAGGACTTTGATGCATTATTTAAGGAGGCTGCTGCAGAATTTAAGGAATCTGCTGCATTACTTAAGGACTTTGTTGCATTATTTAAGGACTATGCTGCATTATTTAAGGACTCTGCTGCATTATTTATGGACTTTGCTGCATTATTTAAGTACTCTTCGGCATTATTTAAGGAATTTTTTGCATTATTTAAGGACTCTGCTGCATTATTTAAGGACTTTGTTGCATTATTTAAGGACTTTGATGCATTATTTAAGGACGCTGCTGCAGTATTTAAGGCCTCTGCTGCATTATTTAAGGACTCTGCTGCATTATTTAAGGACTTTGCTGCATTATTTAAGTACTCTGCTGCATTATTTAAGGAATTTTTTGCATTATTTAAGGACTCTGCTGCATTATTTAAGGACTTTGATGCATTATTTAAGGATGCTGCTGCAGAATTTAAGGAATCTGCTGCATTATTTAAGGACTTTGTTGCATTATTTAAGGACTCTGCTGCATTATTTAAGGACTTTGCTGCATTATTTAAGGACTCTGCTGCATTATTTAAGGACTTTGCTGCATTATTTAAGGACTCTGCTGTATTATTAAGGACGTTGCTGCATTAATTAAGGACTCTGCTGCATTATTTAAGGACTTTGCTGCAGTATTTAAGGCCTCTGCTGCATTATTTAAGGACTTTGCTGCATTATTTAAGGACTCTGCTGCATTATTTAAGGACACTGCTGCGGTATTTAATTCCTCTGCTGCATTATTTAAGGACTTTGCTGCATTATTTAAGGACTCTGCTGTATTATTAAGGACGTTGCTGCATTAATTAAGGACTCTGCTGCATTATTTAAGGACTTTGCTGCATTATTTAAGGACTCTACTGCATTATTAAGGACGTTGCTGCATTATTTAAGGACTTTATTGCATTATTTAAGGATTCTGCTGCATTATTTAAGGACTCTGCTGCATTATTTAAGGAGTTTGATGCATTATTTAAGGACTCTGCTGCATTATTTAAGGACTTTGTTGCATTATTTAAGGACTCGGCTGCATTATTAAGGGCGTTGCTGCATTTTATTTAAGGAATTTATTGCATTATTTAAGGACTCTGTGCATTATTTAAGGAATTTGCTGCATTATTTAAGGAATCTGCTGCATTATTTAATGACTCTGCTGCGGTATTTAAGGACTCTGCTGCATCATTTAAGCACTCTGCTCCTTTATTTAAGGACTTTGCTGCATTATTTAAGGACTCTGCTGTGGTATTTTAGGACTCTGCTGCATTATTTAAGGACTTTGATGCATTATTTAAGGACGCTGCTGCGAAATTTAAGGAATCTGCTGCATTATTTAAGGACTTTGTTGCAGTATTGAAGGACTCTGCTGCATTATTTAATGAATTTGCTGCATTATTTAAGGACTCTGCTGCATTATTTAAGGACTCTGCTGCGGTATTTTAGGACTCTGCTGCGTTACATAAGGACTCTGCTGCATTATTTAAGGACTTTGCTGCATTATTTAAGGTCTCTACTGCAGTATTTAATGACTCTGCTGCATTATTTCAGGACTTTGTTGCATTATTTAAGGACTCTGCTGCAGTATTTAAGGACTCTGCTGCATTATTTAAGGACTTTGTTGCATTATTTAATGACTCTGCTGCGGTATTTAAGGACTCTGATGCATTATTTAAGGATGCTGCTGCAGAATTTAAGGAATCTGCTGCATTATTTAAGGACTTTGTTGCATTATTTAAGGACTCTGCTGCGGTATTTTCGGACTCTGCTGCATTATTTAAGGACTTTGATGCATTATTTAAGGACGCTGCTGCGAAATTTAACTAATCTGGTGCATTATTTAAGGACTTTGTTGCATTATTTAAGGGCTCTGCTGCATTATTTAATGAATTTGCTGCATTATATAAGGACTCTGCTGCATTATTTAAGGACTCTGCTGCGGTATTTTAGGACTCTGCTGCATTATATAAGGACTCTGCTGCATTATTTAAGGACTTTGCTGCATTATTTAAGGTCTCTCCTGCAGTATTTAAGGACTCTGCTGCATTATTTAAGGACTTTGTTGCATTATTTAAGGACTCTGCTGCATTATTTAAGGACTCTGCTGCTGTATTTAAGGACTCTGCTGCATTATTTAAGGACTTTGCTGCTTTATTTAAGGACTTTGTTTCATTATTTAAGGACGCTGCTGCAGTATTTAAGGACTCTGCTGCATTATTTAAGGATGTTGCTGCATTATTTAAGGACTCTGCTGCATTATTTAATGACTCTGCTGTGGTATTTAAGGACTCTGCTGCATTATTTAAGGACTTTGTTGCATTATTTAAGGACTCTGCTGCATTATTTAAGGACGCTGCTGCAGTATTTAAGGCCTCTGCTGCATTATTTAAGGACTCTGCTGCATTATTTAAGGACTCTACTGCATTATTAAGGACGTTGCTGCATTATTTAAGGACTTTATTGCATTATTTAAGGATTCTGCTGCATTATTTAAGGACTCTGCTGCATTATTTAAGGAGTTTGATGCATTATTTAAGGACTCTGCTGCATTATTTAAGGACTTTGTTGCATTATTTAAGGACGCTGCTGCGGTATTTAAGGACTCTGCTGCATTATTTAAGGACTTTGCTGCATTATTTAACGATTCGGCTGCATTATTAAGGGCGTTGCTGCATTTTATTTAAGGAATTTATTGCATTATTTAAGGACTCTGTGCATTATTTAAGGAATTTGCTGCATTATTTAAGGACTCTGCTGCATTATTTAATGACTCTGCTGCGGTATTTAAGGACTCTGCTGCATCATTTAAGCACTCTGCTGATTTATTTAAGGACTTTGCTGCATTATTTAAGGACTCTGCTGTGGTATTTTAGGACTCTGATGCATTATTTAAATACTTTGATGCATTATTTAAGAACTCTGCTGCAGTATTTAAGGACTCTGCTGCATTATTTAATGTCTTTGATGCATTATTTAAGGACTCTTCTGCATTATTTAAGGACTTTGCTGCATTATTTAAGGACGCTGCTGCGGTATTTAAGGCATCTGCTGCATTATTTAAGGACTTTGCTGCATTATTTAAGGACTCTGCTGCATTATTAAGGACGTTGCTGCATTATTTAAGGACTTTATTGCATTATTTAAGGATTCTGCTGCATTATTTAAGGAATTTCCTGCATTATTTAAGGACTTTGATGCATTATTTAAGAACTCTGCTGCAGTATTTAAGGACTCTGCTGCATTATTTAAGGACTCTGCTGCATTATTTAAGGACGCTGCTGCGGTATTTAAGGCCTCTGCTGCATTATTTAAGGACTTTGCTGCATTATTTAAGGACTCTATTGCATTATTTAAGGATTCTGCTGCATTATTTAAGGAATTTGCTGCATTATTTAAGGACTCTGTTGCATTATTTAAGGACTTTATTGCATTATTTAAGGATTCTGCTGCATTATTTAAGGAATTTGCTGCATTATTTAAGGACTCTGCTAAATTATTTAAGGACTTTGTTGCATTATTTAATGACTCTGCTGCGGTATTTAAGGACTCTGCTGCATTATTTAAGGATTCTGCTGCAGTATCTAAGGACTCTGCTGCATTATTTAAGGACTTTGATGCATTATTTAAGGAGGCTGCTGCAGAATTTAAGGAATCTGCTGCATTATTTAAGGACTTTGTTGCATTATTTAAGGACTATGCTGCATTATTTAAGGACTCTGCTGCATTATTTAAGGACTTTGCTGCATTATTTAAGTACTCTTCTGCATTATTTAAGGAATTTTTTGCATTATTTAAGGACTCTGCTGCATTATTTAAGGACTTTGTTGCATTATTTTAGGACTCTGCTGCATTATTTAAGGACGCTGCTGCAGTATTTAAGGCCTGTGCTGCATTATTTAAGGACTCTGCTGCATTATTTAAGGACTTTGCTGCATTATTTAAGTACTCTGCTGCATTATTTAAGGAATTTTTTGCATTATTTAAGGACTCTGCTGCATTATTTAAGGACTTTGATGCATTATTTAAGGATGCTGCTGCAGAATTTAAGGAATCTGCTGCATTATTTAAGGACTTTGTTCCATTATTTAAGGACTCTGCTGCATTATTTAAGGACTTTGCTGCATTATTTAAGGACTCTGCTGCATTATTTAAGGACTTTGCTGCATTATTTAAGGACTCTGCTGTATTATTAAGGACGTTGCTGCATTAATTAAGGACTCTGCTGCATTATTTAAGGACTTTGCTGCAGTATTTAAGGACTCTGATGCATTTTTTAAGGACTTTGATGCATTATTTAAGGACGCTGCTGCAGAATTTAAGGAGTCTGCTCCATTATTTAAGGACTTCGTTGCATTATTTAAGGACTGTGCTGTATTATTAAGGACGTTGCTGCATTAATTAAGGACTCTGCTGCATTATTTAAGGACTTTGCTGCAGTATTTAAGGACTCTGATGCATTATTTAAGGACTTTGCTGCATTATTTAAGGACTCTGCAGCAGTATTTAAGGACTCTGCTGCATTATTTAAGGACTTTGCTGCATTATTTAAGGACTCTGCTGCATTATTAAGGACTTTGCTGCATTATTTAAGGACTCTGCTGCAGTATTTAAGGACTCTGCTGCATTATTTAAGGACTTTGATGCATTATTTAAGGACGCTGCTGCAGAATTTAAGGAATCTGCTGCATTATTTAAGGACTTTGCTGCATTATTTAAGGACTTTATTGCATTATTTAAGGACTCTGCCGCATTATTTAAGGACTTTGTTGCATTATTTAAGGACTCTGCTGCATTATTTAAGGACGCTGCTGCAGTATTTAAGGCCTGTGCTGCATTATTTAAGGACTCTGCTGCATTATTTAAGGACTTTGCTGCATTATTTAAGTACTCTGCTGCATTATTTAAGGAATTTTTTGCATTATTTAAGGACTCTGCTGCATTATTTAAGGACTTTGATGCATTATTTAAGGATGCTGCTGCAGAATTTAAGGAATCTGCTGCATTATTTAAGGACTTTGTTCCATTATTTAAGGACTCTGCTGCATTATTTAAGGACTCTGCTGCATTATTTAAGGACTTTGCTGCATTATTTAAGGACTCTGCTGTATTATTAAGGACGTTGCTGCATTAATTAAGGACTCTGCTGCATTATTTAAGGACTTTGCTGCAGTATTTAAGGACTCTGATGCATTTTTTAAGGACTTTGATGCATTATTTAAGGACGCTGCTGCAGAATTTAAGGAGTCTGCTCCATTATTTAAGGACTTTGTTGCATTATTTAAGGACTGTGCTGCATTGTTTAAGGACCCTGCTGCATTATTCACGGACTTTGTTACATTATTTAAGTACTCTGCTGCATTATTTAAGGACGCTGCAGCAGTATTTAAGGACTCTGCTGCATTATTTAAGGACTTTGCTGCATTATTTAAGGACTCTGCTGCATTATTAAGGACTTTGCTGCATTATTTAAGGACTCTGCTGCAGTATTTAAGGACTCTGCTGCATTATTTAAGGACTTTGATGCATTATTTAGGGACGCTGCTGCATAATTTAAGGAATCTGCTGCATTATTTAAGGACTTTGCTGCATTATTTAAGGACTTTATTGCATTATTTAAGGATTCTGCTGCATTATTTAAGGAATTTGCTGCATTATTTAAGGACTCTGCTAAATTATTTAAGGACTTTGTTGCATTATTTAATGACTCTGCTGCGGTTTTTAAGGACTCTGCTGCATTATTTAAGGATTCTGCTGCAGTATCTAAGGACTCTGCTGCATTATTTAAGGACTTTGATGCATTATTTAAGGAGGCTGCTGCAGAATTTAAGGAATCTGCTGCATTATTTAAGGACTTTGTTGCATTATTTAAGGACTATGCTGCATTATTTAAGGACTCTGCTGCATTATTTAAGGACTTTGCTGCATTATTTAAGTTCTCTTCTGCATTATTTAAGGAATTTTTTGCATTATTTAAGGACTCTGCTGCATTATTTAAGGACTTTGTTGCATTATTTAAGGACTCTGCTGCATTATTTAAGGACGCTGCTGCAGTATTTAAGGCCTGTGCTGCATTATTTAAGGACTCTGCTGCATTATTTAAGGACTTTGCTGCATTATTTAAGTACTCTTCTGCATTATTTAAGGAATTTTTTGCATTATTTAAGGACTCTGCTGCATTATTTAAGGACTTTGTTGCATTATTTAAGGACTCTGCTGCATTATTTAAGGACGCTGCTGCAGTATTTAAGGCCTGTGCTGCATTATTTAAGGACTCTGCTGCATTATTTAAGGACTTTGCTGCATTATTTAAGTACTCTGCTGCATTATTTATGGAATTTTTTGCATTATTTAAGGACTCTGCTGCATTATTTAAGGACTTTGATGCATTATTTAAGGATGCTGCTGCAGAATTTAAGGAATCTGCTGCATTATTTAAGGACTTTGTTCCATTATTTAAGGACTCTGCTGCATTATTTAAGGACTTTGCTGCATTATTTAAGGACTCTGCTGCATTATTTATGGAATTTTTTGCATTATTTAAGGACTCTGCTGCATTATTTAAGGACTTTGATGCATTATTTAAGGATGCTGCTGCAGAATTTAAGGAATCTGCTGCATTATTTAAGGACTTTGTTCCATTATTTAAGGACTCTGCTGCATTATTTAAGGACTTTGCTGCATTATTTAAGGACTCTGCTGCATTATTTAAGGACTTTGCTGCATTATTTAAGGACTCTGCTGTATTATTAAGGACGTTGCTGCATTAATTAAGGACTCTGCTGCATTATTTAAGGACTTTGCTGCAGTATTTAAGGACTCTGATGCATTTTTTAAGGACTTTGATGCATTATTTAAGGACGCTGCTGCAGAATTTAAGGAGTCTGCTCCATTATTTAAGGACTTCGTTGCATTATTTAAGGACTGTGCTGCATTGTTTAAGGACCCTGCTGCATTATTTAAGGACTTTGTTACATTATTTAAGTACTCTGCTGCATTATTTAAGGACGCTGCAGCAGTATTTAAGGACTCTGCTGCATTATTTAAGGACTTTGCTGCATTATTTAAGGACTCTGCTGCATTATTAAGGACTTTGCTGCATTATTTAAGGACTCTGCTGCAGTATTTAAGGACTCTGCTGCATTATTTAAGGACTTTGATGCATTATTTAAGGACGCTGCTGCAGAATTTAAGGAATCTGCTGCATTATTTAAGGACTTTGCTGCATTATTTAAGGACTTTATTGCATTATTTAAGGATTCTGCTGCATTATTTAAGGAATTTGCTGCATTATTTAAGGACTCTGCTAAATTATTTAAGGACTTTGTTGCATTATTTAATGACTCTGCTGCGGTATTTAAGGACTCTGCTGCATTATTTAAGGATTCTGCTGCAGTATTTAAGGACTCTGCTGCATTATTTAAGGACTTTGATGCATTATTTAAGGAGGCTGCTGCAGAATTTAAGGAATCTGCTGCATTACTTAAGGACTTTGTTGCATTATTTAAGGACTATGCTGCATTATTTAAGGACTCTGCTGCATTATTTATGGACTTTGCTGCATTATTTAAGTACTCTTCGGCATTATTTAAGGAATTTTTTGCATTATTTAAGGACTCTGCTGCATTATTTAAGGACTTTGTTGCATTATTTAAGGACTTTGATGCATTATTTAAGGACGCTGCTGCAGTATTTAAGGCCTCTGCTGCATTATTTAAGGACTCTGCTGCATTATTTAAGGACTTTGCTGCATTATTTAAGTACTCTGCTGCATTATTTAAGGAATTTTTTGCATTATTTAAGGACTCTGCTGCATTATTTAAGGACTTTGATGCATTATTTAAGGATGCTGCTGCAGAATTTAAGGAATCTGCTGCATTATTTAAGGACTTTGTTGCATTATTTAAGGACTCTGCTGCATTATTTAAGGACTTTGCTGCATTATTTAAGGACTCTGCTGCATTATTTAAGGACTTTGCTGCATTATTTAAGGACTCTGCTGTATTATTAAGGACGTTGCTGCATTAATTAAGGACTCTGCTGCATTATTTAAGGACTTTGCTGCAGTATTTAAGGCCTCTGCTGCATTATTTAAGGACTTTGCTGCATTATTTAAGGACTCTGCTGCATTATTTAAGGACACTGCTGCGGTATTTAATTCCTCTGCTGCATTATTTAAGGACTTTGCTGCATTATTTAAGGACTCTGCTGTATTATTAAGGACGTTGCTGCATTAATTAAGGACTCTGCTGCATTATTTAAGGACTTTGCTGCATTATTTAAGGACTCTACTGCATTATTAAGGACGTTGCTGCATTATTTAAGGACTTTATTGCATTATTTAAGGATTCTGCTGCATTATTTAAGGACTCTGCTGCATTATTTAAGGAGTTTGATGCATTATTTAAGGACTCTGCTGCATTATTTAAGGACTTTGTTGCATTATTTAAGGACTCGGCTGCATTATTAAGGGCGTTGCTGCATTTTATTTAAGGAATTTATTGCATTATTTAAGGACTCTGTGCATTATTTAAGGAATTTGCTGCATTATTTAAGGAATCTGCTGCATTATTTAATGACTCTGCTGCGGTATTTAAGGACTCTGCTGCATCATTTAAGCACTCTGCTCCTTTATTTAAGGACTTTGCTGCATTATTTAAGGACTCTGCTGTGGTATTTTAGGACTCTGCTGCATTATTTAAGGACTTTGATGCATTATTTAAGGACGCTGCTGCGAAATTTAAGGAATCTGCTGCATTATTTAAGGACTTTGTTGCAGTATTGAAGGACTCTGCTGCATTATTTAATGAATTTGCTGCATTATTTAAGGACTCTGCTGCATTATTTAAGGACTCTGCTGCGGTATTTTAGGACTCTGCTGCGTTACATAAGGACTCTGCTGCATTATTTAAGGACTTTGCTGCATTATTTAAGGTCTCTACTGCAGTATTTAATGACTCTGCTGCATTATTTCAGGACTTTGTTGCATTATTTAAGGACTCTGCTGCAGTATTTAAGGACTCTGCTGCATTATTTAAGGACTTTGTTGCATTATTTAATGACTCTGCTGCGGTATTTAAGGACTCTGATGCATTATTTAAGGATGCTGCTGCAGAATTTAAGGAATCTGCTGCATTATTTAAGGACTTTGTTGCATTATTTAAGGACTCTGCTGCGGTATTTTCGGACTCTGCTGCATTATTTAAGGACTTTGATGCATTATTTAAGGACGCTGCTGCGAAATTTAACTAATCTGGTGCATTATTTAAGGACTTTGTTGCATTATTTAAGGGCTCTGCTGCATTATTTAATGAATTTGCTGCATTATATAAGGACTCTGCTGCATTATTTAAGGACTCTGCTGCGGTATTTTAGGACTCTGCTGCATTATATAAGGACTCTGCTGCATTATTTAAGGACTTTGCTGCATTATTTAAGGTCTCTCCTGCAGTATTTAAGGACTCTGCTGCATTATTTAAGGACTTTGTTGCATTATTTAAGGACTCTGCTGCATTATTTAAGGACTCTGCTGCTGTATTTAAGGACTCTGCTGCATTATTTAAGGACTTTGCTGCTTTATTTAAGGACTTTGTTTCATTATTTAAGGACGCTGCTGCAGTATTTAAGGACTCTGCTGCATTATTTAAGGATGTTGCTGCATTATTTAAGGACTCTGCTGCATTATTTAATGACTCTGCTGTGGTATTTAAGGACTCTGCTGCATTATTTAAGGACTTTGTTGCATTATTTAAGGACTCTGCTGCATTATTTAAGGACGCTGCTGCAGTATTTAAGGCCTCTGCTGCATTATTTAAGGACTCTGCTGCATTATTTAAGGACTCTACTGCATTATTAAGGACGTTGCTGCATTATTTAAGGACTTTATTGCATTATTTAAGGATTCTGCTGCATTATTTAAGGACTCTGCTGCATTATTTAAGGAGTTTGATGCATTATTTAAGGACTCTGCTGCATTATTTAAGGACTTTGTTGCATTATTTAAGGACGCTGCTGCGGTATTTAAGGACTCTGCTGCATTATTTAAGGACTTTGCTGCATTATTTAACGATTCGGCTGCATTATTAAGGGCGTTGCTGCATTTTATTTAAGGAATTTATTGCATTATTTAAGGACTCTGTGCATTATTTAAGGAATTTGCTGCATTATTTAAGGACTCTGCTGCATTATTTAATGACTCTGCTGCGGTATTTAAGGACTCTGCTGCATCATTTAAGCACTCTGCTGATTTATTTAAGGACTTTGCTGCATTATTTAAGGACTCTGCTGTGGTATTTTAGGACTCTGATGCATTATTTAAATACTTTGATGCATTATTTAAGAACTCTGCTGCAGTATTTAAGGACTCTGCTGCATTATTTAATGTCTTTGATGCATTATTTAAGGACTCTTCTGCATTATTTAAGGACTTTGCTGCATTATTTAAGGACGCTGCTGCGGTATTTAAGGCATCTGCTGCATTATTTAAGGACTTTGCTGCATTATTTAAGGACTCTGCTGCATTATTAAGGACGTTGCTGCATTATTTAAGGACTTTATTGCATTATTTAAGGATTCTGCTGCATTATTTAAGGAATTTCCTGCATTATTTAAGGACTTTGATGCATTATTTAAGAACTCTGCTGCAGTATTTAAGGACTCTGCTGCATTATTTAAGGACTCTGCTGCATTATTTAAGGACGCTGCTGCGGTATTTAAGGCCTCTGCTGCATTATTTAAGGACTTTGCTGCATTATTTAAGGACTCTATTGCATTATTTAAGGATTCTGCTGCATTATTTAAGGAATTTGCTGCATTATTTAAGGACTCTGTTGCATTATTTAAGGACTTTATTGCATTATTTAAGGATTCTGCTGCATTATTTAAGGAATTTGCTGCATTATTTAAGGACTCTGCTAAATTATTTAAGGACTTTGTTGCATTATTTAATGACTCTGCTGCGGTATTTAAGGACTCTGCTGCATTATTTAAGGATTCTGCTGCAGTATCTAAGGACTCTGCTGCATTATTTAAGGACTTTGATGCATTATTTAAGGAGGCTGCTGCAGAATTTAAGGAATCTGCTGCATTATTTAAGGACTTTGTTGCATTATTTAAGGACTATGCTGCATTATTTAAGGACTCTGCTGCATTATTTAAGGACTTTGCTGCATTATTTAAGTACTCTTCTGCATTATTTAAGGAATTTTTTGCATTATTTAAGGACTCTGCTGCATTATTTAAGGACTTTGTTGCATTATTTTAGGACTCTGCTGCATTATTTAAGGACGCTGCTGCAGTATTTAAGGCCTGTGCTGCATTATTTAAGGACTCTGCTGCATTATTTAAGGACTTTGCTGCATTATTTAAGTACTCTGCTGCATTATTTAAGGAATTTTTTGCATTATTTAAGGACTCTGCTGCATTATTTAAGGACTTTGATGCATTATTTAAGGATGCTGCTGCAGAATTTAAGGAATCTGCTGCATTATTTAAGGACTTTGTTCCATTATTTAAGGACTCTGCTGCATTATTTAAGGACTTTGCTGCATTATTTAAGGACTCTGCTGCATTATTTAAGGACTTTGCTGCATTATTTAAGGACTCTGCTGTATTATTAAGGACGTTGCTGCATTAATTAAGGACTCTGCTGCATTATTTAAGGACTTTGCTGCAGTATTTAAGGACTCTGATGCATTTTTTAAGGACTTTGATGCATTATTTAAGGACGCTGCTGCAGAATTTAAGGAGTCTGCTCCATTATTTAAGGACTTTGTTGCATTATTTAAGGACTGTGCTGCATTGTTTAAGGACCCTGCTGCATTATTTACGGACTTTGTTACATTATTTAAGTACTCTGCTGCATTATTTAAGGACGCTGCAGCAGTATTTAAGGACTCTGCTGCATTATTTAAGGACTTTGCTGCATTATTTAAGGACTCTGCTGCATTATTAAGGACTTTGCTGCATTATTTAAGGACTCTGCTGCAGTATTTAAGGACTCTGCTGCATTATTTAAGGACTTTGATGCATTATTTAGGGACGCTGCTGCATAATTTAAGGAATCTGCTGCATTATTTAAGGACTTTGCTGCATTATTTAAGGACTTTATTGCATTATTTAAGGATTCTGCTGCATTATTTAAGGAATTTGCTGCATTATTTAAGGACTCTGCTAAATTATTTAAGGACTTTGTTGCATTATTTAATGACTCTGCTGCGGTTTTTAAGGACTCTGCTGCATTATTTAAGGATTCTGCTGCAGTATCTAAGGACTCTGCTGCATTATTTAAGGACTTTGATGCATTATTTAAGGAGGCTGCTGCAGAATTTAAGGAATCTGCTGCATTATTTAAGGACTTTGTTGCATTATTTAAGGACTATGCTGCATTATTTAAGGACTCTGCTGCATTATTTAAGGACTTTGCTGCATTATTTAAGTTCTCTTCTGCATTATTTAAGGAATTTTTTGCATTATTTAAGGACTCTGCTGCATTATTTAAGGACTTTGTTGCATTATTTAAGGACTCTGCTGCATTATTTAAGGACGCTGCTGCAGTATTTAAGGCCTGTTCTGCATTATTTAAGGACTCTGCTGCATTATTTAAGGACTTTGCTGCATTATTTAAGTACTCTTCTGCATTATTTAAGGAATTTTTTGCATTATTTAAGGACTCTGCTGCATTATTTAAGGACTTTGTTGCATTATTTAAGGACTCTGCTGCATTATTTAAGGACGCTGCTGCAGTATTTAAGGCCTGTGCTGCATTATTTAAGGACTCTGCTGCATTATTTAAGGACTTTGCTGCATTATTTAAGTACTCTGCTGCATTATTTATGGAATTTTTTGCATTATTTAAGGACTCTGCTGCATTATTTAAGGACTTTGATGCATTATTTAAGGATGCTGCTGCAGAATTTAAGGAATCTGCTGCATTATTTAAGGACTTTGTTCCATTATTTAAGGACTCTGCTGCATTATTTAAGGACTTTGCTGCATTATTTAAGGACTCTGCTGCATTATTTAAGGACTTTGCAGCATTATTTAAGGACTCTGCTGTATTATTAAGGACGTTGCTGCATTAATTAAGGACTCTGCTGCATTATTTAAGGACTTTGCTGCAGTATTTAAGGACTCTGATGCATTTTTTAAGGACTTTGATGCATTATTTAAGGACGCTGCTGCAGAATTTAAGGAGTCTGCTCCATTATTTAAGGACTTCGTTGCATTATTTAAGGACTGTGCTGCATTGTTTAAGGACCCTGCTGCATTATTTAAGGACTTTGTTACATTATTTAAGTACTCTGCTGCATTATTTAAGGACGCTGCAGCAGTATTTAAGGACTCTGCTGCATTATTTAAGGACTTTGCTGCATTATTTAAGGACTCTGCTGCATTATTAAGGACTTTGCTGCATTATTTAAGGACTCTGCTGCAGTATTTAAGGACTCTGCTGCATTATTTAAGGACTTTGATGCATTATTTAAGGACGCTGCTGCAGAATTTAAGGAATCTGCTGCATTATTTAAGGACTTTGCTGCATTATTTAAGGACTTTATTGCATTATTTAAGGACTCTGCTGCATTATTTAAGGACTTTGTTGCATTATTTAAGGACTCTGCTGCATTATTTAAGGACGCTGCTGCAGTATTTAAGGCCTGTGCTGCATTATTTAAGGACTCTGCTGCATTATTTAAGGACTTTGCTGCATTATTTAAGTACTCTGCTGCATTATTTAAGGAATTTTTTGCATTATTTAAGGACTCTGCTGCATTATTTAAGGACTTTGATGCATTATTTAAGGATGCTGCTGCAGAATTTAAGGAATCTGCTGCATTATTTAAGGACTTTGTTCCATTATTTAAGGACTCTGCTGCATTATTTAAGGACTCTGCTGCATTATTTAAGGACTTTGCTGCATTATTTAAGGACTCTGCTGTATTATTAAGGACGTTGCTGCATTAATTAAGGACTCTGCTGCATTATTTAAGGACTTTGCTGCAGTATTTAAGGACTCTGATGCATTTTTTAAGGACTTTGATGCATTATTTAAGGACGCTGCTGCAGAATTTAAGGAGTCTGCTCCATTATTTAAGGACTTTGTTGCATTATTTAAGGACTGTGCTGCATTGTTTAAGGACCCTGCTGCATTATTCACGGACTTTGTTACATTATTTAAGTACTCTGCTGCATTATTTAAGGACGCTGCAGCAGTATTTAAGGACTCTGCTGCATTATTTAAGGACTTTGCTGCATTATTTAAGGACTCTGCTGCATTATTAAGGACTTTGCTGCATTATTTAAGGACTCTGCTGCAGTATTTAAGGACTCTGCTGCATTATTTAAGGACTTTGATGCATTATTTAGGGACGCTGCTGCATAATTTAAGGAATCTGCTGCATTATTTAAGGACTTTGCTGCATTATTTAAGGACTTTATTGCATTATTTAAGGATTCTGCTGCATTATTTAAGGAATTTGCTGCATTATTTAAGGACTCTGCTAAATTATTTAAGGACTTTGTTGCATTATTTAATGACTCTGCTGCGGTTTTTAAGGACTCTGCTGCATTATTTAAGGATTCTGCTGCAGTATCTAAGGACTCTGCTGCATTATTTAAGGACTTTGATGCATTATTTAAGGAGGCTGCTGCAGAATTTAAGGAATCTGCTGCATTATTTAAGGACTTTGTTGCATTATTTAAGGACTATGCTGCATTATTTAAGGACTCTGCTGCATTATTTAAGGACTTTGCTGCATTATTTAATTTCTCTTCTGCATTATTTAAGGAATTTTTTGCATTATTTAAGGACTCTGCTGCATTATTTAAGGACTTTGTTGCATTATTTAAGGACTCTGCTGCATTATTTAAGGACGCTGCTGCAGTATTTAAGGCCTGTGCTGCATTATTTAAGGACTCTGCTGCATTATTTAAGGACTTTGCTGCATTATTTAAGTACTCTTCTGCATTATTTAAGGAATTTTTTGCATTATTTAAGGACTCTGCTGCATTATTTAAGGACTTTGTTGCATTATTTAAGGACTCTGCTGCATTATTTAAGGACTCTGCTGCAGTATTTAAGGCCTGTGCTGCATTATTTAAGGACTCTGCTGCATTATTTAAGGACTTTGCTGCATTATTTAAGTACTCTGCTGCATTATTTATGGAATTTTTTGCATTATTTAAGGACTCTGCTGCATTATTTAAGGACTTTGATGCATTATTTAAGGATGCTGCTGCAGAATTTAAGGAATCTGCTGCATTATTTAAGGACTTTGTTCCATTATTTAAGGACTCTGCTGCATTATTTAAGGACTTTGCTGCATTATTTAAGGACTCTGCTGCATTATTTATGGAATTTTTTGCATTATTTAAGGACTCTGCTGCATTATTTAAGGACTTTGATGCATTATTTAAGGATGCTGCTGCAGAATTTAAGGAATCTGCTGCATTATTTAAGGACTTTGTTCCATTATTTAAGGACTCTGCTGCATTATTTAAGGACTTTGCTGCATTATTTAAGGACTCTGCTGCATTATTTAAGGACTTTGCTGCATTATTTAAGGACTCTGCTGTATTATTAAGGACGTTGCTGCATTAATTAAGGACTCTGCTGCATTATTTAAGGACTTTGCTGCAGTATTTAAGGACTCTGATGCATTTTTTAAGGACTTTGATGCATTATTTAAGGACGCTGCTGCAGAATTTAAGGAGTCTGCTCCATTATTTAAGGACTTCGTTGCATTATTTAAGGACTGTGCTGCATTGTTTAAGGACCCTGCTGCATTATTTAAGGACTTTGTTACATTATTTAAGTACTCTGCTGCATTATTTAAGGACGCTGCAGCAGTATTTAAGGACTCTGCTGCATTATTTAAGGACTTTGCTGCATTATTTAAGGACTCTGCTGCATTATTAAGGACTTTGCTGCATTATTTAAGGACTCTGCTGCAGTATTTAAGGACTCTGCTGCATTATTTAAGGACTTTGATGCATTATTTAAGGACGCTGCTGCAGAATTTAAGGAATCTGCTGCATTATTTAAGGACTTTGCTGCATTATTTAAGGACTTTATTGCATTATTTAAGGATTCTGCTGCATTATTTAAGGAATTTGCTGCATTATTTAAGGACTCTGCTAAATTATTTAAGGACTTTGTTGCATTATTTAATGACTCTGCTGCGGTATTTAAGGACTCTGCTGCATTATTTAAGGATTCTGCTGCAGTATTTAAGGACTCTGCTGCATTATTTAAGGACTTTGATGCATTATTTAAGGAGGCTGCTGCAGAATTTAAGGAATCTGCTGCATTACTTAAGGACTTTGTTGCATTATTTAAGGACTATGCTGCATTATTTAAGGACTCTGCTGCATTATTTATGGACTTTGCTGCATTATTTAAGTACTCTTCGGCATTATTTAAGGAATTTTTTGCATTATTTAAGGACTCTGCTGCATTATTTAAGGACTTTGTTGCATTATTTAAGGACTTTGATGCATTATTTAAGGACGCTGCTGCAGTATTTAAGGCCTCTGCTGCATTATTTAAGGACTCTGCTGCATTATTTAAGGACTTTGCTGCATTATTTAAGTACTCTGCTGCATTATTTAAGGAATTTTTTGCATTATTTAAGGACTCTGCTGCATTATTTAAGGACTTTGATGCATTATTTAAGGATGCTGCTGCAGAATTTAAGGAATCTGCTGCATTATTTAAGGACTTTGTTGCATTATTTAAGGACTCTGCTGCATTATTTAAGGACTTTGCTGCATTATTTAAGGACTCTGCTGCATTATTTAAGGACTTTGCTGCATTATTTAAGGACTCTGCTGTATTATTAAGGACGTTGCTGCATTAATTAAGGACTCTGCTGCATTATTTAAGGACTTTGCTGCAGTATTTAAGGCCTCTGCTGCATTATTTAAGGACTTTGCTGCATTATTTAAGGACTCTGCTGCATTATTTAAGGACACTGCTGCAGTATTTAATTCCTCTGCTGCATTATTTAAGGACTTTGCTGCATTATTTAAGGACTCTGCTGTATTATTAAGGACGTTGCTGCATTAATTAAGGACTCTGCTGCATTATTTAAGGACTTTGCTGCATTATTTAAGGACTCTACTGCATTATTAAGGACGTTGCTGCATTATTTAAGGACTTTATTGCATTATTTAAGGATTCTGCTGCATTATTTAAGGACTCTGCTGCATTATTTAAGGAGTTTGATGCATTATTTAAGGACTCTGCTGCATTATTTAAGGACTTTGTTGCATTATTTAAGGACTCGGCTGCATTATTAAGGGCGTTGCTGCATTTTATTTAAGGAATTTATTGCATTATTTAAGGACTCTGTGCATTATTTAAGGAATTTGCTGCATTATTTAAGGAATCTGCTGCATTATTTAATGACTCTGCTGCGGTATTTAAGGACTCTGCTGCATCATTTAAGCACTCTGCTCCTTTATTTAAGGACTTTGCTGCATTATTTAAGGACTCTGCTGTGGTATTTTAGGACTCTGCTGCATTATTTAAGGACTTTGATGCATTATTTAAGGACGCTGCTGCGAAATTTAAGGAATCTGCTGCATTATTTAAGGACTTTGTTGCAGTATTGAAGGACTCTGCTGCATTATTTAATGAATTTGCTGCATTATTTAAGGACTCTGCTGCATTATTTAAGGACTCTGCTGCGGTATTTTAGGACTCTGCTGCGTTACATAAGGACTCTGCTGCATTATTTAAGGACTTTGCTGCATTATTTAAGGTCTCTACTGCAGTATTTAATGACTCTGCTGCATTATTTCAGGACTTTGTTGCAATATTTAAGGACTCTGCTGCAGTATTTAAGGACTCTGCTGCATTATTTAAGGACTTTGTTGCATTATTTAATGACTCTGCTGCGGTATTTAAGGACTCTGATGCATTATTTAAGGATGCTGCTGCAGAATTTAAGGAATCTGCTGCATTATTTAAGGACTTTGTTGCATTATTTAAGGACTCTGCTGCGGTATTTTCGGACTCTGCTGCATTATTTAAGGACTTTGATGCATTATTTAAGGACGCTGCTGCGAAATTTAACTAATCTGGTGCATTATTTAAGGACTTTGTTGCATTATTTAAGGGCTCTGCTGCATTATTTAATGAATTTGCTGCATTATATAAGGACTCTGCTGCATTATTTAAGGACTCTGCTGCGGTATTTTAGGACTCTGCTGCATTATATAAGGACTCTGCTGCATTATTTAAGGACTTTGCTGCATTATTTAAGGTCTCTCCTGCAGTATTTAAGGACTCTGCTGCATTATTTAAGGACTTTGTTGCATTATTTAAGGACTCTGCTGCATTATTTAAGGACTCTGCTGCTGTATTTAAGGACTCTGCTGCATTATTTAAGGACTTTGCTGCTTTATTTAAGGACTTTGTTTCATTATTTAAGGACGCTGCTGCAGTATTTAAGGACTCTGCTGCATTATTTAAGGATGTTGCTGCATTATTTAAGGACTCTGCTGCATTATTTAATGACTCTGCTGTGGTATTTAAGGACTCTGCTGCATTATTTAAGGACTTTGTTGCATTATTTAAGGACTCTGCTGCATTATTTAAGGACGCTGCTGCAGTATTTAAGGCCTCTGCTGCATTATTTAAGGACTCTGCTGCATTATTTAAGGACTCTACTGCATTATTAAGGACGTTGCTGCATTATTTAAGGACTTTATTGCATTATTTAAGGATTCTGCTGCATTATTTAAGGACTCTGCTGCATTATTTAAGGAGTTTGATGCATTATTTAAGGACTCTGCTGCATTATTTAAGGACTTTGTTGCATTATTTAAGGACGCTGCTGCGGTATTTAAGGACTCTGCTGCATTATTTAAGGACTTTGCTGCATTATTTAACGATTCGGCTGCATTATTAAGGGCGTTGCTGCATTTTATTTAAGGAATTTATTGCATTATTTAAGGACTCTGTGCATTATTTAAGGAATTTGCTGCATTATTTAAGGACTCTGCTGCATTATTTAATGACTCTGCTGCGGTATTTAAGGACTCTGCTGCATCATTTAAGCACTCTGCTGATTTATTTAAGGACTTTGCTGCATTATTTAAGGACTCTGCTGTGGTATTTTAGGACTCTGATGCATTATTTAAATACTTTGATGCATTATTTAAGAACTCTGCTGCAGTATTTAAGGACTCTGCTGCATTATTTAATGTCTTTGATGCATTATTTAAGGACTCTTCTGCATTATTTAAGGACTTTGCTGCATTATTTAAGGACGCTGCTGCGGTATTTAAGGCATCTGCTGCATTATTTAAGGACTTTGCTGCATTATTTAAGGACTCTGCTGCATTATTAAGGACGTTGCTGCATTATTTAAGGACTTTATTGCATTATTTAAGGATTCTGCTGCATTATTTAAGGAATTTCCTGCATTATTTAAGGACTTTGATGCATTATTTAAGAACTCTGCTGCAGTATTTAAGGACTCTGCTGCATTATTTAAGGACTCTGCTGCATTATTTAAGGACGCTGCTGCGGTATTTAAGGCCTCTGCTGCATTATTTAAGGACTTTGCTGCATTATTTAAGGACTCTATTGCATTATTTAAGGATTCTGCTGCATTATTTAAGGAATTTGCTGCATTATTTAAGGACTCTGTTGCATTATTTAAGGACTTTATTGCATTATTTAAGGATTCTGCTGCATTATTTAAGGAATTTGCTGCATTATTTAAGGACTCTGCTAAATTATTTAAGGACTTTGTTGCATTATTTAATGACTCTGCTGTGGTATTTAAGGACTCTGCTGCATTATTTAAGGATTCTGCTGCAGTATCTAAGGACTCTGCTGCATTATTTAAGGACTTTGATGCATTATTTAAGGAGGCTGCTGCAGAATTTAAGGAATCTGCTGCATTATTTAAGGACTTTGTTGCATTATTTAAGGACTATGCTGCATTATTTAAGGACTATGCTGCATTATTTAAGGACTCTGCTGCATTATTTAAGGACTTTGCTGCATTATTTAAGTACTCTTCTGCATTATTTAAGGAATTTTTTGCATTATTTAAGGACTCTGCTGCATTATTTAAAGACTTTGTTGCATTATTTTAGGACTCTGCTGCATTATTTAAGGACGCTGCTGCAGTATTTAAGGCCTGTGCTGCATTATTTAAGGACTCTGCTGCATTATTTAAGGACTTTGCTGCATTATTTAAGTACTCTGCTGCATTATTTAAGGAATTTTTTGCATTATTTAAGGACTCTGCTGCATTATTTAAGGACTTTGATGCATTATTTAAGGATGCTGCTGCAGAATTTAAGGAATCTGCTGCATTATTTAAGGACTTTGTTCCATTATTTAAGGACTCTGCTGCATTATTTAAGGACTTTGCTGCATTATTTAAGGACTCTGCTGCATTATTTAAGGACTTTGCTGCATTATTTAAGGACTCTGCTGTATTATTAAGGACGTTGCTGCATTAATTAAGGACTCTGCTGCATTATTTAAGGACTTTGCTGCAGTATTTAAGGACTCTGATGCATTTTTTAAGGACTTTGATGCATTATTTAAGGACGCTGCTGCAGAATTTAAGGAGTCTGCTCCATTATTTAAGGACTTTGTTGCATTATTTAAGGACTGTGCTGCATTGTTTAAGGACCCTGCTGCATTATTTACGGACTTTGTTACATTATTTAAGTACTCTGCTGCATTATTTAAGGACGCTGCAGCAGTATTTAAGGACTCTGCTGCATTATTTAAGGACTTTGCTGCATTATTTAAGGACTCTGCTGCATTATTAAGGACTTTGCTGCATTATTTAAGGACTCTGCTGCAGTATTTAAGGACTCTGCTGCATTATTTAAGGACTTTGATGCATTATTTAGGGACGCTGCTGCATAATTTAAGGAATCTGCTGCATTATTTAAGGACTTTGCTGCATTATTTAAGGACTTTATTGCATTATTTAAGGATTCTGCTGCATTATTTAAGGAATTTGCTGCATTATTTAAGGACTCTGCTAAATTATTTAAGGACTTTGTTGCATTATTTAATGACTCTGCTGCGGTTTTTAAGGACTCTGCTGCATTATTTAAGGATTCTGCTGCAGTATCTAAGGACTCTGCTGCATTATTTAAGGACTTTGATGCATTATTTAAGGAGGCTGCTGCAGAATTTAAGGAATCTGCTGCATTATTTAAGGACTTTGTTGCATTATTTAAGGACTATGCTGCATTATTTAAGGACTCTGCTGCATTATTTAAGGACTTTGCTGCATTATTTAAGTTCTCTTCTGCATTATTTAAGGAATTTTTTGCATTATTTAAGGACTCTGCTGCATTATTTAAGGACTTTGTTGCATTATTTAAGGACTCTGCTGCATTATTTAAGGACGCTGCTGCAGTATTTAAGGCCTGTGCTGCATTATTTAAGGACTCTGCTGCATTATTTAAGGACTTTGCTGCATTATTTAAGTACTCTTCTGCATTATTTAAGGAATTTTTTGCATTATTTAAGGACTCTGCTGCATTATTTAAGGACTTTGTTGCATTATTTAAGGACTCTGCTGCATTATTTAAGGACGCTGCTGCAGTATTTAAGGCCTGTGCTGCATTATTTAAGGACTCTGCTGCATTATTTAAGGACTTTGCTGCATTATTTAAGTACTCTGCTGCATTATTTATGGAATTTTTTGCATTATTTAAGGACTCTGCTGCATTATTTAAGGACTTTGATGCATTATTTAAGGATGCTGCTGCAGAATTTAAGGAATCTGCTGCATTATTTAAGGACTTTGTTCCATTATTTAAGGACTCTGCTGCATTATTTAAGGACTTTGCTGCATTATTTAAGGACTCTGCTGCATTATTTAAGGACTTTGCTGCATTATTTAAGGACTCTGCTGTATTATTAAGGACGTTGCTGCATTAATTAAGGACTCTGCTGCATTATTTAAGGACTTTGCTGCAGTATTTAAGGACTCTGATGCATTTTTTAAGGACTTTGATGCATTATTTAAGGACGCTGCTGCAGAATTTAAGGAGTCTGCTCCATTATTTAAGGACTTCGTTGCATTATTTAAGGACTGTGCTGCATTGTTTAAGGACCCTGCTGCATTATTTAAGGACTTTGTTACATTATTTAAGTACTCTGCTGCATTATTTAAGGACGCTGCAGCAGTATTTAAGGACTCTGCTGCATTATTTAAGGACTTTGCTGCATTATTTAAGGACTCTGCTGCATTATTAAGGACTTTGCTGCATTATTTAAGGACTCTGCTGCAGTATTTAAGGACTCTGCTGCATTATTTAAGGACTTTGATGCATTATTTAAGGACGCTGCTGCAGAATTTAAGGAATCTGCTGCATTATTTAAGGACTTTGCTGCATTATTTAAGGACTTTATTGCATTATTTAAGGATTCTGCTGCATTATTTAAGGAATTTGCTGCATTATTTAAGGACTCTGCTAAATTATTTAAGGACTTTGTTGCATTATTTAATGACTCTGCTGCGGTATTTAAGGACTCTGCTGCATTATTTAAGGATTCTGCTGCAGTATTTAAGGACTCTGCTGCATTATTTAAGGACTTTGATGCATTATTTAAGGAGGCTGCTGCAGAATTTAAGGAATCTGCTGCATTACTTAAGGACTTTGTTGCATTATTTAAGGACTATGCTGCATTATTTAGGGACTCTGCTGCATTATTTATGGACTTTGCTGCATTATTTAAGTACTCTTCGGCATTATTTAAGGAATTTTTTGCATTATTTAAGGACTCTGCTGCATTATTTAAGGACTTTGTTGCATTATTTAAGGACTTTGATGCATTATTTAAGGACGCTGCTGCAGTATTTAAGGCCTCTGCTGCATTATTTAAGGACTCTGCTGCATTATTTAAGGACTTTGCTGCATTATTTAAGTACTCTGCTGCATTATTTAAGGAATTTTTTGCATTATTTAAGGACTCTGCTGCATTATTTAAGGACTTTGATGCATTATTTAAGGATGCTGCTGCAGAATTTAAGGAATCTGCTGCATTATTTAAGGACTTTGTTGCATTATTTAAGGACTCTGCTGCATTATTTAAGGACTTTGCTGCATTATTTAAGGACTCTGCTGCATTATTTAAGGACTTTGCTGCATTATTTAAGGACTCTGCTGTATTATTAAGGACGTTGCTGCATTAATTAAGGACTCTGCTGCATTATTTAAGGACTTTGCTGCAGTATTTAAGGCCTCTGCTGCATTATTTAAGGACTTTGCTGCATTATTTAAGGACTCTGCTGCATTATTTAAGGACACTGCTGCGGTATTTAATTCCTCTGCTGCATTATTTAAGGACTTTGCTGCATTATTTAAGGACTCTGCTGTATTATTAAGGACGTTGCTGCATTAATTAAGGACTCTGCTGCATTATTTAAGGACTTTGCTGCATTATTTAAGGACTCTACTGCATTATTAAGGACGTTGCTGCATTATTTAAGGACTTTATTGCATTATTTAAGGATTCTGCTGCATTATTTAAGGACTCTGCTGCATTATTTAAGGAGTTTGATGCATTATTTAAGGACTCTGCTGCATTATTTAAGGACTTTGTTGCATTATTTAAGGACTCGGCTGCATTATTAAGGGCGTTGCTGCATTTTATTTAAGGAATTTATTGCATTATTTAAGGACTCTGTGCATTATTTAAGGAATTTGCTGCATTATTTAAGGAATCTGCTGCATTATTTAATGACTCTGCTGCGGTATTTAAGGACTCTGCTGCATCATTTAAGCACTCTGCTCCTTTATTTAAGGACTTTGCTGCATTATTTAAGGACTCTGCTGTGGTATTTTAGGACTCTGCTGCATTATTTAAGGACTTTGATGCATTATTTAAGGACGCTGCTGCGAAATTTAAGGAATCTGCTGCATTATTTAAGGACTTTGTTGCAGTATTGAAGGACTCTGCTGCATTATTTAATGAATTTGCTGCATTATTTAAGGACTCTGCTGCATTATTTAAGGACTCTGCTGCGGTATTTTAGGACTCTGCTGCGTTACATAAGGACTCTGCTGCATTATTTAAGGACTTTGCTGCATTATTTAAGGTCTCTACTGCAGTATTTAATGACTCTGCTGCATTATTTCAGGACTTTGTTGCATTATTTAAGGACTCTGCTGCAGTATTTAAGGACTCTGCTGCATTATTTAAGGACTTTGTTGCATTATTTAATGACTCTGCTGCGGTATTTAAGGACTCTGATGCATTATTTAAGGATGCTGCTGCAGAATTTAAGGAATCTGCTGCATTATTTAAGGACTTTGTTGCATTATTTAAGGACTCTGCTGCGGTATTTTCGGACTCTGCTGCATTATTTAAGGACTTTGATGCATTATTTAAGGACGCTGCTGCGAAATTTAACTAATCTGGTGCATTATTTAAGGACTTTGTTGCATTATTTAAGGGCTCTGCTGCATTATTTAATGAATTTGCTGCATTATATAAGGACTCTGCTGCATTATTTAAGGACTCTGCTGCGGTATTTTAGGACTCTGCTGCATTATATAAGGACTCTGCTGCATTATTTAAGGACTTTGCTGCATTATTTAAGGTCTCTCCTGCAGTATTTAAGGACTCTGCTGCATTATTTAAGGACTTTGTTGCATTATTTAAGGACTCTGCTGCATTATTTAAGGACTCTGCTGCTGTATTTAAGGACTCTGCTGCATTATTTAAGGACATTGCTGCTTTATTTAAGGACTTTGTTTCATTATTTAAGGACGCTGCTGCAGTATTTAAGGACTCTGCTGCATTATTTAAGGATGTTGCTGCATTATTTAAGGACTCTGCTGCATTATTTAATGACTCTGCTGTGGTATTTAAGGACTCTGCTGCATTATTTAAGGACTTTGTTGCATTATTTAAGGACTCTGCTGCATTATTTAAGGACGCTGCTGCAGTATTTAAGGCCTCTGCTGCATTATTTAAGGACTCTGCTGCATTATTTAAGGACTCTACTGCATTATTAAGGACGTTGCTGCATTATTTAAGGACTTTATTGCATTATTTAAGGATTCTGCTGCATTATTTAAGGACTCTGCTGCATTATTTAAGGAGTTTGATGCATTATTTAAGGACTCTGCTGCATTATTTAAGGACTTTGTTGCATTATTTAAGGACGCTGCTGCGGTATTTAAGGACTCTGCTGCATTATTTAAGGACTTTGCTGCATTATTTAACGATTCGGCTGCATTATTAAGGGCGTTGCTGCATTTTATTTAAGGAATTTATTGCATTATTTAAGGACTCTGTGCATTATTTAAGGAATTTGCTGCATTATTTAAGGACTCTGCTGCATTATTTAATGACTCTGCTGCGGTATTTAAGGACTCTGCTGCATCATTTAAGCACTCTGCTGATTTATTTAAGGACTTTGCTGCATTATTTAAGGACTCTGCTGTGGTATTTTAGGACTCTGATGCATTATTTAAATACTTTGATGCATTATTTAAGAACTCTGCTGCAGTATTTAAGGACTCTGCTGCATTATTTAATGTCTTTGATGCATTATTTAAGGACTCTTCTGCATTATTTAAGGACTTTGCTGCATTATTTAAGGACGCTGCTGCGGTATTTAAGGCATCTGCTGCATTATTTAAGGACTTTGCTGCATTATTTAAGGACTCTGCTGCATTATTAAGGACGTTGCTGCATTATTTAAGGACTTTATTGCATTATTTAAGGATTCTGCTGCATTATTTAAGGAATTTCCTGCATTATTTAAGGACTTTGATGCATTATTTAAGAACTCTGCTGCAGTATTTAAGGACTCTGCTGCATTATTTAAGGACTCTGCTGCATTATTTAAGGACGCTGCTGCGGTATTTAAGGCCTCTGCTGCATTATTTAAGGACTTTGCTGCATTATTTAAGGACTCTATTGCATTATTTAAGGATTCTGCTGCATTATTTAAGGAATTTGCTGCATTATTTAAGGACTCTGTTGCATTATTTAAGGACTTTATTGCATTATTTAAGGATTCTGCTGCATTATTTAAGGAATTTGCTGCATTATTTAAGGACTCTGCTAAATTATTTAAGGACTTTGTTGCATTATTTAATGACTCTGCTGCGGTATTTAAGGACTCTGCTGCATTATTTAAGGATTCTGCTGCAGTATCTAAGGACTCTGCTGCATTATTTAAGGACTTTGATGCATTATTTAAGGAGGCTGCTGCAGAATTTAAGGAATCTGCTGCATTATTTAAGGACTTTGTTGCATTATTTATGGACTATGCTGCATTATTTAAGGACTCTGCTGCATTATTTAAGGACTTTGCTGCATTATTTAAGTACTCTTCTGCATTATTTAAGGAATTTTTTGCATTATTTAAGGACTCTGCTGCATTATTTAAGGACTTTGTTGCATTATTTTAGGACTCTGCTGCATTATTTAAGGACGCTGCTGCAGTATTTAAGGCCTGTGCTGCATTATTTAAGGACTCTGCTGCATTATTTAAGGACTTTGCTGCATTATTTAAGTACTCTGCTGCATTATTTAAGGAATTTTTTGCATTATTTAAGGACTCTGCTGCATTATTTGAGGACTTTGATGCATTATTTAAGGATGCTGCTGCAGAATTTAAGGAATCTGCTGCATTATTTAAGGACTTTGTTCCATTATTTAAGGACTCTGCTGCATTATTTAAGGACTTTGCTGCATTATTTAAGGACTCTGCTGCATTATTTAAGGACTTTGCTGCATTATTTAAGGACTCTGCTGTATTATTAAGGACTTTGCTGCATTATTTAAGTACTCTTCTGCATTATTTAAGGAATTTTTTGCAGTATTTAAGGACTCTGATGCATTTTTTAAGGACTTTGATGCATTATTTAAGGACGCTGCTGCAGAATTTAAGGAGTCTGCTCCATTATTTAAGGACTTTGTTGCATTATTTAAGGACTCTGCTGCATTATTTAAGGACGCTGCTGCAGTATTTAAGGCCTGTGCTGCATTATTTAAGGACTCTGCTGCATTATTTAAGGACTTTGCTGCATTATTTAAGTACTCTGCTGCATTATTTATGGAATTTTTTGCATTATTTAAGGACTCTGCTGCATTATTTAAGGACTTTGATGCATTATTTAAGGATGCTGCTGCAGAATTTAAGGAATCTGCTGCATTATTTAAGGACTTTGTTCCATTATTTAAGGACTCTGCTGCATTATTTAAGGACTTTGCTGCATTATTTAAGGACTCTGCTGCATTATTTAAGGACTTTGCTGCATTATTTAAGGACTCTGCTGTATTATTAAGGACGTTGCTGCATTAATTAAGGACTCTGCTGCATTATTTAAGGACTTTGCTGCAGTATTTAAGGACTCTGATGCATTTTTTAAGGACTTTGATGCATTATTTAAGGACGCTGCTGCAGAATTTAAGGAGTCTGCTCCATTATTTAAGGACTTCGTTGCATTATTTAAGGACTGTGCTGCATTGTTTAAGGACCCTGCTGCATTATTTAAGGACTTTGTTACATTATTTAAGTACTCTGCTGCATTATTTAAGGACGCTGCAGCAGTATTTAAGGACTCTGCTGCATTATTTAAGGACTTTGCTGCATTATTTAAGGACTCTGCTGCATTATTAAGGACTTTGCTGCATTATTTAAGGACTCTGCTGCAGTATTTAAGGACTCTGCTGCATTATTTAAGGACTTTGATGCATTATTTAAGGACGCTGCTGCAGAATTTAAGGAATCTGCTGCATTATTTAAGGACTTTGCTGCATTATTTAAGGACTTTATTGCATTATTTAAGGATTCTGCTGCATTATTTAAGGAATTTGCTGCATTATTTAAGGACTCTGCTAAATTATTTAAGGACTTTGTTGCATTATTTAATGACTCTGCTGCGGTATTTAAGGACTCTGCTGCATTATTTAAGGATTCTGCTGCAGTATTTAAGGACTCTGCTGCATTATTTAAGGACTTTGATGCATTATTTAAGGAGGCTGCTGCAGAATTTAAGGAATCTGCTGCATTACTTAAGGACTTTGTTGCATTATTTAAGGACTATGCTGCATTATTTAGGGACTCCGCTGCATTATTTATGGACTTTGCTGCATTATTTAAGTACTCTTCGGCATTATTTAAGGAATTTTTTGCATTATTTAAGGACTCTGCTGCATTATTTAAGGACTTTGTTGCATTATTTAAGGACTTTGATGCATTATTTAAGGACGCTGCTGCAGTATTTAAGGCCTCTGCTGCATTATTTAAGGACTCTGCTGCATTATTTAAGGACTTTGCTGCATTATTTAAGTACTCTGCTGCATTATTTAAGGAATTTTTTGCATTATTTAAGGACTCTGCTGCATTATTTAAGGACTTTGATGCATTATTTAAGGATGCTGCTGCAGAATTTAAGGAATCTGCTGCATTATTTAAGGACTTTGTTGCATTATTTAAGGACTCTGCTGCATTATTTAAGGACTTTGCTGCATTATTTAAGGACTCTGCTGCATTATTTAAGGACTTTGCTGCATTATTTAAGGACTCTGCTGTATTATTAAGGACGTTGCTGCATTAATTAAGGACTCTGCTGCATTATTTAAGGACTTTGCTGCAGTATTTAAGGCCTCTGCTGCATTATTTAAGGACTTTGCTGCATTATTTAAGGACTCTGCTGCATTATTTAAGGACACTGCTGCGGTATTTAATTCCTCTGCTGCATTATTTAAGGACTTTGCTGCATTATTTAAGGACTCTGCTGTATTATTAAGGACGTTGCTGCATTAATTAAGGACTCTGCTGCATTATTTAAGGACTTTGCTGCATTATTTAAGGACTCTACTGCATTATTAAGGACGTTGCTGCATTATTTAAGGACTTTATTGCATTATTTAAGGATTCTGCTGCATTATTTAAGGACTCTGCTGCATTATTTAAGGAGTTTGATGCATTATTTAAGGACTCTGCTGCATTATTTAAGGACTTTGTTGCATTATTTAAGGACTCGGCTGCATTATTAAGGGCGTTGCTGCATTTTATTTAAGGAATTTATTGCATTATTTAAGGACTCTGTGCATTATTTAAGGAATTTGCTGCATTATTTAAGGAATCTGCTGCATTATTTAATGACTCTGCTGCGGTATTTAAGGACTCTGCTGCATCATTTAAGCACTCTGCTCCTTTATTTAAGGACTTTGCTGCATTATTTAAGGACTCTGCTGTGGTATTTTAGGACTCTGCTGCATTATTTAAGGACTTTGATGCATTATTTAAGGACGCTGCTGCGAAATTTAAGGAATCTGCTGCATTATTTAAGGACTTTGTTGCAGTATTGAAGGACTCTGCTGCATTATTTAATGAATTTGCTGCATTATTTAAGGACTCTGCTGCATTATTTAAGGACTCTGCTGCGGTATTTTAGGACTCTGCTGCGTTACATAAGGACTCTGCTGCATTATTTAAGGACTTTGCTGCATTATTTAAGGTCTCTACTGCAGTATTTAATGACTCTGCTGCATTATTTCAGGACTTTGTTGCATTATTTAAGGACTCTGCTGCAGTATTTAAGGACTCTGCTGCATTATTTAAGGACTTTGTTGCATTATTTAATGACTCTGCTGCGGTATTTAAGGACTCTGATGCATTATTTAAGGATGCTGCTGCAGAATTTAAGGAATCTGCTGCATTATTTAAGGACTTTGTTGCATTATTTAAGGACTCTGCTGCGGTATTTTCGGACTCTGCTGCATTATTTAAGGACTTTGATGCATTATTTAAGGACGCTGCTGCAAAATTTAACTAATCTGGTGCATTATTTAAGGACTTTGTTGCATTATTTAAGGGCTCTGCTGCATTATTTAATGAATTTGCTGCATTATATAAGGACTCTGCTACATTATTTAAGGACTCTGCTGCGGTATTTTAGGACTCTGCTGCATTATATAAGGACTCTGCTGCATTATTTAAGGACTTTGCTGCATTATTTAAGGTCTCTCCTGCAGTATTTAAGGACTCTGCTGCATTATTTAAGGACTTTGTTGCATTATTTAAGGACTCTGCTGCATTATTTAAGGACTCTGCTGCTGTATTTAAGGACTCTGCTGCATTATTTAAGGACATTGCTGCTTTATTTAAGGACTTTGTTTCATTATTTAAGGACGCTGCTGCAGTATTTAAGGACTCTGCTGCATTATTTAAGGATGTTGCTGCATTATTTAAGGACTCTGCTGCATTATTTAATGACTCTGCTGTGGTATTTAAGGACTCTGCTGCATTATTTAAGGACTTTGTTGCATTATTTAAGGACTCTGCTGCATTATTTAAGGACGCTGCTGCAGTATTTAAGGCCTCTGCTGCATTATTTAAGGACTCTGCTGCATTATTTAAGGACTCTACTGCATTATTAAGGACGTTGCTGCATTATTTAAGGACTTTATTGCATTATTTAAGGATTCTGCTGCATTATTTAAGGACTCTGCTGCATTATTTAAGGAGTTTGATGCATTATTTAAGGACTCTGCTGCATTATTTAAGGACTTTGTTGCATTATTTAAGGACGCTGCTGCGGTATTTAAGGACTCTGCTGCATTATTTAAGGACTTTGCTGCATTATTTAACGATTCGGCTGCATTATTAAGGGCGTTGCTGCATTTTATTTAAGGAATTTATTGCATTATTTAAGGACTCTGTGCATTATTTAAGGAATTTGCTGCATTATTTAAGGACTCTGCTGCATTATTTAATGACTCTGCTGCGGTATTTAAGGACTCTGCTGCATCATTTAAGCACTCTGCTGATTTATTTAAGGACTTTGCTGCATTATTTAAGGACTCTGCTGTGGTATTTTAGGACTCTGATGCATTATTTAAATACTTTGATGCATTATTTAAGAACTCTGCTGCAGTATTTAAGGACTCTGCTGCATTATTTAATGTCTTTGATGCATTATTTAAGGACTCTTCTGCATTATTTAAGGACTTTGCTGCATTATTTAAGGACGCTGCTGCGGTATTTAAGGCATCTGCTGCATTATTTAAGGACTTTGCTGCATTATTTAAGGACTCTGCTGCATTATTAAGGACGTTGCTGCATTATTTAAGGACTTTATTGCATTATTTAAGGATTCTGCTGCATTATTTAAGGAATTTCCTGCATTATTTAAGGACTTTGATGCATTATTTAAGAACTCTGCTGCAGTATTTAAGGACTCTGCTGCATTATTTAAGGACTCTGCTGCATTATTTAAGGACGCTGCTGCGGTATTTAAGGCCTCTGCTGCATTATTTAAGGACTTTGCTGCATTATTTAAGGACTCTATTGCATTATTTAAGGATTCTGCTGCATTATTTAAGGAATTTGCTGCATTATTTAAGGACTCTGTTGCATTATTTAAGGACTTTATTGCATTATTTAAGGATTCTGCTGCATTATTTAAGGAATTTGCTGCATTATTTAAGGACTCTGCTAAATTATTTAAGGACTTTGTTGCATTATTTAATGACTCTGCTGCGGTATTTAAGGACTCTGCTGCATTATTTAAGGATTCTGCTGCAGTATCTAAGGACTCTGCTGCATTATTTAAGGACTTTGATGCATTATTTAAGGAGGCTGCTGCAGAATTTAAGGAATCTGCTGCATTATTTAAGGACTTTGTTGCATTATTTAAGGACTATGCTGCATTATTTAAGGACTCTGCTGCATTATTTAAGGACTTTGCTGCATTATTTAAGTACTCTTCTGCATTATTTAAGGAATTTTTTGCATTATTTAAGGACTCTGCTGCATTATTTAAGGACTTTGTTGCATTATTTTAGGACTCTGCTGCATTATTTAAGGACGCTGCTGCAGTATTTAAGGCCTGTGCTGCATTATTTAAGGACTCTGCTGCATTATTTAAGGACTTTGCTGCATTATTTAAGTACTCTGCTGCATTATTTAAGGAATTTTTTGCATTATTTAAGGACTCTGCTGCATTATTTGAGGACTTTGATGCATTATTTAAGGATGCTGCTGCAGAATTTAAGGAATCTGCTGCATTATTTAAGGACTTTGTTCCATTATTTAAGGACTCTGCTGCATTATTTAAGGACTTTGCTGCATTATTTAAGGACTCTGCTGCATTATTTAAGGACTTTGCTGCATTATTTAAGGACTCTGCTGTATTATTAAGGACTTTGCTGCATTATTTAAGTACTCTTCTGCATTATTTAAGGAATTTTTTGCAGTATTTAAGGACTCTGATGCATTTTTTAAGGACTTTGATGCATTATTTAAGGACGCTGCTGCAGAATTTAAGGAGTCTGCTCCATTATTTAAGGACTTTGTTGCATTATTTAAGGACTGTGCTGCATTGTTTAAGGACCCTGCTGCATTATTTACGGACTTTGTTACATTATTTAAGTACTCTGCTGCATTATTTAAGGACGCTGCAGCAGTATTTAAGGACTCTGCTGCATTATTTAAGGACTTTGCTGCATTATTTAAGGACTCTGCTGCATTATTAAGGACTTTGCTGCATTATTTAAGGACTCTGCTGCAGTATTTAAGGACTCTGCTGCATTATTTAAGGACTTTGATGCATTATTTAGGGACGCTGCTGCATAATTTAAGGAATCTGCTGCATTATTTAAGGACTTTGCTGCATTATTTAAGGACTTTATTGCATTATTTAAGGATTCTGCTGCATTATTTAAGGAATTTGCTGCATTATTTAAGGACTCTGCTAAATTATTTAAGGACTTTGTTGCATTATTTAATGACTCTGCTGCGGTTTTTAAGGACTCTGCTGCATTATTTAAGGATTCTGCTGCAGTATCTAAGGACTCTGCTGCATTATTTAAGGACTTTGATGCATTATTTAAGGAGGCTGCTGCAGAATTTAAGGAATCTGCTGCATTATTTAAGGACTTTGTTGCATTATTTAAGGACTATGCTGCATTATTTAAGGACTCTGCTGCATTATTTAAGGACTTTGCTGCATTATTTAAGTTCTCTTCTGCATTATTTAAGGAATTTTTTGCATTATTTAAGGACTCTGCTGCATTATTTAAGGACTTTGTTGCATTATTTAAGGACTCTGCTGCATTATTTAAGGACGCTGCTGCAGTATTTAAGGCCTGTGCTGCATTATTTAAGGACTCTGCTGCATTATTTAAGGACTTTGCTGCATTATTTAAGTACTCTTCTGCATTATTTATGGAATTTTTTGCATTATTTAAGGACTCTGCTGCATTATTTAAGGACTTTGTTGCATTATTTAAGGACTCTGCTGCATTATTTAAGGACGCTGCTGCAGTATTTAAGGCCTGTGCTGCATTATTTAAGGACTCTGCTGCATTATTTAAGGACTTTGCTGCATTTTTAAGTACTCTGCTGCATTATTTAAGGAATTTTTTGCATTATTTAAGGACTCTGCTGCATTATTTAAGGACTTTGATGCATTATTTAAGGATGCTGCTGCAGAATTTAAGGAATCTGCTGCATTATTTAAGGACTTTGTTCCATTATTTAAGGACTCTGCTGCATTATTTAAGGACTTTGCTGCATTATTTAAGGACTCTGCTGCATTATTTAAGGAGTTTGCTGCATTATTTAAGGACTCTGCTGTATTATTAAGGACGTTGCTGCATTAGTTAAGGACTCTGCTGCATTATTTAAGGACTTTGCTGCAGTATTTAAGGACTCTGATGCATTTTTTAAGGACTTTGATGCATTATTTAAGGACGCTGCTGCAGAATTTAAGGAGTCTGCTCCATTATTTAAGGACTTTGTTGCATTATTTAAGGACTGTGCTGCATTGTTTAAGGACCCTGCTGCATTATTTAAGGACTTTGTTACATTATTTAAGTACTCTGCTGCATTATTTAAGGACGCTGCAGCAGTATTTAAGGACTCTGCTGCATTATTTAAGGACTTTGCTGCATTATTTAAGGACTCTGCTGCATTATTAAGGACTTTGCTGCATTATTTAAGGACTCTGCTGCAGTATTTAAGGACTCTGCTGCATTATTTAAGGACTTTGATGCATTATTTAAGGACGCTGCTGCAGAATTTAAGGAATCTGCTGCATTATTTAAGGACTTTGCTGCATTATTTAAGGACTTTATTGCATTATTTAAGGATTCTGCTGCATTATTTAAGGAATTTGCTGCATTATTTAAGGACTCTGCTAAATTATTTAAGGACTTTGTTGCATTATTTAATGACTCTGCTGCGGTATTTTAGGACTCTGCTGCATTATTTAAGGATTCTGCTGCATTATTTAAGGACTCTGCTGCATTATTTAAGGACTTTGATGCATTATTTAAGGAGGCTGCTGCAGAATTTAAGGAATCTGCTGCATTACTTAAGGACTTTGTTGCATTATTTAAGGACTATGCTGCATTATTTAAGGACTCTGCTGCATTATTTATGGACTTTGCTGCATTATTTAAGTACTCTTCTGCATTATTTAAGGAATTTTTTGCATTATTTAAGGACTCTGCTGCATTATTTAAGGACTTTGTTGCATTATTTAAGGACTTTGATGCATTATTTAAGGACGCTGCTGCAGTATTTAAGGCCTCTGCTGCATTATTTAAGGACTCTGCTGCATTATTTAAGGACTTTGCTGCATTATTTAAGTACTCTGCTGCATTATTTAAGGAATTTTTTGCATTATTTAAGGACTCTGCTGCATTATTTAAGGACTTTGCTGCATTATTTAAGTACTCTTCTGCATTATTTAAGGAATTTTTTGCATTATTTAAGGACTCTGCTGCATTATTTAAGGACTCTGCTGCATTATTTAAGGACTTTGTTGCATTATTTAAGGACTCTGCTGCATTATTTAAGGACGCTGCTGCAGTATTTAAGGCCTGTGCTGCATTATTTAAGGACTCTGCTGCATTATTTAAGGACTTTGCTGCATTATTTAAGTACTCTGCTGCATTATTTAAGGAATTTTTTGCATTATTTAAGGACTCTGCTGCATTATTTAAGGACTTTGATGCATTATTTAAGGATGCTGCTGCAGAATTTAAGGAATCTGCTGCATTATTTAAGGACTTTGTTCCATTATTTAAGGACTCTGCTGCATTATTTAAGGACTCTGCTGCATTATTTAAGGACTTTGCTGCATTATTTAAGGACTCTGCTGTATTATTAAGGACGTTGCTGCATTAATTAAGGACTCTGCTGCATTATTTAAGGACTTTGCTGCAGTATTTAAGGACTCTGATGCATTTTTTAAGGACTTTGATGCATTATTTAAGGACGCTGCTGCAGAATTTAAGGAGTCTGCTCCATTATTTAAGGACTTTGTTGCATTATTTAAGGACTGTGCTGCATTGTTTAAGGACCCTGCTGCATTATTCACGGACTTTGTTACATTATTTAAGTACTCTGCTGCATTATTTAAGGACGCTGCAGCAGTATTTAAGGACTCTGCTGCATTATTTAAGGACTTTGCTGCATTATTTAAGGACTCTGCTGCATTATTAAGGACTTTGCTGCATTATTTAAGGACTCTGCTGCAGTATTTAAGGACTCTGCTGCATTATTTAAGGACTTTGATGCATTATTTAGGGACGCTGCTGCATAATTTAAGGAATCTGCTGCATTATTTAAGGACTTTGCTGCATTATTTAAGGACTTTATTGCATTATTTAAGGATTCTGCTGCATTATTTAAGGAATTTGCTGCATTATTTAAGGACTCTGCTAAATTATTTAAGGACTTTGTTGCATTATTTAATGACTCTGCTGCGGTTTTTAAGGACTCTGCTGCATTATTTAAGGATTCTGCTGCAGTATCTAAGGACTCTGCTGCATTATTTAAGGACTTTGATGCATTATTTAAGGAGGCTGCTGCAGAATTTAAGGAATCTGCTGCATTATTTAAGGACTTTGTTGCATTATTTAAGGACTATGCTGCATTATTTAAGGACTCTGCTGCATTATTTAAGGACTTTGCTGCATTATTTAAGTTCTCTTCTGCATTATTTAAGGAATTTTTTGCATTATTTAAGGACTCTGCTGCATTATTTAAGGACTTTGTTGCATTATTTAAGGACTCTGCTGCATTATTTAAGGACGCTGCTGCAGTATTTAAGGCCTGTGCTGCATTATTTAAGGACTCTGCTGCATTATTTAAGGACTTTGCTGCATTATTTAAGTACTCTTCTGCATTATTTAAGGAATTTTTTGCATTATTTAAGGACTCTGCTGCATTATTTAAGGACTTTGTTGCATTATTTAAGGACTCTGCTGCATTATTTAAGGACGCTGCTGCAGTATTTAAGGCCTGTGCTGCATTATTTAAGGACTCTGCTGCATTATTTAAGGACTTTGCTGCATTATTTAAGTACTCTGCTGCATTATTTATGGAATTTTTTGCATTATTTAAGGACTCTGCTGCATTATTTAAGGACTTTGATGCATTATTTAAGGATGCTGCTGCAGAATTTAAGGAATCTGCTGCATTATTTAAGGACTTTGTTCCATTATTTAAGGACTCTGCTGCATTATTTAAGGACTTTGCTGCATTATTTAAGGACTCTGCTGCATTATTTATGGAATTTTTTGCATTATTTAAGGACTCTGCTGCATTATTTAAGGACTTTGATGCATTATTTAAGGATGCTGCTGCAGAATTTAAGGAATCTGCTGCATTATTTAAGGACTTTGTTCCATTATTTAAGGACTCTGCTGCATTATTTAAGGACTTTGCTGCATTATTTAAGGACTCTGCTGCATTATTTAAGGACTTTGCTGCATTATTTAAGGACTCTGCTGTATTATTAAGGACGTTGCTGCATTAATTAAGGACTCTGCTGCATTATTTAAGGACTTTGCTGCAGTATTTAAGGACTCTGATGCATTTTTTAAGGACTTTGATGCATTATTTAAGGACGCTGCTGCAGAATTTAAGGAGTCTGCTCCATTATTTAAGGACTTCGTTGCATTATTTAAGGACTGTGCTGCATTGTTTAAGGACCCTGCTGCATTATTTAAGGACTTTGTTACATTATTTAAGTACTCTGCTGCATTATTTAAGGACGCTGCAGCAGTATTTAAGGACTCTGCTGCATTATTTAAGGACTTTGCTGCATTATTTAAGGACTCTGCTGCATTATTAAGGACTTTGCTGCATTATTTAAGGACTCTGCTGCAGTATTTAAGGACTCTGCTGCATTATTTAAGGACGCTGCTGCAGAATTTAAGGAATCTGCTGCATTATTTAAGGACTTTGCTGCATTATTTAAGGACTTTATTGCATTATTTAAGGATTCTGCTGCATTATTTAAGGAATTTGCTGCATTATTTAAGGACTCTGCTAAATTATTTAAGGACTTTGTTGCATTATTTAATGGCTCTGCTGCGGTATTTAAGGACTCTGCTGCATTATTTAAGGATTCTGCTGCAGTATTTAAGGACTCTGCTGCATTATTTAAGGACTTTGATGCATTATTTAAGGAGGCTGCTGCAGAATTTAAGGAATCTGCTGCATTACTTAAGGACTTTGTTGCATTATTTAAGGACTATGCTGCATTATTTAAGGACTCTGCTGCATTATTTATGGACTTTGCTGCATTATTTAAGTACTCTTCGGCATTATTTAAGGAATTTTTTGCATTATTTAAGGACTCTGCTGCATTATTTAAGGACTTTGTTGCATTATTTAAGGACTTTGATGCATTATTTAAGGACGCTGCTGCAGTATTTAAGGCCTCTGCTGCATTATTTAAGGACTCTGCTGCATTATTTAAGGACTTTGCTGCATTATTTAAGTACTCTGCTGCATTATTTAAGGAATTTTTTGCATTATTTAAGGACTCTGCTGCATTATTTAAGGACTTTGATGCATTATTTAAGGATGCTGCTGCAGAATTTAAGGAATCTGCTGCATTATTTAAGGACTTTGTTGCATTATTTAAGGACTCTGCTGCATTATTTAAGGACTTTGCTGCATTATTTAAGGACTCTGCTGCATTATTTAAGGACTTTGCTGCATTATTTAAGGACTCTGCTGTATTATTAAGGACGTTGCTGCATTAATTAAGGACTCTGCTACATTATTTAAGGACTTTGCTGCAGTATTTAAGGCCTCTGCTGCATTATTTAAGGACTTTGCTGCATTATTTAAGGACTCTGCTGCATTATTTAAGGACACTGCTGCGGTATTTAATTCCTCTGCTGCATTATTTAAGGACTTTGCTGCATTATTTAAGGACTCTGCTGTATTATTAAGGACGTTGCTGCATTAATTAAGGACTCTGCTGCATTATTTAAGGACTTTGCTGCATTATTTAAGGACTCTACTGCATTATTAAGGACGTTGCTGCATTATTTAAGGACTTTATTGCATTATTTAAGGATTCTGCTGCATTATTTAAGGACTCTGCTGCATTATTTAAGGAGTTTGATGCATTATTTAAGGACTCTGCTGCATTATTTAAGGACTTTGTTGCATTATTTAAGGACTCGGCTGCATTATTAAGGGCGTTGCTGCATTTTATTTAAGGAATTTATTGCATTATTTAAGGACTCTGTGCATTATTTAAGGAATTTGCTGCATTATTTAAGGAATCTGCTGCATTATTTAATGACTCTGCTGCGGTATTTAAGGACTCTGCTGCATCATTTAAGCACTCTGCTCCTTTATTTAAGGACTTTGCTGCATTATTTAAGGACTCTGCTGTGGTATTTTAGGACTCTGCTGCATTATTTAAGGACTTTGATGCATTATTTAAGGACGCTGCTGCGAAATTTAAGGAATCTGCTGCATTATTTAAGGACTTTGTTGCAGTATTGAAGGACTCTGCTGCATTATTTAATGAATTTGCTGCATTATTTAAGGACTCTGCTGCATTATTTAAGGACACTGCTGCGGTATTTTAGGACTCTGCTGCGTTACATAAGGACTCTGCTGCATTATTTAAGGACTTTGCTGCATTATTTAAGGTCTCTACTGCAGTATTTAATGACTCTGCTGCATTATTTCAGGACTTTGTTGCATTATTTAAGGACTCTGCTGCAGTATTTAAGGACTCTGCTGCATTATTTAAGGACTTTGTTGCATTATTTAATGACTCTGCTGCGGTATTTAAGGACTCTGATGCATTATTTAAGGATGCTGCTGCAGAATTTAAGGAATCTGCTGCATTATTTAAGGACTTTGTTGCATTATTTAAGGACTCTGCTGCGGTATTTTCGGACTCTGCTGCATTATTTAAGGACTTTGATGCATTATTTAAGGACGCTGCTGCGAAATTTAACTAATCTGGTGCATTATTTAAGGACTTTGTTGCATTATTTAAGGGCTCTGCTGCATTATTTAATGAATTTGCTGCATTATATAAGGACTCTGCTGCATTATTTAAGGACTCTGCTGCGGTATTTTAGGACTCTGCTGCATTATATAAGGACTCTGCTGCATTATTTAAGGACTTTGCTGCATTATTTAAGGTCTCTCCTGCAGTATTTAAGGACTCTGCTGCATTATTTAAGGACTTTGTTGCATTATTTAAGGACTCTGCTGCATTATTTAAGGACTCTGCTGCTGTATTTAAGGACTCTGCTGCATTATTTAAGGACATTGCTGCTTTATTTAAGGACTTTGTTTCATTATTTAAGGACGCTGCTGCAGTATTTAAGGACTCTGCTGCATTATTTAAGGATGTTGCTGCATTATTTAAGGACTCTGCTGCATTATTTAATGACTCTGCTGTGGTATTTAAGGACTCTGCTGCATTATTTAAGGACTTTGTTGCATTATTTAAGGACTCTGCTGCATTATTTAAGGACGCTGCTGCAGTATTTAAGGCCTCTGCTGCATTATTTAAGGACTCTGCTGCATTATTTAAGGACTCTACTGCATTATTAAGGACGTTGCTGCATTATTTAAGGACTTTATTGCATTATTTAAGGATTCTGCTGCATTATTTAAGGACTCTGCTGCATTATTTAAGGAGTTTGATGCATTATTTAAGGACTCTGCTGCATTATTTAAGGACTTTGTTGCATTATTTAAGGACGCTGCTGCGGTATTTAAGGACTCTGCTGCATTATTTAAGGACTTTGCTGCATTATTTAACGATTCGGCTGCATTATTAAGGGCGTTGCTGCATTTTATTTAAGGAATTTATTGCATTATTTAAGGACTCTGTGCATTATTTAAGGAATTTGCTGCATTATTTAAGGACTCTGCTGCATTATTTAATGACTCTGCTGCGGTATTTAAGGACTCTGCTGCATCATTTAAGCACTCTGCTGATTTATTTAAGGACTTTGCTGCATTATTTAAGGACTCTGCTGTGGTATTTTAGGACTCTGATGCATTATTTAAATACTTTGATGCATTATTTAAGAACTCTGCTGCAGTATTTAAGGACTCTGCTGCATTATTTAATGTCTTTGATGCATTATTTAAGGACTCTTCTGCATTATTTAAGGACTTTGCTGCATTATTTAAGGACGCTGCTGCGGTATTTAAGGCATCTGCTGCATTATTTAAGGACTTTGCTGCATTATTTAAGGACTCTGCTGCATTATTAAGGACGTTGCTGCATTATTTAAGGACTTTATTGCATTATTTAAGGATTCTGCTGCATTATTTAAGGAATTTCCTGCATTATTTAAGGACTTTGATGCATTATTTAAGAACTCTGCTGCAGTATTTAAGGACTCTGCTGCATTATTTAAGGACTCTGCTGCATTATTTAAGGACGCTGCTGCGGTATTTAAGGCCTCTGCTGCATTATTTAAGGACTTTGCTGCATTATTTAAGGACTCTATTGCATTATTTAAGGATTCTGCTGCATTATTTAAGGAATTTGCTGCATTATTTAAGGACTCTGTTGCATTATTTAAGGACTTTATTGCATTATTTAAGGATTCTGCTGCATTATTTAAGGAATTTGCTGCATTATTTAAGGACTCTGCTAAATTATTTAAGGACTTTGTTGCATTATTTAATGACTCTGCTGCGGTATTTAAGGACTCTGCTGCATTATTTAAGGATTCTGCTGCAGTATCTAAGGACTCTGCTGCATTATTTAAGGACTTTGATGCATTATTTAAGGAGGCTGCTGCAGAATTTAAGGAATCTGCTGCATTATTTAAGGACTTTGTTGCATTATTTAAGGACTATGCTGCATTATTTAAGGACTCTGCTGCATTATTTAAGGACTTTGCTGCATTATTTAAGTACTCTTCTGCATTATTTAAGGAATTTTTTGCATTATTTAAGGACTCTGCTGCATTATTTAAGGACTTTGTTGCATTATTTTAGGACTCTGCTGCATTATTTAAGGACGCTGCTGCAGTATTTAAGGCCTGTGCTGCATTATTTAAGGACTCTGCTGCATTATTTAAGGACTTTGCTGCATTATTTAAGTACTCTGCTGCATTATTTAAGGAATTTTTTGCATTATTTAAGGACTCTGCTGCATTATTTAAGGACTTTGATGCATTATTTAAGGATGCTGCTGCAGAATTTAAGGAATCTGCTGCATTATTTAAGGACTTTGTTCCATTATTTAAGGACTCTGCTGCATTATTTAAGGACTCTGCTGCATTATTTAAGGACTTTGCTGCATTATTTAAGGACTCTGCTGTATTATTAAGGACGTTGCTGCATTAATTAAGGACTCTGCTGCATTATTTAAGGACTTTGCTGCAGTATTTAAGGACTCTGATGCATTTTTTAAGGACTTTGATGCATTATTTAAGGACGCTGCTGCAGAATTTAAGGAGTCTGCTCCATTATTTAAGGACTTCGTTGCATTATTTAAGGACTGTGCTGCATTGTTTAAGGACCCTGCTGCATTATTTAAGGACTTTGTTACATTATTTAAGTACTCTGCTGCATTATTTAAGGACGCTGCAGCAGTATTTAAGGACTCTGCTGCATTATTTAAGGACTTTGCTGCATTATTTAAGGACTCTGCTGCATTATTAAGGACTTTGCTGCATTATTTAAGGACTCTGCTGCAGTATTTAAGGACTCTGCTGCATTATTTAAGGACGCTGCTGCAGAATTTAAGGAATCTGCTGCATTATTTAAGGACTTTGCTGCATTATTTAAGGACTTTATTGCATTATTTAAGGATTCTGCTGCATTATTTAAGGAATTTGCTGCATTATTTAAGGACTCTGCTAAATTATTTAAGGACTTTGTTGCATTATTTAATGGCTCTGCTGCGGTATTTAAGGACTCTGCTGCATTATTTAAGGATTCTGCTGCAGTATTTAAGGACTCTGCTGCATTATTTAAGGACTTTGATGCATTATTTAAGGAGGCTGCTGCAGAATTTAAGGAATCTGCTGCATTACTTAAGGACTTTGTTGCATTATTTAAGGACTATGCTGCATTATTTAAGGACTCTGCTGCATTATTTATGGACTTTGCTGCATTATTTAAGTACTCTTCGGCATTATTTAAGGAATTTTTTGCATTATTTAAGGACTCTGCTGCATTATTTAAGGACTTTGTTGCATTATTTAAGGACTTTGATGCATTATTTAAGGACGCTGCTGCAGTATTTAAGGCCTCTGCTGCATTATTTAAGGACTCTGCTGCATTATTTAAGGACTTTGCTGCATTATTTAAGTACTCTGCTGCATTATTTAAGGAATTTTTTGCATTATTTAAGGACTCTGCTGCATTATTTAAGGACTTTGATGCATTATTTAAGGATGCTGCTGCAGAATTTAAGGAATCTGCTGCATTATTTAAGGACTTTGTTGCATTATTTAAGGACTCTGCTGCATTATTTAAGGACTTTGCTGCATTATTTAAGGACTCTGCTGCATTATTTAAGGACTTTGCTGCATTATTTAAGGACTCTGCTGTATTATTAAGGACGTTGCTGCATTAATTAAGGACTCTGCTACATTATTTAAGGACTTTGCTGCAGTATTTAAGGCCTCTGCTGCATTATTTAAGGACTTTGCTGCATTATTTAAGGACTCTGCTGCATTATTTAAGGACACTGCTGCGGTATTTAATTCCTCTGCTGCATTATTTAAGGACTTTGCTGCATTATTTAAGGACTCTGCTGTATTATTAAGGACGTTGCTGCATTAATTAAGGACTCTGCTGCATTATTTAAGGACTTTGCTGCATTATTTAAGGACTCTACTGCATTATTAAGGACGTTGCTGCATTATTTAAGGACTTTATTGCATTATTTAAGGATTCTGCTGCATTATTTAAGGACTCTGCTGCATTATTTAAGGAGTTTGATGCATTATTTAAGGACTCTGCTGCATTATTTAAGGACTTTGTTGCATTATTTAAGGACTCGGCTGCATTATTAAGGGCGTTGCTGCATTTTATTTAAGGAATTTATTGCATTATTTAAGGACTCTGTGCATTATTTAAGGAATTTGCTGCATTATTTAAGGAATCTGCTGCATTATTTAATGACTCTGCTGCGGTATTTAAGGACTCTGCTGCATCATTTAAGCACTCTGCTCCTTTATTTAAGGACTTTGCTGCATTATTTAAGGACTCTGCTGTGGTATTTTAGGACTCTGCTGCATTATTTAAGGACTTTGATGCATTATTTAAGGACGCTGCTGCGAAATTTAAGGAATCTGCTGCATTATTTAAGGACTTTGTTGCAGTATTGAAGGACTCTGCTGCATTATTTAATGAATTTGCTGCATTATTTAAGGACTCTGCTGCATTATTTAAGGACACTGCTGCGGTATTTTAGGACTCTGCTGCGTTACATAAGGACTCTGCTGCATTATTTAAGGACTTTGCTGCATTATTTAAGGTCTCTACTGCAGTATTTAATGACTCTGCTGCATTATTTCAGGACTTTGTTGCATTATTTAAGGACTCTGCTGCAGTATTTAAGGACTCTGCTGCATTATTTAAGGACTTTGTTGCATTATTTAATGACTCTGCTGCGGTATTTAAGGACTCTGATGCATTATTTAAGGATGCTGCTGCAGAATTTAAGGAATCTGCTGCATTATTTAAGGACTTTGTTGCATTATTTAAGGACTCTGCTGCGGTATTTTCGGACTCTGCTGCATTATTTAAGGACTTTGATGCATTATTTAAGGACGCTGCTGCGAAATTTAACTAATCTGGTGCATTATTTAAGGACTTTGTTGCATTATTTAAGGGCTCTGCTGCATTATTTAATGAATTTGCTGCATTATATAAGGACTCTGCTGCATTATTTAAGGACTCTGCTGCGGTATTTTAGGACTCTGCTGCATTATATAAGGACTCTGCTGCATTATTTAAGGACTTTGCTGCATTATTTAAGGTCTCTCCTGCAGTATTTAAGGACTCTGCTGCATTATTTAAGGACTTTGTTGCATTATTTAAGGACTCTGCTGCATTATTTAAGGACTCTGCTGCTGTATTTAAGGACTCTGCTGCATTATTTAAGGACATTGCTGCTTTATTTAAGGACTTTGTTTCATTATTTAAGGACGCTGCTGCAGTATTTAAGGACTCTGCTGCATTATTTAAGGATGTTGCTGCATTATTTAAGGACTCTGCTGCATTATTTAATGACTCTGCTGTGGTATTTAAGGACTCTGCTGCATTATTTAAGGACTTTGTTGCATTATTTAAGGACTCTGCTGCATTATTTAAGGACGCTGCTGCAGTATTTAAGGCCTCTGCTGCATTATTTAAGGACTCTGCTGCATTATTTAAGGACTCTACTGCATTATTAAGGACGTTGCTGCATTATTTAAGGACTTTATTGCATTATTTAAGGATTCTGCTGCATTATTTAAGGACTCTGCTGCATTATTTAAGGAGTTTGATGCATTATTTAAGGACTCTGCTGCATTATTTAAGGACTTTGTTGCATTATTTAAGGACGCTGCTGCGGTATTTAAGGACTCTGCTGCATTATTTAAGGACTTTGCTGCATTATTTAACGATTCGGCTGCATTATTAAGGGCGTTGCTGCATTTTATTTAAGGAATTTATTGCATTATTTAAGGACTCTGTGCATTATTTAAGGAATTTGCTGCATTATTTAAGGACTCTGCTGCATTATTTAATGACTCTGCTGCGGTATTTAAGGACTCTGCTGCATCATTTAAGCACTCTGCTGATTTATTTAAGGACTTTGCTGCATTATTTAAGGACTCTGCTGTGGTATTTTAGGACTCTGATGCATTATTTAAATACTTTGATGCATTATTTAAGAACTCTGCTGCAGTATTTAAGGACTCTGCTGCATTATTTAATGTCTTTGATGCATTATTTAAGGACTCTTCTGCATTATTTAAGGACTTTGCTGCATTATTTAAGGACGCTGCTGCGGTATTTAAGGCATCTGCTGCATTATTTAAGGACTTTGCTGCATTATTTAAGGACTCTGCTGCATTATTAAGGACGTTGCTGCATTATTTAAGGACTTTATTGCATTATTTAAGGATTCTGCTGCATTATTTAAGGAATTTCCTGCATTATTTAAGGACTTTGATGCATTATTTAAGAACTCTGCTGCAGTATTTAAGGACTCTGCTGCATTATTTAAGGACTCTGCTGCATTATTTAAGGACGCTGCTGCGGTATTTAAGGCCTCTGCTGCATTATTTAAGGACTTTGCTGCATTATTTAAGGACTCTATTGCATTATTTAAGGATTCTGCTGCATTATTTAAGGAATTTGCTGCATTATTTAAGGACTCTGTTGCATTATTTAAGGACTTTATTGCATTATTTAAGGATTCTGCTGCATTATTTAAGGAATTTGCTGCATTATTTAAGGACTCTGCTAAATTATTTAAGGACTTTGTTGCATTATTTAATGACTCTGCTGCGGTATTTAAGGACTCTGCTGCATTATTTAAGGATTCTGCTGCAGTATCTAAGGACTCTGCTGCATTATTTAAGGACTTTGATGCATTATTTAAGGAGGCTGCTGCAGAATTTAAGGAATCTGCTGCATTATTTAAGGACTTTGTTGCATTATTTAAGGACTATGCTGCATTATTTAAGGACTCTGCTGCATTATTTAAGGACTTTGCTGCATTATTTAAGTACTCTTCTGCATTATTTAAGGAATTTTTTGCATTATTTAAGGACTCTGCTGCATTATTTAAGGACTTTGTTGCATTATTTTAGGACTCTGCTGCATTATTTAAGGACGCTGCTGCAGTATTTAAGGCCTGTGCTGCATTATTTAAGGACTCTGCTGCATTATTTAAGGACTTTGCTGCATTATTTAAGTACTCTGCTGCATTATTTAAGGAATTTTTTGCATTATTTAAGGACTCTGCTGCATTATTTAAGGACTTTGATGCATTATTTAAGGATGCTGCTGCAGAATTTAAGGAATCTGCTGCATTATTTAAGGACTTTGTTCCATTATTTAAGGACTCTGCTGCATTATTTAAGGACTCTGCTGCATTATTTAAGGACTTTGCTGCATTATTTAAGGACTCTGCTGTATTATTAAGGACGTTGCTGCATTAATTAAGGACTCTGCTGCATTATTTAAGGACTTTGCTGCAGTATTTAAGGACTCTGATGCATTTTTTAAGGACTTTGATGCATTATTTAAGGACGCTGCTGCAGAATTTAAGGAGTCTGCTCCATTATTTAAGGACTTTGTTGCATTATTTAAGGACTGTGCTGCATTGTTTAAGGACCCTGCTGCATTATTCACGGACTTTGTTACATTATTTAAGTACTCTGCTGCATTATTTAAGGACGCTGCAGCAGTATTTAAGGACTCTGCTGCATTATTTAAGGACTTTGCTGCATTATTTAAGGACTCTGCTGCATTATTAAGGACTTTGCTGCATTATTTAAGGACTCTGCTGCAGTATTTAAGGACTCTGCTGCATTATTTAAGGACTTTGATGCATTATTTAGGGACGCTGCTGCATAATTTAAGGAATCTGCTGCATTATTTAAGGACTTTGCTGCATTATTTAAGGACTTTATTGCATTATTTAAGGATTCTGCTGCATTATTTAAGGAATTTGCTGCATTATTTAAGGACTCTGCTAAATTATTTAAGGACTTTGTTGCATTATTTAATGACTCTGCTGCGGTTTTTAAGGACTCTGCTGCATTATTTAAGGATTCTGCTGCAGTATCTAAGGACTCTGCTGCATTATTTAAGGACTTTGATGCATTATTTAAGGAGGCTGCTGCAGAATTTAAGGAATCTGCTGCATTATTTAAGGACTTTGTTGCATTATTTAAGGACTATGCTGCATTATTTAAGGACTCTGCTGCATTATTTAAGGACTTTGCTGCATTATTTAAGTTCTCTTCTGCATTATTTAAGGAATTTTTTGCATTATTTAAGGACTCTGCTGCATTATTTAAGGACTTTGTTGCATTATTTAAGGACTCTGCTGCATTATTTAAGGACGCTGCTGCAGTATTTAAGGCCTGTGCTGCATTATTTAAGGACTCTGCTGCATTATTTAAGGACTTTGCTGCATTATTTAAGTACTCTTCTGCATTATTTAAGGAATTTTTTGCATTATTTAAGGACTCTGCTGCATTATTTAAGGACTTTGTTGCATTATTTAAGGACTCTGCTGCATTATTTAAGGACGCTGCTGCAGTATTTAAGGCCTGTGCTGCATTATTTAAGGACTCTGCTGCATTATTTAAGGACTTTGCTGCATTATTTAAGTACTCTGCTGCATTATTTATGGAATTTTTTGCATTATTTAAGGACTCTGCTGCATTATTTAAGGACTTTGATGCATTATTTAAGGATGCTGCTGCAGAATTTAAGGAATCTGCTGCATTATTTAAGGACTTTGTTCCATTATTTAAGGACTCTGCTGCATTATTTAAGGACTTTGCTGCATTATTTAAGGACTCTGCTGCATTATTTATGGAATTTTTTGCATTATTTAAGGACTCTGCTGCATTATTTAAGGACTTTGATGCATTATTTAAGGATGCTGCTGCAGAATTTAAGGAATCTGCTGCATTATTTAAGGACTTTGTTGCATTATTTAAGGACTCTGCTGCATTATTTAAGGACTTTGCTGCATTATTTAAGGACTCTGCTGCATTATTTAAGGACTTTGCTGCATTATTTAAGGACTCTGCTGTATTATTAAGGACGTTGCTGCATTAATTAAGGACTCTGCTACATTATTTAAGGACTTTGCTGCAGTATTTAAGGCCTCTGCTGCATTATTTAAGGACTTTGCTGCATTATTTAAGGACTCTGCTGCATTATTTAAGGACACTGCTGCGGTATTTAATTCCTCTGCTGCATTATTTAAGGACTTTGCTGCATTATTTAAGGACTCTGCTGTATTATTAAGGACGTTGCTGCATTAATTAAGGACTCTGCTGCATTATTTAAGGACTTTGCTGCATTATTTAAGGACTCTACTGCATTATTAAGGACGTTGCTGCATTATTTAAGGACTTTATTGCATTATTTAAGGATTCTGCTGCATTATTTAAGGACTCTGCTGCATTATTTAAGGAGTTTGATGCATTATTTAAGGACTCTGCTGCATTATTTAAGGACTTTGTTGCATTATTTAAGGACTCGGCTGCATTATTAAGGGCGTTGCTGCATTTTATTTAAGGAATTTATTGCATTATTTAAGGACTCTGTGCATTATTTAAGGAATTTGCTGCATTATTTAAGGAATCTGCTGCATTATTTAATGACTCTGCTGCGGTATTTAAGGACTCTGCTGCATCATTTAAGCACTCTGCTCCTTTATTTAAGGACTTTGCTGCATTATTTAAGGACTCTGCTGTGGTATTTTAGGACTCTGCTGCATTATTTAAGGACTTTGATGCATTATTTAAGGACGCTGCTGCGAAATTTAAGGAATCTGCTGCATTATTTAAGGACTTTGTTGCAGTATTGAAGGACTCTGCTGCATTATTTAATGAATTTGCTGCATTATTTAAGGACTCTGCTGCATTATTTAAGGACACTGCTGCGGTATTTTAGGACTCTGCTGCGTTACATAAGGACTCTGCTGCATTATTTAAGGACTTTGCTGCATTATTTAAGGTCTCTACTGCAGTATTTAATGACTCTGCTGCATTATTTCAGGACTTTGTTGCATTATTTAAGGACTCTGCTGCAGTATTTAAGGACTCTGCTGCATTATTTAAGGACTTTGTTGCATTATTTAATGACTCTGCTGCGGTATTTAAGGACTCTGATGCATTATTTAAGGATGCTGCTGCAGAATTTAAGGAATCTGCTGCATTATTTAAGGACTTTGTTGCATTATTTAAGGACTCTGCTGCGGTATTTTCGGACTCTGCTGCATTATTTAAGGACTTTGATGCATTATTTAAGGACGCTGCTGCGAAATTTAACTAATCTGGTGCATTATTTAAGGACTTTGTTGCATTATTTAAGGGCTCTGCTGCATTATTTAATGAATTTGCTGCATTATATAAGGACTCTGCTGCATTATTTAAGGACTCTGCTGCGGTATTTTAGGACTCTGCTGCATTATATAAGGACTCTGCTGCATTATTTAAGGACTTTGCTGCATTATTTAAGGTCTCTCCTGCAGTATTTAAGGACTCTGCTGCATTATTTAAGGACTTTGTTGCATTATTTAAGGACTCTGCTGCATTATTTAAGGACTCTGCTGCTGTATTTAAGGACTCTGCTGCATTATTTAAGGACATTGCTGCTTTATTTAAGGACTTTGTTTCATTATTTAAGGACGCTGCTGCAGTATTTAAGGACTCTGCTGCATTATTTAAGGATGTTGCTGCATTATTTAAGGACTCTGCTGCATTATTTAATGACTCTGCTGTGGTATTTAAGGACTCTGCTGCATTATTTAAGGACTTTGTTGCATTATTTAAGGACTCTGCTGCATTATTTAAGGACGCTGCTGCAGTATTTAAGGCCTCTGCTGCATTATTTAAGGACTCTGCTGCATTATTTAAGGACTCTACTGCATTATTAAGGACGTTGCTGCATTATTTAAGGACTTTATTGCATTATTTAAGGATTCTGCTGCATTATTTAAGGACTCTGCTGCATTATTTAAGGAGTTTGATGCATTATTTAAGGACTCTGCTGCATTATTTAAGGACTTTGTTGCATTATTTAAGGACGCTGCTGCGGTATTTAAGGACTCTGCTGCATTATTTAAGGACTTTGCTGCATTATTTAACGATTCGGCTGCATTATTAAGGGCGTTGCTGCATTTTATTTAAGGAATTTATTGCATTATTTAAGGACTCTGTGCATTATTTAAGGAATTTGCTGCATTATTTAAGGACTCTGCTGCATTATTTAATGACTCTGCTGCGGTATTTAAGGACTCTGCTGCATCATTTAAGCACTCTGCTGATTTATTTAAGGACTTTGCTGCATTATTTAAGGACTCTGCTGTGGTATTTTAGGACTCTGATGCATTATTTAAATACTTTGATGCATTATTTAAGAACTCTGCTGCAGTATTTAAGGACTCTGCTGCATTATTTAATGTCTTTGATGCATTATTTAAGGACTCTTCTGCATTATTTAAGGACTTTGCTGCATTATTTAAGGACGCTGCTGCGGTATTTAAGGCATCTGCTGCATTATTTAAGGACTTTGCTGCATTATTTAAGGACTCTGCTGCATTATTAAGGACGTTGCTGCATTATTTAAGGACTTTATTGCATTATTTAAGGATTCTGCTGCATTATTTAAGGAATTTCCTGCATTATTTAAGGACTTTGATGCATTATTTAAGAACTCTGCTGCAGTATTTAAGGACTCTGCTGCATTATTTAAGGACTCTGCTGCATTATTTAAGGACGCTGCTGCGGTATTTAAGGCCTCTGCTGCATTATTTAAGGACTTTGCTGCATTATTTAAGGACTCTATTGCATTATTTAAGGATTCTGCTGCATTATTTAAGGAATTTGCTGCATTATTTAAGGACTCTGTTGCATTATTTAAGGACTTTATTGCATTATTTAAGGATTCTGCTGCATTATTTAAGGAATTTGCTGCATTATTTAAGGACTCTGCTAAATTATTTAAGGACTTTGTTGCATTATTTAATGACTCTGCTGCGGTATTTAAGGACTCTGCTGCATTATTTAAGGATTCTGCTGCAGTATCTAAGGACTCTGCTGCATTATTTAAGGACTTTGATGCATTATTTAAGGAGGCTGCTGCAGAATTTAAGGAATCTGCTGCATTATTTAAGGACTTTGTTGCATTATTTAAGGACTATGCTGCATTATTTAAGGACTCTGCTGCATTATTTAAGGACTTTGCTGCATTATTTAAGTACTCTTCTGCATTATTTAAGGAATTTTTTGCATTATTTAAGGACTCTGCTGCATTATTTAAGGACTTTGTTGCATTATTTTAGGACTCTGCTGCATTATTTAAGGACGCTGCTGCAGTATTTAAGGCCTGTGCTGCATTATTTAAGGACTCTGCTGCATTATTTAAGGACTTTGCTGCATTATTTAAGTACTCTGCTGCATTATTTAAGGAATTTTTTGCATTATTTAAGGACTCTGCTGCATTATTTAAGGACTTTGATGCATTATTTAAGGATGCTGCTGCAGAATTTAAGGAATCTGCTGCATTATTTAAGGACTTTGTTCCATTATTTAAGGACTCTGCTGCATTATTTAAGGACTCTGCTGCATTATTTAAGGACTTTGCTGCATTATTTAAGGACTCTGCTGTATTATTAAGGACGTTGCTGCATTAATTAAGGACTCTGCTGCATTATTTAAGGACTTTGCTGCAGTATTTAAGGACTCTGATGCATTTTTTAAGGACTTTGATGCATTATTTAAGGACGCTGCTGCAGAATTTAAGGAGTCTGCTCCATTATTTAAGGACTTTGTTGCATTATTTAAGGACTGTGCTGCATTGTTTAAGGACCCTGCTGCATTATTCACGGACTTTGTTACATTATTTAAGTACTCTGCTGCATTATTTAAGGACGCTGCAGCAGTATTTAAGGACTCTGCTGCATTATTTAAGGACTTTGCTGCATTATTTAAGGACTCTGCTGCATTATTAAGGACTTTGCTGCATTATTTAAGGACTCTGCTGCAGTATTTAAGGACTCTGCTGCATTATTTAAGGACTTTGATGCATTATTTAGGGACGCTGCTGCATAATTTAAGGAATCTGCTGCATTATTTAAGGACTTTGCTGCATTATTTAAGGACTTTATTGCATTATTTAAGGATTCTGCTGCATTATTTAAGGAATTTGCTGCATTATTTAAGGACTCTGCTAAATTATTTAAGGACTTTGTTGCATTATTTAATGACTCTGCTGCGGTTTTTAAGGACTCTGCTGCATTATTTAAGGATTCTGCTGCAGTATCTAAGGACTCTGCTGCATTATTTAAGGACTTTGATGCATTATTTAAGGAGGCTGCTGCAGAATTTAAGGAATCTGCTGCATTATTTAAGGACTTTGTTGCATTATTTAAGGACTATGCTGCATTATTTAAGGACTCTGCTGCATTATTTAAGGACTTTGCTGCATTATTTAAGTTCTCTTCTGCATTATTTAAGGAATTTTTTGCATTATTTAAGGACTCTGCTGCATTATTTAAGGACTTTGTTGCATTATTTAAGGACTCTGCTGCATTATTTAAGGACGCTGCTGCAGTATTTAAGGCCTGTGCTGCATTATTTAAGGACTCTGCTGCATTATTTAAGGACTTTGCTGCATTATTTAAGTACTCTTCTGCATTATTTAAGGAATTTTTTGCATTATTTAAGGACTCTGCTGCATTATTTAAGGACTTTGTTGCATTATTTAAGGACTCTGCTGCATTATTTAAGGACGCTGCTGCAGTATTTAAGGCCTGTGCTGCATTATTTAAGGACTCTGCTGCATTATTTAAGGACTTTGCTGCATTATTTAAGTACTCTGCTGCATTATTTATGGAATTTTTTGCATTATTTAAGGACTCTGCTGCATTATTTAAGGACTTTGATGCATTATTTAAGGATGCTGCTGCAGAATTTAAGGAATCTGCTGCATTATTTAAGGACTTTGTTCCATTATTTAAGGACTCTGCTGCATTATTTAAGGACTTTGCTGCATTATTTAAGGACTCTGCTGCATTATTTATGGAATTTTTTGCATTATTTAAGGACTCTGCTGCATTATTTAAGGACTTTGATGCATTATTTAAGGATGCTGCTGCAGAATTTAAGGAATCTGCTGCATTATTTAAGGACTTTGTTCCATTATTTAAGGACTCTGCTGCATTATTTAAGGACTTTGCTGCATTATTTAAGGACTCTGCTGCATTATTTAAGGACTTTGCTGCATTATTTAAGGACTCTGCTGTATTATTAAGGACGTTGCTGCATTAATTAAGGACTCTGCTGCATTATTTAAGGACTTTGCTGCAGTATTTAAGGACTCTGATGCATTTTTTAAGGACTTTGATGCATTATTTAAGGACGCTGCTGCAGAATTTAAGGAGTCTGCTCCATTATTTAAGGACTTCGTTGCATTATTTAAGGACTGTGCTGCATTGTTTAAGGACCCTGCTGCATTATTTAAGGACTTTGTTACATTATTTAAGTACTCTGCTGCATTATTTAAGGACGCTGCAGCAGTATTTAAGGACTCTGCTGCATTATTTAAGGACTTTGCTGCATTATTTAAGGACTCTGCTGCATTATTAAGGACTTTGCTGCATTATTTAAGGACTCTGCTGCAGTATTTAAGGACTCTGCTGCATTATTTAAGGACTTTGATGCATTATTTAAGGACGCTGCTGCAGAATTTAAGGAATCTGCTGCATTATTTAAGGACTTTGCTGCATTATTTAAGGACTTTATTGCATTATTTAAGGATTCTGCTGCATTATTTAAGGAATTTGCTGCATTATTTAAGGACTCTGCTAAATTATTTAAGGACTTTGTTGCATTATTTAATGACTCTGCTGCGGTATTTAAGGACTCTGCTGCATTATTTAAGGATTCTGCTGCAGTATTTAAGGACTCTGCTGCATTATTTAAGGACTTTGATGCATTATTTAAGGAGGCTGCTGCAGAATTTAAGGAATCTGCTGCATTACTTAAGGACTTTGTTGCATTATTTAAGGACTATGCTGCATTATTTAAGGACTCTGATGCATTATTTATGGACTTTGCTGCATTATTTAAGTACTCTTCGGCATTATTTAAGGAATTTTTTGCATTATTTAAGGACTCTGCTGCATTATTTAAGGACTTTGTTGCATTATTTAAGGACTTTGATGCATTATTTAAGGACGCTGCTGCAGTATTTAAGGCCTCTGCTGCATTATTTAAGGACTCTGCTGCATTATTTAAGGACTTTGCTGCATTATTTAAGTACTCTGCTGCATTATTTAAGGAATTTTTTGCATTATTTAAGGACTCTGCTGCATTATTTAAGGACTTTGATGCATTATTTAAGGATGCTGCTGCAGAATTTAAGGAATCTGCTGCATTATTTAAGGACTTTGTTGCATTATTTAAGGACTCTGCTGCATTATTTAAGGACTTTGCTGCATTATTTAAGGACTCTGCTGCATTATTTAAGGACTTTGCTGCATTATTTAAGGACTCTGCTGTATTATTAAGGACGTTGCTGCATTAATTAAGGACTCTGCTGCATTATTTAAGGACTTTGCTGCAGTATTTAAGGCCTCTGCTGCATTATTTAAGGACTTTGCTGCATTATTTAAGGACTCTGCTGCATTATTTAAGGACACTGCTGCGGTATTTAATTCCTCTGCTGCATTATTTAAGGACTTTGCTGCATTATTTAAGGACTCTGCTGTATTATTAAGGACGTTGCTGCATTAATTAAGGACTCTGCTGCATTATTTAAGGACTTTGCTGCATTATTTAAGGACTCTACTGCATTATTAAGGACGTTGCTGCATTATTTAAGGACTTTATTGCATTATTTAAGGATTCTGCTGCATTATTTAAGGACTCTGCTGCATTATTTAAGGAGTTTGATGCATTATTTAAGGACTCTGCTGCATTATTTAAGGACTTTGTTGCATTATTTAAGGACTCGGCTGCATTATTAAGGGCGTTGCTGCATTTTATTTAAGGAATTTATTGCATTATTTAAGGACTCTGTGCATTATTTAAGGAATTTGCTGCATTATTTAAGGAATCTGCTGCATTATTTAATGACTCTGCTGCGGTATTTAAGGACTCTGCTGCATCATTTAAGCACTCTGCTCCTTTATTTAAGGACTTTGCTGCATTATTTAAGGACTCTGCTGTGGTATTTTAGGACTCTGCTGCATTATTTAAGGACTTTGATGCATTATTTAAGGACGCTGCTGCGAAATTTAAGGAATCTGCTGCATTATTTAAGGACTTTGTTGCAGTATTGAAGGACTCTGCTGCATTATTTAATGAATTTGCTGCATTATTTAAGGACTCTGCTGCATTATTTAAGGACTCTGCTGCGGTATTTTAGGACTCTGCTGCGTTACATAAGGACTCTGCTGCATTATTTAAGGACTTTGCTGCATTATTTAAGGTCTCTACTGCAGTATTTAATGACTCTGCTGCATTATTTCAGGACTTTGTTGCATTATTTAAGGACTCTGCTGCAGTATTTAAGGACTCTGCTGCATTATTTAAGGACTTTGTTGCATTATTTAATGACTCTGCTGCGGTATTTAAGGACTCTGATGCATTATTTAAGGATGCTGCTGCAGAATTTAAGGAATCTGCTGCATTATTTAAGGACTTTGTTGCATTATTTAAGGACTCTGCTGCGGTATTTTCGGACTCTGCTGCATTATTTAAGGACTTTGATGCATTATTTAAGGACGCTGCTGCGAAATTTAACTAATCTGGTGCATTATTTAAGGACTTTGTTGCATTATTTAAGGGCTCTGCTGCATTATTTAATGAATTTGCTGCATTATATAAGGACTCTGCTGCATTATTTAAGGACTCTGCTGCGGTATTTTAGGACTCTGCTGCATTATATAAGGACTCTGCTGCATTATTTAAGGACTTTGCTGCATTATTTAAGGTCTCTCCTGCAGTATTTAAGGACTCTGCTGCATTATTTAAGGACTTTGTTGCATTATTTAAGGACTCTGCTGCATTATTTAAGGACTCTGCTGCTGTATTTAAGGACTCTGCTGCATTATTTAAGGACATTGCTGCTTTATTTAAGGACTTTGTTTCATTATTTAAGGACGCTGCTGCAGTATTTAAGGACTCTGCTGCATTATTTAAGGATGTTGCTGCATTATTTAAGGACTCTGCTGCATTATTTAATGACTCTGCTGTGGTATTTAAGGACTCTGCTGCATTATTTAAGGACTTTGTTGCATTATTTAAGGACTCTGCTGCATTATTTAAGGACGCTGCTGCAGTATTTAAGGCCTCTGCTGCATTATTTAAGGACTCTGCTGCATTATTTAAGGACTCTACTGCATTATTAAGGACGTTGCTGCATTATTTAAGGACTTTATTGCATTATTTAAGGATTCTGCTGCATTATTTAAGGACTCTGCTGCATTATTTAAGGAGTTTGATGCATTATTTAAGGACTCTGCTGCATTATTTAAGGACTTTGTTGCATTATTTAAGGACGCTGCTGCGGTATTTAAGGACTCTGCTGCATTATTTAAGGACTTTGCTGCATTATTTAACGATTCGGCTGCATTATTAAGGGCGTTGCTGCATTTTATTTAAGGAATTTATTGCATTATTTAAGGACTCTGTGCATTATTTAAGGAATTTGCTGCATTACTTAAGGACTCTGCTGCATTATTTAATGACTCTGCTGCGGTATTTAAGGACTCTGCTGCATCATTTAAGCACTCTGCTGATTTATTTAAGGACTTTGCTGCATTATTTAAGGACTCTGCTGTGGTATTTTAGGACTCTGATGCATTATTTAAATACTTTGATGCATTATTTAAGAACTCTGCTGCAGTATTTAAGGACTCTGCTGCATTATTTAATGTCTTTGATGCATTATTTAAGGACTCTTCTGCATTATTTAAGGACTTTGCTGCATTATTTAAGGACGCTGCTGCGGTATTTAAGGCATCTGCTGCATTATTTAAGGACTTTGCTGCATTATTTAAGGACTCTGCTGCATTATTAAGGACGTTGCTGCATTATTTAAGGACTTTATTGCATTATTTAAGGATTCTGCTGCATTATTTAAGGAATTTCCTGCATTATTTAAGGACTTTGATGCATTATTTAAGAACTCTGCTGCAGTATTTAAGGACTCTGCTGCATTATTTAAGGACTCTGCTGCATTATTTAAGGACGCTGCTGCGGTATTTAAGGCCTCTGCTGCATTATTTAAGGACTTTGCTGCATTATTTAAGGACTCTATTGCATTATTTAAGGATTCTGCTGCATTATTTAAGGAATTTGCTGCATTATTTAAGGACTCTGTTGCATTATTTAAGGACTTTATTGCATTATTTAAGGATTCTGCTGCATTATTTAAGGAATTTGCTGCATTATTTAAGGACTCTGCTAAATTATTTAAGGACTTTGTTGCATTATTTAATGACTCTGCTGCGGTATTTAAGGACTCTGCTGCATTATTTAAGGATTCTGCTGCAGTATCTAAGGACTCTGCTGCATTATTTAAGGACTTTGATGCATTATTTAAGGAGGCTGCTGCAGAATTTAAGGAATCTGCTGCATTATTTAAGGACTTTGTTGCATTATTTAAGGACTATGCTGCATTATTTAAGGACTCTGCTGCATTATTTAAGGACTTTGCTGCATTATTTAAGTACTCTTCTGCATTATTTAAGGAATTTTTTGCATTATTTAAGGACTCTGCTGCATTATTTAAGGACTTTGTTGCATTATTTTAGGACTCTGCTGCATTATTTAAGGACGCTGCTGCAGTATTTAAGGCCTGTGCTGCATTATTTAAGGACTCTGCTGCATTATTTAAGGACTTTGCTGCATTATTTAAGTACTCTGCTGCATTATTTAAGGAATTTTTTGCATTATTTAAGGACTCTGCTGCATTATTTGAGGACTTTGATGCATTATTTAAGGATGCTGCTGCAGAATTTAAGGAATCTGCTGCATTATTTAAGGACTTTGTTCCATTATTTAAGGACTCTGCTGCATTATTTAAGGACTTTGCTGCATTATTTAAGGACTCTGCTGCATTATTTAAGGACTTTGCTGCATTATTTAAGGACTCTGCTGTATTATTAAGGACTTTGCTGCATTATTTAAGTACTCTTCTGCATTATTTAAGGAATTTTTTGCAGTATTTAAGGACTCTGATGCATTTTTTAAGGACTTTGATGCATTATTTAAGGACGCTGCTGCAGAATTTAAGGAGTCTGCTCCATTATTTAAGGACTTTGTTGCATTATTTAAGGACTGTGCTGCATTGTTTAAGGACCCTGCTGCATTATTTACGGACTTTGTTACATTATTTAAGTACTCTGCTGCATTATTTAAGGACGCTGCAGCAGTATTTAAGGACTCTGCTGCATTATTTAAGGACTTTGCTGCATTATTTAAGGACTCTGCTGCATTATTAAGGACTTTGCTGCATTATTTAAGGACTCTGCTGCAGTATTTAAGGACTCTGCTGCATTATTTAAGGACTTTGATGCATTATTTAGGGACGCTGCTGCATAATTTAAGGAATCTGCTGCATTATTTAAGGACTTTGCTGCATTATTTAAGGACTTTATTGCATTATTTAAGGATTCTGCTGCATTATTTAAGGAATTTGCTGCATTATTTAAGGACTCTGCTAAATTATTTAAGGACTTTGTTGCATTATTTAATGACACTGCTGCGGTTTTTAAGGACTCTGCTGCATTATTTAAGGATTCTGCTGCAGTATCTAAGGACTCTGCTGCATTATTTAAGGACTTTGATGCATTATTTAAGGAGGCTGCTGCAGAATTTAAGGAATCTGCTGCATTATTTAAGGACTTTGTTGCATTATTTAAGGACTATGCTGCATTATTTAAGGACTCTGCTGCATTATTTAAGGACTTTGCTGCATTATTTAAGTTCTCTTCTGCATTATTTAAGGAATTTTTTGCATTATTTAAGGACTCTGCTGCATTATTTAAGGACTTTGTTGCATTATTTAAGGACTCTGCTGCATTATTTAAGGACGCTGCTGCAGTATTTAAGGCCTGTGCTGCATTATTTAAGGACTCTGCTGCATTATTTAAGGACTTTGCTGCATTATTTAAGTACTCTTCTGCATTATTTAAGGAATTTTTTGCATTATTTAAGGACTCTGCTGCATTATTTAAGGACTTTGTTGCATTATTTAAGGACTCTGCTGCATTATTTAAGGACGCTGCTGCAGTATTTAAGGCCTGTGCTGCATTATTTAAGGACTCTGCTGCATTATTTAAGGACTTTGCTGCATTATTTAAGTACTCTGCTGCATTATTTAAGGAATTTTTTGCATTATTTAAGGACTCTGCTGCATTATTTAAGGACTTTGATGCATTATTTAAGGATGCTGCTGCAGAATTTAAGGAATCTGCTGCATTATTTAAGGACTTTGTTCCATTATTTAAGGACTCTGCTGCATTATTTAAGGACTTTGCTGCATTATTTAAGGACTCTGCTGCATTATTTAAGGAGTTTGCTGCATTATTTAAGGACTCTGCTGTATTATTAAGGACGTTGCTGCATTAATTAAGGACTCTGCTGCATTATTTAAGGACTTTGCTGCAGTATTTAAGGACTCTGATGCATTTTTTAAGGACTTTGATGCATTATTTAAGGACGCTGCTGCAGAATTTAAGGAGTCTGCTCCATTATTTAAGGACTTTGTTGCATTATTTAAGGACTGTGCTGCATTGTTTAAGGACCCTGCTGCATTATTTAAGGACTTTGTTACATTATTTAAGTACTCTGCTGCATTATTTAAGGACGCTGCAGCAGTATTTAAGGACTCTGCTGCATTATTTAAGGACTTTGCTGCATTATTTAAGGACTCTGCTGCATTATTAAGGACTTTGCTGCATTATTTAAGGACTCTGCTGCAGTATTTAAGGACTCTGCTGCATTATTTAAGGACTTTGATGCATTATTTAAGGACGCTGCTGCAGAATTTAAGGAATCTGCTGCATTATTTAAGGACTTTGCTGCATTATTTAAGGACTTTATTGCATTATTTAAGGATTCTGCTGCATTATTTAAGGAATTTGCTGCATTATTTAAGGACTCTGCTAAATTATTTAAGGACTTTGTTGCATTATTTAATGACTCTGCTGCGGTATTTTAGGACTCTGCTGCATTATTTAAGGATTCTGCTGCAGTATTTAAGGACTCTGCTGCATTATTTAAGGACTTTGATGCATTATTTAAGGAGGCTGCTGCAGAATTTAAGGAATCTGCTGCATTACTTAAGGACTTTGTTGCATTATTTAAGGACTATGCTGCATTATTTAAGGACTCTGCTGCATTATTTATGGACTTTGCTGCATTATTTAAGTACTCTTCTGCATTATTTAAGGAATTTTTTGCATTATTTAAGGACTCTGCTGCATTATTTAAGGACTTTGTTGCATTATTTAAGGACTTTGATGCATTATTTAAGGACGCTGCTGCAGTATTTAAGGCCTCTGCTGCATTATTTAAGGACTCTGCTGCATTATTTAAGGACTTTGCTGCATTATTTAAGTACTCTGCTGCATTATTTAAGGAATTTTTTGCATTATTTAAGGACTCTGCTGCATTATTTAAGGACTTTGCTGCATTATTTAAGTACTCTTCTGCATTATTTAAGGAATTTTTTGCATTATTTAAGGACTCTGCTGCATTATTTAAGGACTCTGCTGCATTATTTAAGGACTTTGTTGCATTATTTAAGGACTCTGCTGCATTATTTAAGGACGCTGCTGCAGTATTTAAGGCCTGTGCTGCATTATTTAAGGACTCTGCTGCATTATTTAAGGACTTTGCTGCATTATTTAAGTACTCTGCTGCATTATTTAAGGAATTTTTTGCATTATTTAAGGACTCTGCTGCATTATTTAAGGACTTTGATGCATTATTTAAGGATGCTGCTGCAGAATTTAAGGAATCTGCTGCATTATTTAAGGACTTTGTTCCATTATTTAAGGACTCTGCTGCATTATTTAAGGACTCTGCTGCATTATTTAAGGACTTTGCTGCATTATTTAAGGACTCTGCTGTATTATTAAGGACGTTGCTGCATTAATTAAGGACTCTGCTGCATTATTTAAGGACTTTGCTGCAGTATTTAAGGACTCTGATGCATTTTTTAAGGACTTTGATGCATTATTTAAGGACGCTGCTGCAGAATTTAAGGAGTCTGCTCCATTATTTAAGGACTTTGTTGCATTATTTAAGGACTGTGCTGCATTGTTTAAGGACCCTGCTGCATTATTCACGGACTTTGTTACATTATTTAAGTACTCTGCTGCATTATTTAAGGACGCTGCAGCAGTATTTAAGGACTCTGCTGCATTATTTAAGGACTTTGCTGCATTATTTAAGGACTCTGCTGCATTATTAAGGACTTTGCTGCATTATTTAAGGACTCTGCTGCAGTATTTAAGGACTCTGCTGCATTATTTAAGGACTTTGATGCATTATTTAGGGACGCTGCTGCATAATTTAAGGAATCTGCTGCATTATTTAAGGACTTTGCTGCATTATTTAAGGACTTTATTGCATTATTTAAGGATTCTGCTGCATTATTTAAGGAATTTGCTGCATTATTTAAGGACTCTGCTAAATTATTTAAGGACTTTGTTGCATTATTTAATGACTCTGCTGCGGTTTTTAAGGACTCTGCTGCATTATTTAAGGATTCTGCTGCAGTATCTAAGGACTCTGCTGCATTATTTAAGGACTTTGATGCATTATTTAAGGAGGCTGCTGCAGAATTTAAGGAATCTGCTGCATTATTTAAGGACTTTGTTGCATTATTTAAGGACTATGCTGCATTATTTAAGGACTCTGCTGCATTATTTAAGGACTTTGCTGCATTATTTAAGTTCTCTTCTGCATTATTTAAGGAATTTTTTGCATTATTTAAGGACTCTGCTGCATTATTTAAGGACTTTGTTGCATTATTTAAGGACTCTGCTGCATTATTTAAGGACGCTGCTGCAGTATTTAAGGCCTGTGCTGCATTATTTAAGGACTCTGCTGCATTATTTAAGGACTTTGCTGCATTATTTAAGTACTCTTCTGCATTATTTAAGGAATTTTTTGCATTATTTAAGGACTCTGCTGCATTATTTAAGGACTTTGTTGCATTATTTAAGGACTCTGCTGCATTATTTAAGGACGCTGCTGCAGTATTTAAGGCCTGTGCTGCATTATTTAAGGACTCTGCTGCATTATTTAAGGACTTTGCTGCATTATTTAAGTACTCTGCTGCATTATTTATGGGATTTTTTGCATTATTTAAGGACTCTGCTGCATTATTTAAGGACTTTGATGCATTATTTAAGGATGCTGCTGCAGAATTTAAGGAATCTTCTGCATTATTTAAGGACTTTGTTCCATTATTTAAGGACTCTGCTGCATTATTTAAGGACTTTGCTGCATTATTTAACGATTCGGCTGCATTATTAAGGGCGTTGCTGCATTTTATTTAAGGAATTTATTGCATTATTTAAGGACTCTGTGCATTATTTAAGGAATTTGCTGCATTATTTAAGGACTCTGCTGCATTATTTAATGACTCTGCTGCGGTATTTAAGGACTCTGCTGCATCATTTAAGCACTCTGCTGATTTATTTAAGGACTTTGCTGCATTATTTAAGGACTCTGCTGTGGTATTTTAGGACTCTGATGCATTATTTAAATACTTTGATGCATTATTTAAGAACTCTGCTGCAGTATTTAAGGACTCTGCTGCATTATTTAATGTCTTTGATGCATTATTTAAGGACTCTTCTGCATTATTTAAGGACTTTGCTGCATTATTTAAGGACGCTGCTGCGGTATTTAAGGCATCTGCTGCATTATTTAAGGACTTTGCTGCATTATTTAAGGACTCTGCTGCATTATTAAGGACGTTGCTGCATTATTTAAGGACTTTATTGCATTATTTAAGGATTCTGCTGCATTATTTAAGGAATTTCCTGCATTATTTAAGGACTTTGATGCATTATTTAAGAACTCTGCTGCAGTATTTAAGGACTCTGCTGCATTATTTAAGGACTCTGCTGCATTATTTAAGGACGCTGCTGCGGTATTTAAGGCCTCTGCTGCATTATTTAAGGACTTTGCTGCATTATTTAAGGACTCTATTGCATTATTTAAGGATTCTGCTGCATTATTTAAGGAATTTGCTGCATTATTTAAGGACTCTGTTGCATTATTTAAGGACTTTATTGCATTATTTAAGGATTCTGCTGCATTATTTAAGGAATTTGCTGCATTATTTAAGGACTCTGCTAAATTATTTAAGGACTTTGTTGCATTATTTAATGACTCTGCTGCGGTATTTAAGGACTCTGCTGCATTATTTAAGGATTCTGCTGCAGTATCTAAGGACTCTGCTGCATTATTTAAGGACTTTGATGCATTATTTAAGGAGGCTGCTGCAGAATTTAAGGAATCTGCTGCATTATTTAAGGACTTTGTTGCATTATTTAAGGACTATGCTGCATTATTTAAGGACTCTGCTGCATTATTTAAGGACTTTGCTGCATTATTTAAGTACTCTTCTGCATTATTTAAGGAATTTTTTGCATTATTTAAGGACTCTGCTGCATTATTTAAGGACTTTGTTGCATTATTTTAGGACTCTGCTGCATTATTTAAGGACGCTGCTGCAGTATTTAAGGCCTGTGCTGCATTATTTAAGGACTCTGCTGCATTATTTAAGGACTTTGCTGCATTATTTAAGTACTCTGCTGCATTATTTAAGGAATTTTTTGCATTATTTAAGGACTCTGCTGCATTATTTGAGGACTTTGATGCATTATTTAAGGATGCTGCTGCAGAATTTAAGGAATCTGCTGCATTATTTAAGGACTTTGTTCCATTATTTAAGGACTCTGCTGCATTATTTAAGGACTTTGCTGCATTATTTAAGGACTCTGCTGCATTATTTAAGGACTTTGCTGCATTATTTAAGGACTCTGCTGTATTATTAAGGACTTTGCTGCATTATTTAAGTACTCTTCTGCATTATTTAAGGAATTTTTTGCAGTATTTAAGGACTCTGATTCATTTTTTAAGGACTTTGATGCATTATTTAAGGACGCTGCTGCAGAATTTAAGGAGTCTGCTCCATTATTTAAGGACTTTGTTGCATTATTTAAGGACTGTGCTGCATTGTTTAAGGACCCTGCTGCATTATTTACGGACTTTGTTACATTATTTAAGTACTCTGCTGCATTATTTAAGGACGCTGCAGCAGTATTTAAGGACTCTGCTGCATTATTTAAGGACTTTGCTGCATTATTTAAGGACTCTGCTGCATTATTAAGGACTTTGCTGCATTATTTAAGGACTCTGCTGCAGTATTTAAGGACTCTGCTGCATTATTTAAGGACTTTGATGCATTATTTAGGGACGCTGCTGCATAATTTAAGGAATCTGCTGCATTATTTAAGGACTTTGCTGCATTATTTAAGGACTTTATTGCATTATTTAAGGATTCTGCTGCATTATTTAAGGAATTTGCTGCATTATTTAAGGACTCTGCTAAATTATTTAAGGACTTTGTTGCATTATTTAATGACTCTGCTGCGGTTTTTAAGGACTCTGCTGCATTATTTAAGGATTCTGCTGCAGTATCTAAGGACTCTGCTGCATTATTTAAGGACTTTGATGCATTATTTAAGGAGGCTGCTGCAGAATTTAAGGAATCTGCTGCATTATTTAAGGACTTTGTTGCATTATTTAAGGACTATGCTGCATTATTTAAGGACTCTGCTGCATTATTTAAGGACTTTGCTGCATTATTTAAGTTCTCTTCTGCATTATTTAAGGAATTTTTTGCATTATTTAAGGACTCTGCTGCATTATTTAAGGACTTTGTTGCATTATTTAAGGACTCTGCTGCATTATTTAAGGACGCTGCTGCAGTATTTAAGGCCTGTGCTGCATTATTTAAGGACTCTGCTGCATTATTTAAGGACTTTGCTGCATTATTTAAGTACTCTTCTGCATTATTTAAGGAATTTTTTGCATTATTTAAGGACTCTGCTGCATTATTTAAGGACTTTGTTGCATTATTTAAGGACTCTGCTGCATTATTTAAGGACGCTGCTGCAGTATTTAAGGCCTGTGCTGCATTATTTAAGGACTCTGCTGCATTATTTAAGGACTTTGCTGCATTATTTAAGTACTCTGCTGCATTATTTAAGGAATTTTTTGCATTATTTAAGGACTCTGCTGCATTATTTAAGGACTTTGATGCATTATTTAAGGATGCTGCTGCAGAATTTAAGGAATCTGCTGCATTATTTAAGGACTTTGTTCCATTATTTAAGGACTCTGCTGCATTATTTAAGGACTTTGCTGCATTATTTAAGGACTCTGCTGCATTATTTAAGGAGTTTGCTGCATTATTTAAGGACTCTGCTGTATTATTAAGGACGTTGCTGCATTAATTAAGGACTCTGCTGCATTATTTAAGGACTTTGCTGCAGTATTTAAGGACTCTGATGCATTTTTTAAGGACTTTGATGCATTATTTAAGGACGCTGCTGCAGAATTTAAGGAGTCTGCTCCATTATTTAAGGACTTTGTTGCATTATTTAAGGACTGTGCTGCATTGTTTAAGGACCCTGCTGCATTATTTAAGGACTTTGTTACATTATTTAAGTACTCTGCTGCATTATTTAAGGACGCTGCAGCAGTATTTAAGGACTCTGCTGCATTATTTAAGGACTTTGCTGCATTATTTAAGGACTCTGCTGCATTATTAAGGACTTTGCTGCATTATTTAAGGACTCTGCTGCAGTATTTAAGGACTCTGCTGCATTATTTAAGGACTTTGATGCATTATTTAAGGACGCTGCTGCAGAATTTAAGGAATCTGCTGCATTATTTAAGGACTTTGCTGCATTATTTAAGGACTTTATTGCATTATTTAAGGATTCTGCTGCATTATTTAAGGAATTTGCTGCATTATTTAAGGACTCTGCTAAATTATTTAAGGACTTTGTTGCATTATTTAATGACTCTGCTGCGGTATTTTAGGACTCTGCTGCATTATTTAAGGATTCTGCTGCAGTATTTAAGGACTCTGCTGCATTATTTAAGGACTTTGATGCATTATTTAAGGAGGCTGCTGCAGAATTTAAGGAATCTGCTGCATTACTTAAGGACTTTGTTGCATTATTTAAGGACTATGCTGCATTATTTAAGGACTCTGCTGCATTATTTATGGACTTTGCTGCATTATTTAAGTACTCTTCTGCATTATTTAAGGAATTTTTTGCATTATTTAAGGACTCTGCTGCATTATTTAAGGACTTTGTTGCATTATTTAAGGACTTTGATGCATTATTTAAGGACGCTGCTGCAGTATTTAAGGCCTCTGCTGCATTATTTAAGGACTCTGCTGCATTATTTAAGGACTTTGCTGCATTATTTAAGTACTCTGCTGCATTATTTAAGGAATTTTTTGCATTATTTAAGGACTCTGCTGCATTATTTAAGGACTTTGCTGCATTATTTAAGTACTCTTCTGCATTATTTAAGGAATTTTTTGCATTATTTAAGGACTCTGCTGCATTATTTAAGGACTCTGCTGCATTATTTAAGGACTTTGTTGCATTATTTAAGGACTCTGCTGCATTATTTAAGGACGCTGCTGCAGTATTTAAGGCCTGTGCTGCATTATTTAAGGACTCTGCTGCATTATTTAAGGACTTTGCTGCATTATTTAAGTACTCTGCTGCATTATTTAAGGAATTTTTTGCATTATTTAAGGACTCTGCTGCATTATTTAAGGACTTTGATGCATTATTTAAGGATGCTGCTGCAGAATTTAAGGAATCTGCTGCATTATTTAAGGACTTTGTTCCATTATTTAAGGACTCTGCTGCATTATTTAAGGACTCTGCTGCATTATTTAAGGACTTTGCTGCATTATTTAAGGACTCTGCTGTATTATTAAGGACGTTGCTGCATTAATTAAGGACTCTGCTGCATTATTTAAGGACTTTGCTGCAGTATTTAAGGACTCTGATGCATTTTTTAAGGACTTTGATGCATTATTTAAGGACGCTGCTGCAGAATTTAAGGAGTCTGCTCCATTATTTAAGGACTTTGTTGCATTATTTAAGGACTGTGCTGCATTGTTTAAGGACCCTGCTGCATTATTCACGGACTTTGTTACATTATTTAAGTACTCTGCTGCATTATTTAAGGACGCTGCAGCAGTATTTAAGGACTCTGCTGCATTATTTAAGGACTTTGCTGCATTATTTAAGGACTCTGCTGCATTATTTAAGGAATTTGCTGCATTATTTAAGGACTCTGCTAAATTATTTAAGGACTTTGTTGCATTATTTAATGACTCTGCTGCGGTTTTTAAGGACTCTGCTGCATTATTTAAGGATTCTGCTGCAGTATCTAAGGACTCTGCTGCATTATTTAAGGACTTTGATGCATTATTTAAGGAGGCTGCTGCAGAATTTAAGGAATCTGCTGCATTATTTAAGGACTTTGTTGCATTATTTAAGGACTATGCTGCATTATTTAAGGACTCTGCTGCATTATTTAAGGACTTTGCTGCATTATTTAAGTTCTCTTCTGCATTATTTAAGGAATTTTTTGCATTATTTAAGGACTCTGCTGCATTATTTAAGGACTTTGTTGCATTATTTAAGGACTCTGCTGCATTATTTAAGGACGCTGCTGCAGTATTTAAGGCCTGTGCTGCATTATTTAAGGACTCTGCTGCATTATTTAAGGACTTTGCTGCATTATTTAAGTACTCTTCTGCATTATTTAAGGAATTTTTTGCATTATTTAAGGACTCTGCTGCATTATTTAAGGACTTTGTTGCATTATTTAAGGACTCTGCTGCATTATTTAAGGACGCTGCTGCAGTATTTAAGGCCTGTGCTGCATTATTTAAGGACTCTGCTGCATTATTTAAGGACTTTGCTGCATTATTTAAGTACTCTGCTGCATTATTTATGGAATTTTTTGCATTATTTAAGGACTCTGCTGCATTATTTAAGGACTTTGATGCATTATTTAAGGATGCTGCTGCAGAATTTAAGGAATCTGCTGCATTATTTAAGGACTTTGTTCCATTATTTAAGGACTCTGCTGCATTATTTAAGGACTTTGCTGCATTATTTAAGGACTCTGCTGCATTATTTATGGAATTTTTTGCATTATTTAAGGACTCTGCTGCATTATTTAAGGACTTTGATGCATTATTTAAGGATGCTGCTGCAGAATTTAAGGAATCTGCTGCATTATTTAAGGACTTTGTTCCATTATTTAAGGACTCTGCTGCATTATTTAAGGACTTTGCTGCATTATTTAAGGACTCTGCTGCATTATTTAAGGACTTTGCTGCATTATTTAAGGACTCTGCTGTATTATTAAGGACGTTGCTGCATTAATTAAGGACTCTGCTGCATTATTTAAGGACTTTGCTGCAGTATTTAAGGACTCTGATGCATTTTTTAAGGACTTTGATGCATTATTTAAGGACGCTGCTGCAGAATTTAAGGAGTCTGCTCCATTATTTAAGGACTTCGTTGCATTATTTAAGGACTGTGCTGCATTGTTTAAGGACCCTGCTGCATTATTTAAGGACTTTGTTACATTATTTAAGTACTCTGCTGCATTATTTAAGGACGCTGCAGCAGTATTTAAGGACTCTGCTGCATTATTTAAGGACTTTGCTGCATTATTTAAGGACTCTGCTGCATTATTAAGGACTTTGCTGCATTATTTAAGGACTCTGCTGCAGTATTTAAGGACTCTGCTGCATTATTTAAGGACTTTGATGCATTATTTAAGGACGCTGCTGCAGAATTTAAGGAATCTGCTGCATTATTTAAGGACTTTGCTGCATTATTTAAGGACTTTATTGCATTATTTAAGGATTCTGCTGCATTATTTAAGGAATTTGCTGCATTATTTAAGGACTCTGCTAAATTATTTAAGGACTTTGTTGCATTATTTAATGACTCTGCTGCGGTATTTAAGGACTCTGTTGCATTATTTAAGGATTCTGCTGCAGTATTTAAGGACTCTGCTGCATTATTTAAGGACTTTGATGCATTATTTAAGGAGGCTGCTGCAGAATTTAAGGAATCTGCTGCATTACTTAAGGACTTTGTTGCATTATTTAAGGACTATGCTGCATTATTTAAGGACTCTGCTGCATTATTTATGGACTTTGCTGCATTATTTAAGTACTCTTCGGCATTATTTAAGGAATTTTTTGCATTATTTAAGGACTCTGCTGCATTATTTAAGGACTTTGTTGCATTATTTAAGGACTTTGATGCATTATTTAAGGACGCTGCTGCAGTATTTAAGGCCTCTGCTGCATTATTTAAGGACTCTGCTGCATTATTTAAGGACTTTGCTGCATTATTTAAGTACTCTGCTGCATTATTTAAGGAATTTTTTGCATTATTTAAGGACTCTGCTGCATTATTTAAGGACTTTGATGCATTATTTAAGGATGCTGCTGCAGAATTTAAGGAATCTGCTGCATTATTTAAGGACTTTGTTGCATTATTTAAGGACTCTGCTGCATTATTTAAGGACTTTGCTGCATTATTTAAGGACTCTGCTGCATTATTTAAGGACTTTGCTGCATTATTTAAGGACTCTGCTGTATTATTAAGGACGTTGCTGCATTAATTAAGGACTCTGCTGCATTATTTAAGGACTTTGCTGCAGTATTTAAGGCCTCTGCTGCATTATTTAAGGACTTTGCTGCATTATTTAAGGACTCTGCTGCATTATTTAAGGACACTGCTGCGGTATTTAATTCCTCTGCTGCATTATTTAAGGACTTTGCTGCATTATTTAAGGACTCTGCTGTATTATTAAGGACGTTGCTGCATTAATTAAGGACTCTGCTGCATTATTTAAGGACTTTGCTGCATTATTTAAGGACTCTACTGCATTATTAAGGACGTTGCTGCATTATTTAAGGACTTTATTGCATTATTTAAGGATTCTGCTGCATTATTTAAGGACTCTGCTGCATTATTTAAGGAGTTTGATGCATTATTTAAGGACTCTGCTGCATTATTTAAGGACTTTGTTGCATTATTTAAGGACTCGGCTGCATTATTAAGGGTGTTGCTGCATTTTATTTAAGGAATTTATTGCATTATTTAAGGACTCTGTGCATTATTTAAGGAATTTGGTGCATTATTTAAGGAATCTGCTGCATTATTTAATGACTCTGCTGCGGTATTTAAGGACTCTGCTGCATCATTTAAGCACTCTGCTCCTTTATTTAAGGACTTTGCTGCATTATTTAAGGACTCTGCTGTGGTATTTTAGGACTCTGCTGCATTATTTAAGGACTTTGATGCATTATTTAAGGACGCTGCTGCGAAATTTAAGGAATCTGCTGCATTATTTAAGGACTTTGTTGCAGTATTGAAGGACTCTGCTGCATTATTTAATGAATTTGCTGCATTATTTAAGGACTCTGCTGCATTATTTAAGGACTCTGCTGCGGTATTTTAGGACTCTGCTGCGTTACATAAGGACTCTGCTGCATTATTTAAGGACTTTGCTGCATTATTTAAGGTCTCTACTGCAGTATTTAATGACTCTGCTGCATTATTTCAGGACTTTGTTGCATTATTTAAGGACTCTGCTGCAGTATTTAAGGACTCTGCTGCATTATTTAAGGACTTTGTTGCATTATTTAATGACTCTGCTGCGGTATTTAAGGACTCTGATGCATTATTTAAGGATGCTGCTGCAGAATTTAAGGAATCTGCTGCATTATTTAAGGACTTTGTTGCATTATTTAAGGACTCTGCTGCGGTATTTTCGGACTCTGCTGCATTATTTAAGGACTTTGATGCATTATTTAAGGACGCTGCTGCGAAATTTAACTAATCTGGTGCATTATTTAAGGACTTTGTTGCATTATTTAAGGGCTCTGCTGCATTATTTAATGAATTTGCTGCATTATATAAGGACTCTGCTGCATTATTTAAGGACTCTGCTGCGGTATTTTAGGACTCTGCTGCATTATATAAGGACTCTGCTGCATTATTTAAGGACTTTGCTGCATTATTTAAGGTCTCTCCTGCAGTATTTAAGGACTCTGCTGCATTATTTAAGGACTTTGTTGCATTATTTAAGGACTCTGCTGCATTATTTAAGGACTCTGCTGCTGTATTTAAGGACTCTGCTGCATTATTTAAGGACATTGCTGCTTTATTTAAGGACTTTGTTTCATTATTTAAGGACGCTGCTGCAGTATTTAAGGACTCTGCTGCATTATTTAAGGATGTTGCTGCATTATTTAAGGACTCTGCTGCATTATTTAATGACTCTGCTGTGGTATTTAAGGACTCTGCTGCATTATTTAAGGACTTTGTTGCATTATTTAAGGACTCTGCTGCATTATTTAAGGACGCTGCTGCAGTATTTAAGGCCTCTGCTGCATTATTTAAGGACTCTGCTGCATTATTTAAGGACTCTGCTGCATTATTTAAGGACGCTGCTGCAGTATTTAAGGCCTCTGCTGCATTATTTAAGGACTCTGCTGCATTATTTAAGGACTCTACTGCATTATTAAGGACGTTGCTGCATTATTTAAGGACTTTATTGCATTATTTAAGGATTCTGCTGCATTATTTAAGGACTCTGCTGCATTATTTAAGGAGTTTGATGCATTATTTAAGGACTCTGCTGCATTATTTAAGGACTTTGTTGCATTATTTAAGGACGCTGCTGCGGTATTTAAGGACTCTGCTGCATTATTTAAGGACTTTGCTGCATTATTTAACGATTCGGCTGCATTATTAAGGGCGTTGCTGCATTTTATTTAAGGAATTTATTGCATTATTTAAGGACTCTGTGCATTATTTAAGGAATTTGCTGCATTATTTAAGGACTCTGCTGCATTATTTAATGACTCTGCTGCGGTATTTAAGGACTCTGCTGCATCATTTAAGCACTCTGCTGATTTATTTAAGGACTTTGCTGCATTATTTAAGGACTCTGCTGTGGTATTTTAGGACTCTGATGCATTATTTAAATACTTTGATGCATTATTTAAGAACTCTGCTGCAGTATTTAAGGACTCTGCTGCATTATTTAATGTCTTTGATGCATTATTTAAGGACTCTTCTGCATTATTTAAGGACTTTGCTGCATTATTTAAGGACGCTGCTGCGGTATTTAAGGCATCTGCTGCATTATTTAAGGACTTTGCTGCATTATTTAAGGACTCTGCTGCATTATTAAGGACGTTGCTGCATTATTTAAGGACTTTATTGCATTATTTAAGGATTCTGCTGCATTATTTAAGGAATTTCCTGCATTATTTAAGGACTTTGATGCATTATTTAAGAACTCTGCTGCAGTATTTAAGGACTCTGCTGCATTATTTAAGGACTCTGCTGCATTATTTAAGGACGCTGCTGCGGTATTTAAGGCCTCTGCTGCATTATTTAAGGACTTTGCTGCATTATTTAAGGACTCTATTGCATTATTTAAGGATTCTGCTGCATTATTTAAGGAATTTGCTGCATTATTTAAGGACTCTGTTGCATTATTTAAGGACTTTATTGCATTATTTAAGGATTCTGCTGCATTATTTAAGGAATTTGCTGCATTATTTAAGGACTCTGCTAAATTATTTAAGGACTTTGTTGCATTATTTAATGACTCTGCTGCGGTATTTAAGGACTCTGCTGCATTATTTAAGGATTCTGCTGCAGTATCTAAGGACTCTGCTGCATTATTTAAGGACTTTGATGCATTATTTAAGGAGGCTGCTGCAGAATTTAAGGAATCTGCTGCATTATTTAAGGACTTTGTTGCATTATTTAAGGACTATGCTGCATTATTTAAGGACTCTGCTGCATTATTTAAGGACTTTGCTGCATTATTTAAGTACTCTTCTGCATTATTTAAGGATTTTTTTGCATTATTTAAGGACTCTGCTGCATTATTTAAGGACTTTGTTGCATTATTTTAGGACTCTGCTGCATTATTTAAGGACGCTGCTGCAGTATTTAAGGCCTGTGCTGCATTATTTAAGGACTCTGCTGCATTATTTAAGGACTTTGCTGCATTATTTAAGTACTCTGCTGCATTATTTAAGGAATTTTTTGCATTATTTAAGGACTCTGCTGCATTATTTAAGGACTTTGATGCATTATTTAAGGATGCTGCTGCAGAATTTAAGGAATCTGCCTCATTATTTAAGGACTTTGTTCCATTATTTAAGGACTCTGCTGCATTATTTAAGGACTTTGCTGCATTATTTAAGGACTCTGCTGCATTATTTAAGGACTTTGCTGCATTATTTAAGGACTCTGCTGTATTATTAAGGACGTTGCTGCATTAATTAAGGACTCTGCTGCATTATTTAAGGACTTTGCTGCAGTATTTAAGGACTCTGATGCATTTTTTAAGGACTTTGATGCATTATTTAAGGACGCTGCTGCAGAATTTAAGGAGTCTGCTCCATTATTTAAGGACTTTGTTGCATTATTTAAGGACTGTGCTGCATTGTTTAAGGACCCTGCTGCATTATTTACGGACTTTGTTACATTATTTAAGTACTCTGCTGCATTATTTAAGGACGCTGCAGCAGTATTTAAGGACTCTGCTGCATTATTTAAGGACTTTGCTGCATTATTTAAGGACTCTGCTGCATTATTAAGGACTTTGCTGCATTATTTAAGGACTCTGCTGCAGTATTTAAGGACTCTGCTGCATTATTTAAGGACTTTGATGCATTATTTAGGGACGCTGCTGCATAATTTAAGGAATCTGCTGCATTATTTAAGGACTTTGCTGCATTATTTAAGGACTTTATTGCATTATTTAAGGATTCTGCTGCATTATTTAAGGAATTTGCTGCATTATTTAAGGACTCTGCTAAATTATTTAAGGACTTTGTTGCATTATTTAATGACTCTGCTGCGGTTTTTAAGGACTCTGCTGCATTATTTAAGGATTCTGCTGCAGTATCTAAGGACTCTGCTGCATTATTTAAGGACTTTGATGCATTATTTAAGGAGGCTGCTGCAGAATTTAAGGAATCTGCTGCATTATTTAAGGACTTTGTTGCATTATTTAAGGACTATGCTGCATTATTTAAGGACTCTGCTGCATTATTTAAGGACTTTGCTGCATTATTTAAGTTCTCTTCTGCATTATTTAAGGAATTTTTTGCATTATTTAAGGACTCTGCTGCATTATTTAAGGACTTTGTTGCATTATTTAAGGACTCTGCTGCATTATTTAAGGACGCTGCTGCAGTATTTAAGGCCTGTGCTGCATTATTTAAGGACTCTGCTGCATTATTTAAGGACTTTGCTGCATTATTTAAGTACTCTTCTGCATTATTTAAGGAATTTTTTGCATTATTTAAGGACTCTGCTGCATTATTTAAGGACTTTGTTGCATTATTTAAGGACTCTGCTGCATTATTTAAGGACGCTGCTGCAGTATTTAAGGCCTGTGCTGCATTATTTAAGGACTCTGCTGCATTATTTAAGGACTTTGCTGCATTATTTAAGTACTCTGCTGCATTATTTAAGGAATTTTTTGCATTATTTAAGGACTCTGCTGCATTATTTAAGGACTTTGCTGCATTATTTAAGGACTCTGCTGCATTATTTAAGGAGTTTGCTGCATTATTTAAGGACTCTGCTGTATTATTAAGGACGTTGCTGCATTAATTAAGGACTCTGCTGCATTATTTAAGGACTTTGCTGCAGTATTTAAGGACTCTGATGCATTTTTTAAGGACTTTGATGCATTATTTAAGGACGCTGCTGCAGAATTTAAGGAGTCTGCTCCATTATTTAAGGACTTTGTTGCATTATTTAAGGACTGTGCTGCATTGTTTAAGGACCCTGCTGCATTATTTAAGGACTTTGTTACATTATTTAAGTACTCTGCTGCATTATTTAAGGACGCTGCAGCAGTATTTAAGGACTCTGCTGCATTATTTAAGGACTTTGCTGCATTATTTAAGGACTCTGCTGCATTATTAAGGACTTTGCTGCATTATTTAAGGACTCTGCTGCAGTATTTAAGGACTCTGCTGCATTATTTAAGGACTTTGATGCATTATTTAAGGACGCTGCTGCAGAATTTAAGGAATCTGCTGCATTATTTAAGGACTTTGCTGCATTATTTAAGGACTTTATTGCATTATTTAAGGATTCTGCTGCATTATTTAAGGAATTTGCTGCATTATTTAAGGACTCTGCTAAATTATTTAAGGACTTTGTTGCATTATTTAATGACTCTGCTGCGGTATTTTAGGACTCTGCTGCATTATTTAAGGATTCTGCTGCAGTATTTAAGGACTCTGCTGCATTATTTAAGGACTTTGATGCATTATTTAAGGAGGCTGCTGCAGAATTTAAGGAATCTGCTGCATTACTTAAGGACTTTGTTGCATTATTTAAGGACTCTGCTGCATTATTTATGGACTTTGCTGCATTATTTAAGTACTCTTCTGCATTATTTAAGGAATTTTTTGCATTATTTAAGGACTCTGCTGCATTATTTAAGGACTTTGTTGCATTATTTAAGGACTTTGATGCATTATTTAAGGACGCTGCTGCAGTATTTAAGGCCTCTGCTGCATTATTTAAGGACTCTGCTGCATTATTTAAGGACTTTGCTGCATTATTTAAGTACTCTGCTGCATTATTTAAGGAATTTTTTGCATTATTTAAGGACTCTGCTGCATTATTTAAGGACTTTGCTGCATTATTTAAGTACTCTTCTGCATTATTTAAGGAATTTTTTGCATTATTTAAGGACTCTGCTGCATTATTTAAGGACTCTGCTGCATTATTTAAGGACTTTGTTGCATTATTTAAGGACTCTGCTGCATTATTTAAGGACGCTGCTGCAGTATTTAAGGCCTGTGCTGCATTATTTAAGGACTCTGCTGCATTATTTAAGGACTTTGCTGCATTATTTAAGTACTCTGCTGCATTATTTAAGGAATTTTTTGCATTATTTAAGGACTCTGCTGCATTATTTAAGGACTTTGATGCATTATTTAAGGATGCTGCTGCAGAATTTAAGGAATCTGCTGCATTATTTAAGGACTTTGTTCCATTATTTAAGGACTCTGCTGCATTATTTAAGGACTCTGCTGCATTATTTAAGGACTTTGCTGCATTATTTAAGGACTCTGCTGTATTATTAAGGACGTTGCTGCATTAATTAAGGACTCTGCTGCATTATTTAAGGACTTTGCTGCAGTATTTAAGGACTCTGATGCATTTTTTAAGGACTTTGATGCATTATTTAAGGACGCTGCTGCAGAATTTAAGGAGTCTGCTCCATTATTTAAGGACTTTGTTGCATTATTTAAGGACTGTGCTGCATTGTTTAAGGACCCTGCTGCATTATTCACGGACTTTGTTACATTATTTAAGTACTCTGCTGCATTATTTAAGGACGCTGCAGCAGTATTTAAGGACTCTGCTGCATTATTTAAGGACTTTGCTGCATTATTTAAGGACTATGCTGCATTATTAAGGACTTTGCTGCATTATTTAAGGACTCTGCTGCAGTATTTAAGGACTCTGCTGCATTATTTAAGGACTTTGATGCATTATTTAGGGACGCTGCTGCATAATTTAAGGAATCTGCTGCATTATTTAAGGACTTTGCTGCATTATTTAAGGACTTTATTGCATTATTTAAGGATTCTGCTGCATTATTTAAGGAATTTGCTGCATTATTTAAGGACTCTGCTAAATTATTTAAGGACTTTGTTGCATTATTTAATGACTCTGCTGCGGTTTTTAAGGACTCTGCTGCATTATTTAAGGATTCTGCTGCAGTATCTAAGGACTCTGCTGCATTATTTAAGGACTTTGATGCATTATTTAAGGAGGCTGCTGCAGAATTTAAGGAATCTGCTGCATTATTTAAGGACTTTGTTGCATTATTTAAGGACTATGCTGCATTATTTAAGGACTCTGCTGCATTATTTAAGGACTTTGCTGCATTATTTAAGTTCTCTTCTGCATTATTTAAGGAATTTTTTGCATTATTTAAGGACTCTGCTGCATTATTTAAGGACTTTGTTGCATTATTTAAGGACTCTGCTGCATTATTTAAGGACGCTGCTGCAGTATTTAAGGCCTGTGCTGCATTATTTAAGGACTCTGCTGCATTATTTAAGGACTTTGCTGCATTATTTAAGTACTCTTCTGCATTATTTAAGGAATTTTTTGCATTATTTAAGGACTCTGCTGCATTATTTAAGGACTTTGTTGCATTATTTAAGGACTCTGCTGCATTATTTAAGGACGCTGCTGCAGTATTTAAGGCCTGTGCTGCATTATTTAAGGACTCTGCTGCATTATTTAAGGACTTTGCTGCATTATTTAAGGACTTTATTGCATTATTTAAGGATTCTGCTGCATTATTTAAGGAATTTGCTGCATTATTTAAGGACTCTGCTAAATTATTTAAGGACTTTGTTGCATTATTTAATGACTCTGCTGCGGTATTTTAGGACTCTGCTGCATTATTTAAGGATTCTGCTGCAGTATTTAAGGACTCTGCTGCATTATTTAAGGACTTTGATGCATTATTTAAGGAGGCTGCTGCAGAATTTAAGGAATCTGCTGCATTACTTAAGGACTTTGTTGCATTATTTAAGGACTATGCTGCATTATTTAAGGACTCTGCTGCATTATTTATGGACTTTGCTGCATTATTTAAGTACTCTTCTGCATTATTTAAGGAATTTTTTGCATTATTTAAGGACTCTGCTGCATTATTTAAGGACTTTGTTGCATTATTTAAGGACTTTGATGCATTATTTAAGGACGCTGCTGCAGTATTTAAGGCCTCTGCTGCATTATTTAAGGACTCTGCTGCATTATTTAAGGACTTTGCTGCATTATTTAAGTACTCTGCTGCATTATTTAAGGAATTTTTTGCATTATTTAAGGACTCTGCTGCATTATTTAAGGACTTTGCTGCATTATTTAAGTACTCTTCTGCATTATTTAAGGAATTTTTTGCATTATTTAAGGACTCTGCTGCATTATTTAAGGACTCTGCTGCATTATTTAAGGACTTTGTTGCATTATTTAAGGACTCTGCTGCATTATTTAAGGACGCTGCTGCAGTATTTAAGGCCTGTGCTGCATTATTTAAGGACTCTGCTGCATTATTTAAGGACTTTGCTGCATTATTTAAGTACTCTGCTGCATTATTTAAGGAATTTTTTGCATTATTTAAGGACTCTGCTGCATTATTTAAGGACTTTGATGCATTATTTAAGGATGCTGCTGCAGAATTTAAGGAATCTGCTGCATTATTTAAGGACTTTGTTCCATTATTTAAGGACTCTGCTGCATTATTTAAGGACTCTGCTGCATTATTTAAGGACTTTGCTGCATTATTTAAGGACTCTGCTGTATTATTAAGGACGTTGCTGCATTAATTAAGGACTCTGCTGCATTATTTAAGGACTTTGCTGCAGTATTTAAGGACTCTGATGCATTTTTTAAGGACTTTGATGCATTATTTAAGGACGCTGCTGCAGAATTTAAGGAGTCTGCTCCATTATTTAAGGACTTTGTTGCATTATTTAAGGACTGTGCTGCATTGTTTAAGGACCCTGCTGCATTATTCACGGACTTTGTTACATTATTTAAGTACTCTGCTGCATTATTTAAGGACGCTGCAGCAGTATTTAAGGACTCTGCTGCATTATTTAAGGACTTTGCTGCATTATTTAAGGACTATGCTGCATTATTAAGGACTTTGCTGCATTATTTAAGGACTCTGCTGCAGTATTTAAGGACTCTGCTGCATTATTTAAGGACTTTGATGCATTATTTAGGGACGCTGCTGCATAATTTAAGGAATCTGCTGCATTATTTAAGGACTTTGCTGCATTATTTAAGGACTTTATTGCATTATTTAAGGATTCTGCTGCATTATTTAAGGAATTTGCTGCATTATTTAAGGACTCTGCTAAATTATTTAAGGACTTTGTTGCATTATTTAATGACTCTGCTGCGGTTTTTAAGGACTCTGCTGCATTATTTAAGGATTCTGCTGCAGTATCTAAGGACTCTGCTGCATTATTTAAGGACTTTGATGCATTATTTAAGGAGGCTGCTGCAGAATTTAAGGAATCTGCTGCATTATTTAAGGACTTTGTTGCATTATTTAAGGACTATGCTGCATTATTTAAGGACTCTGCTGCATTATTTAAGGACTTTGCTGCATTATTTAAGTTCTCTTCTGCATTATTTAAGGAATTTTTTGCATTATTTAAGGACTCTGCTGCATTATTTAAGGACTTTGTTGCATTATTTAAGGACTCTGCTGCATTATTTAAGGACGCTGCTGCAGTATTTAAGGCCTGTGCTGCATTATTTAAGGACTCTGCTGCATTATTTAAGGACTTTGCTGCATTATTTAAGTACTCTTCTGCATTATTTAAGGAATTTTTTGCATTATTTAAGGACTCTGCTGCATTATTTAAGGACTTTGTTGCATTATTTAAGGACTCTGCTGCATTATTTAAGGACGCTGCTGCAGTATTTAAGGCCTGTGCTGCATTATTTAAGGACTCTGCTGCATTATTTAAGGACTTTGCTGCATTATTTAAGTACTCTGCTGCATTATTTATGGAATTTTTTGCATTATTTAAGGACTCTGCTGCATTATTTAAGGACTTTGATGCATTATTTAAGGATGCTGCTGCAGAATTTAAGGAATCTGCTGCATTATTTAAGGACTTTGTTCCATTATTTAAGGACTCTGCTGCATTATTTAAGGACTTTGCTGCATTATTTAAGGACTCTGCTGCATTATTTATGGAATTTTTTGCATTATTTAAGGACTCTGCTGCATTATTTAAGGACTTTGATGCATTATTTAAGGATGCTGCTGCAGAATTTAAGGAATCTGCTGCATTATTTAAGGACTTTGTTCCATTATTTAAGGACTCTGCTGCATTATTTAAGGACTTTGCTGCATTATTTAAGGACTCTGCTGCATTATTTAAGGACTTTGCTGCATTATTTAAGGACTCTGCTGTATTATTAAGGACGTTGCTGCATTAATTAAGGACTCTGCTGCATTATTTAAGGACTTTGCTGCAGTATTTAAGGACTCTGATGCATTTTTTAAGGACTTTGATGCATTATTTAAGGACGCTGCTGCAGAATTTAAGGAGTCTGCTCCATTATTTAAGGACTTCGTTGCATTATTTAAGGACTGTGCTGCATTGTTTAAGGACCCTGCTGCATTATTTAAGGACTTTGTTACATTATTTAAGTACTCTGCTGCATTATTTAAGGACGCTGCAGCAGTATTTAAGGACTCTGCTGCATTATTTAAGGACTTTGCTGCATTATTTAAGGACTCTGCTGCATTATTAAGGACTTTGCTGCATTATTTAAGGACTCTGCTGCAGTATTTAAGGACTCTGCTGCATTATTTAAGGACTTTGATGCATTATTTAAGGACGCTGCTGCAGAATTTAAGGAATCTGCTGCATTATTTAAGGACTTTGCTGCATTATTTAAGGACTTTATTGCATTATTTAAGGATTCTGCTGCATTATTTAAGGAATTTGCTGCATTATTTAAGGACTCTGCTAAATTATTTAAGGACTTTGTTGCATTATTTAATGACTCTGCTGCGGTATTTAAGGACTCTGCTGCATTATTTAAGGATTCTGCTGCAGTATTTAAGGACTCTGCTGCATTATTTAAGGACTTTGATGCATTATTTAAGGAGGCTGCTGCAGAATTTAAGGAATCTGCTGCATTACTTAAGGACTTTGTTGCATTATTTAAGGACTATGCTGCATTATTTAAGGACTCTGCTGCATTATTTATGGACTTTGCTGCATTATTTAAGTACTCTTCGGCATTATTTAAGGAATTTTTTGCATTATTTAAGGACTCTGCTGCATTATTTAAGGACTTTGTTGCATTATTTAAGGACTTTGATGCATTATTTAAGGACGCTGCTGCAGTATTTAAGGCCTCTGCTGCATTATTTAAGGACTCTGCTGCATTATTTAAGGACTTTGCTGCATTATTTAAGTACTCTGCTGCATTATTTAAGGAATTTTTTGCATTATTTAAGGACTCTGCTGCATTATTTAAGGACTTTGATGCATTATTTAAGGATGCTGCTGCAGAATTTAAGGAATCTGCTGCATTATTTAAGGACTTTGTTGCATTATTTAAGGACTCTGCTGCATTATTTAAGGACTTTGCTGCATTATTTAAGGACTCTGCTGCATTATTTAAGGACTTTGCTGCATTATTTAAGGACTCTGCTGTATTATTAAGGACGTTGCTGCATTAATTAAGGACTCTGCTGCATTATTTAAGGACTTTGCTGCAGTATTTAAGGCCTCTGCTGCATTATTTAAGGACTTTGCTGCATTATTTAAGGACTCTGCTGCATTATTTAAGGACACTGCTGCGGTATTTAATTCCTCTGCTGCATTATTTAAGGACTTTGCTGCATTATTTAAGGACTCTGCTGTATTATTAAGGACGTTGCTGCATTAATTAAGGACTCTGCTGCATTATTTAAGGACTTTGCTGCATTATTTAAGGACTCTACTGCATTATTAAGGACGTTGCTGCATTATTTAAGGACTTTATTGCATTATTTAAGGATTCTGCTGCATTATTTAAGGACTCTGCTGCATTATTTAAGGAGTTTGATGCATTATTTAAGGACTCTGCTGCATTATTTAAGGACTTTGTTGCATTATTTAAGGACTCGGCTGCATTATTAAGGGCGTTGCTGCATTTTATTTAAGGAATTTATTGCATTATTTAAGGACTCTGTGCATTATTTAAGGAATTTGGTGCATTATTTAAGGAATCTGCTGCATTATTTAATGACTCTGCTGCGGTATTTAAGGACTCTGCTGCATCATTTAAGCACTCTGCTCCTTTATTTAAGGACTTTGCTGCATTATTTAAGGACTCTGCTGTGGTATTTTAGGACTCTGCTGCATTATTTAAGGACTTTGATGCATTATTTAAGGACGCTGCTGCGAAATTTAAGGAATCTGCTGCATTATTTAAGGACTTTGTTGCAGTATTGAAGGACTCTGCTGCATTATTTAATGAATTTGCTGCATTATTTAAGGACTCTGCTGCATTATTTAAGGACTCTGCTGCGGTATTTTAGGACTCTGCTGCGTTACATAAGGACTCTGCTGCATTATTTAAGGACTTTGCTGCATTATTTAAGGTCTCTACTGCAGTATTTAATGACTCTGCTGCATTATTTCAGGACTTTGTTGCATTATTTAAGGACTCTGCTGCAGTATTTAAGGACTCTGCTGCATTATTTAAGGACTTTGTTGCATTATTTAATGACTCTGCTGCGGTATTTAAGGACTCTGATGCATTATTTAAGGATGCTGCTGCAGAATTTAAGGAATCTGCTGCATTATTTAAGGACTTTGTTGCATTATTTAAGGACTCTGCTGCGGTATTTTCGGACTCTGCTGCATTATTTAAGGACTTTGATGCATTATTTAAGGACGCTGCTGCGAAATTTAACTAATCTGGTGCATTATTTAAGGACTTTGTTGCATTATTTAAGGGCTCTGCTGCATTATTTAATGAATTTGCTGCATTATATAAGGACTCTGCTGCATTATTTAAGGACTCTGCTGCGGTATTTTAGGACTCTGCTGCATTATATAAGGACTCTGCTGCATTATTTAAGGACTTTGCTGCATTATTTAAGGTCTCTCCTGCAGTATTTAAGGACTCTGCTGCATTATTTAAGGACTTTGTTGCATTATTTAAGGACTCTGCTGCATTATTTAAGGACTCTGCTGCTGTATTTAAGGACTCTGCTGCATTATTTAAGGACATTGCTGCTTTATTTAAGGACTTTGTTTCATTATTTAAGGACGCTGCTGCAGTATTTAAGGACTCTGCTGCATTATTTAAGGATGTTGCTGCATTATTTAAGGACTCTGCTGCATTATTTAATGACTCTGCTGTGGTATTTAAGGACTCTGCTGCATTATTTAAGGACTTTGTTGCATTATTTAAGGACTCTGCTGCATTATTTAAGGACGCTGCTGCAGTATTTAAGGCCTCTGCTGCATTATTTAAGGACTCTGCTGCATTATTTAAGGACTCTGCTGCATTATTTAAGGACGCTGCTGCAGTATTTAAGGCCTCTGCTGCATTATTTAAGGACTCTGCTGCATTATTTAAGGACTCTACTGCATTATTAAGGACGTTGCTGCATTATTTAAGGACTTTATTGCATTATTTAAGGATTCTGCTGCATTATTTAAGGACTCTGCTGCATTATTTAAGGAGTTTGATGCATTATTTAAGGACTCTGCTGCATTATTTAAGGACTTTGTTGCATTATTTAAGGACGCTGCTGCGGTATTTAAGGACTCTGCTGCATTATTTAAGGACTTTGCTGCATTATTTAACGATTCGGCTGCATTATTAAGGGCGTTGCTGCATTTTATATAAGGAATTTATTGCATTATTTAAGGACTCTGTGCATTATTTAAGGAATTTGCTGCATTATTTAAGGACTCTGCTGCATTATTTAATGACTCTGCTGCGGTATTTAAGGACTCTGCTGCATCATTTAAGCACTCTGCTGATTTATTTAAGGACTTTGCTGCATTATTTAAGGACTCTGCTGTGGTATTTTAGGACTCTGATGCATTATTTAAATACTTTGATGCATTATTTAAGAACTCTGCTGCAGTATTTAAGGACTCTGCTGCATTATTTAATGTCTTTGATGCATTATTTAAGGACTCTTCTGCATTATTTAAGGACTTTGCTGCATTATTTAAGGACGCTGCTGCGGTATTTAAGGCATCTGCTGCATTATTTAAGGACTTTGCTGCATTATTTAAGGACTCTGCTGCATTATTAAGGACGTTGCTGCATTATTTAAGGACTTTATTGCATTATTTAAGGATTCTGCTGCATTATTTAAGGAATTTCCTGCATTATTTAAGGACTTTGATGCATTATTTAAGAACTCTGCTGCAGTATTTAAGGACTCTGCTGCATTATTTAAGGACTCTGCTGCATTATTTAAGGACGCTGCTGCGGTATTTAAGGCCTCTGCTGCATTATTTAAGGACTTTGCTGCATTATTTAAGGACTCTATTGCATTATTTAAGGATTCTGCTGCATTATTTAAGGAATTTGCTGCATTATTTAAGGACTCTGTTGCATTATTTAAGGACTTTATTGCATTATTTAAGGATTCTGCTGCATTATTTAAGGAATTTGCTGCATTATTTAAGGACTCTGCTAAATTATTTAAGGACTTTGTTGCATTATTTAATGACTCTGCTGCGGTATTTAAGGACTCTGCTGCATTATTTAAGGATTCTGCTGCAGTATCTAAGGACTCTGCTGCATTATTTAAGGACTTTGATGCATTATTTAAGGAGGCTGCTGCAGAATTTAAGGAATCTGCTGCATTATTTAAGGACTTTGTTGCATTATTTAAGGACTATGCTGCATTATTTAAGGACTCTGCTGCATTATTTAAGGACTTTGCTGCATTATTTAAGTACTCTTCTGCATTATTTAAGGATTTTTTTGCATTATTTAAGGACTCTGCTGCATTATTTAAGGACTTTGTTGCATTATTTTAGGACTCTGCTGCATTATTTAAGGACGCTGCTGCAGTATTTAAGGCCTGTGCTGCATTATTTAAGGACTCTGCTGCATTATTTAAGGACTTTGCTGCATTATTTAAGTACTCTGCTGAATTATTTAAGGAATTTTTTGCATTATTTAAGGACTCTGCTGCATTATTTAAGGACTTTGATGCATTATTTAAGGATGCTGCTGCAGAATTTAAGGAATCTGCCTCATTATTTAAGGACTTTGTTCCATTATTTAAGGACTCTGCTGCATTATTTAAGGACTTTGCTGCATTATTTAAGGACTCTGCTGCATTATTTAAGGACTTTGCTGCATTATTTAAGGACTCTGCTGTATTATTAAGGACGTTGCTGCATTAATTAAGGACTCTGCTGCATTATTTAAGGACTTTGCTGCAGTATTTAAGGACTCTGATGCATTTTTTAAGGACTTTGATGCATTATTTAAGGACGCTGCTGCAGAATTTAAGGAGTCTGCTCCATTATTTAAGGACTTTGTTGCATTATTTAAGGACTGTGCTGCATTGTTTAAGGACCCTGCTGCATTATTCACGGACTTTGTTACATTATTTAAGTACTCTGCTGCATTATTTAAGGACGCTGCAGCAGTATTTAAGGACTCTGCTGCATTATTTAAGGACTTTGCTGCATTATTTAAGGACTCTGCTGCATTATTAAGGACTTTGCTGCATTATTTAAGGACTCTGCTGCAGTATTTAAGGACTCTGCTGCATTATTTAAGGACTTTGATGCATTATTTAGGGACGCTGCTGCATAATTTAAGGAATCTGCTGCATTATTTAAGGACTTTGCTGCATTATTTAAGGACTTTATTGCATTATTTAAGGATTCTGCTGCATTATTTAAGGAATTTGCTGCATTATTTAAGGACTCTGCTAAATTATTTAAGGACTTTGTTGCATTATTTAATGACTCTGCTGCGGTTTTTAAGGACTCTGCTGCATTATTTAAGGATTCTGCTGCAGTATCTAAGGACTCTGCTGCATTATTTAAGGACTTTGATGCATTATTTAAGGAGGCTGCTGCAGAATTTAAGGAATCTGCTGCATTATTTAAGGACTTTGTTGCATTATTTAAGGACTATGCTGCATTATTTAAGGACTCTGCTGCATTATTTAAGGACTTTGCTGCATTATTTAAGTTCTCTTCTGCATTATTTAAGGAATTTTTTGCATTATTTAAGGACTCTGCTGCATTATTTAAGGACTTTGTTGCATTATTTAAGGACTCTGCTGCATTATTTAAGGACGCTGCTGCAGTATTTAAGGCCTGTGCTGCATTATTTAAGGACTCTGCTGCATTATTTAAGGACTTTGCTGCATTATTTAAGTACTCTTCTGCATTATTTAAGGAATTTTTTGCATTATTTAAGGACTCTGCTGCATTATTTAAGGACTTTGTTGCATTATTTAAGGACTCTGCTGCATTATTTAAGGACGCTGCTGCAGTATTTAAGGCCTGTGCTGCATTATTTAAGGACTCTGCTGCATTATTTAAGGACTTTGCTGCATTATTTAAGTACTCTGCTGCATTATTTATGGGATTTTTTGCATTATTTAAGGACTCTGCTGCATTATTTAAGGACTTTGATGCATTATTTAAGGATGCTGCTGCAGAATTTAAGGAATCTGCTGCATTATTTAAGGACTTTGTTGCATTATTTAAGGACTCTGCTGCATTATTTAAGGACTTTGCTGCATTATTTAAGGACTCTGCTGCATTATTTAAGGACTTTGCTGCATTATTTAAGGACTCTGCTGTATTATTAAGGACGTTGCTGCATTAATTAAGGACTCTGCTGCATTATTTAAGGACTTTGCTGCAGTATTTAAGGCCTCTGCTGCATTATTTAAGGACTTTGCTGCATTATTTAAGGACTCTGCTGCATTATTTAAGGACACTGCTGCGGTATTTAATTCCTCTGCTGCATTATTTAAGGACTTTGCTGCATTATTTAAGGACTCTGCTGTATTATTAAGGACGTTGCTGCATTAATTAAGGACTCTGCTGCATTATTTAAGGACTTTGCTGCATTATTTAAGGACTCTACTGCATTATTAAGGACGTTGCTGCATTATTTAAGGACTTTATTGCATTATTTAAGGATTCTGCTGCATTATTTAAGGACTCTGCTGCATTATTTAAGGAGTTTGATGCATTATTTAAGGACTCTGCTGCATTATTTAAGGACTTTGTTGCATTATTTAAGGACTCGGCTGCATTATTAAGGGCGTTGCTGCATTTTATTTAAGGAATTTATTGCATTATTTAAGGACTCTGTGCATTATTTAAGGAATTTGGTGCATTATTTAAGGAATCTGCTGCATTATTTAATGACTCTGCTGCGGTATTTAAGGACTCTGCTGCATCATTTAAGCACTCTGCTCCTTTATTTAAGGACTTTGCTGCATTATTTAAGGACTCTGCTGTGGTATTTTAGGACTCTGCTGCATTATTTAAGGACTTTGATGCATTATTTAAGGACGCTGCTGCGAAATTTAAGGAATCTGCTGCATTATTTAAGGACTTTGTTGCAGTATTGAAGGACTCTGCTGCATTATTTAATGAATTTGCTGCATTATTTAAGGACTCTGCTGCATTATTTAAGGACTCTGCTGCGGTATTTTAGGACTCTGCTGCGTTACATAAGGACTCTGCTGCATTATTTAAGGACTTTGCTGCATTATTTAAGGTCTCTACTGCAGTATTTAATGACTCTGCTGCATTATTTCAGGACTTTGTTGCATTATTTAAGGACTCTGCTGCAGTATTTAAGGACTCTGCTGCATTATTTAAGGACTTTGTTGCATTATTTAATGACTCTGCTGCGGTATTTAAGGACTCTGATGCATTATTTAAGGATGCTGCTGCAGAATTTAAGGAATCTGCTGCATTATTTAAGGACTTTGTTGCATTATTTAAGGACTCTGCTGCGGTATTTTCGGACTCTGCTGCATTATTTAAGGACTTTGATGCATTATTTAAGGACGCTGCTGCGAAATTTAACTAATCTGGTGCATTATTTAAGGACTTTGTTGCATTATTTAAGGGCTCTGCTGCATTATTTAATGAATTTGCTGCATTATATAAGGACTCTGCTGCATTATTTAAGGACTCTGCTGCGGTATTTTAGGACTCTGCTGCATTATATAAGGACTCTGCTGCATTATTTAAGGACTTTGCTGCATTATTTAAGGTCTCTCCTGCAGTATTTAAGGACTCTGCTGCATTATTTAAGGACTTTGTTGCATTATTTAAGGACTCTGCTGCATTATTTAAGGACTCTGCTGCTGTATTTAAGGACTCTGCTGCATTATTTAAGGACATTGCTGCTTTATTTAAGGACTTTGTTTCATTATTTAAGGACGCTGCTGCAGTATTTAAGGACTCTGCTGCATTATTTAAGGATGTTGCTGCATTATTTAAGGACTCTGCTGCATTATTTAATGACTCTGCTGTGGTATTTAAGGACTCTGCTGCATTATTTAAGGACTTTGTTGCATTATTTAAGGACTCTGCTGCATTATTTAAGGACGCTGCTGCAGTATTTAAGGCCTCTGCTGCATTATTTAAGGACTCTGCTGCATTATTTAAGGACTCTGCTGCATTATTTAAGGACGCTGCTGCAGTATTTAAGGCCTCTGCTGCATTATTTAAGGACTCTGCTGCATTATTTAAGGACTCTACTGCATTATTAAGGACGTTGCTGCATTATTTAAGGACTTTATTGCATTATTTAAGGATTCTGCTGCATTATTTAAGGACTCTGCTGCATTATTTAAGGAGTTTGATGCATTATTTAAGGACTCTGCTGCATTATTTAAGGACTTTGTTGCATTATTTAAGGACGCTGCTGCGGTATTTAAGGACTCTGCTGCATTATTTAAGGACTTTGCTGCATTATTTAACGATTCGGCTGCATTATTAAGGGCGTTGCTGCATTTTATATAAGGAATTTATTGCATTATTTAAGGACTCTGTGCATTATTTAAGGAATTTGCTGCATTATTTAAGGACTCTGCTGCATTATTTAATGACTCTGCTGCGGTATTTAAGGACTCTGCTGCATCATTTAAGCACTCTGCTGATTTATTTAAGGACTTTGCTGCATTATTTAAGGACTCTGCTGTGGTATTTTAGGACTCTGATGCATTATTTAAATACTTTGATGCATTATTTAAGAACTCTGCTGCAGTATTTAAGGACTCTGCTGCATTATTTAATGTCTTTGATGCATTATTTAAGGACTCTTCTGCATTATTTAAGGACTTTGCTGCATTATTTAAGGACGCTGCTGCGGTATTTAAGGCATCTGCTGCATTATTTAAGGACTTTGCTGCATTATTTAAGGACTCTGCTGCATTATTAAGGACGTTGCTGCATTATTTAAGGACTTTATTGCATTATTTAAGGATTCTGCTGCATTATTTAAGGAATTTCCTGCATTATTTAAGGACTTTGATGCATTATTTAAGAACTCTGCTGCAGTATTTAAGGACTCTGCTGCATTATTTAAGGACTCTGCTGCATTATTTAAGGACGCTGCTGCGGTATTTAAGGCCTCTGCTGCATTATTTAAGGACTTTGCTGCATTATTTAAGGACTCTATTGCATTATTTAAGGATTCTGCTGCATTATTTAAGGAATTTGCTGCATTATTTAAGGACTCTGTTGCATTATTTAAGGACTTTATTGCATTATTTAAGGATTCTGCTGCATTATTTAAGGAATTTGCTGCATTATTTAAGGACTCTGCTAAATTATTTAAGGACTTTGTTGCATTATTTAATGACTCTGCTGCGGTATTTAAGGACTCTGCTGCATTATTTAAGGATTCTGCTGCAGTATCTAAGGACTCTGCTGCATTATTTAAGGACTTTGATGCATTATTTAAGGAGGCTGCTGCAGAATTTAAGGAATCTGCTGCATTATTTAAGGACTTTGTTGCATTATTTAAGGACTATGCTGCATTATTTAAGGACTCTGCTGCATTATTTAAGGACTTTGCTGCATTATTTAAGTACTCTTCTGCATTATTTAAGGATTTTTTTGCATTATTTAAGGACTCTGCTGCATTATTTAAGGACTTTGTTGCATTATTTTAGGACTCTGCTGCATTATTTAAGGACGCTGCTGCAGTATTTAAGGCCTGTGCTGCATTATTTAAGGACTCTGCTGCATTATTTAAGGACTTTGCTGCATTATTTAAGTACTCTGCTGAATTATTTAAGGAATTTTTTGCATTATTTAAGGACTCTGCTGCATTATTTAAGGACTTTGATGCATTATTTAAGGATGCTGCTGCAGAATTTAAGGAATCTGCCTCATTATTTAAGGACTTTGTTCCATTATTTAAGGACTCTGCTGCATTATTTAAGGACTTTGCTGCATTATTTAAGGACTCTGCTGCATTATTTAAGGACTTTGCTGCATTATTTAAGGACTCTGCTGTATTATTAAGGACGTTGCTGCATTAATTAAGGACTCTGCTGCATTATTTAAGGACTTTGCTGCAGTATTTAAGGACTCTGATGCATTTTTTAAGGACTTTGATGCATTATTTAAGGACGCTGCTGCAGAATTTAAGGAGTCTGCTCCATTATTTAAGGACTTTGTTGCATTATTTAAGGACTGTGCTGCATTGTTTAAGGACCCTGCTGCATTATTCACGGACTTTGTTACATTATTTAAGTACTCTGCTGCATTATTTAAGGACGCTGCAGCAGTATTTAAGGACTCTGCTGCATTATTTAAGGACTTTGCTGCATTATTTAAGGACTCTGCTGCATTATTAAGGACTTTGCTGCATTATTTAAGGACTCTGCTGCAGTATTTAAGGACTCTGCTGCATTATTTAAGGACTTTGATGCATTATTTAGGGACGCTGCTGCATAATTTAAGGAATCTGCTGCATTATTTAAGGACTTTGCTGCATTATTTAAGGACTTTATTGCATTATTTAAGGATTCTGCTGCATTATTTAAGGAATTTGCTGCATTATTTAAGGACTCTGCTAAATTATTTAAGGACTTTGTTGCATTATTTAATGACTCTGCTGCGGTTTTTAAGGACTCTGCTGCATTATTTAAGGATTCTGCTGCAGTATCTAAGGACTCTGCTGCATTATTTAAGGACTTTGATGCATTATTTAAGGAGGCTGCTGCAGAATTTAAGGAATCTGCTGCATTATTTAAGGACTTTGTTGCATTATTTAAGGACTATGCTGCATTATTTAAGGACTCTGCTGCATTATTTAAGGACTTTGCTGCATTATTTAAGTTCTCTTCTGCATTATTTAAGGAATTTTTTGCATTATTTAAGGACTCTGCTGCATTATTTAAGGACTTTGTTGCATTATTTAAGGACTCTGCTGCATTATTTAAGGACGCTGCTGCAGTATTTAAGGCCTGTGCTGCATTATTTAAGGACTCTGCTGCATTATTTAAGGACTTTGCTGCATTATTTAAGTACTCTTCTGCATTATTTAAGGAATTTTTTGCATTATTTAAGGACTCTGCTGCATTATTTAAGGACTTTGTTGCATTATTTAAGGACTCTGCTGCATTATTTAAGGACGCTGCTGCAGTATTTAAGGCCTGTGCTGCATTATTTAAGGACTCTGCTGCATTATTTAAGGACTTTGCTGCATTATTTAAGTACTCTGCTGCATTATTTATGGGATTTTTTGCATTATTTAAGGACTCTGCTGCATTATTTAAGGACTTTGATGCATTATTTAAGGATGCTGCTGCAGAATTTAAGGAATCTGCTGCATTATTTAAGGACTTTGTTCCATTATTTAAGGACTCTGCTGCATTATTTAAGGACTTTGCTGCATTATTTAACGATTCGGCTGCATTATTAAGGGCGTTGCTGCATTTTATTTAAGGAATTTATTGCATTATTTAAGGACTCTGTGCATTATTTAAGGAATTTGCTGCATTATTTAAGGACTCTGCTGCATTATTTAATGACTCTGCTGCGGTATTTAAGGACTCTGCTGCATCATTTAAGCACTCTGCTGATTTATTTAAGGACTTTGCTGCATTATTTAAGGACTCTGCTGTGGTATTTTAGGACTCTGATGCATTATTTAAATACTTTGATGCATTATTTAAGAACTCTGCTGCAGTATTTAAGGACTCTGCTGCATTATTTAATGTCTTTGATGCATTATTTAAGGACTCTTCTGCATTATTTAAGGACTTTGCTGCATTATTTAAGGACGCTGCTGCGGTATTTAAGGCATCTGCTGCATTATTTAAGGACTTTGCTGCATTATTTAAGGACTCTGCTGCATTATTAAGGACGTTGCTGCATTATTTAAGGACTTTATTGCATTATTTAAGGATTCTGCTGCATTATTTAAGGAATTTCCTGCATTATTTAAGGACTTTGATGCATTATTTAAGAACTCTGCTGCAGTATTTAAGGACTCTGCTGCATTATTTAAGGACTCTGCTGCATTATTTAAGGACGCTGCTGCGGTATTTAAGGCCTCTGCTGCATTATTTAAGGACTTTGCTGCATTATTTAAGGACTCTATTGCATTATTTAAGGATTCTGCTGCATTATTTAAGGAATTTGCTGCATTATTTAAGGACTCTGTTGCATTATTTAAGGACTTTATTGCATTATTTAAGGATTCTGCTGCATTATTTAAGGAATTTGCTGCATTATTTAAGGACTCTGCTAAATTATTTAAGGACTTTGTTGCATTATTTAATGACTCTGCTGCGGTATTTAAGGACTCTGCTGCATTATTTAAGGATTCTGCTGCAGTATCTAAGGACTCTGCTGCATTATTTAAGGACTTTGATGCATTATTTAAGGAGGCTGCTGCAGAATTTAAGGAATCTGCTGCATTATTTAAGGACTTTGTTGCATTATTTAAGGACTATGCTGCATTATTTAAGGACTCTGCTGCATTATTTAAGGACTTTGCTGCATTATTTAAGTACTCTTCTGCATTATTTAAGGAATTTTTTGCATTATTTAAGGACTCTGCTGCATTATTTAAGGACTTTGTTGCATTATTTTAGGACTCTGCTGCATTATTTAAGGACGCTGCTGCAGTATTTAAGGCCTGTGCTGCATTATTTAAGGACTCTGCTGCATTATTTAAGGACTTTGCTGCATTATTTAAGTACTCTGCTGCATTATTTAAGGAATTTTTTGCATTATTTAAGGACTCTGCTGCATTATTTGAGGACTTTGATGCATTATTTAAGGATGCTGCTGCAGAATTTAAGGAATCTGCTGCATTATTTAAGGACTTTGTTCCATTATTTAAGGACTCTGCTGCATTATTTAAGGACTTTGCTGCATTATTTAAGGACTCTGCTGCATTATTTAAGGACTTTGCTGCATTATTTAAGGACTCTGCTGTATTATTAAGGACTTTGCTGCATTATTTAAGTACTCTTCTGCATTATTTAAGGAATTTTTTGCAGTATTTAAGGACTCTGATTCATTTTTTAAGGACTTTGATGCATTATTTAAGGACGCTGCTGCAGAATTTAAGGAGTCTGCTCCATTATTTAAGGACTTTGTTGCATTATTTAAGGACTGTGCTGCATTGTTTAAGGACCCTGCTGCATTATTTACGGACTTTGTTACATTATTTAAGTACTCTGCTGCATTATTTAAGGACGCTGCAGCAGTATTTAAGGACTCTGCTGCATTATTTAAGGACTTTGCTGCATTATTTAAGGACTCTGCTGCATTATTAAGGACTTTGCTGCATTATTTAAGGACTCTGCTGCAGTATTTAAGGACTCTGCTGCATTATTTAAGGACTTTGATGCATTATTTAGGGACGCTGCTGCATAATTTAAGGAATCTGCTGCATTATTTAAGGACTTTGCTGCATTATTTAAGGACTTTATTGCATTATTTAAGGATTCTGCTGCATTATTTAAGGAATTTGCTGCATTATTTAAGGACTCTGCTAAATTATTTAAGGACTTTGTTGCATTATTTAATGACTCTGCTGCGGTTTTTAAGGACTCTGCTGCATTATTTAAGGATTCTGCTGCAGTATCTAAGGACTCTGCTGCATTATTTAAGGACTTTGATGCATTATTTAAGGAGGCTGCTGCAGAATTTAAGGAATCTGCTGCATTATTTAAGGACTTTGTTGCATTATTTAAGGACTATGCTGCATTATTTAAGGACTCTGCTGCATTATTTAAGGACTTTGCTGCATTATTTAAGTTCTCTTCTGCATTATTTAAGGAATTTTTTGCATTATTTAAGGACTCTGCTGCATTATTTAAGGACTTTGTTGCATTATTTAAGGACTCTGCTGCATTATTTAAGGACGCTGCTGCAGTATTTAAGGCCTGTGCTGCATTATTTAAGGACTCTGCTGCATTATTTAAGGACTTTGCTGCATTATTTAAGTACTCTTCTGCATTATTTAAGGAATTTTTTGCATTATTTAAGGACTCTGCTGCATTATTTAAGGACTTTGTTGCATTATTTAAGGACTCTGCTGCATTATTTAAGGACGCTGCTGCAGTATTTAAGGCCTGTGCTGCATTATTTAAGGACTCTGCTGCATTATTTAAGGACTTTGCTGCATTATTTAAGTACTCTGCTGCATTATTTAAGGAATTTTTTGCATTATTTAAGGACTCTGCTGCATTATTTAAGGACTTTGATGCATTATTTAAGGATGCTGCTGCAGAATTTAAGGAATCTGCTGCATTATTTAAGGACTTTGTTCCATTATTTAAGGACTCTGCTGCATTATTTAAGGACTTTGCTGCATTATTTAAGGACTCTGCTGCATTATTTAAGGAGTTTGCTGCATTATTTAAGGACTCTGCTGTATTATTAAGGACGTTGCTGCATTAATTAAGGACTCTGCTGCATTATTTAAGGACTTTGCTGCAGTATTTAAGGACTCTGATGCATTTTTTAAGGACTTTGATGCATTATTTAAGGACGCTGCTGCAGAATTTAAGGAGTCTGCTCCATTATTTAAGGACTTTGTTGCATTATTTAAGGACTGTGCTGCATTGTTTAAGGACCCTGCTGCATTATTTAAGGACTTTGTTACATTATTTAAGTACTCTGCTGCATTATTTAAGGACGCTGCAGCAGTATTTAAGGACTCTGCTGCATTATTTAAGGACTTTGCTGCATTATTTAAGGACTCTGCTGCATTATTAAGGACTTTGCTGCATTATTTAAGGACTCTGCTGCAGTATTTAAGGACTCTGCTGCATTATTTAAGGACTTTGATGCATTATTTAAGGACGCTGCTGCAGAATTTAAGGAATCTGCTGCATTATTTAAGGACTTTGCTGCATTATTTAAGGACTTTATTGCATTATTTAAGGATTCTGCTGCATTATTTAAGGAATTTGCTGCATTATTTAAGGACTCTGCTAAATTATTTAAGGACTTTGTTGCATTATTTAATGACTCTGCTGCGGTATTTTAGGACTCTGCTGCATTATTTAAGGATTCTGCTGCAGTATTTAAGGACTCTGCTGCATTATTTAAGGACTTTGATGCATTATTTAAGGAGGCTGCTGCAGAATTTAAGGAATCTGCTGCATTACTTAAGGACTTTGTTGCATTATTTAAGGACTATGCTGCATTATTTAAGGACTCTGCTGCATTATTTATGGACTTTGCTGCATTATTTAAGTACTCTTCTGCATTATTTAAGGAATTTTTTGCATTATTTAAGGACTCTGCTGCATTATTTAAGGACTTTGTTGCATTATTTAAGGACTTTGATGCATTATTTAAGGACGCTGCTGCAGTATTTAAGGCCTCTGCTGCATTATTTAAGGACTCTGCTGCATTATTTAAGGACTTTGCTGCATTATTTAAGTACTCTGCTGCATTATTTAAGGAATTTTTTGCATTATTTAAGGACTCTGCTGCATTATTTAAGGACTTTGCTGCATTATTTAAGTACTCTTCTGCATTATTTAAGGAATTTTTTGCATTATTTAAGGACTCTGCTGCATTATTTAAGGACTCTGCTGCATTATTTAAGGACTTTGTTGCATTATTTAAGGACTCTGCTGCATTATTTAAGGACGCTGCTGCAGTATTTAAGGCCTGTGCTGCATTATTTAAGGACTCTGCTGCATTATTTAAGGACTTTGCTGCATTATTTAAGTACTCTGCTGCATTATTTAAGGAATTTTTTGCATTATTTAAGGACTCTGCTGCATTATTTAAGGACTTTGATGCATTATTTAAGGATGCTGCTGCAGAATTTAAGGAATCTGCTGCATTATTTAAGGACTTTGTTCCATTATTTAAGGACTCTGCTGCATTATTTAAGGACTCTGCTGCATTATTTAAGGACTTTGCTGCATTATTTAAGGACTCTGCTGTATTATTAAGGACGTTGCTGCATTAATTAAGGACTCTGCTGCATTATTTAAGGACTTTGCTGCAGTATTTAAGGACTCTGATGCATTTTTTAAGGACTTTGATGCATTATTTAAGGACGCTGCTGCAGAATTTAAGGAGTCTGCTCCATTATTTAAGGACTTTGTTGCATTATTTAAGGACTGTGCTGCATTGTTTAAGGACCCTGCTGCATTATTCACGGACTTTGTTACATTATTTAAGTACTCTGCTGCATTATTTAAGGACGCTGCAGCAGTATTTAAGGACTCTGCTGCATTATTTAAGGACTTTGCTGCATTATTTAAGGACTCTGCTGCATTATTTAAGGAATTTGCTGCATTATTTAAGGACTCTGCTAAATTATTTAAGGACTTTGTTGCATTATTTAATGACTCTGCTGCGGTTTTTAAGGACTCTGCTGCATTATTTAAGGATTCTGCTGCAGTATCTAAGGACTCTGCTGCATTATTTAAGGACTTTGATGCATTATTTAAGGAGGCTGCTGCAGAATTTAAGGAATCTGCTGCATTATTTAAGGACTTTGTTGCATTATTTAAGGACTATGCTGCATTATTTAAGGACTCTGCTGCATTATTTAAGGACTTTGCTGCATTATTTAAGTTCTCTTCTGCATTATTTAAGGAATTTTTTGCATTATTTAAGGACTCTGCTGCATTATTTAAGGACTTTGTTGCATTATTTAAGGACTCTGCTGCATTATTTAAGGACGCTGCTGCAATATTTAAGGCCTGTGCTGCATTATTTAAGGACTCTGCTGCATTATTTAAGGACTTTGCTGCATTATTTAAGTACTCTTCTGCATTATTTAAGGAATTTTTTGCATTATTTAAGGACTCTGCTGCATTATTTAAGGACTTTGTTGCATTATTTAAGGACTCTGCTGCATTATTTAAGGACGCTGCTGCAGTATTTAAGGCCTGTGCTGCATTATTTAAGGACTCTGCTGCATTATTTAAGGACTTTGCTGCATTATTTAAGTACTCTGCTGCATTATTTATGGAATTTTTTGCATTATTTAAGGACTCTGCTGCATTATTTAAGGACTTTGATGCATTATTTAAGGATGCTGCTGCAGAATTTAAGGAATCTGCTGCATTATTTAAGGACTTTGTTCCATTATTTAAGGACTCTGCTGCATTATTTAAGGACTTTGCTGCATTATTTAAGGACTCTGCTGCATTATTTATGGAATTTTTTGCATTATTTAAGGACTCTGCTGCATTATTTAAGGACTTTGATGCATTATTTAAGGATGCTGCTGCAGAATTTAAGGAATCTGCTGCATTATTTAAGGACTTTGTTCCATTATTTAAGGACTCTGCTGCATTATTTAAGGACTTTGCTGCATTATTTAAGGACTCTGCTGCATTATTTAAGGACTTTGCTGCATTATTTAAGGACTCTGCTGTATTATTAAGGACGTTGCTGCATTAATTAAGGACTCTGCTGCATTATTTAAGGACTTTGCTGCAGTATTTAAGGACTCTGATGCATTTTTTAAGGACTTTGATGCATTATTTAAGGACGCTGCTGCAGAATTTAAGGAGTCTGCTCCATTATTTAAGGACTTCGTTGCATTATTTAAGGACTGTGCTGCATTGTTTAAGGACCCTGCTGCATTATTTAAGGACTTTGTTACATTATTTAAGTACTCTGCTGCATTATTTAAGGACGCTGCAGCAGTATTTAAGGACTCTGCTGCATTATTTAAGGACTTTGCTGCATTATTTAAGGACTCTGCTGCATTATTAAGGACTTTGCTGCATTATTTAAGGACTCTGCTGCAGTATTTAAGGACTCTGCTGCATTATTTAAGGACTTTGATGCATTATTTAAGGACGCTGCTGCAGAATTTAAGGAATCTGCTGCATTATTTAAGGACTTTGCTGCATTATTTAAGGACTTTATTGCATTATTTAAGGATTCTGCTGCATTATTTAAGGAATTTGCTGCATTATTTAAGGACTCTGCTAAATTATTTAAGGACTTTGTTGCATTATTTAATGACTCTGCTGCGGTATTTAAGGACTCTGCTGCATTATTTAAGGATTCTGCTGCAGTATTTAAGGACTCTGCTGCATTATTTAAGGACTTTGATGCATTATTTAAGGAGGCTGCTGCAGAATTTAAGGAATCTGCTGCATTACTTAAGGACTTTGTTGCATTATTTAAGGACTATGCTGCATTATTTAAGGACTCTGCTGCATTATTTATGGACTTTGCTGCATTATTTAAGTACTCTTCGGCATTATTTAAGGAATTTTTTTCATTATTTAAGGACTCTGCTGCATTATTTAAGGACTTTGTTGCATTATTTAAGGACTTTGATGCATTATTTAAGGACGCTGCTGCAGTATTTAAGGCCTCTGCTGCATTATTTAAGGACTCTGCTGCATTATTTAAGGACTTTGCTGCATTATTTAAGTACTCTGCTGCATTATTTAAGGAATTTTTTGCATTATTTAAGGACTCTGCTGCATTATTTAAGGACTTTGATGCATTATTTAAGGATGCTGCTGCAGAATTTAAGGAATCTGCTGCATTATTTAAGGACTTTGTTGCATTATTTAAGGACTCTGCTGCATTATTTAAGGACTTTGCTGCATTATTTAAGGACTCTGCTGCATTATTTAAGGACTTTGCTGCATTATTTAAGGACTCTGCTGTATTATTAAGGACGTTGCTGCATTAATTAAGGACTCTGCTGCATTATTTAAGGACTTTGCTGCAGTATTTAAGGCCTCTGCTGCATTATTTAAGGACTTTGCTGCATTATTTAAGGACTCTGCTGCATTATTTAAGGACACTGCTGCGGTATTTAATTCCTCTGCTGCATTATTTAAGGACTTTGCTGCATTATTTAAGGACTCTGCTGTATTATTAAGGACGTTGCTGCATTAATTAAGGACTCTGCTGCATTATTTAAGGACTTTGCTGCATTATTTAAGGACTCTACTGCATTATTAAGGACGTTGCTGCATTATTTAAGGACTTTATTGCATTATTTAAGGATTCTGCTGCATTATTTAAGGACTCTGCTGCATTATTTAAGGAGTTTGATGCATTATTTAAGGACTCTGCTGCATTATTTAAGGACTTTGTTGCATTATTTAAGGACTCGGCTGCATTATTAAGGGCGTTGCTGCATTTTATTTAAGGAATTTATTGCATTATTTAAGGACTCTGTGCATTATTTAAGGAATTTGGTGCATTATTTAAGGAATCTGCTGCATTATTTAATGACTCTGCTGCGGTATTTAAGGACTCTGCTGCATCATTTAAGCACTCTGCTCCTTTATTTAAGGACTTTGCTGCATTATTTAAGGACTCTGCTGTGGTATTTTAGGACTCTGCTGCATTATTTAAGGACTTTGATGCATTATTTAAGGACGCTGCTGCGAAATTTAAGGAATCTGCTGCATTATTTAAGGACTTTGTTGCAGTATTGAAGGACTCTGCTGCATTATTTAATGAATTTGCTGCATTATTTAAGGACTCTGCTGCATTATTTAAGGACTCTGCTGCGGTATTTTAGGACTCTGCTGCGTTACATAAGGACTCTGCTGCATTATTTAAGGACTTTGCTGCATTATTTAAGGTCTCTACTGCAGTATTTAATGACTCTGCTGCATTATTTCAGGACTTTGTTGCATTATTTAAGGACTCTGCTGCAGTATTTAAGGACTCTGCTGCATTATTTAAGGACTTTGTTGCATTATTTAATGACTCTGCTGCGGTATTTAAGGACTCTGATGCATTATTTAAGGATGCTGCTGCAGAATTTAAGGAATCTGCTGCATTATTTAAGGACTTTGTTGCATTATTTAAGGACTCTGCTGCGGTATTTTCGGACTCTGCTGCATTATTTAAGGACTTTGATGCATTATTTAAGGACGCTGCTGCGAAATTTAACTAATCTGGTGCATTATTTAAGGACTTTGTTGCATTATTTAAGGGCTCTGCTGCATTATTTAATGAATTTGCTGCATTATATAAGGACTCTGCTGCATTATTTAAGGACTCTGCTGCGGTATTTTAGGACTCTGCTGCATTATATAAGGACTCTGCTGCATTATTTAAGGACTTTGCTGCATTATTTAAGGTCTCTCCTGCAGTATTTAAGGACTCTGCTGCATTATTTAAGGACTTTGTTGCATTATTTAAGGACTCTGCTGCATTATTTAAGGACTCTGCTGCTGTATTTAAGGACTCTGCTGCATTATTTAAGGACATTGCTGCTTTATTTAAGGACTTTGTTTCATTATTTAAGGACGCTGCTGCAGTATTTAAGGACTCTGCTGCATTATTTAAGGATGTTGCTGCATTATTTAAGGACTCTGCTGCATTATTTAATGACTCTGCTGTGGTATTTAAGGACTCTGCTGCATTATTTAAGGACTTTGTTGCATTATTTAAGGACTCTGCTGCATTATTTAAGGACGCTGCTGCAGTATTTAAGGCCTCTGCTGCATTATTTAAGGACTCTGCTGCATTATTTAAGGACTCTGCTGCATTATTTAAGGACGCTGCTGCAGTATTTAAGGCCTCTGCTGCATTATTTAAGGACTCTGCTGCATTATTTAAGGACTCTACTGCATTATTAAGGACGTTGCTGCATTATTTAAGGACTTTATTGCATTATTTAAGGATTCTGCTGCATTATTTAAGGACTCTGCTGCATTATTTAAGGAGTTTGATGCATTATTTAAGGACTCTGCTGCATTATTTAAGGACTTTGTTGCATTATTTAAGGACGCTGCTGCGGTATTTAAGGACTCTGCTGCATTATTTAAGGACTTTGCTGCATTATTTAACGATTCGGCTGCATTATTAAGGGCGTTGCTGCATTTTATTTAAGGAATTTATTGCATTATTTAAGGACTCTGTGCATTATTTAAGGAATTTGCTGCATTATTTAAGGACTCTGCTGCATTATTTAATGACTCTGCTGCGGTATTTAAGGACTCTGCTGCATCATTTAAGCACTCTGCTGATTTATTTAAGGACTTTGCTGCATTATTTAAGGACTCTGCTGTGGTATTTTAGGACTCTGATGCATTATTTAAATACTTTGATGCATTATTTAAGAACTCTGCTGCAGTATTTAAGGACTCTGCTGCATTATTTAATGTCTTTGATGCATTATTTAAGGACTCTTCTGCATTATTTAAGGACTTTGCTGCATTATTTAAGGACGCTGCTGCGGTATTTAAGGCATCTGCTGCATTATTTAAGGACTTTGCTGCATTATTTAAGGACTCTGCTGCATTATTAAGGACGTTGCTGCATTATTTAAGGACTTTATTGCATTATTTAAGGATTCTGCTGCATTATTTAAGGAATTTCCTGCATTATTTAAGGACTTTGATGCATTATTTAAGAACTCTGCTGCAGTATTTAAGGACTCTGCTGCATTATTTAAGGACTCTGCTGCATTATTTAAGGACGCTGCTGCGGTATTTAAGGCCTCTGCTGCATTATTTAAGGACTTTGCTGCATTATTTAAGGACTCTATTGCATTATTTAAGGATTCTGCTGCATTATTTAAGGAATTTGCTGCATTATTTAAGGACTCTGTTGCATTATTTAAGGACTTTATTGCATTATTTAAGGATTCTGCTGCATTATTTAAGGAATTTGCTGCATTATTTAAGGACTCTGCTAAATTATTTAAGGACTTTGTTGCATTATTTAATGACTCTGCTGCGGTATTTAAGGACTCTGCTGCATTATTTAAGGATTCTGCTGCAGTATCTAAGGACTCTGCTGCATTATTTAAGGACTTTGATGCATTATTTAAGGAGGCTGCTGCAGAATTTAAGGAATCTGCTGCATTATTTAAGGACTTTGTTGCATTATTTAAGGACTATGCTGCATTATTTAAGGACTCTGCTGCATTATTTAAGGACTTTGCTGCATTATTTAAGTACTCTTCTGCATTATTTAAGGATTTTTTTGCATTATTTAAGGACTCTGCTGCATTATTTAAGGACTTTGTTGCATTATTTTAGGACTCTGCTGCATTATTTAAGGACGCTGCTGCAGTATTTAAGGCCTGTGCTGCATTATTTAAGGACTCTGCTGCATTATTTAAGGACTTTGCTGCATTATTTAAGTACTCTGCTGCATTATTTAAGGAATTTTTTGCATTATTTAAGGACTCTGCTGCATTATTTAAGGACTTTGATGCATTATTTAAGGATGCTGCTGCAGAATTTAAGGAATCTGCCTCATTATTTAAGGACTTTGTTCCATTATTTAAGGACTCTGCTGCATTATTTAAGGACTTTGCTGCATTATTTAAGGACTCTGCTGCATTATTTAAGGACTTTGCTGCATTATTTAAGGACTCTGCTGTATTATTAAGGACGTTGCTGCATTAATTAAGGACTCTGCTGCATTATTTAAGGACTTTGCTGCAGTATTTAAGGACTCTGATGCATTTTTTAAGGACTTTGATGCATTATTTAAGGACGCTGCTGCAGAATTTAAGGAGTCTGCTCCATTATTTAAGGACTTTGTTGCATTATTTAAGGACTGTGCTGCATTGTTTAAGGACCCTGCTGCATTATTTACGGACTTTGTTACATTATTTAAGTACTCTGCTGCATTATTTAAGGACGCTGCAGCAGTATTTAAGGACTCTGCTGCATTATTTAAGGACTTTGCTGCATTATTTAAGGACTCTGCTGCATTATTAAGGACTTTGCTGCATTATTTAAGGACTCTGCTGCAGTATTTAAGGACTCTGCTGCATTATTTAAGGACTTTGATGCATTATTTAGGGACGCTGCTGCATAATTTAAGGAATCTGCTGCATTATTTAAGGACTTTGCTGCATTATTTAAGGACTTTATTGCATTATTTAAGGATTCTGCTGCATTATTTAAGGAATTTGCTGCATTATTTAAGGACTCTGCTAAATTATTTAAGGACTTTGTTGCATTATTTAATGACTCTGCTGCGGTTTTTAAGGACTCTGCTGCATTATTTAAGGATTCTGCTGCAGTATCTAAGGACTCTGCTGCATTATTTAAGGACTTTGATGCATTATTTAAGGAGGCTGCTGCAGAATTTAAGGAATCTGCTGCATTATTTAAGGACTTTGTTGCATTATTTAAGGACTATGCTGCATTATTTAAGGACTCTGCTGCATTATTTAAGGACTTTGCTGCATTATTTAAGTTCTCTTCTGCATTATTTAAGGAATTTTTTGCATTATTTAAGGACTCTGCTGCATTATTTAAGGACTTTGTTGCATTATTTAAGGACTCTGCTGCATTATTTAAGGACGCTGCTGCAGTATTTAAGGCCTGTGCTGCATTATTTAAGGACTCTGCTGCATTATTTAAGGACTTTGCTGCATTATTTAAGTACTCTTCTGCATTATTTAAGGAATTTTTTGCATTATTTAAGGACTCTGCTGCATTATTTAAGGACTTTGTTGCATTATTTAAGGACTCTGCTGCATTATTTAAGGACGCTGCTGCAGTATTTAAGGCCTGTGCTGCATTATTTAAGGACTCTGCTGCATTATTTAAGGACTTTGCTGCATTATTTAAGTACTCTGCTGCATTATTTAAGGAATTTTTTGCATTATTTAAGGACTCTGCTGCATTATTTAAGGACTTTGCTGCATTATTTAAGGACTCTGCTGCATTATTTAAGGAGTTTGCTGCATTATTTAAGGACTCTGCTGTATTATTAAGGACGTTGCTGCATTAATTAAGGACTCTGCTGCATTATTTAAGGACTTTGCTGCAGTATTTAAGGACTCTGATGCATTTTTTAAGGACTTTGATGCATTATTTAAGGACGCTGCTGCAGAATTTAAGGAGTCTGCTCCATTATTTAAGGACTTTGTTGCATTATTTAAGGACTGTGCTGCATTGTTTAAGGACCCTGCTGCATTATTTAAGGACTTTGTTACATTATTTAAGTACTCTGCTGCATTATTTAAGGACGCTGCAGCAGTATTTAAGGACTCTGCTGCATTATTTAAGGACTTTGCTGCATTATTTAAGGACTCTGCTGCATTATTAAGGACTTTGCTGCATTATTTAAGGACTCTGCTGCAGTATTTAAGGACTCTGCTGCATTATTTAAGGACTTTGATGCATTATTTAAGGACGCTGCTGCAGAATTTAAGGAATCTGCTGCATTATTTAAGGACTTTGCTGCATTATTTAAGGACTTTATTGCATTATTTAAGGATTCTGCTGCATTATTTAAGGAATTTGCTGCATTATTTAAGGACTCTGCTAAATTATTTAAGGACTTTGTTGCATTATTTAATGACTCTGCTGCGGTATTTTAGGACTCTGCTGCATTATTTAAGGATTCTGCTGCAGTATTTAAGGACTCTGCTGCATTATTTAAGGACTTTGATGCATTATTTAAGGAGGCTGCTGCAGAATTTAAGGAATCTGCTGCATTACTTAAGGACTTTGTTGCATTATTTAAGGACTATGCTGCATTATTTAAGGACTCTGCTGCATTATTTATGGACTTTGCTGCATTATTTAAGTACTCTTCTGCATTATTTAAGGAATTTTTTGCATTATTTAAGGACTCTGCTGCATTATTTAAGGACTTTGTTGCATTATTTAAGGACTTTGATGCATTATTTAAGGACGCTGCTGCAGTATTTAAGGCCTCTGCTGCATTATTTAAGGACTCTGCTGCATTATTTAAGGACTTTGCTGCATTATTTAAGTACTCTGCTGCATTATTTAAGGAATTTTTTGCATTATTTAAGGACTCTGCTGCATTATTTAAGGACTTTGCTGCATTATTTAAGTACTCTTCTGCATTATTTAAGGAATTTTTTGCATTATTTAAGGACTCTGCTGCATTATTTAAGGACTCTGCTGCATTATTTAAGGACTTTGTTGCATTATTTAAGGACTCTGCTGCATTATTTAAGGACGCTGCTGCAGTATTTAAGGCCTGTGCTGCATTATTTAAGGACTCTGCTGCATTATTTAAGGACTTTGCTGCATTATTTAAGTACTCTGCTGCATTATTTAAGGAATTTTTTGCATTATTTAAGGACTCTGCTGCATTATTTAAGGACTTTGATGCATTATTTAAGGATGCTGCTGCAGAATTTAAGGAATCTGCTGCATTATTTAAGGACTTTGTTCCATTATTTAAGGACTCTGCTGCATTATTTAAGGACTCTGCTGCATTATTTAAGGACTTTGCTGCATTATTTAAGGACTCTGCTGTATTATTAAGGACGTTGCTGCATTAATTAAGGACTCTGCTGCATTATTTAAGGACTTTGCTGCAGTATTTAAGGACTCTGATGCATTTTTTAAGGACTTTGATGCATTATTTAAGGACGCTGCTGCAGAATTTAAGGAGTCTGCTCCATTATTTAAGGACTTTGTTGCATTATTTAAGGACTGTGCTGCATTGTTTAAGGACCCTGCTGCATTATTCACGGACTTTGTTACATTATTTAAGTACTCTGCTGCATTATTTAAGGACGCTGCAGCAGTATTTAAGGACTCTGCTGCATTATTTAAGGACTTTGCTGCATTATTTAAGGACTATGCTGCATTATTAAGGACTTTGCTGCATTATTTAAGGACTCTGCTGCAGTATTTAAGGACTCTGCTGCATTATTTAAGGACTTTGATGCATTATTTAGGGACGCTGCTGCATAATTTAAGGAATCTGCTGCATTATTTAAGGACTTTGCTGCATTATTTAAGGACTTTATTGCATTATTTAAGGATTCTGCTGCATTATTTAAGGAATTTGCTGCATTATTTAAGGACTCTGCTAAATTATTTAAGGACTTTGTTGCATTATTTAATGACTCTGCTGCGGTTTTTAAGGACTCTGCTGCATTATTTAAGGATTCTGCTGCAGTATCTAAGGACTCTGCTGCATTATTTAAGGACTTTGATGCATTATTTAAGGAGGCTGCTGCAGAATTTAAGGAATCTGCTGCATTATTTAAGGACTTTGTTGCATTATTTAAGGACTATGCTGCATTATTTAAGGACTCTGCTGCATTATTTAAGGACTTTGCTGCATTATTTAAGTTCTCTTCTGCATTATTTAAGGAATTTTTTGCATTATTTAAGGACTCTGCTGCATTATTTAAGGACTTTGTTGCATTATTTAAGGACTCTGCTGCATTATTTAAGGACGCTGCTGCAGTATTTAAGGCCTGTGCTGCATTATTTAAGGACTCTGCTGCATTATTTAAGGACTTTGCTGCATTATTTAAGTACTCTTCTGCATTATTTAAGGAATTTTTTGCATTATTTAAGGACTCTGCTGCATTATTTAAGGACTTTGTTGCATTATTTAAGGACTCTGCTGCATTATTTAAGGACGCTGCTGCAGTATTTAAGGCCTGTGCTGCATTATTTAAGGACTCTGCTGCATTATTTAAGGACTTTGCTGCATTATTTAAGTACTCTGCTGCATTATTTATGGAATTTTTTGCATTATTTAAGGACTCTGCTGCATTATTTAAGGACTTTGATGCATTATTTAAGGATGCTGCTGCAGAATTTAAGGAATCTGCTGCATTATTTAAGGACTTTGTTCCATTATTTAAGGACTCTGCTGCATTATTTAAGGACTTTGCTGCATTATTTAAGGACTCTGCTGCATTATTTATGGAATTTTTTGCATTATTTAAGGACTCTGCTGCATTATTTAAGGACTTTGATGCATTATTTAAGGATGCTGCTGCAGAATTTAAGGAATCTGCTGCATTATTTAAGGACTTTGTTCCATTATTTAAGGACTCTGCTGCATTATTTAAGGACTTTGCTGCATTATTTAAGGACTCTGCTGCATTATTTAAGGACTTTGCTGCATTATTTAAGGACTCTGCTGTATTATTAAGGACGTTGCTGCATTAATTAAGGACTCTGCTGCATTATTTAAGGACTTTGCTGCAGTATTTAAGGACTCTGATGCATTTTTTAAGGACTTTGATGCATTATTTAAGGACGCTGCTGCAGAATTTAAGGAGTCTGCTCCATTATTTAAGGACTTCGTTGCATTATTTAAGGACTGTGCTGCATTGTTTAAGGACCCTGCTGCATTATTTAAGGACTTTGTTACATTATTTAAGTACTCTGCTGCATTATTTAAGGACGCTGCAGCAGTATTTAAGGACTCTGCTGCATTATTTAAGGACTTTGCTGCATTATTTAAGGACTCTGCTGCATTATTAAGGACTTTGCTGCATTATTTAAGGACTCTGCTGCAGTATTTAAGGACTCTGCTGCATTATTTAAGGACTTTGATGCATTATTTAAGGACGCTGCTGCAGAATTTAAGGAATCTGCTGCATTATTTAAGGACTTTGCTGCATTATTTAAGAACTTTATTGCATTATTTAAGGATTCTGCTGCATTATTTAAGGAATTTGCTGCATTATTTAAGGACTCTGCTAAATTATTTAAGGACTTTGTTGCATTATTTAATGACTCTGCTGCGGTATTTAAGGACTCTGCTGCATTATTTAAGGATTCTGCTGCAGTATTTAAGGACTCTGCTGCATTATTTAAGGACTTTGATGCATTATTTAAGGAGGCTGCTGCAGAATTTAAGGAATCTGCTGCATTACTTAAGGACTTTGTTGCATTATTTAAGGACTATGCTGCATTATTTAAGGACTCTGCTGCATTATTTATGGACTTTGCTGCATTATTTAAGTACTCTTCGGCATTATTTAAGGAATTTTTTGCATTATTTAAGGACTCTGCTGCATTATTTAAGGACTTTGTTGCATTATTTAAGGACTTTGATGCATTATTTAAGGACGCTGCTGCAGTATTTAAGGCCTCTGCTGCATTATTTAAGGACTCTGCTGCATTATTTAAGGACTTTGCTGCATTATTTAAGTACTCTGCTGCATTATTTAAGGAATTTTTTGCATTATTTAAGGACTCTGCTGCATTATTTAAGGACTTTGATGCATTATTTAAGGATGCTGCTGCAGAATTTAAGGAATCTGCTGCATTATTTAAGGACTTTGTTGCATTATTTAAGGACTCTGCTGCATTATTTAAGGACTTTGCTGCATTATTTAAGGACTCTGCTGCATTATTTAAGGACTTTGCTGCATTATTTAAGGACTCTGCTGTATTATTAAGGACGTTGCTGCATTAATTAAGGACTCTGCTGCATTATTTAAGGACTTTGCTGCAGTATTTAAGGCCTCTGCTGCATTATTTAAGGACTTTGCTGCATTATTTAAGGACTCTGCTGCATTATTTAAGGACACTGCTGCGGTATTTAATTCCTCTGCTGCATTATTTAAGGACTTTGCTGCATTATTTAAGGACTCTGCTGTATTATTAAGGACGTTGCTGCATTAATTAAGGACTCTGCTGCATTATTTAAGGACTTTGCTGCATTATTTAAGGACTCTACTGCATTATTAAGGACGTTGCTGCATTATTTAAGGACTTTATTGCATTATTTAAGGATTCTGCTGCATTATTTAAGGACTCTGCTGCATTATTTAAGGAGTTTGATGCATTATTTAAGGACTCTGCTGCATTATTTAAGGACTTTGTTGCATTATTTAAGGACTCGGCTGCATTATTAAGGGCGTTGCTGCATTTTATTTAAGGAATTTATTGCATTATTTAAGGACTCTGTGCATTATTTAAGGAATTTGGTGCATTATTTAAGGAATCTGCTGCATTATTTAATGACTCTGCTGCGGTATTTAAGGACTCTGCTGCATCATTTAAGCACTCTGCTCCTTTATTTAAGGACTTTGCTGCATTATTTAAGGACTCTGCTGTGGTATTTTAGGACTCTGCTGCATTATTTAAGGACTTTGATGCATTATTTAAGGACGCTGCTGCGAAATTTAAGGAATCTGCTGCATTATTTAAGGACTTTGTTGCAGTATTGAAGGACTCTGCTGCATTATTTAATGAATTTGCTGCATTATTTAAGGACTCTGCTGCATTATTTAAGGACTCTGCTGCGGTATTTTAGGACTCTGCTGCGTTACATAAGGACTCTGCTGCATTATTTAAGGACTTTGCTGCATTATTTAAGGTCTCTACTGCAGTATTTAATGACTCTGCTGCATTATTTCAGGACTTTGTTGCATTATTTAAGGACTCTGCTGCAGTATTTAAGGACTCTGCTGCATTATTTAAGGACTTTGTTGCATTATTTAATGACTCTGCTGCGGTATTTAAGGACTCTGATGCATTATTTAAGGATGCTGCTGCAGAATTTAAGGAATCTGCTGCATTATTTAAGGACTTTGTTGCATTATTTAAGGACTCTGCTGCGGTATTTTCGGACTCTGCTGCATTATTTAAGGACTTTGATGCATTATTTAAGGACGCTGCTGCGAAATTTAACTAATCTGGTGCATTATTTAAGGACTTTGTTGCATTATTTAAGGGCTCTGCTGCATTATTTAATGAATTTGCTGCATTATATAAGGACTCTGCTGCATTATTTAAGGACTCTGCTGCGGTATTTTAGGACTCTGCTGCATTATATAAGGACTCTGCTGCATTATTTAAGGACTTTGCTGCATTATTTAAGGTCTCTCCTGCAGTATTTAAGGACTCTGCTGCATTATTTAAGGACTTTGTTGCATTATTTAAGGACTCTGCTGCATTATTTAAGGACTCTGCTGCTGTATTTAAGGACTCTGCTGCATTATTTAAGGACATTGCTGCTTTATTTAAGGACTTTGTTTCATTATTTAAGGACGCTGCTGCAGTATTTAAGGACTCTGCTGCATTATTTAAGGATGTTGCTGCATTATTTAAGGACTCTGCTGCATTATTTAATGACTCTGCTGTGGTATTTAAGGACTCTGCTGCATTATTTAAGGACTTTGTTGCATTATTTAAGGACTCTGCTGCATTATTTAAGGACGCTGCTGCAGTATTTAAGGCCTCTGCTGCATTATTTAAGGACTCTGCTGCATTATTTAAGGACTCTGCTGCATTATTTAAGGACGCTGCTGCAGTATTTAAGGCCTCTGCTGCATTATTTAAGGACTCTGCTGCATTATTTAAGGACTCTACTGCATTATTAAGGACGTTGCTGCATTATTTAAGGACTTTATTGCATTATTTAAGGATTCTGCTGCATTATTTAAGGACTCTGCTGCATTATTTAAGGAGTTTGATGCATTATTTAAGGACTCTGCTGCATTATTTAAGGACTTTGTTGCATTATTTAAGGACGCTGCTGCGGTATTTAAGGACTCTGCTGCATTATTTAAGGACTTTGCTGCATTATTTAACGATTCGGCTGCATTATTAAGGGCGTTGCTGCATTTTATTTAAGGAATTTATTGCATTATTTAAGGACTCTGTGCATTATTTAAGGAATTTGCTGCATTATTTAAGGACTCTGCTGCATTATTTAATGACTCTGCTGCGGTATTTAAGGACTCTGCTGCATCATTTAAGCACTCTGCTGATTTATTTAAGGACTTTGCTGCATTATTTAAGGACTCTGCTGTGGTATTTTAGGACTCTGATGCATTATTTAAATACTTTGATGCATTATTTAAGAACTCTGCTGCAGTATTTAAGGACTCTGCTGCATTATTTAATGTCTTTGATGCATTATTTAAGGACTCTTCTGCATTATTTAAGGACTTTGCTGCATTATTTAAGGACGCTGCTGCGGTATTTAAGGCATCTGCTGCATTATTTAAGGACTTTGCTGCATTATTTAAGGACTCTGCTGCATTATTAAGGACGTTGCTGCATTATTTAAGGACTTTATTGCATTATTTAAGGATTCTGCTGCATTATTTAAGGAATTTCCTGCATTATTTAAGGACTTTGATGCATTATTTAAGAACTCTGCTGCAGTATTTAAGGACTCTGCTGCATTATTTAAGGACTCTGCTGCATTATTTAAGGACGCTGCTGCGGTATTTAAGGCCTCTGCTGCATTATTTAAGGACTTTGCTGCATTATTTAAGGACTCTATTGCATTATTTAAGGATTCTGCTGCATTATTTAAGGAATTTGCTGCATTATTTAAGGACTCTGTTGCATTATTTAAGGACTTTATTGCATTATTTAAGGATTCTGCTGCATTACTTAAGGAATTTGCTGCATTATTTAAGGACTCTGCTAAATTATTTAAGGACTTTGTTGCATTATTTAATGACTCTGCTGCGGTATTTAAGGACTCTGCTGCATTATTTAAGGATTCTGCTGCAGTATCTAAGGACTCTGCTGCATTATTTAAGGACTTTGATGCATTATTTAAGGAGGCTGCTGCAGAATTTAAGGAATCTGCTGCATTATTTAAGGACTTTGTTGCATTATTTAAGGACTATGCTGCATTATTTAAGGACTCTGCTGCATTATTTAAGGACTTTGCTGCATTATTTAAGTACTCTTCTGCATTATTTAAGGATTTTTTTGCATTATTTAAGGACTCTGCTGCATTATTTAAGGACTTTGTTGCATTATTTTAGGACTCTGCTGCATTATTTAAGGACGCTGCTGCAGTATTTAAGGCCTGTGCTGCATTATTTAAGGACTCTGCTGCATTATTTAAGGACTTTGCTGCATTATTTAAGTACTCTGCTGCATTATTTAAGGAATTTTTTGCATTATTTAAGGACTCTGCTGCATTATTTAAGGACTTTGATGCATTATTTAAGGATGCTGCTGCAGAATTTAAGGAATCTGCCTCATTATTTAAGGACTTTGTTCCATTATTTAAGGACTCTGCTGCATTATTTAAGGACTTTGCTGCATTATTTAAGGACTCTGCTGCATTATTTAAGGACTTTGCTGCATTATTTAAGGACTCTGCTGTATTATTAAGGACGTTGCTGCATTAATTAAGGACTCTGCTGCATTATTTAAGGACTTTGCTGCAGTATTTAAGGACTCTGATGCATTTTTTAAGGACTTTGATGCATTATTTAAGGACGCTGCTGCAGAATTTAAGGAGTCTGCTCCATTATTTAAGGACTTTGTTGCATTATTTAAGGACTGTGCTGCATTGTTTAAGGACCCTGCTGCATTATTTACGGACTTTGTTACATTATTTAAGTACTCTGCTGCATTATTTAAGGACGCTGCAGCAGTATTTAAGGACTCTGCTGCATTATTTAAGGACTTTGCTGCATTATTTAAGGACTCTGCTGCATTATTAAGGACTTTGCTGCATTATTTAAGGACTCTGCTGCAGTATTTAAGGACTCTGCTGCATTATTTAAGGACTTTGATGCATTATTTAGGGACGCTGCTGCATAATTTAAGGAATCTGCTGCATTATTTAAGGACTTTGCTGCATTATTTAAGGACTTTATTGCATTATTTAAGGATTCTGCTGCATTATTTAAGGAATTTGCTGCATTATTTAAGGACTCTGCTAAATTATTTAAGGACTTTGTTGCATTATTTAATGACTCTGCTGCGGTTTTTAAGGACTCTGCTGCATTATTTAAGGATTCTGCTGCAGTATCTAAGGACTCTGCTGCATTATTTAAGGACTTTGATGCATTATTTAAGGAGGCTGCTGCAGAATTTAAGGAATCTGCTGCATTATTTAAGGACTTTGTTGCATTATTTAAGGACTATGCTGCATTATTTAAGGACTCTGCTGCATTATTTAAGGACTTTGCTGCATTATTTAAGTTCTCTTCTGCATTATTTAAGGAATTTTTTGCATTATTTAAGGACTCTGCTGCATTATTTAAGGACTTTGTTGCATTATTTAAGGACTCTGCTGCATTATTTAAGGACGCTGCTGCAGTATTTAAGGCCTGTGCTGCATTATTTAAGGACTCTGCTGCATTATTTAAGGACTTTGCTGCATTATTTAAGTACTCTTCTGCATTATTTAAGGAATTTTTTGCATTATTTAAGGACTCTGCTGCATTATTTAAGGACTTTGTTGCATTATTTAAGGACTCTGCTGCATTATTTAAGGACGCTGCTGCAGTATTTAAGGCCTGTGCTGCATTATTTAAGGACTCTGCTGCATTATTTAAGGACTTTTGCTGCATTATTTAAGTACTCTGCTGCATTATTTAAGGAATTTTTTGCATTATTTAAGGACTCTGCTGCATTATTTAAGGACTTTGATGCATTATTTAAGGATGCTGCTGCAGAATTTAAGGAATCTGCTGCATTATTTAAGGACTTTGTTCCATTATTTAAGGACTCTGCTGCATTATTTAAGGACTTTGCTGCATTATTTAAGGACTCTGCTGCATTATTTAAGGAGTTTGCTGCATTATTTAAGGACTCTGCTGTATTATTAAGGACGTTGCTGCATTAATTAAGGACTCTGCTGCATTATTTAAGGACTTTGCTGCAGTATTTAAGGACTCTGATGCATTTTTTAAGGACTTTGATGCATTATTTAAGGACGCTGCTGCAGAATTTAAGGAGTCTGCTCCATTATTTAAGGACTTTGTTGCATTATTTAAGGACTGTGCTGCATTGTTTAAGGACCCTGCTGCATTATTTAAGGACTTTGTTACATTATTTAAGTACTCTGCTGCATTATTTAAGGACGCTGCAGCAGTATTTAAGGACTCTGCTGCATTATTTAAGGACTTTGCTGCATTATTTAAGGACTCTGCTGCATTATTAAGGACTTTGCTGCATTATTTAAGGACTCTGCTGCAGTATTTAAGGACTCTGCTGCATTATTTAAGGACTTTGATGCATTATTTAAGGACGCTGCTGCAGAATTTAAGGAATCTGCTGCATTATTTAAGGACTTTGCTGCATTATTTAAGGACTTTATTGCATTATTTAAGGATTCTGCTGCATTATTTAAGGAATTTGCTGCATTATTTAAGGACTCTGCTAAATTATTTAAGGACTTTGTTGCATTATTTAATGACTCTGCTGCGGTATTTTAGGACTCTGCTGCATTATTTAAGGATTCTGCTGCAGTATTTAAGGACTCTGCTGCATTATTTAAGGACTTTGATGCATTATTTAAGGAGGCTGCTGCAGAATTTAAGGAATCTGCTGCATTACTTAAGGACTTTGTTGCATTATTTAAGGACTATGCTGCATTATTTAAGGACTCTGCTGCATTATTTATGGACTTTGCTGCATTATTTAAGTACTCTTCTGCATTATTTAAGGAATTTTTTGCATTATTTAAGGACTCTGCTGCATTATTTAAGGACTTTGTTGCATTATTTAAGGACTTTGATGCATTATTTAAGGACGCTGCTGCAGTATTTAAGGCCTCTGCTGCATTATTTAAGGACTCTGCTGCATTATTTAAGGACTTTGCTGCATTATTTAAGTACTCTGCTGCATTATTTAAGGAATTTTTTGCATTATTTAAGGACTCTGCTGCATTATTTAAGGACTTTGCTGCATTATTTAAGTACTCTTCTGCATTATTTAAGGAATTTTTTGCATTATTTAAGGACTCTGCTGCATTATTTAAGGACTTTGTTGCATTATTTAAGGACTCTGCTGCATTATTTAAGGACTTTGATGCATTATTTAAGGAGGCTGCTGCAGAATTTAAGGAATCTGCTGCATTACTTAAGGACTTTGTTGCATTATTTAAGGACTATGCTGCATTATTTAAGGACTCTGCTGCATTATTTATGGACTTTGCTGCATTATTTAAGTACTCTTCGGCATTATTTAAGGAATTTTTTGCATTATTTAAGGACTCTGCTGCATTATTTAAGGACTTTGTTGCATTATTTAAGGACTTTGATGCATTATTTAAGGACGCTGCTGCAGTATTTAAGGCCTCTGCTGCATTATTTAAGGACTCTGCTGCATTATTTAAGGACTTTGCTGCATTATTTAAGTACTCTGCTGCATTATTTAAGGAATTTTTTGCATTATTTAAGGACTCTGCTGCATTATTTAAGGACTTTGATGCATTATTTAAGGATGCTGCTGCAGAATTTAAGGAATCTGCTGCATTATTTAAGGACTTTGTTGCATTATTTAAGGACTCTGCTGCATTATTTAAGGACTTTGCTGCATTATTTAAGGACTCTGCTGCATTATTTAAGGACTTTGCTGCATTATTTAAGGACTCTGCTGTATTATTAAGGACGTTGCTGCATTAATTAAGGCCTCTGCTGCATTATTTAAGGACTTTGCTGCATTATTTAAGGACTCTGCTGCATTATTTAAGGACACTGCTGCGGTATTTAATTCCTCTGCTGCATTATTTAAGGACTTTGCTGCATTATTTAAGGACTCTGCTGTATTATTAAGGACGTTGCTGCATTAATTAAGGACTCTGCTGCATTATTTAAGGACTTTGCTGCATTATTTAAGGACTCTACTGCATTATTAAGGACGTTGCTGCATTATTTAAGGACTTTATTGCATTATTTAAGGATTCTGCTGCATTATTTAAGGACTCTGCTGCATTATTTAAGGAGTTTGATGCATTATTTAAGGACTCTGCTGCATTATTTAAGGACTTTGTTGCATTATTTAAGGACTCGGCTGCATTATTAAGGGCGTTGCTGCATTTTATTTAAGGAATTTATTGCATTATTTAAGGACTCTGTGCATTATTTAAGGAATTTGCTGCATTATTTAAGGAATCTGCTGCATTATTTAATGACTCTGCTGCGGTATTTAAGGACTCTGCTGCATCATTTAAGCACTCTGCTCCTTTATTTAAGGACTTTGCTGCATTATTTAAGGACTCTGCTGTGGTATTTTAGGACTCTGCTGCATTATTTAAGGACTTTGATGCATTATTTAAGGACGCTGCTGCGAAATTTAAGGAATCTGCTGCATTATTTAAGGACTTTGTTGCAGTATTGAAGGACTCTGCTGCATTATTTAATGAATTTGCTGCATTATTTAAGGACTCTGCTGCATTATTTAAGGACTCTGCTGCGGTATTTTAGGACTCTGCTGCGTTACATAAGGACTCTGCTGCATTATTTAAGGACTTTGCTGCATTATTTAAGGTCTCTACTGCAGTATTTAATGACTCTGCTGCATTATTTCAGGACTTTGTTGCATTATTTAAGGACTCTGCTGCAGTATTTAAGGACTCTGCTGCATTATTTAAGGACTTTGTTGCATTATTTAATGACTCTGCTGCGGTATTTAAGGACTCTGATGCATTATTTAAGGATGCTGCTGCAGAATTTAAGGAATCTGCTGCATTATTTAAGGACTTTGTTGCATTATTTAAGGACTCTGCTGCGGTATTTTCGGACTCTGCTGCATTATTTAAGGACTTTGATGCATTATTTAAGGACGCTGCTGCGAAATTTAACTAATCTGGTGCATTATTTAAGGACTTTGTTGCATTATTTAAGGGCTCTGCTGCATTATTTAATGAATTTGCTGCATTATATAAGGACTCTGCTGCATTATTTAAGGACTCTGCTGCGGTATTTTAGGACTCTGCTGCATTATATAAGGACTCTGCTGCATTATTTAAGGACTTTGCTGCATTATTTAAGGTCTCTCCTGCAGTATTTAAGGACTCTGCTGCATTATTTAAGGACTTTGTTGCATTATTTAAGGACTCTGCTGCATTATTTAAGGACTCTGCTGCTGTATTTAAGGACTCTGCTGCATTATTTAAGGACATTGCTGCTTTATTTAAGGACTTTGTTTCATTATTTAAGGACGCTGCTGCAGTATTTAAGGACTCTGCTGCATTATTTAAGGATGTTGCTGCATTATTTAAGGACTCTGCTGCATTATTTAATGACTCTGCTGTGGTATTTAAGGACTCTGCTGCATTATTTAAGGACTTTGTTGCATTATTTAAGGACTCTGCTGCATTATTTAAGGACGCTGCTGCAGTATTTAAGGCCTCTGCTGCATTATTTAAGGACTCTGCTGCATTATTTAAGGACTCTACTGCATTATTAAGGACGTTGCTGCATTATTTAAGGACTTTATTGCATTATTTAAGGATTCTGCTGCATTATTTAAGGACTCTGCTGCATTATTTAAGGAGTTTGATGCATTATTTAAGGACTCTGCTGCATTATTTAAGGACTTTGTTGCATTATTTAAGGACGCTGCTGCGGTATTTAAGGACTCTGCTGCATTATTTAAGGACTTTGCTGCATTATTTAACGATTCGGCTGCATTATTAAGGGCGTTGCTGCATTTTATTTAAGGAATTTATTGCATTATTTAAGGACTCTGTGCATTATTTAAGGAATTTGCTGCATTATTTAAGGACTCTGCTGCATTATTTAATGACTCTGCTGCGGTATTTAAGGACTCTGCTGCATCATTTAAGCACTCTGCTGATTTATTTAAGGACTTTGCTGCATTATTTAAGGACTCTGCTGTGGTATTTTAGGACTCTGATGCATTATTTAAATACTTTGATGCATTATTTAAGAACTCTGCTGCAGTATTTAAGGACTCTGCTGCATTATTTAATGTCTTTGATGCATTATTTAAGGACTCTTCTGCATTATTTAAGGACTTTGCTGCATTATTTAAGGACGCTGCTGCGGTATTTAAGGCATCTGCTGCATTATTTAAGGACTTTGCTGCATTATTTAAGGACTCTGCTGCATTATTAAGGACGTTGCTGCATTATTTAAGGACTTTATTGCATTATTTAAGGATTCTGCTGCATTATTTAAGGAATTTCCTGCATTATTTAAGAACTCTTCTGCAGTATTTAAGGACTCTGCTGCATTATTTAAGGACTCTGCTGCATTATTTAAGGACGCTGCTGCGGTATTTAAGGCCTCAGCTGCATTATTTAAGGACTTTGCTGCATTATTTAAGGACTCTATTGCATTATTTAAGGATTCAGCTGCATTATTTAAGGAATTTGCTGCATTATTTAAGGACTCTGTTGCATTATTTAAGGACTTTATTGCATTATTTAAGGATTCTGCTGCATTATTTAAGGAATTTGCTGCATTATTTAAGGACTCTGCTAAATTATTTAAGGACTTTGTTGCATTATTTAATGACTCTGCTGCGGTATTTAAGGACTCTGCTGCATTATTTAAGGATTCTGCTGCAGTATCTAAGGACTCTGCTGCATTATTTAAGGACTTTGATGCATTATTTAAGGAGGCTGCTGCAGAATTTAAGGAATCTGCTGCATTATTTAAGGACTTTGTTGCATTATTTAAGGACTATGCTGCATTATTTAAGGACTCTGCTGCATTATTTAAGGACTTTGCTGCATTATTTAAGTACTCTTCTGCATTATTTAAGGATTTTTTTGCATTATTTAAGGACTCTGCTGCATTATTTAAGGACTTTGTTGCATTATTTTAGGACTCTGCTGCATTATTTAAGGACGCTGCTGCAGTATTTAAGGCCTGTGCTGCATTATTTAAGGACTCTGCTGCATTATTTAAGGACTTTGCTGCATTATTTAAGTACTCTGCTGCATTATTTAAGGAATTTTTTGCATTATTTAAGGACTCTGCTGCATTATTTAAGGACTTTGATGCATTATTTAAGGATGCTGCTGCAGAATTTAAGGAATCTGCTGCATTATTTAAGGACTTTGTTCCATTATTTAAGGACTCTGCTGCATTATTTAAGGACTTTGCTGCATTATTTAAGGACTCTGCTGCATTATTTAAGGACTTTGCTGCATTATTTAAGGACTCTGCTGTATTATTAAGGACGTTGCTGCATTAATTAAGGACTCTGCTGCATTATTTAAGGACTTTGCTGCAGTATTTAAGGACTCTGATGCATTTTTTAAGGACTTTGATGCATTATTTAAGGACGCTGCTGCAGAATTTAAGGAGTCTGCTCCATTATTTAAGGACTTTGTTGCATTATTTAAGGACTGTGCTGCATTGTTTAAGGACCCTGCTGCATTATTTACGGACTTTGTTACATTATTTAAGTACTCTGCTGCATTATTTAAGGACGCTGCAGCAGTATTTAAGGACTCTGCTGCATTATTTAAGGACTTTGCTGCATTATTTAAGGACTCTGCTGCATTATTAAGGACTTTGCTGCATTATTTAAGGACTCTGCTGCAGTATTTAAGGACTCTGCTGCATTATTTAAGGACTTTGATGCATTATTTAGGGACGCTGCTGCATAATTTAAGGAATCTGCTGCATTATTTAAGGACTTTGCTGCATTATTTAAGGACTTTATTGCATTATTTAAGGATTCTGCTGCATTATTTAAGGAATTTGCTGCATTATTTAAGGACTCTGCTAAATTATTTAAGGACTTTGTTGCATTATTTAATGACTCTGCTGCGGTTTTTAAGGACTCTGCTGCATTATTTAAGGATTCTGCTGCAGTATCTAAGGACTCTGCTGCATTATTTAAGGACTTTGATGCATTATTTAAGGAGGCTGCTGCAGAATTTAAGGAATCTGCTGCATTATTTAAGGACTTTGTTGCATTATTTAAGGACTATGCTGCATTATTTAAGGACTCTGCTGCATTATTTAAGGACTTTGCTGCATTATTTAAGTTCTCTTCTGCATTATTTAAGGAATTTTTTGCATTATTTAAGGACTCTGCTGCATTATTTAAGGACTTTGTTGCATTATTTAAGGACTCTGCTGCATTATTTAAGGACGCTGCTGCAGTATTTAAGGCCTGTGCTGCATTATTTAAGGACTCTGCTGCATTATTTAAGGACTTTGCTGCATTATTTAAGTACTCTTCTGCATTATTTAAGGAATTTTTTGCATTATTTAAGGACTCTGCTGCATTATTTAAGGACTTTGTTGCATTATTTAAGGACTCTGCTGCATTATTTAAGGACGCTGCTGCAGTATTTAAGGCCTGTGCTGCATTATTTAAGGACTCTGCTGCATTATTTAAGGACTTTGCTGCATTATTTAAGTACTCTGCTGCATTATTTAAGGAATTTTTTGCATTATTTAAGGACTCTGCTGCATTATTTAAGGACTTTGATGCATTATTTAAGGATGCTGCTGCAGAATTTAAGGAATCTGCTGCATTATTTAAGGACTTTGTTCCATTATTTAAGGACTCTGCTGCATTATTTAAGGACTTTGCTGCATTATTTAAGGACTCTGCTGCATTATTTAAGGAGCTTGCTGCATTATTTAAGGACTCTGCTGTATTATTAAGGACGTTGCTGCATTAATTAAGGACTCTGCTGCATTATTTAAGGACTTTGCTGCAGTATTTAAGGACTCTGATGCATTTTTTAAGGACTTTGATGCATTATTTAAGGACGCTGCTGCAGAATTTAAGGAGTCTGCTCCATTATTTAAGGACTTTGTTGCATTATTTAAGGACTGTGCTGCATTGTTTAAGGACCCTGCTGCATTATTTAAGGACTTTGTTACATTATTTAAGTACTCTGCTGCATTATTTAAGGACGCTGCAGCAGTATTTAAGGACTCTGCTGCATTATTTAAGGACTTTGCTGCATTATTTAAGGACTCTGCTGCATTATTAAGGACTTTGCTGCATTATTTAAGGACTCTGCTGCAGTATTTAAGGACTCTGCTGCATTATTTAAGGACTTTGATGCATTATTTAAGGACGCTGCTGCAGAATTTAAGGAATCTGCTGCATTATTTAAGGACTTTGCTGCATTATTTAAGGACTTTATTGCATTATTTAAGGATTCTGCTGCATTATTTAAGGAATTTGCTGCATTATTTAAGGACTCTGCTAAATTATTTAAGGACTTTGTTGCATTATTTAATGACTCTGCTGCGGTATTTTAGGACTCTGCTGCATTATTTAAGGATTCTGCTGCAGTATTTAAGGACTCTGCTGCATTATTTAAGGACTTTGATGCATTATTTAAGGAGGCTGCTGCAGAATTTAAGGAATCTGCTGCATTACTTAAGGACTTTGTTGCATTATTTAAGGACTATGCTGCATTATTTAAGGACTCTGCTGCATTATTTATGGACTTTGCTGCATTATTTAAGTACTCTTCTGCATTATTTAAGGAATTTTTTGCATTATTTAAGGACTCTGCTGCATTATTTAAGGACTTTGTTGCATTATTTAAGGACTTTGATGCATTATTTAAGGACGCTGCTGCAGTATTTAAGGCCTCTGCTGCATTATTTAAGGACTCTGCTGCATTATTTAAGGACTTTGCTGCATTATTTAAGTACTCTGCTGCATTATTTAAGGAATTTTTTGCATTATTTAAGGACTCTGCTGCATTATTTAAGGACTTTGCTGCATTATTTAAGTACTCTTCTGCATTATTTAAGGAATTTTTTGCATTATTTAAGGACTCTGCTGCATTATTTAAGGACTTTGTTGCATTATTTAAGGACTCTGCTGCATTATTTAAGGACGCTGCTGCAGTATTTAAGGCCTGTGCTGCATTATTTAAGGACTCTGCTGCATTATTTAAGGACTTTGCTGCATTATTTAAGTACTCTGCTGCATTATTTAAGGAATTTTTTGCATTATTTAAGGACTCTGCTGCATTATTTAAGGACTTTGATGCATTATTTAAGGATGCTGCTGCAGAATTTAAGGAATCTGCTGCATTATTTAAGGACTTTGTTCCATTATTTAAGGACTCTGCTGCATTATTTAAGGACTTTGCTGCATTATTTAAGGACTCTTCTGCATTATTTAAGGACTTTGCTGCATTATTTAAGGACTCTGCTGTATTATTAAGGACGTTGCTGCATTAATTAAGGACTCTGCTGCATTATTTAAGGACTTTGCTGCAGTATTTAAGGACTCTGATGCATTTTTTAAGGACTTTGATGCATTATTTAAGGACGCTGCTGCAGAATTTAAGGAGTCTGCTCCATTATTTAAGGACTTTGTTGCATTATTTAAGGACTGTGCTGCATTGTTTAAGGACCCTGCTGCATTATTTACGGACTTTGTTACATTATTTAAGTACTCTGCTGCATTATTTAAGGACGCTGCAGCAGTATTTAAGGACTCTGCTGCATTATTTAAGGACTTTGCTGCATTATTTAAGGACTCTGCTGCATTATTAAGGACTTTGCTGCATTATTTAAGGACTCTGCTGCAGTATTTAAGGACTCTGCTGCATTATTTAAGGACTTTGATGCATTATTTAGGGACGCTGCTGCATAATTTAAGGAATCTGCTGCATTATTTAAGGACTTTGCTGCATTATTTAAGGACTTTATTGCATTATTTAAGGATTCTGCTGCATTATTTAAGGAATTTGCTGCATTATTTAAGGACTCTGCTAAATTATTTAAGGACTTTGTTGCATTATTTAATGACTCTGCTGCGGTTTTTAAGGACTCTGCTGCATTATTTAAGGATTCTGCTGCAGTATCTAAGGACTCTGCTGCATTATTTAAGGACTTTGATGCATTATTTAAGGAGGCTGCTGCAGAATTTAAGGAATCTGCTGCATTATTTAAGGACTTTGTTGCATTATTTAAGGACTATGCTGCATTATTTAAGGACTCTGCTGCATTATTTAAGGACTTTGCTGCATTATTTAAGTTCTCTTCTGCATTATTTAAGGAATTTTTTGCATTATTTAAGGACTCTGCTGCATTATTTAAGGACTTTGATGCATTATTTAAGGAGGCTGCTGCAGAATTTAAGGAATCTGCTGCATTACTTAAGGACTTTGTTGCATTATTTAAGGACTATGCTGCATTATTTAAGGACTCTGCTGCATTATTTATGGACTTTGCTGCATTATTTAAGTACTCTTCGGCATTATTTAAGGAATTTTTTGCATTATTTAAGGACTCTGCTGCATTATTTAAGGACTTTGTTGCATTATTTAAGGACTTTGATGCATTATTTAAGGACGCTGCTGCAGTATTTAAGGCCTCTGCTGCATTATTTAAGGACTCTGCTGCATTATTTAAGGACTTTGCTGCATTATTTAAGTACTCTGCTGCATTATTTAAGGAATTTTTTGCATTATTTAAGGACTCTGCTGCATTATTTAAGGACTTTGATGCATTATTTAAGGATGCTGCTGCAGAATTTAAGGAATCTGCTGCATTATTTAAGGACTTTGTTCCATTATTTAAGGACTCTGCTGCATTATTTAAGGACTTTGCTGCATTATTTAAGGACTCTGCTGCATTATTTAAGGACTTTGCTGCATTATTTAAGGACTCTGCTGTATTATTAAGGACGTTGCTGCATTAATTAAGGACTCTGCTGCATTATTTAAGGACTTTGCTGCAGTATTTAAGGACTCTGATGCATTTTTTAAGGACTTTGATGCATTATTTAAGGACGCTGCTGCAGAATTTAAGGAGTCTGCTCCATTATTTAAGGACTTTGTTGCATTATTTAAGGACTGTGCTGCATTGTTTAAGGACCCTGCTGCATTATTTACGGACTTTGTTACATTATTTAAGTACTCTGCTGCATTATTTAAGGACGCTGCAGCAGTATTTAAGGACTCTGCTGCATTATTTAAGGACTTTGCTGCATTATTTAAGGACTCTGCTGCATTATTAAGGACTTTGCTGCATTATTTAAGGACTCTGCTGCAGTATTTAAGGACTCTGCTGCATTATTTAAGGACTTTGATGCATTATTTAGGGACGCTGCTGCATAATTTAAGGAATCTGCTGCATTATTTAAGGACTTTGCTGCATTATTTAAGGACTTTATTGCATTATTTAAGGATTCTGCTGCATTATTTAAGGAATTTGCTGCATTATTTAAGGACTCTGCTAAATTATTTAAGGACTTTGTTGCATTATTTAATGACTCTGCTGCGGTTTTTAAGGACTCTGCTGCATTATTTAAGGATTCTGCTGCAGTATCTAAGGACTCTGCTGCATTATTTAAGGACTTTGATGCATTATTTAAGGAGGCTGCTGCAGAATTTAAGGAATCTGCTGCATTATTTAAGGACTTTGTTGCATTATTTAAGGACGCTGCTGCAGTATTTAAGGCCTGTGCTGCATTATTTAAGGACTCTGCTGCATTATTTAAGGACTTTGCTGCATTATTTAAGTACTCTTCTGCATTATTTAAGGAATTTTTTGCATTATTTAAGGACTCTGCTGCATTATTTAAGGACTTTGTTGCATTATTTAAGGACTCTGCTGCATTATTTAAGGACGCTGCTGCAGTATTTAAGGCCTGTGCTGCATTATTTAAGGACTCTGCTGCATTATTTAAGGACTTTGCTGCATTATTTAAGTACTCTGCTGCATTATTTAAGGAATTTTTTGCATTATTTAAGGACTCTGCTGCATTATTTAAGGACTTTGATGCATTATTTAAGGATGCTGCTGCAGAATTTAAGGAATCTGCTGCATTATTTAAGGACTTTGTTCCATTATTTAAGGACTCTGCTGCATTATTTAAGGACTTTGCTGCATTATTTAAGGACTCTGCTGCATTATTTAAGGAGCTTGCTGCATTATTTAAGGACTCTGCTGTATTATTAAGGACGTTGCTGCATTAATTAAGGACTCTGCTGCATTATTTAAGGACTTTGCTGCAGTATTTAAGGACTCTGATGCATTTTTTAAGGACTTTGATGCATTATTTAAGGACGCTGCTGCAGAATTTAAGGAGTCTGCTCCATTATTTAAGGACTTTGTTGCATTATTTAAGGACTGTGCTGCATTGTTTAAGGACCCTGCTGCATTATTTAAGGACTTTGTTACATTATTTAAGTACTCTGCTGCATTATTTAAGGACGCTGCAGCAGTATTTAAGGACTCTGCTGCATTATTTAAGGACTTTGCTGCATTATTTAAGGACTCTGCTGCATTATTAAGGACTTTGCTGCATTATTTAAGGACTCTGCTGCAGTATTTAAGGACTCTGCTGCATTATTTAAGGACTTTGATGCATTATTTAAGGACGCTGCTGCAGAATTTAAGGAATCTGCTGCATTATTTAAGGACTTTGCTGCATTATTTAAGGACTTTATTGCATTATTTAAGGATTCTGCTGCATTATTTAAGGAATTTGCTGCATTATTTAAGGACTCTGCTAAATTATTTAAGGACTTTGTTGCATTATTTAATGACTCTGCTGCGGTATTTTAGGACTCTGCTGCATTATTTAAGGATTCTGCTGCAGTATTTAAGGACTCTGCTGCATTATTTAAGGACTTTGATGCATTATTTAAGGAGGCTGCTGCAGAATTTAAGGAATCTGCTGCATTACTTAAGGACTTTGTTGCATTATTTAAGGACTATGCTGCATTATTTAAGGACTCTGCTGCATTATTTATGGACTTTGCTGCATTATTTAAGTACTCTTCTGCATTATTTAAGGAATTTTTTGCATTATTTAAGGACTCTGCTGCATTATTTAAGGACTTTGTTGCATTATTTAAGGACTTTGATGCATTATTTAAGGACGCTGCTGCAGTATTTAAGGCCTCTGCTGCATTATTTAAGGACTCTGCTGCATTATTTAAGGACTTTGCTGCATTATTTAAGTACTCTGCTGCATTATTTAAGGAATTTTTTGCATTATTTAAGGACTCTGCTGCATTATTTAAGGACTTTGCTGCATTATTTAAGTACTCTTCTGCATTATTTAAGGAATTTTTTGCATTATTTAAGGACTCTGCTGCATTATTTAAGGACTTTGTTGCATTATTTAAGGACTCTGCTGCATTATTTAAGGACGCTGCTGCAGTATTTAAGGCCTGTGCTGCATTATTTAAGGACTCTGCTGCATTATTTAAGGACTTTGCTGCATTATTTAAGTACTCTGCTGCATTATTTAAGGAATTTTTTGCATTATTTAAGGACTCTGCTGCATTATTTAAGGACTTTGATGCATTATTTAAGGATGCTGCTGCAGAATTTAAGGAATCTGCTGCATTATTTAAGGACTTTGTTCCATTATTTAAGGACTCTGCTGCATTATTTAAGGACTTTGCTGCATTATTTAAGGACTCTTCTGCATTATTTAAGGACTTTGCTGCATTATTTAAGGACTCTGCTGTATTATTAAGGACGTTGCTGCATTAATTAAGGACTCTGCTGCATTATTTAAGGACTTTGCTGCAGTATTTAAGGACTCTGATGCATTTTTTAAGGACTTTGATGCACTATTTAAGGACGCTGCTGCAGAATTTAAGGAGTCTGCTCCATTATTTAAGGACTTTGTTGCATTATTTAAGGACTGTGCTGCATTGTTTAAGGACCCTGCTGCATTATTTACGGACTTTGTTACATTATTTAAGTACTCTGCTGCATTATTTAAGGACGCTGCAGCAGTATTTAAGGACTCTGCTGCATTATTTAAGGACTTTGCTGCATTATTTAAGGACTCTGCTGCATTATTAAGGACTTTGCTGCATTATTTAAGGACTCTGCTGCAGTATTTAAGGACTCTGCTGCATTATTTAAGGACTTTGATGCATTATTTAGGGACGCTGCTGCATAATTTAAGGAATCTGCTGCATTATTTAAGGACTTTGCTGCATTATTTAAGGACTTTATTGCATTATTTAAGGATTCTGCTGCATTATTTAAGGAATTTGCTGCATTATTTAAGGACTCTGCTAAATTATTTAAGGACTTTGTTGCATTATTTAATGACTCTGCTGCGGTTTTTAAGGACTCTGCTGCATTATTTAAGGATTCTGCTGCAGTATCTAAGGACTCTGCTGCATTATTTAAGGACTTTGATGCATTATTTAAGGAGGCTGCTGCAGAATTTAAGGAATCTGCTGCATTATTTAAGGACTATGCTGCATTATTTAAGGACTCTGCTGCATTATTTAAGGACTTTGCTGCATTATTTAAGTTCTCTTCTGCATTATTTAAGGAATTTTTTGCATTATTTAAGGACTCTGCTGCATTATTTAAGGACTTTGTTGCATTATTTAAGGACTCTGCTGCATTATTTAAGGACGCTGCTGCAGTATTTAAGGCCTGTGCTGCATTATTTAAGGACTCTGCTGCATTATTTAAGGACTTTGCTGCATTATTTAAGTACTCTTCTGCATTATTTAAGGAATTTTTTGCATTATTTAAGGACTCTGCTGCATTATTTAAGGACTTTGTTGCATTATTTAAGGACTCTGCTGCATTATTTAAGGACGCTGCTGCAGTATTTAAGGCCTGTGCTGCATTATTTAAGGACTCTGCTGCATTATTTAAGGACTTTGCTGCATTATTTAAGTACTCTGCTGCATTATTTATGGAATTTTTTGCATTATTTAAGGACTCTGCTGCATTATTTAAGGACTTTGATGCATTATTTAAGGATGCTGCTGCAGAATTTAAGGAATCTGCTGCATTATTTAAGGACTTTGTTCCATTATTTAAGGACTCTGCTGCATTATTTAAGGACTTTGCTGCATTATTTAAGGACTCTGCTGCATTATTTATGGAATTTTTTGCATTATTTAAGGACTCTGCTGCATTATTTAAGGACTTTGATGCATTATTTAAGGATGCTGCTGCAGAATTTAAGGAATCTGCTGCATTATTTAAGGACTTTGTTCCATTATTTAAGGACTCTGCTGCATTATTTAAGGACTTTGCTGCATTATTTAAGGACTCTGCTGCATTATTTAAGGACTTTGCTGCATTATTTAAGGACTCTGCTGTATTATTAAGGACGTTGCTGCATTAATTAAGGACTCTGCTGCATTATTTAAGGACTTTGCTGCAGTATTTAAGGACTCTGATGCATTTTTTAAGGACTTTGATGCATTATTTAAGGACGCTGCTGCAGAATTTAAGGAGTCTGCTCCATTATTTAAGGACTTCGTTGCATTATTTAAGGACTGTGCTGCATTGTTTAAGGACCCTGCTGCATTATTTAAGGACTTTGTTACATTATTTAAGTACTCTGCTGCATTATTTAAGGACGCTGCAGCAGTATTTAAGGACTCTGCTGCATTATTTAAGGACTTTGCTGCATTATTTAAGGACTCTGCTGCATTATTAAGGACTTTGCTGCATTATTTAAGGACTCTGCTGCAGTATTTAAGGACTCTGCTGCATTATTTAAGGACTTTGATGCATTATTTAAGGACGCTGCTGCAGAATTTAAGGAATCTGCTGCATTATTTAAGGACTTTGCTGCATTATTTAAGGACTTTATTGCATTATTTAAGGATTCTGCTGCATTATTTAAGGAATTTGCTGCATTATTTAAGGACTCTGCTAAATTATTTAAGGACTTTGTTGCATTATTTAATGACTCTGCTGCGGTATTTAAGGACTCTGCTGCATTATTTAAGGATTCTGCTGCAGTATTTAAGGACTCTGCTGCATTATTTAAGGACTTTGATGCATTATTTAAGGAGGCTGCTGCAGAATTTAAGGAATCTGCTGCATTACTTAAGGACTTTGTTGCATTATTTAAGGACTATGCTGCATTATTTAAGGACTCTGCTGCATTATTTATGGACTTTGCTGCATTATTTAAGTACTCTTCGGCATTATTTAAGGAATTTTTTGCATTATTTAAGGACTCTGCTGCATTATTTAAGGACTTTGTTGCATTATTTAAGGACTTTGATGCATTATTTAAGGACGCTGCTGCAGTATTTAAGGCCTCTGCTGCATTATTTAAGGACTCTGCTGCATTATTTAAGGACTTTGCTGCATTATTTAAGTACTCTGCTGCATTATTTAAGGAATTTTTTGCATTATTTAAGGACTCTGCTGCATTATTTAAGGACTTTGATGCATTATTTAAGGATGCTGCTGCAGAATTTAAGGAATCTGCTGCATTATTTAAGGACTTTGTTGCATTATTTAAGGACTCTGCTGCATTATTTAAGGACTTTGCTGCATTATTTAAGGACTCTGCTGCATTATTTAAGGACTTTGCTGCATTATTTAAGGACTCTGCTGTATTATTAAGGACGTTGCTGCATTAATTAAGGACTCTGCTGCATTATTTAAGGACTTTGCTGCAGTATTTAAGGCCTCTGCTGCATTATTTAAGGACTTTGCTGCATTATTTAAGGACTCTGCTGCATTATTTAAGGACACTGCTGCGGTATTTAATTCCTCTGCTGCATTATTTAAGGACTTTGCTGCATTATTTAAGGACTCTGCTGTATTATTAAGGACGTTGCTGCATTAATTAAGGACTCTGCTGCATTATTTAAGGACTTTGCTGCATTATTTAAGGACTCTACTGCATTATTAAGGACGTTGCTGCATTATTTAAGGACTTTATTGCATTATTTAAGGATTCTGCTGCATTATTTAAGGACTCTGCTGCATTATTTAAGGAGTTTGATGCATTATTTAAGGACTCTGCTGCATTATTTAAGGACTTTGTTGCATTATTTAAGGACTCGGCTGCATTATTAAGGGCGTTGCTGCATTTTATTTAAGGAATTTATTGCATTATTTAAGGACTCTGTGCATTATTTAAGGAATTTGCTGCATTATTTAAGGAATCTGCTGCATTATTTAATGACTCTGCTGCGGTATTTAAGGACTCTGCTGCATCATTTAAGCACTCTGCTCCTTTATTTAAGGACTTTGCTGCATTATTTAAGGACTCTGCTGTGGTATTTTAGGACTCTGCTGCATTATTTAAGGACTTTGATGCATTATTTAAGGACGCTGCTGCGAAATTTAAGGAATCTGCTGCATTATTTAAGGACTTTGTTGCAGTATTGAAGGACTCTGCTGCATTATTTAATGAATTTGCTGCATTATTTAAGGACTCTGCTGCATTATTTAAGGACTCTGCTGCGGTATTTTAGGACTCTGCTGCGTTACATAAGGACTCTGCTGCATTATTTAAGGACTTTGCTGCATTATTTAAGGTCTCTACTGCAGTATTTAATGACTCTGCTGCATTATTTCAGGACTTTGTTGCATTATTTAAGGACTCTGCTGCAGTATTTAAGGACTCTGCTGCATTATTTAAGGACTTTGTTGCATTATTTAATGACTCTGCTGCGGTATTTAAGGACTCTGATGCATTATTTAAGGATGCTGCTGCAGAATTTAAGGAATCTGCTGCATTATTTAAGGACTTTGTTGCATTATTTAAGGACTCTGCTGCGGTATTTTCGGACTCTGCTGCATTATTTAAGGACTTTGATGCATTATTTAAGGACGCTGCTGCGAAATTTAACTAATCTGGTGCATTATTTAAGGACTTTGTTGCATTATTTAAGGGCTCTGCTGCATTATTTAATGAATTTGCTGCATTATATAAGGACTCTGCTGCATTATTTAAGGACTCTGCTGCGGTATTTTAGGACTCTGCTGCATTATATAAGGACTCTGCTGCATTATTTAAGGACTTTGCTGCATTATTTAAGGTCTCTCCTGCAGTATTTAAGGACTCTGCTGCATTATTTAAGGACTTTGTTGCATTATTTAAGGACTCTGCTGCATTATTTAAGGACTCTGCTGCTGTATTTAAGGACTCTGCTGCATTATTTAAGGACATTGCTGCTTTATTTAAGGACTTTGTTTCATTATTTAAGGACGCTGCTGCAGTATTTAAGGACTCTGCTGCATTATTTAAGGATGTTGCTGCATTATTTAAGGACTCTGCTGCATTATTTAATGACTCTGCTGTGGTATTTAAGGACTCTGCTGCATTATTTAAGGACTTTGTTGCATTATTTAAGGACTCTGCTGCATTATTTAAGGACGCTGCTGCAGTATTTAAGGCCTCTGCTGCATTATTTAAGGACTCTGCTGCATTATTTAAGGACTCTACTGCATTATTAAGGACGTTGCTGCATTATTTAAGGACTTTATTGCATTATTTAAGGATTCTGCTGCATTATTTAAGGACTCTGCTGCATTATTTAAGGAGTTTGATGCATTATTTAAGGACTCTGCTGCATTATTTAAGGACTTTGTTGCATTATTTAAGGACGCTGCTGCGGTATTTAAGGACTCTGCTGCATTATTTAAGGACTTTGCTGCATTATTTAACGATTCGGCTGCATTATTAAGGGCGTTGCTGCATTTTATTTAAGGAATTTATTGCATTATTTAAGGACTCTGTGCATTATTTAAGGAATTTGCTGCATTATTTAAGGACTCTGCTGCATTATTTAATGACTCTGCTGCGGTATTTAAGGACTCTGCTGCATCATTTAAGCACTCTGCTGATTTATTTAAGGACTTTGCTGCATTATTTAAGGACTCTGCTGTGGTATTTTAGGACTCTGATGCATTATTTAAATACTTTGATGCATTATTTAAGAACTCTGCTGCAGTATTTAAGGACTCTGCTGCATTATTTAATGTCTTTGATGCATTATTTAAGGACTCTTCTGCATTATTTAAGGACTTTGCTGCATTATTTAAGGACGCTGCTGCGGTATTTAAGGCATCTGCTGCATTATTTAAGGACTTTGCTGCATTATTTAAGGACTCTGCTGCATTATTAAGGACGTTGCTGCATTATTTAAGGACTTTATTGCATTATTTAAGGATTCTGCTGCATTATTTAAGGAATTTCCTGCATTATTTAAGGACTTTGATGCATTATTTAAGAACTCTGCTGCAGTATTTAAGGACTCTGCTGCATTATTTAAGGACTCTGCTGCATTATTTAAGGACGCTGCTGCGGTATTTAAGGCCTCTGCTGCATTATTTAAGGACTTTGCTGCATTATTTAAGGACTCTATTGCATTATTTAAGGATTCTGCTGCATTATTTAAGGAATTTGCTGCATTATTTAAGGACTCTGTTGCATTATTTAAGGACTTTATTGCATTATTTAAGGATTCTGCTGCATTATTTAAGGAATTTGCTGCATTATTTAAGGACTCTGCTAAATTATTTAAGGACTTTGTTGCATTATTTAATGACTCTGCTGCGGTATTTAAGGACTCTGCTGCATTATTTAAGGATTCTGCTGCAGTATCTAAGGACTCTGCTGCATTATTTAAGGACTTTGATGCATTATTTAAGGAGGCTGCTGCAGAATTTAAGGAATCTGCTGCATTATTTAAGGACTTTGTTGCATTATTTAAGGACTATGCTGCATTATTTAAGGACTCTGCTGCATTATTTAAGGACTTTGCTGCATTATTTAAGTACTCTTCTGCATTATTTAAGGATTTTTTTGCATTATTTAAGGACTCTGCTGCATTATTTAAGGACTTTGTTGCATTATTTTAGGACTCTGCTGCATTATTTAAGGACGCTGCTGCAGTATTTAAGGCCTGTGCTGCATTATTTAAGGACTCTGCTGCATTATTTAAGGACTTTGCTGCATTATTTAAGTACTCTGCTGCATTATTTAAGGAATTTTTTGCATTATTTAAGGACTCTGCTGCATTATTTAAGGACTTTGATGCATTATTTAAGGATGCTGCTGCAGAATTTAAGGAATCTGCTGCATTATTTAAGGACTTTGTTCCATTATTTAAGGACTCTGCTGCATTATTTAAGGACTTTGCTGCATTATTTAAGGACTCTGCTGCATTATTTAAGGACTTTGCTGCATTATTTAAGGACTCTGCTGTATTATTAAGGACGTTGCTGCATTAATTAAGGACTCTGCTGCATTATTTAAGGACTTTGCTGCAGTATTTAAGGACTCTGATGCATTTTTTAAGGACTTTGATGCATTATTTAAGGACGCTGCTGCAGAATTTAAGGAGTCTGCTCCATTATTTAAGGACTTTGTTGCATTATTTAAGGACTGTGCTGCATTGTTTAAGGACCCTGCTGCATTATTTACGGACTTTGTTACATTATTTAAGTACTCTGCTGCATTATTTAAGGACGCTGCAGCAGTATTTAAGGACTCTGCTGCATTATTTAAGGACTTTGCTGCATTATTTAAGGACTCTGCTGCATTATTAAGGACTTTGCTGCATTATTTAAGGACTCTGCTGCAGTATTTAAGGACTCTGCTGCATTATTTAAGGACTGTGATGCATTATTTAGGGACGCTGCTGCATAATTTAAGGAATCTGCTGCATTATTTAAGGACTTTGCAGCATTATTTAAGGACTTTATTGCATTATTTAAGGATTCTGCTGCATTATTTAAGGAATTTGCTGCATTATTTAAGGACTCTGCTAAATTATTTAAGGACTTTGTTGCATTATTTAATGACTCTGCTGCGGTTTTTAAGGACTCTGCTGCATTATTTAAGGATTCTGCTGCAGTATCTAAGGACTCTGCTGCATTATTTAAGGACTTTGATGCATTATTTAAGGAGGCTGCTGCAGAATTTAAGGAATCTGCTGCATTATTTAAGGACTTTGTTGCATTATTTAAGGACTATGCTGCATTATTTAAGGACTCTGCTGCATTATTTAAGGACTTTGCTGCATTATTTAAGTTCTCTTCTGCATTATTTAAGGAATTTTTTGCATTATTTAAGGACTCTGCTGCATTATTTAAGGACTTTGTTGCATTATTTAAGGACTCTGCTGCATTATTTAAGGACGCTGCTGCAGTATTTAAGGCCTGTGCTGCATTATTTAAGGACTCTGCTGCATTATTTAAGGACTTTGCTGCATTATTTAAGTACTCTTCTGCATTATTTAAGGAATTTTTTGCATTATTTAAGGACTCTGCTGCATTATTTAAGGACTTTGTTGCATTATTTAAGGACTCTGCTGCATTATTTAAGGACGCTGCTGCAGTATTTAAGGCCTGTGCTGCATTATTTAAGGACTCTGCTGCATTATTTAAGGACTTTGCTGCATTATTTAAGTACTCTGCTGCATTATTTAAGGAATTTTTTGCATTATTTAAGGACTCTGCTGCATTATTTAAGGACTTTGATGCATTATTTAAGGATGCTGCTGCAGAATTTAAGGAATCTGCTGCATTATTTAAGGACTTTGTTCCATTATTTAAGGATTCTGCTGCATTATTTAAGGACTTTGCTGCATTATTTAAGGACTCTGCTGCATTATTTAAGGAGTTTGCTGCATTATTTAAGGACTCTGCTGTATTATTAAGGACGTTGCTGCATTAATTAAGGACTCTGCTGCATTATTTAAGGACTTTGCTGCAGTATTTAAGGACTCTGATGCATTTTTTAAGGACTTTGATGCATTATTTAAGGACGCTGCTGCAGAATTTAAGGAGTCTGCTCCATTATTTAAGGACTTTGTTGCATTATTTAAGGACTGTGCTGCATTGTTTAAGGACCCTGCTGCATTATTTAAGGACTTTGTTACATTATTTAAGTACTCTGCTGCATTATTTAAGGACGCTGCAGCAGTATTTAAGGACTCTGCTGCATTATTTAAGGACTTTGCTGCATTATTTAAGGACTCAGCTGCATTATTAAGGACTTTGCTGCATTATTTAAGGACTCTGCTGCAGTATTTAAGGACTCTGCTGCATTATTTAAGGACTTTGATGCATTATTTAGGGACGCTGCTGCATAATTTAAGGAATCTGCTGCATTATTTAAGGACTTTGCTGCATTATTTAAGGACTTTATTGCATTATTTAAGGATTCTGCTGCATTATTTAAGGAATTTGCTGCATTATTTAAGGACTCTGCTAAATTATTTAAGGACTTTGTTGCATTATTTAATGACTCTGCTGCGGTTTTTAAGGACTCTGCTGCATTATTTAAGGATTCTGCTGCAGTATCTAAGGACTCTGCTGCATTATTTAAGGACTTTGATGCATTATTTAAGGAGGCTGCTGCAGAATTTAAGGAATCTGCTGCATTATTTAAGGACTTTGTTGCATTATTTAAGGACTATGCTGCATTATTTAAGGACTCTGCTGCATTATTTAAGGACTTTGCTGCATTATTTAAGTTCTCTTCTGCATTATTTAAGGAATTTTTTGCATTATTTAAGGACTCTGCTGCATTATTTAAGGACTTTGTTGCATTATTTAAGGACTCTGCTGCATTATTTAAGGACGCTGCTGCAGTATTTAAGGCCTGTGCTGCATTATTTAAGGACTCTGCTGCATTATTTAAGGACTTTGCTGCATTATTTAAGTACTCTTCTGCATTATTTAAGGAATTTTTTGCATTATTTAAGGACTCTGCTGCATTATTTAAGGACTTTGTTGCATTATTTAAGGACTCTGCTGCATTATTTAAGGACGCTGCTGCAGTATTTAAGGCCTGTGCTGCATTATTTAAGGACTCTGCTGCATTATTTAAGGACTTTGCTGCATTATTTAAGTACTCTGCTGCATTATTTATGGAATTTTTTGCATTATTTAAGGACTCTGCTGCATTATTTAAGGACTTTGATGCATTATTTAAGGATGCTGCTGCAGAATTTAAGGAATCTGCTGCATTATTTAAGGACTTTGTTCCATTATTTAAGGACTCTGCTGCATTATTTAAGGACTTTGCTGCATTATTTAAGGACTCTGCTGCATTATTTATGGAATTTTTTGCATTATTTAAGGACTCTGCTGCATTATTTAAGGACTTTGATGCATTATTTAAGGATGCTGCTGCAGAATTTAAGGAATCTGCTGCATTATTTAAGGACTTTGTTCCATTATTTAAGGACTCTGCTGCATTATTTAAGGACTTTGCTGCATTATTTAAGGACTCTGCTGCATTATTTAAGGACTTTGCTGCATTATTTAAGGACTCTGCTGTATTATTAAGGACGTTGCTGCATTAATTAAGGACTCTGCTGCATTATTTAAGGACTTTGCTGCAGTATTTAAGGACTCTGATGCATTTTTTAAGGACTTTGATGCATTATTTAAGGACGCTGCTGCAGAATTTAAGGAGTCTGCTCCATTATTTAAGGACTTCGTTGCATTATTTAAGGACTGTGCTGCATTGTTTAAGGACCCTGCTGCATTATTTAAGGACTTTGTTACATTATTTAAGTACTCTGCTGCATTATTTAAGGACGCTGCAGCAGTATTTAAGGACTCTGCTGCATTATTTAAGGACTTTGCTGCATTATTTAAGGACTCTGCTGCATTATTAAGGACTTTGCTGCATTATTTAAGGACTCTGCTGCAGTATTTAAGGACTCTGCTGCATTATTTAAGGACTTTGATGCATTATTTAAGGACGCTGCTGCAGAATTTAAGGAATCTGCTGCATTATTTAAGGACTTTGCTGCATTATTTAAGGACTTTATTGCATTATTTAAGGATTCTGCTGCATTATTTAAGGAATTTGCTGCATTATTTAAGGACTCTGCTAAATTATTTAAGGACTTTGTTGCATTATTTAATGACTCTGCTGCGGTATTTAAGGACTCTGCTGCATTATTTAAGGATTCTGCTGCAGTATTTAAGGACTCTGCTGCATTATTTAAGGACTTTGATGCATTATTTAAGGAGGCTGCTGCAGAATTTAAGGAATCTGCTGCATTACTTAAGGACTTTGTTGCATTATTTAAGGACTATGCTGCATTATTTAAGGACTCTGCTGCATTATTTATGGACTTTGCTGCATTATTTAAGTACTCTTCGGCATTATTTAAGGAATTTTTTGCATTATTTAAGGACTCTGCTGCATTATTTAAGGACTTTGTTGCATTATTTAAGGACTTTGATGCATTATTTAAGGACGCTGCTGCAGTATTTAAGGCCTCTGCTGCATTATTTAAGGACTCTGCTGCATTATTTAAGGACTTTGCTGCATTATTTAAGTACTCTGCTGCATTATTTAAGGAATTTTTTGCATTATTTAAGGACTCTGCTGCATTATTTAAGGACTTTGATGCATTATTTAAGGATGCTGCTGCAGAATTTAAGGAATCTGCTGCATTATTTAAGGACTTTGTTGCATTATTTAAGGACTCTGCTGCATTATTTAAGGACTTTGCTGCATTATTTAAGGACTCTGCTGCATTATTTAAGGACTTTGCTGCATTATTTAAGGACTCTGCTGTATTATTAAGGACGTTGCTGCATTAATTAAGGACTCTGCTGCATTATTTAAGGACTTTGCTGCAGTATTTAAGGCCTCTGCTGCATTATTTAAGGACTTTGCTGCATTATTTAAGGACTCTGCTGCATTATTTAAGGACACTGCTGCGGTATTTAATTCCTCTGCTGCATTATTTAAGGACTTTGCTGCATTATTTAAGGACTCTGCTGTATTATTAAGGACGTTGCTGCATTAATTAAGGACTCTGCTGCATTATTTAAGGACTTTGCTGCATTATTTAAGGACTCTACTGCATTATTAAGGACGTTGCTGCATTATTTAAGGACTTTATTGCATTATTTAAGGATTCTGCTGCATTATTTAAGGACTCTGCTGCATTATTTAAGGAGTTTGATGCATTATTTAAGGACTCTGCTGCATTATTTAAGGACTTTGTTGCATTATTTAAGGACTCGGCTGCATTATTAAGGGCGTTGCTGCATTTTATTTAAGGAATTTATTGCATTATTTAAGGACTCTGTGCATTATTTAAGGAATTTGCTGCATTATTTAAGGAATCTGCTGCATTATTTAATGACTCTGCTGCGGTATTTAAGGACTCTGCTGCATCATTTAAGCACTCTGCTCCTTTATTTAAGGACTTTGCTGCATTATTTAAGGACTCTGCTGTGGTATTTTAGGACTCTGCTGCATTATTTAAGGACTTTGATGCATTATTTAAGGACGCTGCTGCGAAATTTAAGGAATCTGCTGCATTATTTAAGGACTTTGTTGCAGTATTGAAGGACTCTGCTGCATTATTTAATGAATTTGCTGCATTATTTAAGGACTCTGCTGCATTATTTAAGGACTCTGCTGCGGTATTTTAGGACTCTGCTGCGTTACATAAGGACTCTGCTGCATTATTTAAGGACTTTGCTGCATTATTTAAGGTCTCTACTGCAGTATTTAATGACTCTGCTGCATTATTTCAGGACTTTGTTGCATTATTTAAGGACTCTGCTGCAGTATTTAAGGACTCTGCTGCATTATTTAAGGACTTTGTTGCATTATTTAATGACTCTGCTGCGGTATTTAAGGACTCTGATGCATTATTTAAGGATGCTGCTGCAGAATTTAAGGAATCTGCTGCATTATTTAAGGACTTTGTTGCATTATTTAAGGACTCTGCTGCGGTATTTTCGGACTCTGCTGCATTATTTAAGGACTTTGATGCATTATTTAAGGACGCTGCTGCGAAATTTAACTAATCTGGTGCATTATTTAAGGACTTTGTTGCATTATTTAAGGGCTCTGCTGCATTATTTAATGAATTTGCTGCATTATATAAGGACTCTGCTGCATTATTTAAGGACTCTGCTGCGGTATTTTAGGACTCTGCTGCATTATATAAGGACTCTGCTGCATTATTTAAGGACTTTGCTGCATTATTTAAGGTCTCTCCTGCAGTATTTAAGGACTCTGCTGCATTATTTAAGGACTTTGTTGCATTATTTAAGGACTCTGCTGCATTATTTAAGGACTCTGCTGCTGTATTTAAGGACTCTGCTGCATTATTTAAGGACATTGCTGCTTTATTTAAGGACTTTGTTTCATTATTTAAGGACGCTGCTGCAGTATTTAAGGACTCTGCTGCATTATTTAAGGATGTTGCTGCATTATTTAAGGACTCTGCTGCATTATTTAATGACTCTGCTGTGGTATTTAAGGACTCTGCTGCATTATTTAAGGACTTTGTTGCATTATTTAAGGACTCTGCTGCATTATTTAAGGACGCTGCTGCAGTATTTAAGGCCTCTGCTGCATTATTTAAGGACTCTGCTGCATTATTTAAGGACTCTACTGCATTATTAAGGACGTTGCTGCATTATTTAAGGACTTTATTGCATTATTTAAGGATTCTGCTGCATTATTTAAGGACTCTGCTGCATTATTTAAGGAGTTTGATGCATTATTTAAGGACTCTGCTGCATTATTTAAGGACTTTGTTGCATTATTTAAGGACGCTGCTGCGGTATTTAAGGACTCTGCTGCATTATTTAAGGACTTTGCTGCATTATTTAACGATTCGGCTGCATTATTAAGGGCGTTGCTGCATTTTATTTAAGGAATTTATTGCATTATTTAAGGACTCTGTGCATTATTTAAGGAATTTGCTGCATTATTTAAGGACTCTGCTGCATTATTTAATGACTCTGCTGCGGTATTTAAGGACTCTGCTGCATCATTTAAGCACTCTGCTGATTTATTTAAGGACTTTGCTGCATTATTTAAGGACTCTGCTGTGGTATTTTAGGACTCTGATGTATTATTTAAATACTTTGATGCATTATTTAAGAACTCTGCTGCAGTATTTAAGGACTCTGCTGCATTATTTAATGTCTTTGATGCATTATTTAAGGACTCTTCTGCATTATTTAAGGACTTTGCTGCATTATTTAAGGACGCTGCTGCGGTATTTAAGGCATCTGCTGCATTATTTAAGGACTTTGCTGCATTATTTAAGGACTCTGCTGCATTATTAAGGACGTTGCTGCATTATTTAAGGACTTTATTGCATTATTTAAGGATTCTGCTGCATTATTTAAGGAATTTCCTGCATTATTTAAGGACTTTGATGCATTATTTAAGAACTCTGCTGCAGTATTTAAGGACTCTGCTGCATTATTTAAGGACTCTGCTGCATTATTTAAGGACGCTGCTGCGGTATTTAAGGCCTCTGCTGCATTATTTAAGGACTTTGCTGCATTATTTAAGGACTCTATTGCATTATTTAAGGATTCTGCTGCATTATTTAAGGAATTTGCTGCATTATTTAAGGACTCTGTTGCATTATTTAAGGACTTTATTGCATTATTTAAGGATTCTGCTGCATTATTTAAGGAATTTGCTGCATTATTTAAGGACTCTGCTAAATTATTTAAGGACTTTGTTGCATTATTTAATGACTCTGCTGCGGTATTTAAGGACTCTGCTGCATTATTTAAGGATTCTGCTGCAGTATCTAAGGACTCTGCTGCATTATTTAAGGACTTTGATGCATTATTTAAGGAGGCTGCTGCAGAATTTAAGGAATCTGCTGCATTATTTAAGGACTTTGTTGCATTATTTAAGGACTATGCTGCATTATTTAAGGACTCTGCTGCATTATTTAAGGACTTTGCTGCATTATTTAAGTACTCTTCTGCATTATTTAAGGATTTTTTTGCATTATTTAAGGACTCTGCTGCATTATTTAAGGACTTTGTTGCATTATTTTAGGACTCTGCTGCATTATTTAAGGACGCTGCTGCAGTATTTAAGGCCTGTGCTGCATTATTTAAGGACTCTGCTGCATTATTTAAGGACTTTGCTGCATTATTTAAGTACTCTGCTGCATTATTTAAGGAATTTTTTGCATTATTTAAGGACTCTGCTGCATTATTTAAGGACTTTGATGCATTATTTAAGGATGCTGCTGCAGAATTTAAGGAATCTGCTGCATTATTTAAGGACTTTGTTCCATTATTTAAGGACTCTGCTGCATTATTTAAGGACTTTGCTGCATTATTTAAGGACTCTGCTGCATTATTTAAGGACTTTGCTGCATTATTTAAGGACTCTGCTGTATTATTAAGGACGTTGCTGCATTAATTAAGGACTCTGCTGCATTATTTAAGGACTTTGCTGCAGTATTTAAGGACTCTGATGCATTTTTTAAGGACTTTGATGCATTATTTAAGGACGCTGCTGCAGAATTTAAGGAGTCTGCTCCATTATTTAAGGACTTTGTTGCATTATTTAAGGACTGTGCTGCATTGTTTAAGGACCCTGCTGCATTATTTACGGACTTTGTTACATTATTTAAGTACTCTGCTGCATTATTTAAGGACGCTGCAGCAGTATTTAAGGACTCTGCTGCATTATTTAAGGACTTTGCTGCATTATTTAAGGACTCTGCTGCATTATTAAGGACTTTGCTGCATTATTTAAGGACTCTGCTGCAGTATTTAAGGACTCTGCTGCATTATTTAAGGACTTTGATGCATTATTTAGGGACGCTGCTGCATAATTTAAGGAATCTGCTGCATTATTTAAGGACTTTGCTGCATTATTTAAGGACTTTATTGCATTATTTAAGGATTCTGCTGCATTATTTAAGGAATTTGCTGCATTATTTAAGGACTCTGCTAAATTATTTAAGGACTTTGTTGCATTATTTAATGACTCTGCTGCGGTTTTTAAGGACTCTGCTGCATTATTTAAGGATTCTGCTGCAGTATCTAAGGACTCTGCTGCATTATTTAAGGACTTTGATGCATTATTTAAGGAGGCTGCTGCAGAATTTAAGGAATCTGCTGCATTATTTAAGGACTTTGTTGCATTATTTAAGGACTATGCTGCATTATTTAAGGACTCTGCTGCATTATTTAAGGACTTTGCTGCATTATTTAAGTTCTCTTCTGCATTATTTAAGGAATTTTTTGCATTATTTAAGGACTCTGCTGCATTATTTAAGGACTTTGTTGCATTATTTAAGGACTCTGCTGCATTATTTAAGGACGCTGCTGCAGTATTTAAGGCCTGTGCTGCATTATTTAAGGACTCTGCTGCATTATTTAAGGACTTTGCTGCATTATTTAAGTACTCTTCTGCATTATTTAAGGAATTTTTTGCATTATTTAAGGACTCTGCTGCATTATTTAAGGACTTTGTTGCATTATTTAAGGACTCTGCTGCATTATTTAAGGACGCTGCTGCAGTATTTAAGGCCTGTGCTGCATTATTTAAGGACTCTGCTGCATTATTTAAGGACTTTGCTGCATTATTTAAGTACTCTGCTGCATTATTTAAGGAATTTTTTGCATTATTTAAGGACTCTGCTGCATTATTTAAGGACTTTGATGCATTATTTAAGGATGCTGCTGCAGAATTTAAGGAATCTGCTGCATTATTTAAGGACTTTGTTCCATTATTTAAGGATTCTGCTGCATTATTTAAGGACTTTGCTGCATTATTTAAGGACTCTGCTGCATTATTTAAGGAGTTTGCTGCATTATTTAAGGACTCTGCTGTATTATTAAGGACGTTGCTGCATTAATTAAGGACTCTGCTGCATTATTTAAGGACTTTGCTGCAGTATTTAAGGACTCTGATGCATTTTTTAAGGACTTTGATGCATTATTTAAGGACGCTGCTGCAGAATTTAAGGAGTCTGCTCCATTATTTAAGGACTTTGTTGCATTATTTAAGGACTGTGCTGCATTGTTTAAGGACCCTGCTGCATTATTTAAGGACTTTGTTACATTATTTAAGTACTCTGCTGCATTATTTAAGGACGCTGCAGCAGTATTTAAGGACTCTGCTGCATTATTTAAGGACTTTGCTGCATTATTTAAGGACTCAGCTGCATTATTAAGGACTTTGCTGCATTATTTAAGGACTCTGCTGCAGTATTTAAGGACTCTGCTGCATTATTTAAGGACTTTGATGCATTATTTAAGGACGCTGCTGCAGAATTTAAGGAATCTGCTGCATTATTTAAGGACTTTGCTGCATTATTTAAGGACTTTATTGCATTATTTAAGGATTCTGCTGCATTATTTAAGGAATTTGCTGCATTATTTAAGGACTCTGCTAAATTATTTAAGGACTTTGTTGCATTATTTAATGACTCTGCTGCGGTATTTTAGGACTCTGCTGCATTATTTAAGGATTCTGCTGCAGTATTTAAGGACTCTGCTGCATTATTTAAGGACTTTGATGCATTATTTAAGGAGGCTGCTGCAGAATTTAAGGAATCTGCTGCATTACTTAAGGACTTTGTTGCATTATTTAAGGACTATGCTGCATTATTTAAGGACTCTGCTGCATTATTTATGGACTTTGCTGCATTATTTAAGTACTCTTCTGCATTATTTAAGGAATTTTTTGCATTATTTAAGGACTCTGCTGCATTATTTAAGGACTTTGTTGCATTATTTAAGGACTTTGATGCATTATTTAAGGACGCTGCTGCAGTATTTAAGGCCTCTGCTGCATTATTTAAGGACTCTGCTGCATTATTTAAGGACTTTGCTGCATTATTTAAGTACTCTGCTGCATTATTTAAGGAATTTTTTGCATTATTTAAGGACTCTGCTGCATTATTTAAGGACTTTGCTGCATTATTTAAGTACTCTTCTGCATTATTTAAGGAATTTTTTGCATTATTTAAGGACTCTGCTGCATTATTTAAGGACTTTGTTGCATTATTTAAGGACTCTGCTGCATTATTTAAGGACTTTGATGCATTATTTAAGGAGGCTGCTGCAGAATTTAAGGAATCTGCTGCATTACTTAAGGACTTTGTTGCATTATTTAAGGACTATGCTGCATTATTTAAGGACTCTGCTGCATTATTTATGGACTTTGCTGCATTATTTAAGTACTCTTCGGCATTATTTAAGGAATTTTTTGCATTATTTAAGGACTCTGCTGCATTATTTAAGGACTTTGTTGCATTATTTAAGGACTTTGATGCATTATTTAAGGACGCTGCTGCAGTATTTAAGGCCTCTGCTGCATTATTTAAGGACTCTGCTGCATTATTTAAGGACTTTGCTGCATTATTTAAGTACTCTGCTGCATTATTTAAGGAATTTTTTGCATTATTTAAGGACTCTGCTGCATTATTTAAGGACTTTGATGCATTATTTAAGGATGCTGCTGCAGAATTTAAGGAATCTGCTGCATTATTTAAGGACTTTGTTGCATTATTTAAGGACTCTGCTGCATTATTTAAGGACTTTGCTGCATTATTTAAGGACTCTGCTGCATTATTTAAGGACTTTGCTGCATTATTTAAGGACTCTGCTGTATTATTAAGGACGTTGCTGCATTAATTAAGGACTCTGCTGCATTATTTAAGGACTTTGCTGCAGTATTTAAGGCCTCTGCTGCATTATTTAAGGACTTTGCTGCATTATTTAAGGACTCTGCTGCATTATTTAAGGACACTGCTGCGGTATTTAATTCCTCTGCTGCATTATTTAAGGACTTTGCTGCATTATTTAAGGACTCTGCTGTATTATTAAGGACGTTGCTGTATTAATTAAGGACTCTGCTGCATTATTTAAGGACTTTGCTGCATTATTTAAGGACTCTACTGCATTATTAAGGACGTTGCTGCATTATTTAAGGACTTTATTGCATTATTTAAGGATTCTGCTGCATTATTTAAGGACTCTGCTGCATTATTTAAGGAGTTTGATGCATTATTTAAGGACTCTGCTGCATTATTTAAGGACTTTGTTGCATTATTTAAGGACTCGGCTGCATTATTAAGGGCGTTGCTGCATTTTATTTAAGGAATTTATTGCATTATTTAAGGACTCTGTGCATTATTTAAGGAATTTGCTGCATTATTTAAGGAATCTGCTGCATTATTTAATGACTCTGCTGCGGTATTTAAGGACTCTGCTGCATCATTTAAGCACTCTGCTCCTTTATTTAAGGACTTTGCTGCATTATTTAAGGACTCTGCTGTGGTATTTTAGGACTCTGCTGCATTATTTAAGGACTTTGATGCATTATTTAAGGACGCTGCTGCGAAATTTAAGGAATCTGCTGCATTATTTAAGGACTTTGTTGCAGTATTGAAGGACTCTGCTGCATTATTTAATGAATTTGCTGCATTATTTAAGGACTCTGCTGCATTATTTAAGGACTCTGCTGCGGTATTTTAGGACTCTGCTGCGTTACATAAGGACTCTGCTGCATTATTTAAGGACTTTGCTGCATTATTTAAGGTCTCTACTGCAGTATTTAATGACTCTGCTGCATTATTTCAGGACTTTGTTGCATTATTTAAGGACTCTGCTGCAGTATTTAAGGACTCTGCTGCATTATTTAAGGACTTTGTTGCATTATTTAATGACTCTGCTGCGGTATTTAAGGACTCTGATGCATTATTTAAGGATGCTGCTGCAGAATTTAAGGAATCTGCTGCATTATTTAAGGACTTTGTTGCATTATTTAAGGACTCTGCTGCGGTATTTTCGGACTCTGCTGCATTATTTAAGGACTTTGATGCATTATTTAAGGACGCTGCTGCGAAATTTAACTAATCTGGTGCATTATTTAAGGACTTTGTTGCATTATTTAAGGGCTCTGCTGCATTATTTAATGAATTTGCTGCATTATATAAGGACTCTGCTGCATTATTTAAGGACTCTGCTGCGGTATTTTAGGACTCTGCTGCATTATGTAAGGACTCTGCTGCATTATTTAAGGACTTTGCTGCATTATTTAAGGTCTCTCCTGCAGTATTTAAGGACTCTGCTGCATTATTTAAGGACTTTGTTGCATTATTTAAGGACTCTGCTGCATTATTTAAGGACTCTGCTGCTGTATTTAAGGACTCTGCTGCATTATTTAAGGACATTGCTGCTTTATTTAAGGACTTTGTTTCATTATTTAAGGATGCTGCTGCAGTATTTAAGGACTCTGCTGCATTATTTAAGGATGTTGCTGCATTATTTAAGGACTCTGCTGCATTATTTAATGACTCTGCTGTGGTATTTAAGGACTCTGCTGCATTATTTAAGGACTTTGTTGCATTATTTAAGGACTCTGCTGCATTATTTAAGGACGCTGCTGCAGTATTTAAGGCCTCTGCTGCATTATTTAAGGACTCTGCTGCATTATTTAAGGACTCTACTGCATTATTAAGGACGTTGCTGCATTATTTAAGGACTTTATTGCATTATTTAAGGATTCTGCTGCATTATTTAAGGACTCTGCTGCATTATTTAAGGAGTTTGATGCATTATTTAAGGACTCTGCTGCATTATTTAAGGACTTTGTTGCATTATTTAAGGACGCTGCTGCGGTATTTAAGGACTCTGCTGCATTATTTAAGGACTTTGCTGCATTATTTAACGATTCGGCTGCATTATTAAGGGCGTTGCTGCATTTTATTTAAGGAATTTATTGCATTATTTAAGGACTCTGTGCATTATTTAAGGAATTTGCTGCATTATTTAAGGACTCTGCTGCATTATTTAATGACTCTGCTGCGGTATTTAAGGACTCTGCTGCATCATTTAAGCACTCTGCTGATTTATTTAAGGACTTTGCTGCATTATTTAAGGACTCTGCTGTGGTATTTTAGGACTCTGATGCATTATTTAAATACTTTGATGCATTATTTAAGAACTCTGCTGCAGTATTTAAGGACTCTGCTGCATTATTTAATGTCTTTGATGCATTATTTAAGGACTCTTCTGCATTATTTAAGGACTTTGCTGCATTATTTAAGGACGCTGCTGCGGTATTTAAGGCATCTGCTGCATTATTTAAGGACTTTGCTGCATTATTTAAGGACTCTGCTGCATTATTAAGGACGTTGCTGCATTATTTAAGGACTTTATTGCATTATTTAAGGATTCTGCTGCATTATTTAAGGAATTTCCTGCATTATTTAAGGACTTTGATGCATTATTTAAGAACTCTGCTGCAGTATTTAAGGACTCTGCTGCATTATTTAAGGACTCTGCTGCATTATTTAAGGACGCTGCTGCGGTATTTAAGGCCTCTGCTGCATTATTTAAGGACTTTGCTGCATTATTTAAGGACTCTATTGCATTATTTAAGGATTCTGCTGCATTATTTAAGGAATTTGCTGCATTATTTAAGGACTCTGTTGCATTATTTAAGGACTTTATTGCATTATTTAAGGATTCTGCTGCATTATTTAAGGAATTTGCTGCATTATTTAAGGACTCTGCTAAATTATTTAAGGACTTTGTTGCATTATTTAATGACTCTGCTGCGGTATTTAAGGACTCTGCTGCATTATTTAAGGATTCTGCTGCAGTATCTAAGGACTCTGCTGCATTATTTAAGGACTTTGATGCATTATTTAAGGAGGCTGCTGCAGAATTTAAGGAATCTGCTGCATTATTTAAGGACTTTGTTGCATTATTTAAGGACTATGCTGCATTATTTAAGGACTCTGCTGCATTATTTAAGGACTTTGCTGCATTATTTAAGTACTCTTCTGCATTATTTAAGGATTTTTTTGCATTATTTAAGGACTCTGCTGCATTATTTAAGGACTTTGTTGCATTATTTTAGGACTCTGCTGCATTATTTAAGGACGCTGCTGCAGTATTTAAGGCCTGTGCTGCATTATTTAAGGACTCTGCTGCATTATTTAAGGACTTTGCTGCATTATTTAAGTACTCTGCTGCATTATTTAAGGAATTTTTTGCATTATTTAAGGACTCTGCTGCATTATTTAAGGACTTTGATGCATTATTTAAGGATGCTGCTGCAGAATTTAAGGAATCTGCTGCATTATTTAAGGACTTTGTTCCATTATTTAAGGACTCTGCTGCATTATTTAAGGACTTTGCTGCATTATTTAAGGACTCTGCTGCATTATTTAAGGACTTTGCTGCATTATTTAAGGACTCTGCTGTATTATTAAGGACGTTGCTGCATTAATTAAGGACTCTGCTGCATTATTTAAGGACTTTGCTGCAGTATTTAAGGACTCTGATGCATTTTTTAAGGACTTTGATGCATTATTTAAGGACGATGCTGCAGAATTTAAGGAGTCTGCTCCATTATTTAAGGACTTTGTTGCATTATTTAAGGACTGTGCTGCATTGTTTAAGGACCCTGCTGCATTATTTACGGACTTTGTTACATTATTTAAGTACTCTGCTGCATTATTTAAGGACGCTGCAGCAGTATTTAAGGACTCTGCTGCATTATTTAAGGACTTTGCTGCATTATTTAAGGACTCTGCTGCATTATTAAGGACTTTGCTGCATTATTTAAGGACTCTGCTGCAGTATTTAAGGACTCTGCTGCATTATTTAAGGACTTTGATGCATTATTTAGGGACGCTGCTGCATAATTTAAGGAATCTGCTGCATTATTTAAGGACTTTGCTGCATTATTTAAGGACTTTATTGCATTATTTAAGGATTCTGCTGCATTATTTAAGGAATTTGCTGCATTATTTAAGGACTCTGCTAAATTATTTAAGGACTTTGTTGCATTATTTAATGACTCTGCTGCGGTTTTTAAGGACTCTGCTGCATTATTTAAGGATTCTGCTGCAGTATCTAAGGACTCTGCTGCATTATTTAAGGACTTTGATGCATTATTTAAGGAGGCTGCTGCAGAATTTAAGGAATCTGCTGCATTATTTAAGGACTTTGTTGCATTATTTAAGGACTATGCTGCATTATTTAAGGACTCTGCTGCATTATTTAAGGACTTTGCTGCATTATTTAAGTTCTCTTCTGCATTATTTAAGGAATTTTTTGCATTATTTAAGGACTCTGCTGCATTATTTAAGGACTTTGTTGCATTATTTAAGGACTCTGCTGCATTATTTAAGGACGCTGCTGCAGTATTTAAGGCCTGTGCTGCATTATTTAAGGACTCTGCTGCATTATTTAAGGACTTTGCTGCATTATTTAAGTACTCTTCTGCATTATTTAAGGAATTTTTTGCATTATTTAAGGACTCTGCTGCATTATTTAAGGACTTTGTTGCATTATTTAAGGACTCTGCTGCATTATTTAAGGACGCTGCTGCAGTATTTAAGGCCTGTGCTGCATTATTTAAGGACTCTGCTGCATTATTTAAGGACTTTGCTGCATTATTTAAGTACTCTGCTGCATTATTTAAGGAATTTTTTGCATTATTTAAGGACTCTGCTGCATTATTTAAGGACTTTGATGCATTATTTAAGGATGCTGCTGCAGAATTTAAGGAATCTGCTGCATTATTTAAGGACTTTGTTCCATTATTTAAGGACTCTGCTGCATTATTTAAGGACTTTGCTGCATTATTTAAGGACTCTGCTGCATTATTTAAGGAGCTTGCTGCATTATTTAAGGACTCTGCTGTATTATTAAGGACGTTGCTGCATTAATTAAGGACTCTGCTGCATTATTTAAGGACGCTGCTGCAGTATTTAAGGCCTGTGCTGCATTATTTAAGGACTCTGCTGCATTATTTAAGGACTTTGCTGCATTATTTAAGTACTCTGCTGCATTATTTAAGGAATTTTTTGCATTATTTAAGGACTCTGCTGCATTATTTAAGGACTTTGATGCATTATTTAAGGATGCTGCTGCAGAATTTAAGGAATCTGCTGCATTATTTAAGGACTTTGTTCCATTATTTAAGGACTCTGCTGCATTATTTAAGGACTTTGCTGCATTATTTAAGGACTCTGCTGCATTATTTAAGGAGTTTGCTGCATTATTTAAGGACTCTGCTGTATTATTAAGGACGTTGCTGCATTAATTAAGGACTCTGCTGCATTATTTAAGGACTTTGCTGCAGTATTTAAGGACTCTGATGCATTTTTTAAGGACTTTGATGCATTATTTAAGGACGCTGCTGCAGAATTTAAGGAGTCTGCTCCATTATTTAAGGACTTTGTTGCATTATTTAAGGACTGTGCTGCATTGTTTAAGGACCCTGCTGCATTATTTAAGGACTTTGTTACATTATTTAAGTACTCTGCTGCATTATTTAAGGACGCTGCAGCAGTATTTAAGGACTCTGCTGCATTATTTAAGGACTTTGCTGCATTATTTAAGGACTCAGCTGCATTATTAAGGACTTTGCTGCATTATTTAAGGACTCTGCTGCAGTATTTAAGGACTCTGCTGCATTATTTAAGGACTTTGCTGCATTATTTAAGGACTCTGCTGCATTATTTAAGGACTTTGCTGCATTATTTAAGGACTCTGCTGTATTATTAAGGACGTTGCTGCATTAATTAAGGACTCTGCTGCATTATTTAAGGACTTTGCTGCAGTATTTAAGGACTCTGATGCATTTTTTAAGGACTTTGATGCATTATTTAAGGACGATGCTGCAGAATTTAAGGAGTCTGCTCCATTATTTAAGGACTTTGTTGCATTATTTAAGGACTGTGCTGCATTGTTTAAGGACCCTGCTGCATTATTTACGGACTTTGTTACATTATTTAAGTACTCTGCTGCATTATTTAAGGACGCTGCAGCAGTATTTAAGGACTCTGCTGCATTATTTAAGGACTTTGCTGCATTATTTAAGGACTCTGCTGCATTATTAAGGACTTTGCTGCATTATTTAAGGACTCTGCTGCAGTATTTAAGGACTCTGCTGCATTATTTAAGGACTTTGATGCATTATTTAGGGACGCTGCTGCATAATTTAAGGAATCTGCTGCATTATTTAAGGACTTTGCTGCATTATTTAAGGACTTTATTGCATTATTTAAGGATTCTGCTGCATTATTTAAGGAATTTGCTGCATTATTTAAGGACTCTGCTAAATTATTTAAGGACTTTGTTGCATTATTTAATGACTCTGCTGCGGTTTTTAAGGACTCTGCTGCATTATTTAAGGATTCTGCTGCAGTATCTAAGGACTCTGCTGCATTATTTAAGGACTTTGATGCATTATTTAAGGAGGCTGCTGCAGAATTTAAGGAATCTGCTGCATTATTTAAGGACTTTGTTGCATTATTTAAGGACTATGCTGCATTATTTAAGGACTCTGCTGCATTATTTAAGGACTTTGCTGCATTATTTAAGTTCTCTTCTGCATTATTTAAGGAATTTTTTGCATTATTTAAGGACTCTGCTGCATTATTTAAGGACTTTGTTGCATTATTTAAGGACTCTGCTGCATTATTTAAGGACGCTGCTGCAGTATTTAAGGCCTGTGCTGCATTATTTAAGGACTCTGCTGCATTATTTAAGGACTTTGCTGCATTATTTAAGTACTCTTCTGCATTATTTAAGGAATTTTTTGCATTATTTAAGGACTCTGCTGCATTATTTAAGGACTTTGTTGCATTATTTAAGGACTCTGCTGCATTATTTAAGGACGCTGCTGCAGTATTTAAGGCCTGTGCTGCATTATTTAAGGACTCTGCTGCATTATTTAAGGACTTTGCTGCATTATTTAAGTACTCTGCTGCATTATTTAAGGAATTTTTTGCATTATTTAAGGACTCTGCTGCATTATTTAAGGACTTTGATGCATTATTTAAGGATGCTGCTGCAGAATTTAAGGAATCTGCTGCATTATTTAAGGACTTTGTTCCATTATTTAAGGACTCTGCTGCATTATTTAAGGACTTTGCTGCATTATTTAAGGACTCTGCTGCATTATTTAAGGAGCTTGCTGCATTATTTAAGGACTCTGCTGTATTATTAAGGACGTTGCTGCATTAATTAAGGACTCTGCTGCATTATTTAAGGACGCTGCTGCAGTATTTAAGGCCTGTGCTGCATTATTTAAGGACTCTGCTGCATTATTTAAGGACTTTGCTGCATTATTTAAGTACTCTGCTGCATTATTTAAGGAATTTTTTGCATTATTTAAGGACTCTGCTGCATTATTTAAGGACTTTGATGCATTATTTAAGGATGCTGCTGCAGAATTTAAGGAATCTGCTGCATTATTTAAGGACTTTGTTCCATTATTTAAGGACTCTGCTGCATTATTTAAGGACTTTGCTGCATTATTTAAGGACTCTGCTGCATTATTTAAGGAGTTTGCTGCATTATTTAAGGACTCTGCTGTATTATTAAGGACGTTGCTGCATTAATTAAGGACTCTGCTGCATTATTTAAGGACTTTGCTGCAGTATTTAAGGACTCTGATGCATTTTTTAAGGACTTTGATGCATTATTTAAGGACGCTGCTGCAGAATTTAAGGAGTCTGCTCCATTATTTAAGGACTTTGTTGCATTATTTAAGGACTGTGCTGCATTGTTTAAGGACCCTGCTGCATTATTTAAGGACTTTGTTACATTATTTAAGTACTCTGCTGCATTATTTAAGGACGCTGCAGCAGTATTTAAGGACTCTGCTGCATTATTTAAGGACTTTGCTGCATTATTTAAGGACTCAGCTGCATTATTAAGGACTTTGCTGCATTATTTAAGGACTCTGCTGCAGTATTTAAGGACTCTGCTGCATTATTTAAGGACTTTGATGCATTATTTAAGGACGCTGCTGCAGAATTTAAGGAATCTGCTGCATTATTTAAGGACTTTGCTGCATTATTTAAGGACTTTATTGCATTATTTAAGGATTCTGCTGCATTATTTAAGGAATTTGCTGCATTATTTAAGGACTCTGCTAAATTATTTAAGGACTTTGTTGCATTATTTAATGACTCTGCTGCGGTATTTTAGGACTCTGCTGCATTATTTAAGGATTCTGCTGCAGTATTTAAGGACTCTGCTGCATTATTTAAGGACTTTGATGCATTATTTAAGGAGGCTGCTGCAGAATTTAAGGAATCTGCTGCATTACTTAAGGACTTTGTTGCATTATTTAAGGACTATGCTGCATTATTTAAGGACTCTGCTGCATTATTTATGGACTTTGCTGCATTATTTAAGTACTCTTCTGCATTATTTAAGGAATTTTTTGCATTATTTAAGGACTCTGCTGCATTATTTAAGGACTTTGTTGCATTATTTAAGGACTTTGATGCATTATTTAAGGACGCTGCTGCAGTATTTAAGGCCTCTGCTGCATTATTTAAGGACTCTGCTGCATTATTTAAGGACTTTGCTGCATTATTTAAGTACTCTGCTGCATTATTTAAGGAATTTTTTGCATTATTTAAGGACTCTGCTGCATTATTTAAGGACTTTGCTGCATTATTTAAGTACTCTTCTGCATTATTTAAGGAATTTTTTGCATTATTTAAGGACTCTGCTGCATTATTTAAGGACTTTGTTGCATTATTTAAGGACTCTGCTGCATTATTTAAGGACTTTGATGCATTATTTAAGGAGGCTGCTGCAGAATTTAAGGAATCTGCTGCATTACTTAAGGACTTTGTTGCATTATTTAAGGACTATGCTGCATTATTTAAGGACTCTGCTGCATTATTTATGGACTTTGCTGCATTATTTAAGTACTCTTCGGCATTATTTAAGGAATTTTTTGCATTATTTAAGGACTCTGCTGCATTATTTAAGGACTTTGTTGCATTATTTAAGGACTTTGATGCATTATTTAAGGACGCTGCTGCAGTATTTAAGGCCTCTGCTGCATTATTTAAGGACTCTGCTGCATTATTTAAGGACTTTGCTGCATTATTTAAGTACTCTGCTGCATTATTTAAGGAATTTTTTGCATTATTTAAGGACTCTGCTGCATTATTTAAGGACTTTGATGCATTATTTAAGGATGCTGCTGCAGAATTTAAGGAATCTGCTGCATTATTTAAGGACTTTGTTGCATTATTTAAGGACTCTGCTGCATTATTTAAGGACTTTGCTGCATTATTTAAGGACTCTGCTGCATTATTTAAGGACTTTGCTGCATTATTTAAGGACTCTGCTGTATTATTAAGGACGTTGCTGCATTAATTAAGGACTCTGCTGCATTATTTAAGGACTTTGCTGCAGTATTTAAGGCCTCTGCTGCATTATTTAAGGACTTTGCTGCATTATTTAAGGACTCTGCTGCATTATTTAAGGACACTGCTGCGGTATTTAATTCCTCTGCTGCATTATTTAAGGACTTTGCTGCATTATTTAAGGACTCTGCTGTATTATTAAGGACGTTGCTGTATTAATTAAGGACTCTGCTGCATTATTTAAGGACTTTGCTGCATTATTTAAGGACTCTACTGCATTATTAAGGACGTTGCTGCATTATTTAAGGACTTTATTGCATTATTTAAGGATTCTGCTGCATTATTTAAGGACTCTGCTGCATTATTTAAGGAGTTTGATGCATTATTTAAGGACTCTGCTGCATTATTTAAGGACTTTGTTGCATTATTTAAGGACTCGGCTGCATTATTAAGGGCGTTGCTGCATTTTATTTAAGGAATTTATTGCATTATTTAAGGACTCTGTGCATTATTTAAGGAATTTGCTGCATTATTTAAGGAATCTGCTGCATTATTTAATGACTCTGCTGCGGTATTTAAGGACTCTGCTGCATCATTTAAGCACTCTGCTCCTTTATTTAAGGACTTTGCTGCATTATTTAAGGACTCTGCTGTGGTATTTTAGGACTCTGCTGCATTATTTAAGGACTTTGATGCATTATTTAAGGACGCTGCTGCGAAATTTAAGGAATCTGCTGCATTATTTAAGGACTTTGTTGCAGTATTGAAGGACTCTGCTGCATTATTTAATGAATTTGCTGCATTATTTAAGGACTCTGCTGCATTATTTAAGGACTCTGCTGCGGTATTTTAGGACTCTGCTGCGTTACATAAGGACTCTGCTGCATTATTTAAGGACTTTGCTGCATTATTTAAGGTCTCTACTGCAGTATTTAATGACTCTGCTGCATTATTTCAGGACTTTGTTGCATTATTTAAGGACTCTGCTGCAGTATTTAAGGACTCTGCTGCATTATTTAAGGACTTTGTTGCATTATTTAATGACTCTGCTGCGGTATTTAAGGACTCTGATGCATTATTTAAGGATGCTGCTGCAGAATTTAAGGAATCTGCTGCATTATTTAAGGACTTTGTTGCATTATTTAAGGACTCTGCTGCGGTATTTTCGGACTCTGCTGCATTATTTAAGGACTTTGATGCATTATTTAAGGACGCTGCTGCGAAATTTAACTAATCTGGTGCATTATTTAAGGACTTTGTTGCATTATTTAAGGGCTCTGCTGCATTATTTAATGAATTTGCTGCATTATATAAGGACTCTGCTGCATTATTTAAGGACTCTGCTGCGGTATTTTAGGACTCTGCTGCATTATATAAGGACTCTGCTGCATTATTTAAGGACTTTGCTGCATTATTTAAGGTCTCTCCTGCAGTATTTAAGGACTCTGCTGCATTATTTAAGGACTTTGTTGCATTATTTAAGGACTCTGCTGCATTATTTAAGGACTCTGCTGCTGTATTTAAGGACTCTGCTGCATTATTTAAGGACATTGCTGCTTTATTTAAGGACTTTGTTTCATTATTTAAGGATGCTGCTGCAGTATTTAAGGACTCTGCTGCATTATTTAAGGATGTTGCTGCATTATTTAAGGACTCTGCTGCATTATTTAATGACTCTGCTGTGGTATTTAAGGACTCTGCTGCATTATTTAAGGACTTTGTTGCATTATTTAAGGACTCTGCTGCATTATTTAAGGACGCTGCTGCAGTATTTAAGGCCTCTGCTGCATTATTTAAGGACTCTGCTGCATTATTTAAGGACTCTACTGCATTATTAAGGACGTTGCTGCATTATTTAAGGACTTTATTGCATTATTTAAGGATTCTGCTGCATTATTTAAGGACTCTGCTGCATTATTTAAGGAGTTTGATGCATTATTTAAGGACTCTGCTGCATTATTTAAGGACTTTGTTGCATTATTTAAGGACGCTGCTGCGGTATTTAAGGACTCTGCTGCATTATTTAAGGACTTTGCTGCATTATTTAACGATTCGGCTGCATTATTAAGGGCGTTGCTGCATTTTATTTAAGGAATTTATTGCATTATTTAAGGACTCTGTGCATTATTTAAGGAATTTGCTGCATTATTTAAGGACTCTGCTGCATTATTTAATGACTCTGCTGCGGTATTTAAGGACTCTGCTGCATCATTTAAGCACTCTGCTGATTTATTTAAGGACTTTGCTGCATTATTTAAGGACTCTGCTGTGGTATTTTAGGACTCTGATGCATTATTTAAATACTTTGATGCATTATTTAAGAACTCTGCTGCAGTATTTAAGGACTCTGCTGCATTATTTAATGTCTTTGATGCATTATTTAAGGACTCTTCTGCATTATTTAAGGACTTTGCTGCATTATTTAAGGACGCTGCTGCGGTATTTAAGGCATCTGCTGCATTATTTAAGGACTTTGCTGCATTATTTAAGGACTCTGCTGCATTATTAAGGACGTTGCTGCATTATTTAAGGACTTTATTGCATTATTTAAGGATTCTGCTGCATTATTTAAGGAATTTCCTGCATTATTTAAGGACTTTGATGCATTATTTAAGAACTCTGCTGCAGTATTTAAGGACTCTGCTGCATTATTTAAGGACTCTGCTGCATTATTTAAGGACGCTGCTGCGGTATTTAAGGCCTCTGCTGCATTATTTAAGGACTTTGCTGCATTATTTAAGGACTCTATTGCATTATTTAAGGATTCTGCTGCATTATTTAAGGAATTTGCTGCATTATTTAAGGACTCTGTTGCATTATTTAAGGACTTTATTGCATTATTTAAGGATTCTGCTGCATTATTTAAGGAATTTGCTGCATTATTTAAGGACTCTGCTAAATTATTTAAGGACTTTGTTGCATTATTTAAGGAGGCTGCTGCAGAATTTAAGGAATCTGCTGCATTATTTAAGGACTTTGTTGCATTATTTAAGGACTATGCTGCATTATTTAAGGACTCTGCTGCATTATTTAAGGACTTTGCTGCATTATTTAAGTACTCTTCTGCATTATTTAAGGATTTTTTTGCATTATTTAAGGACTCTGCTGCATTATTTAAGGACTTTGTTGCATTATTTTAGGACTCTGCTGCATTATTTAAGGACGCTGCTGCAGTATTTAAGGCCTGTGCTGCATTATTTAAGGACTCTGCTGCATTATTTAAGGACTTTGCTGCATTATTTAAGTACTCTGCTGCATTATTTAAGGAATTTTTTGCATTATTTAAGGACTCTGCTGCATTATTTAAGGACTTTGATGCATTATTTAAGGATGCTGCTGCAGAATTTAAGGAATCTGCTGCATTATTTAAGGACTTTGTTCCATTATTTAAGGACTCTGCTGCATTATTTAAGGACTTTGCTGCATTATTTAAGGACTCTGCTGCATTATTTAAGGACTTTGCTGCATTATTTAAGGACTCTGCTGTATTATTAAGGACGTTGCTGCATTAATTAAGGACTCTGCTGCATTATTTAAGGACTTTGCTGCAGTATTTAAGGACTCTGATGCATTTTTTAAGGACTTTGATGCATTATTTAAGGACGATGCTGCAGAATTTAAGGAGTCTGCTCCATTATTTAAGGACTTTGTTGCATTATTTAAGGACTGTGCTGCATTGTTTAAGGACCCTGCTGCATTATTTACGGACTTTGTTACATTATTTAAGTACTCTGCTGCATTATTTAAGGACGCTGCAGCAGTATTTAAGGACTCTGCTGCATTATTTAAGGACTTTGCTGCATTATTTAAGGACTCTGCTGCATTATTAAGGACTTTGCTGCATTATTTAAGGACTCTGCTGCAGTATTTAAGGACTCTGCTGCATTATTTAAGGACTTTGATGCATTATTTAGGGACGCTGCTGCATAATTTAAGGAATCTGCTGCATTATTTAAGGACTTTGCTGCATTATTTAAGGACTTTATTGCATTATTTAAGGATTCTGCTGCATTATTTAAGGAATTTGCTGCATTATTTAAGGACTCTGCTAAATTATTTAAGGACTTTGTTGCATTATTTAATGACTCTGCTGCGGTTTTTAAGGACTCTGCTGCATTATTTAAGGATTCTGCTGCAGTATCTAAGGACTCTGCTGCATTATTTAAGGACTTTGATGCATTATTTAAGGAGGCTGCTGCAGAATTTAAGGAATCTGCTGCATTATTTAAGGACTTTGTTGCATTATTTAAGGACTATGCTGCATTATTTAAGGACTCTGCTGCATTATTTAAGGACTTTGCTGCATTATTTAAGTTCTCTTCTGCATTATTTAAGGAATTTTTTGCATTATTTAAGGACTCTGCTGCATTATTTAAGGACTTTGTTGCATTATTTAAGGACTCTGCTGCATTATTTAAGGACGCTGCTGCAGTATTTAAGGCCTGTGCTGCATTATTTAAGGACTCTGCTGCATTATTTAAGGACTTTGCTGCATTATTTAAGTACTCTTCTGCATTATTTAAGGAATTTTTTGCATTATTTAAGGACTCTGCTGCATTATTTAAGGACTTTGTTGCATTATTTAAGGACTCTGCTGCATTATTTAAGGACGCTGCTGCAGTATTTAAGGCCTGTGCTGCATTATTTAAGGACTCTGCTGCATTATTTAAGGACTTTGCTGCATTATTTAAGTACTCTGCTGCATTATTTAAGGAATTTTTTGCATTATTTAAGGACTCTGCTGCATTATTTAAGGACTTTGATGCATTATTTAAGGATGCTGCTGCAGAATTTAAGGAATCTGCTGCATTATTTAAGGACTTTGTTCCATTATTTAAGGACTCTGCTGCATTATTTAAGGACTTTGCTGCATTATTTAAGGACTCTGCTGCATTATTTAAGGAGCTTGCTGCATTATTTAAGGACTCTGCTGTATTATTAAGGACGTTGCTGCATTAATTAAGGACTCTGCTGCATTATTTAAGGACTTTGCTGCAGTATTTAAGGACTCTGATGCATTTTTTAAGGACTTTAATGCATTATTTAAGGACGCTGCTGCAGAATTTAAGGAGTCTGCTCCATTATTTAAGGACTTTGTTGCATTATTTAAGGACTGTGCTGCATTGTTTAAGGACCCTGCTGCATTATTTAAGGACTTTGTTACATTATTTAAGTACTCTGCTGCATTATTTAAGGACGCTGCAGCAGTATTTAAGGACTCTGCTGCATTATTTAAGGACTTTGCTGCATTATTTAAGGACTCTGCTGCATTATTAAGGACTTTGCTGCATTATTTAAGGACTCTGCTGCAGTATTTAAGGACTCTGCTGCATTATTTAAGGACTTTGATGCATTATTTAAGGACGCTGCTGCAGAATTTAAGGAATCTGCTGCATTATTTAAGGACTTTGCTGCATTATTTAAGGACTTTATTGCATTATTTAAGGATTCTGCTGCATTATTTAAGGAATTTGCTGCATTATTTAAGGACTCTGCTAAATTATTTAAGGACTTTGTTGTATTATTTAATGACTCTGCTGCGGTATTTTAGGACTCTGCTGCATTATTTAAGGATTCTGCTGCAGTATTTAAGGACTCTGCTGCATTATTTAAGGACTTTGATGCATTATTTAAGGCGGCTGCTGCAGAATTTAAGGAATCTGCTGCATTACTTAAGGACTTTGTTGCATTATTTAAGGACTATGCTGCATTATTTAAGGACTCTGCTGCATTATTTATGGACTTTGCTGCATTATTTAAGTACTCTTCTGCATTATTTAAGGAATTTTTTGCATTATTTAAGGACTCTGCTGCATTATTTAAGGACTTTGTTGCATTATTTAAGGACTTTGATGCATTATTTAAGGACGCTGCTGCAGTATTTAAGGCCTCTGCTGCATTATTTAAGGACTCTGCTGCATTATTTAAGGACTTTGCTGCATTATTTAAGTACTCTGCTGCATTATTTAAGGAATTTTTTGCATTATTTAAGGACTCTGCTGCATTATTTAAGGACTTTGCTGCATTATTTAAGTACTCTTCTGCATTATTTAAGGAATTTTTTGCATTATTTAAGGACTCTGCTGCATTATTTAAGGACTTTGTTGCATTATTTAAGGACTCTGCTGCATTATTTAAGGACGCTGCTGCAGTATTTAAGGCCTGTGCTGCATTATTTAAGGACTCTGCTGCATTATTTAAGGACTTTGCTGCATTATTTAAGTACTCTGCTGCATTATTTAAGGAATTTTTTGCATTATTTAAGGACTCTGCTGCATTATTTAAGGACTTTGATGCATTATTTAAGGATGCTGCTGCAGAATTTAAGGAATCTGCTGCATTATTTAAGGACTTTGTTCCATTATTTAAGGACTCTGCTGCATTATTTAAGGACTTTGCTGCATTATTTAAGGACTCTGCTGCATTATTTAAGGACTTTGCTGCATTATTTAAGGACTCTGCTGTATTATTAAGGACGTTGCTGCATTAATTAAGGACTCTGCTGCATTATTTAAGGACTTTGCTGCAGTATTTAAGGACTCTGATGCATTTTTTAAGGACTTTGATGCATTATTTAAGGACGCTGCTGCAGAATTTAAGGAGTCTGCTCCATTATTTAAGGACTTTGTTGCATTATTTAAGGACTGTGCTGCATTGTTTAAGGACCCTGCTGCATTATTTACGGACTTTGTTACATTATTTAAGTACTCTGCTGCATTATTTAAGGACGCTGCAGCAGTATTTAAGGACTCTGCTGCATTATTTAAGGACTTTGCTGCATTATTTAAGGACTCTGCTGCATTATTAAGGACTTTGCTGCATTATTTAAGGACTCTGCTGCAGTATTTAAGGACTCTGCTGCATTATTTAAGGACTTTGATGCATTATTTAGGGACGCTGCTGCATAATTTAAGGAATCTGCTGCATTATTTAAGGACTTTGCTGCATTATTTAAGGACTTTATTGCATTATTTAAGGATTCTGCTGCATTATTTAAGGAATTTGCTGCATTATTTAAGGACTCTGCTAAATTATTTAAGGACTTTGTTGCATTATTTAATGACTCTGCTGCGGTTTTTAAGGACTCTGCTGCATTATTTAAGGATTCTGCTGCAGTATCTAAGGACTCTGCTGCATTATTTAAGGACTTTGATGCATTATTTAAGGAGGCTGCTGCAGAATTTAAGGAATCTGCTGCATTATTTAAGGACTTTGTTGCATTATTTAAGGACTATGCTGCATTATTTAAGGACTCTGCTGCATTATTTAAGGACTTTGCTGCATTATTTAAGTTCTCTTCTGCATTATTTAAGGAATTTTTTGCATTATTTAAGGACTCTGCTGCATTATTTAAGGACTTTGTTGCATTATTTAAGGACTCTGCTGCATTATTTAAGGACGCTGCTGCAGTATTTAAGGCCTGTGCTGCATTATTTAAGGACTCTGCTGCATTATTTAAGGACTTTGCTGCATTATTTAAGTACTCTTCTGCATTATTTAAGGAATTTTTTGCATTATTTAAGGACTCTGCTGCATTATTTAAGGACTTTGTTGCATTATTTAAGGACTCTGCTGCATTATTTAAGGACGCTGCTGCAGTATTTAAGGCCTGTGCTGCATTATTTAAGGACTCTGCTGCATTATTTAAGGACTTTGCTGCATTATTTAAGTACTCTGCTGCATTATTTATGGAATTTTTTGCATTATTTAAGGACTCTGCTGCATTATTTAAGGACTTTGATGCATTATTTAAGGATGCTGCTGCAGAATTTAAGGAATCTGCTGCATTATTTAAGGACTTTGTTCCATTATTTAAGGACTCTGCTGCATTATTTAAGGACTTTGCTGCATTATTTAAGGACTCTGCTGCATTATTTAAGGACTTTGCTGCATTATTTAAGGACTCTGCTGTATTATTAAGGACGTTGCTGCATTAATTAAGGACTCTGCTGCATTATTTAAGGACTTTGCTGCAGTATTTAAGGACTCTGATGCATTTTTTAAGGACTTTGATGCATTATTTAAGGACGCTGCTGCAGAATTTAAGGAGTCTGCTCCATTATTTAAGGACTTCGTTGCATTATTTAAGGACTGTGCTGCATTGTTTAAGGACCCTGCTGCATTATTTAAGGACTTTGTTACATTATTTAAGTACTCTGCTGCATTATTTAAGGACGCTGCAGCAGTATTTAAGGACTCTGCTGCATTATTTAAGGACTTTGCTGCATTATTTAAGGACTCTGCTGCATTATTAAGGACTTTGCTGCATTATTTAAGGACTCTGCTGCAGTATTTAAGGACTCTGCTGCATTATTTAAGGACTTTGATGCATTATTTAAGGACGCTGCTGCAGAATTTAAGGAATCTGCTGCATTATTTAAGGACTTTGCTGCATTATTTAAGGACTTTATTGCATTATTTAAGGATTCTGCTGCATTATTTAAGGAATTTGCTGCATTATTTAAGGACTCTGCTAAATTATTTAAGGACTTTGTTGCATTATTTAATGACTCTGCTGCGGTATTTAAGGACTCTGCTGCATTATTTAAGGATTCTGCTGCAGTATTTAAGGACTCTGCTGCATTATTTAAGGACTTTGATGCATTATTTAAGGAGGCTGCTGCAGAATTTAAGGAATCTGCTGCATTACTTAAGGACTCTGTTGCATTATTTAAGGACTATGCTGCATTATTTAAGGACTCTGCTGCATTATTTATGGACTTTGCTGCATTATTTAAGTACTCTTCGGCATTATTTAAGGAATTTTTTGCATTATTTAAGGACTCTGCTGCATTATTTAAGGACTTTGTTGCATTATTTAAGGACTTTGATGCATTATTTAAGGACGCTGCTGCAGTATTTAAGGCCTCTGCTGCATTATTTAAGGACTCTGCTGCATTATTTAAGGACTTTGCTGCATTATTTAAGTACTCTGCTGCATTATTTAAGGAATTTTTTGCATTATTTAAGGACTCTGCTGCATTATTTAAGGATTTTGATGCATTATTTAAGGATGCTGCTGCAGAATTTAAGGAATCTGCTGCATTATTTAAGGACTTTGTTGCATTATTTAAGGACTCTGCTGCATTATTTAAGGACTTTGCTGCATTATTTAAGGACTCTGCTGCATTATTTAAGGACTTTGCTGCATTATTTAAGGACTCTGCTGTATTATTAAGGACGTTGCTGCATTAATTAAGGACTCTGCTGCATTATTTAAGGACTTTGCTGCAGTATTTAAGGCCTCTGCTGCATTATTTAAGGACTTTGCTGCATTATTTAAGGACTCTGCTGCATTATTTAAGGACACTGCTGCGGTATTTAATTCCTCTGCTGCATTATTTAAGGACTTTGCTGCATTATTTAAGGACTCTGCTGTATTATTAAGGACGTTGCTGCATTAATTAAGGACTCTGCTGCATTATTTAAGGACTTTGCTGCATTATTTAAGGACTCTACTGCATTATTAAGGACGTTGCTGCATTATTTAAGGACTTTATTGCATTATTTAAGGATTCTGCTGCATTATTTAAGGACTCTGCTGCATTATTTAAGGAGTTTGATGCATTATTTAAGGACTCTGCTGCATTATTTAAGGACTTTGTTGCATTATTTAAGGACTCGGCTGCATTATTAAGGGCGTTGCTGCATTTTATTTAAGGAATTTATTGCATTATTTAAGGACTCTGTGCATTATTTAAGGAATTTGCTGCATTATTTAAGGAATCTGCTGCATTATTTAATGACTCTGCTGCGGTATTTAAGGACTCTGCTGCATCATTTAAGCACTCTGCTCCTTTATTTAAGGACTTTGCTGCATTATTTAAGGACTCTGCTGTGGTATTTTAGGACTCTGCTGCATTATTTAAGGACTTTGATGCATTATTTAAGGACGCTGCTGCGAAATTTAAGGAATCTGCTGCATTATTTAAGGACTTTGTTGCAGTATTGAAGGACTCTGCTGCATTATTTAATGAATTTGCTGCATTATTTAAGGACTCTGCTGCATTATTTAAGGACTCTGCTGCGGTATTTTAGGACTCTGCTGCGTTACATAAGGACTCTGCTGCATTATTTAAGGACTTTGCTGCATTATTTAAGGTCTCTACTGCAGTATTTAATGACTCTGCTGCATTATTTCAGGACTTTGTTGCATTATTTAAGGACTCTGCTGCAGTATTTAAGGACTCTGCTGCATTATTTAAGGACTTTGTTGCATTATTTAATGACTCTGCTGCGGTATTTAAGGACTCTGATGCATTATTTAAGGATGCTGCTGCAGAATTTAAGGAATCTGCTGCATTATTTAAGGACTTTGTTGCATTATTTAAGGACTCTGCTGCGGTATTTTCGGACTCTGCTGCATTATTTAAGGACTTTGATGCATAATTTAAGGACGCTGCTGCGAAATTTAACTAATCTGGTGCATTATTTAAGGACTTTGTTGCATTATTTAAGGGCTCTGCTGCATTATTTAATGAATTTGCTGCATTATATAAGGACTCTGCTGCATTATTTAAGGACTCTGCTGCGGTATTTTAGGACTCTGCTGCATTATATAAGGACTCTGCTGCATTATTTAAGGACTTTGCTGCATTATTTAAGGTCTCTCCTGCAGTATTTAAGGACTCTGATGCATTTTTTAAGGACTTTGATGCATTATTTAAGGACGCTGCTGCAGAATTTAAGGAGTCTGCTCCATTATTTAAGGACTTTGTTGCATTATTTAAGGACTGTGCTGCATTGTTTAAGGACCCTGCTGCATTATTTACGGACTTTGTTACATTATTTAAGTACTCTGCTGCATTATTTAAGGACGCTGCAGCAGTATTTAAGGACTCTGCTGCATTATTTAAGGACTTTGCTGCATTATTTAAGGACTCTGCTGCATTATTAAGGACTTTGCTGCATTATTTAAGGACTCTGCTGCAGTATTTAAGGACTCTGCTGCATTATTTAAGGACTTTGATGCATTATTTAGGGACGCTGCTGCATAATTTAAGGAATCTGCTGCATTATTTAAGGACTTTGCTGCATTATTTAAGGACTTTATTGCATTATTTAAGGATTCTGCTGCATTATTTAAGGAATTTGCTGCATTATTTAAGGACTCTGCTAAATTATTTAAGGACTTTGTTGCATTATTTAATGACTCTGCTGCGGTTTTTAAGGACTCTGCTGCATTATTTAAGGATTCTGCTGCAGTATCTAAGGACTCTGCTGCATTATTTAAGGACTTTGATGCATTATTTAAGGAGGCTGCTGCAGAATTTAAGGAATCTGCTGCATTATTTAAGGACTTTGTTGCATTATTTAAGGACTATGCTGCATTATTTAAGGACGCTGCTGCAGTATTTAAGGCCTCTGCTGCATTATTTAAGGACTCTGCTGCATTATTTAAGGACTCTACTGCATTATTAAGGACGTTGCTGCATTATTTAAGGACTTTATTGCATTATTTAAGGATTCTGCTGCATTATTTAAGGACTCTGCTGCATTATTTAAGGAGTTTGATGCATTATTTAAGGACTCTGCTGCATTATTTAAGGACTTTGTTGCATTATTTAAGGACGCTGCTGCGGTATTTAAGGACTCTGCTGCATTATTTAAGGACTTTGCTGCATTATTTAACGATTCGGCTGCATTATTAAGGGCGTTGCTGCATTTTATTTAAGGAATTTATTGCATTATTTAAGGACTCTGTGCATTATTTAAGGAATTTGCTGCATTATTTAAGGACTCTGCTGCATTATTTAATGACTCTGCTGAGGTATTTAAGGACTCTGCTGCATCATTTAAGCACTCTGCTGATTTATTTAAGGACTTTGCTGCATTATTTAAGGACTCTGCTGTGGTATTTTAGGACTCTGATGCATTATTTAAATACTATGATGCATTATTTAAGAACTCTGCTGCAGTATTTAAGGACTCTGCTGCATTATTTAATGTCTTTGATGCATTATTTAAGGACTCTTCTGCATTATTTAAGGACTTTGCTGCATTATTTAAGGACGCTGCTGCGGTATTTAAGGCCTCTGCTGCATTATTTAAGGACTTTGCTGCATTATTTAAGGACTCTGCTGCATTATTAAGGACGTTGCTGCATTATTTAAGGACTTTATTGCATTATTTAAGGATTCTGCTGCATTATTTAAGGAATTTCCTGCATTATTTAAGGACTTTGATGCATTATTTAAGAACTCTGCTGCAGTATTTAAGGACTCTGCTGCATTATTTAAGGACTCTGCTGCATTATTTAAGGACGCTGCTGCGGTATTTAAGGCCTCTGCTGCATTATTTAAGGACTCTATTGCATTATTTAAGGATTCTGCTGCATTATTTAAGGAATTTGCTGCATTATTTAAGGACTCTGTTGCATTATTTAAGGACTTTATTGCATTATTTAAGGATTCTGCTGCATTATTTAAGGAATTTGCTGCATTATTTAAGGACTCTGCTAAATTATTTAAGGACTTTGTTGCATTATTTAATGACTCTGCTGCGGTATTTAAGGACTCTGCTGCATTATTTAAGGATTCTGCTGCAGTATCTAAGGACTCTGCTGCATTATTTAAGGACTTTGATGCATTATTTAAGGAGGCTGCTGCAGAATTTAAGGAATCTGCTGCATTATTTAAGGACTTTGTTGCATTATTTAAGGACTATGCTGCATTATTTAAGGACTCTGCTGCATTATTTAAGGACTTTGCTGCATTATTTAAGTACTCTTCTGCATTATTTAAGGATTTTTTTGCATTATTTAAGGACTCTGCTGCATTATTTAAGGACTTTGTTGCATTATTTTAGGACTCTGCTGCATTATTTAAGGACGCTGCTGCAGTATTTAAGGCCTGTGCTGCATTATTTAAGGACTCTGCTGCATTATTTAAGGACTTTGCTGCATTATTTAAGTACTCTGCTGCATTATTTAAGGAATTTTTTGCATTATTTAAGGACTCTGCTGCATTATTTAAGGACTTTGATGCATTATTTAAGGATGCTGCTGCAGAATTTAAGGAATCTGCTGCATTATTTAAGGACTTTGTTCCATTATTTAAGGACTCTGCTGCATTATTTAAGGACTTTGCTGCATTATTTAAGGACTCTGCTGCATTATTTAAGGACTTTGCTGCATTATTTAAGGACTCTGCTGTATTATTAAGGACGTTGCTGCATTAATTAAGGACTCTGCTGCATTATTTAAGGACTTTGCTGCAGTATTTAAGGACTCTGATGCATTTTTTAAGGACTTTGATGCATTATTTAAGGACGCTGCTGCAGAATTTAAGGAGTCTGCTCCATTATTTAAGGACTTTGTTGCATTATTTAAGGACTGTGCTGCATTGTTTAAGGACCCTGCTGCATTATTTACGGACTTTGTTACATTATTTAAGTACTCTGCTGCATTATTTAAGGACGCTGCAGCAGTATTTAAGGACTCTGCTGCATTATTTAAGGACTTTGCTGCATTATTTAAGGACTCTGCTGCATTATTAAGGACTTTGCTGCATTATTTAAGGACTCTGCTGCAGTATTTAAGGACTCTGCTGCATTATTTAAGGACTTTGATGCATTATTTAGGGACGCTGCTGCATAATTTAAGGAATCTGCTGCATTATTTAAGGACTTTGCTGCATTATTTAAGGACTTTATTGCATTATTTAAGGATTCTGCTGCATTATTTAAGGAATTTGCTGCATTATTTAAGGACTCTGCTAAATTATTTAAGGACTTTGTTGCATTATTTAATGACTCTGCTGCGGTTTTTAAGGACTCTGCTGCATTATTTAAGGATTCTGCTGCAGTATCTAAGGACTCTGCTGCATTATTTAAGGACTTTGATGCATTATTTAAGGAGGCTGCTGCAGAATTTAAGGAATCTGCTGCATTATTTAAGGACTTTGTTGCATTATTTAAGGACTATGCTGCATTATTTAAGGACTCTGCTGCATTATTTAAGGACTTTGCTGCATTATTTAAGTTCTCTTCTGCATTATTTAAGGAATTTTTTGCATTATTTAAGGACTCTGCTGCATTATTTAAGGACTTTGTTGCATTATTTAAGGACTCTGCTGCATTATTTAAGGACGCTGCTGCAGTATTTAAGGCCTGTGCTGCATTATTTAAGGACTCTGCTGCATTATTTAAGGACTTTGCTGCATTATTTAAGTACTCTTCTGCATTATTTAAGGAATTTTTTGCATTATTTAAGGACTCTGCTGCATTATTTAAGGACTTTGTTGCATTATTTAAGGACTCTGCTGCATTATTTAAGGACGCTGCTGCAGTATTTAAGGCCTGTGCTGCATTATTTAAGGACTCTGCTGCATTATTTAAGGACTTTGCTGCATTATTTAAGTACTCTGCTGCATTATTTAAGGAATTTTTTGCATTATTTAAGGACTCTGCTGCATTATTTAAGGACTTTGATGCATTATTTAAGGATGCTGCTGCAGAATTTAAGGAATCTGCTGCATTATTTAAGGACTTTGTTCCATTATTTAAGGACTCTGCTGCATTATTTAAGGACTTTGCTGCATTATTTAAGGACTCTGCTGCATTATTTAAGGAGCTTGCTGCATTATTTAAGGACTCTGCTGTATTATTAAGGACGTTGCTGCATTAATTAAGGACTCTGCTGCATTATTTAAGGACTTTGCTGCAGTATTTAAGGACTCTGATGCATTTTTTAAGGACTTTGATGCATTATTTAAGGACGCTGCTGCAGAATTTAAGGAGTCTGCTCCATTATTTAAGGACTTTGTTGCATTATTTAAGGACTGTGCTGCATTGTTTAAGGACCCTGCTGCATTATTTAAGGACTTTGTTACATTATTTAAGTACTCTGCTGCATTATTTAAGGACGCTGCAGCAGTATTTAAGGACTCTGCTGCATTATTTAAGGACTTTGCTGCATTATTTAAGGACTCTGCTGCAGTATTTAAGGACTCTGCTGCATTATTTAAGGACTTTGTTGCATTATTTAATGACTCTGCTGCGGTATTTAAGGACTCTGATGCATTATTTATGGATGCTGCTGCAGAATTTAAGGAATCTGCTGCATTATTTAAGGACTTTGTTGCATTATTTAAGGACTCTGCTGCGGTATTTTCGGACTCTGCTGCATTATTTAAGGACTTTGATGCATTATTTAAGGACGCTGCTGCGAAATTTAACTAATCTGGTGCATTATTTAAGGACTTTGTTGCATTATTTAAGGGCTCTGCTGCATTATTTAATGAATTTGCTGCATTATATAAGGACTCTGCTGCATTATTTAAGGACTCTGCTGCGGTATTTTAGGACTCTGCTGCATTATATAAGGACTCTGCTGCATTATTTAAGGACTTTGCTGCATTATTTAAGGTCTCTCCTGCAGTATTTAAGGACTCTGCTGCATTATTTAAGGACTTTGTTGCATTATTTAAGGACTCTGCTGCATTATTTAAGGACTCTGCTGCTGTATTTAAGGACTCTGCTGCATTATTTAAGGACTTTGCTGCTTTATTTAAGGACTTTGTTTCATTATTTAAGGACGCTGCTGCAGTATTTAAGGACTCTGCTGCATTATTTAAGGATGTTGCTGCATTATTTAAGGACTCTGCTGCATTATTTAATGACTCTGCTGTGGTATTTAAGGACTCTGCTGCATTATTTAAGGACTTTGTTGCATTATTTAAGGACTCTGCTGCATTATTTAAGGACGCTGCTGCAGTATTTAAGGCCTCTGCTGCATTATTTAAGGACTCTGCTGCATTATTTAAGGACTCTACTGCATTATTAAGGACGTTGCTGCATTATTTAAGGACTTTATTGCATTATTTAAGGATTCTGCTGCATTATTTAAGGACTCTGCTGCATTATTTAAGGAGTTTGATGCATTATTTAAGGACTCTGCTGCATTATTTAAGGACTTTGTTGCATTATTTAAGGACGCTGCTGCGGTATTTAAGGACTCTGCTGCATTATTTAAGGACTTTGCTGCATTATTTAACGATTCGGCTGCATTATTAAGGGCGTTGCTGCATTTTATTTAAGGAATTTATTGCATTATTTAAGGACTCTGTGCATTATTTAAGGAATTTGCTGCATTATTTAAGGACTCTGCTGCATTATTTAATGACTCTGCTGAGGTATTTAAGGACTCTGCTGCATCATTTAAGCACTCTGCTGATTTATTTAAGGACTTTGCTGCATTATTTAAGGACTCTGCTGTGGTATTTTAGGACTCTGATGCATTATTTAAATACTATGATGCATTATTTAAGAACTCTGCTGCAGTATTTAAGGACTCTGCTGCATTATTTAATGTCTTTGATGCATTATTTAAGGACTCTTCTGCATTATTTAAGGACTTTGCTGCATTATTTAAGGACGCTGCTGCGGTATTTAAGGCCTCTGCTGCATTATTTAAGGACTTTGCTGCATTATTTAAGGACTCTGCTGCATTATTAAGGACGTTGCTGCATTATTTAAGGACTTTATTGCATTATTTAAGGATTCTGCTGCATTATTTAAGGAATTTCCTGCATTATTTAAGGACTTTGATGCATTATTTAAGAACTCTGCTGCAGTATTTAAGGACTCTGCTGCATTATTTAAGGACTCTGCTGCATTATTTAAGGACGCTGCTGCGGTATTTAAGGCCTCTGCTGCATTATTTAAGGACTCTATTGCATTATTTAAGGATTCTGCTGCATTATTTAAGGAATTTGCTGCATTATTTAAGGACTCTGTTGCATTATTTAAGGACTTTATTGCATTATTTAAGGATTCTGCTGCATTATTTAAGGAATTTGCTGCATTATTTAAGGACTCTGCTAAATTATTTAAGGACTTTGTTGCATTATTTAATGACTCTGCTGCGGTATTTAAGGACTCTGCTGCATTATTTAAGGATTCTGCTGCAGTATCTAAGGACTCTGCTGCATTATTTAAGGACTTTGATGCATTATTTAAGGAGGCTGCTGCAGAATTTAAGGAATCTGCTGCATTATTTAAGGACTTTGTTGCATTATTTAAGGACTATGCTGCATTATTTAAGGACTCTGCTGCATTATTTAAGGACTTTGCTGCATTATTTAAGTACTCTTCTGCATTATTTAAGGATTTTTTTGCATTATTTAAGGACTCTGCTGCATTATTTAAGGACTTTGTTGCATTATTTTAGGACTCTGCTGCATTATTTAAGGACGCTGCTGCAGTATTTAAGGCCTGTGCTGCATTATTTAAGGACTCTGCTGCATTATTTAAGGACTTTGCTGCATTATTTAAGTACTCTGCTGCATTATTTAAGGAATTTTTTGCATTATTTAAGGACTCTGCTGCATTATTTAAGGACTTTGATGCATTATTTAAGGATGCTGCTGCAGAATTTAAGGAATCTGCTGCATTATTTAAGGACTTTGTTCCATTATTTAAGGACTCTGCTGCATTATTTAAGGACTTTGCTGCATTATTTAAGGACTCTGCTGCATTATTTAAGGACTTTGCTGCATTATTTAAGGACTCTGCTGTATTATTAAGGACGTTGCTGCATTAATTAAGGACTCTGCTGCATTATTTAAGGACTTTGCTGCAGTATTTAAGGACTCTGATGCATTTTTTAAGGACTTTGATGCATTATTTAAGGACGCTGCTGCAGAATTTAAGGAGTCTGCTCCATTATTTAAGGACTTTGTTGCATTATTTAAGGACTGTGCTGCATTGTTTAAGGACCCTGCTGCATTATTTACGGACTTTGTTACATTATTTAAGTACTCTGCTGCATTATTTAAGGACGCTGCAGCAGTATTTAAGGACTCTGCTGCATTATTTAAGGACTTTGCTGCATTATTTAAGGACTCTGCTGCATTATTAAGGACTTTGCTGCATTATTTAAGGACTCTGCTGCAGTATTTAAGGACTCTGCTGCATTATTTAAGGACTTTGATGCATTATTTAGGGACGCTGCTGCATAATTTAAGGAATCTGCTGCATTATTTAAGGACTTTGCTGCATTATTTAAGGACTTTATTGCATTATTTAAGGATTCTGCTGCATTATTTAAGGAATTTGCTGCATTATTTAAGGACTCTGCTAAATTATTTAAGGACTTTGTTGCATTATTTAATGACTCTGCTGCGGTTTTTAAGGACTCTGCTGCATTATTTAAGGATTCTGCTGCAGTATCTAAGGACTCTGCTGCATTATTTAAGGACTTTGATGCATTATTTAAGGAGGCTGCTGCAGAATTTAAGGAATCTGCTGCATTATTTAAGGACTTTGTTGCATTATTTAAGGACTATGCTGCATTATTTAAGGACTCTGCTGCATTATTTAAGGACTTTGCTGCATTATTTAAGTTCTCTTCTGCATTATTTAAGGAATTTTTTGCATTATTTAAGGACTCTGCTGCATTATTTAAGGACTTTGTTGCATTATTTAAGGACTCTGCTGCATTATTTAAGGACGCTGCTGCAGTATTTAAGGCCTGTGCTGCATTATTTAAGGACTCTGCTGCATTATTTAAGGACTTTGCTGCATTATTTAAGTACTCTTCTGCATTATTTAAGGAATTTTTTGCATTATTTAAGGACTCTGCTGCATTATTTAAGGACTTTGTTGCATTATTTAAGGACTCTGCTGCATTATTTAAGGACGCTGCTGCAGTATTTAAGGCCTGTGCTGCATTATTTAAGGACTCTGCTGCATTATTTAAGGACTTTGCTGCATTATTTAAGTACTCTGCTGCATTATTTAAGGAATTTTTTGCATTATTTAAGGACTCTGCTGCATTATTTAAGGACTTTGATGCATTATTTAAGGATGCTGCTGCAGAATTTAAGGAATCTGCTGCATTATTTAAGGACTTTGTTCCATTATTTAAGGACTCTGCTGCATTATTTAAGGACTTTGCTGCATTATTTAAGGACTCTGCTGCATTATTTAAGGAGCTTGCTGCATTATTTAAGGACTCTGCTGTATTATTAAGGACGTTGCTGCATTAATTAAGGACTCTGCTGCATTATTTAAGGACTTTGCTGCAGTATTTAAGGACTCTGATGCATTTTTTAAGGACTTTGATGCATTATTTAAGGACGCTGCTGCAGAATTTAAGGAGTCTGCTCCATTATTTAAGGACTTTGTTGCATTATTTAAGGACTGTGCTGCATTGTTTAAGGACCCTGCTGCATTATTTAAGGACTTTGTTACATTATTTAAGTACTCTGCTGCATTATTTAAGGACGCTGCAGCAGTATTTAAGGACTCTGCTGCATTATTTAAGGACTTTGCTGCATTATTTAAGGACTCTGCTGCATTATTAAGGACTTTGCTGCATTATTTAAGGACTCTGCTGCAGTATTTAAGGACTCTGCTGCATTATTTAAGGACTTTGATGCATTATTTAAGGACGCTGCTGCAGAATTTAAGGAATCTGCTGCATTATTTAAGGACTTTGCTGCATTATTTAAGGACTTTATTGCATTATTTAAGGATTCTGCTGCATTATTTAAGGAATTTGCTGCATTATTTAAGGACTCTGCTAAATTATTTAAGGACTTTGTTGCATTATTTAATGACTCTGCTGCGGTATTTTAGGACTCTGCTGCATTATTTAAGGATTCTGCTGCAGTATTTAAGGACTCTGCTGCATTATTTAAGGACTTTGATGCATTATTTAAGGAGGCTGCTGCAGAATTTAAGGAATCTGCTGCATTACTTAAGGACTTTGTTGCATTATTTAAGGACTATGCTGCATTATTTAAGGACTCTGCTGCATTATTTATGGACTTTGCTGCATTATTTAAGTACTCTTCTGCATTATTTAAGGAATTTTTTGCATTATTTAAGGACTCTGCTGCATTATTTAAGGACTTTGTTGCATTATTTAAGGACTTTGATGCATTATTTAAGGACGCTGCTGCAGTATTTAAGGCCTCTGCTGCATTATTTAAGGACTCTGCTGCATTATTTAAGGACTTTGCTGCATTATTTAAGTACTCTGCTGAATTATTTAAGGAATTTTTTGCATTATTTAAGGACTCTGCTGCATTATTTAAGGACTTTGCTGCATTATTTAAGTACTCTTCTGCATTATTTAAGGAATTTTTTGCATTATTTAAGGACTCTGCTGCATTATTTAAGGACTTTGTTGCATTATTTAAGGACTCTGCTGCATTATTTAAGGACGCTGCTGCAGTATTTAAGGCCTGTGCTGCATTATTTAAGGACTCTGCTGCATTATTTAAGGACTTTGCTGCATTATTTAAGTACTCTGCTGCATTATTTAAGGAATTTTTTGCATTATTTAAGGACTCTGCTGCATTATTTAAGGACTTTGATGCATTATTTAAGGATGCTGCTGCAGAATTTAAGGAATCTGCTGCATTATTTAAGGACTTTGTTCCATTATTTAAGGACTCTGCTGCATTATTTAAGGACTTTGCTGCATTATTTAAGGACTCTGCTGCATTATTTAAGGACTTTGCTGCATTATTTAAGGACTCTGCTGTATTATTAAGGACGTTGCTGCATTAATTAAGGACTCTGCTGCATTATTTAAGGACTTTGCTGCAGTATTTAAGGACTCTGATGCATTTTTTAAGGACTTTGATGCATTATTTAAGGACGCTGCTGCAGAATTTAAGGAGTCTGCTCCATTATTTAAGGACTTTGTTGCATTATTTAAGGACTGTGCTGCATTGTTTAAGGACCCTGCTGCATTATTTACGGACTTTGTTACATTATTTAAGTACTCTGCTGCATTATTTAAGGACGCTGCAGCAGTATTTAAGGACTCTGCTGCATTATTTAAGGACTTTGCTGCATTATTTAAGGACTCTGCTGCATTATTAAGGACTTTGCTGCATTATTTAAGGACTCTGCTGCAGTATTTAAGGACTCTGCTGCATTATTTAAGGACTTTGATGCATTATTTAGGGACGCTGCTGCATAATTTAAGGAATCTGCTGCATTATTTAAGGACTTTGCTGCATTATTTAAGGACTTTATTGCATTATTTAAGGATTCTGCTGCATTATTTAAGGAATTTGCTGCATTATTTAAGGACTCTGCTAAATTATTTAAGGACTTTGTTGCATTATTTAATGACTCTGCTGCGGTTTTTAAGGACTCTGCTGCATTATTTAAGGATTCTGCTGCAGTATCTAAGGACTCTGCTGCATTATTTAAGGACTTTGATGCATTATTTAAGGAGGCTGCTGCAGAATTTAAGGAATCTGCTGCATTATTTAAGGACTTTGTTGCATTATTTAAGGACTATGCTGCATTATTTAAGGACTCTGCTGCATTATTTAAGGACTTTGCTGCATTATTTAAGTTCTCTTCTGCATTATTTAAGGAATTTTTTGCATTATTTAAGGACTCTGCTGCATTATTTAAGGACTTTGTTGCATTATTTAAGGACTCTGCTGCATTATTTAAGGACGCTGCTGCAGTATTTAAGGCCTGTGCTGCATTATTTAAGGACTCTGCTGCATTATTTAAGGACTTTGCTGCATTATTTAAGTACTCTTCTGCATTATTTAAGGAATTTTTTGCATTATTTAAGGACTCTGCTGCATTATTTAAGGACTTTGTTGCATTATTTAAGGACTCTGCTGCATTATTTAAGGACGCTGCTGCAGTATTTAAGGCCTGTGCTGCATTATTTAAGGACTCTGCTGCATTATTTAAGGACTTTGCTGCATTATTTAAGTACTCTGCTGCATTATTTATGGAATTTTTTGCATTATTTAAGGACTCTGCTGCATTATTTAAGGACTTTGATGCATTATTTAAGGATGCTGCTGCAGAATTTAAGGAATCTGCTGCATTATTTAAGGACTTTGTTCCATTATTTAAGGACTCTGCTGCATTATTTAAGGACTTTGCTGCATTATTTAAGGACTCTGCTGCATTATTTAAGGACTTTGCTGCATTATTTAAGGACTCTGCTGTATTATTAAGGACGTTGCTGCATTAATTAAGGACTCTGCTGCATTATTTAAGGACTTTGCTGCAGTATTTAAGGACACTGATGCATTTTTTAAGGACTTTGATGCATTATTTAAGGACGCTGCTGCAGAATTTAAGGAGTCTGCTCCATTATTTAAGGACTTCGTTGCATTATTTAAGGACTGTGCTGCATTGTTTAAGGACCCTGCTGCATTATTTAAGGACTTTGTTACATTATTTAAGTACTCTGCTGCATTATTTAAGGACGCTGCAGCAGTATTTAAGGACTCTGCTGCATTATTTAAGGACTTTGCTGCATTATTTAAGGACTCTGCTGCATTATTAAGGACTTTGCTGCATTATTTAAGGACTCTGCTGCAGTATTTAAGGACTCTGCTGCATTATTTAAGGACTTTGATGCATTATTTAAGGACGCTGCTGCAGAATTTAAGGAATCTGCTGCATTATTTAAGGACTTTGCTGCATTATTTAAGGACTTTATTGCATTATTTAAGGATTCTGCTGCATTATTTAAGGAATTTGCTGCATTATTTAAGGACTCTGCTAAATTATTTAAGGACTTTGTTGCATTATTTAATGACTCTGCTGCGGTATTTAAGGACTCTGCTGCATTATTTAAGGATTCTGCTGCAGTATTTAAGGACTCTGCTGCATTATTTAAGGACTTTGATGCATTATTTAAGGAGGCTGCTGCAGAATTTAAGGAATCTGCTGCATTACTTAAGGACTTTGTTGCATTATTTAAGGACTATGCTGCATTATTTAAGGACTCTGCTGCATTATTTATGGACTTTGCTGCATTATTTAAGTACTCTTCGGCATTATTTAAGGAATTTTTTGCATTATTTAAGGACTCTGCTGCATTATTTAAGGACTTTGTTGCATTATTTAAGGACTTTGATGCATTATTTAAGGACGCTGCTGCAGTATTTAAGGCCTCTGCTGCATTATTTAAGGACTCTGCTGCATTATTTAAGGACTTTGCTGCATTATTTAAGTACTCTGCTGCATTATTTAAGGAATTTTTTGCATTATTTAAGGACTCTGCTGCATTATTTAAGGACTTTGATGCATTATTTAAGGATGCTGCTGCAGAATTTAAGGAATCTGCTGCATTATTTAAGGACTTTGTTGCATTATTTAAGGACTCTGCTGCATTATTTAAGGACTTTGCTGCATTATTTAAGGACTCTGCTGCATTATTTAAGGACTTTGCTGCATTATTTAAGGACTCTGCTGTATTATTAAGGACGTTGCTGCATTAATTAAGGACTCTGCTGCATTATTTAAGGACTTTGCTGCAGTATTTAAGGCCTCTGCTGCATTATTTAAGGACTTTGCTGCATTATTTAAGGACTCTGCTGCATTATTTAAGGACACTGCTGCGGTATTTAATTCCTCTGCTGCATTATTTAAGGACTTTGCTGCATTATTTAAGGACTCTGCTGTATTATTAAGGACGTTGCTGCATTAATTAAGGACTCTGCTGCATTATTTAAGGACTTTGCTGCATTATTTAAGGACTCTACTGCATTATTAAGGACGTTGCTGCATTATTTAAGGACTTTATTGCATTATTTAAGGATTCTGCTGCATTATTTAAGGACTCTGCTGCATTATTTAAGGAGTTTGATGCATTATTTAAGGACTCTGCTGCATTATTTAAGGACTTTGTTGCATTATTTAAGGACTCGGCTGCATTATTAAGGGCGTTGCTGCATTTTATTTAAGGAATTTATTGCATTATTTAAGGACTCTGTGCATTATTTAAGGAATTTGCTGCATTATTTAAGGAATCTGCTGCATTATTTAATGACTCTGCTGCGGTATTTAAGGACTCTGCTGCATCATTTAAGCACTCTGCTCCTTTATTTAAGGACTTTGCTGCATTATTTAAGGACTCTGCTGTGGTATTTTAGGACTCTGCTGCATTATTTAAGGACTTTGATGCATTATTTAAGATCTCTGCTGCAGTATTTAAGGACTCTGCTGCATTATTTAATGTCTTTGATGCATTATTTAAGGACTCTTCTGCATTATTTAAGGACTTTGCTGCATTATTTAAGGACGCTGCTGCGGTATTTAAGGCCTCTGCTGAATTATTTAAGGACTTTGCTGCATTATTTAAGGACTCTGCTGCATTATTAAGGACGTTGCTGCATTATTTAAGGACTTTATTGCATTATTTAAGGATTCTGCTGCATTATTTAAGGAATTTCCTGCATTATTTAAGGACTTTGATGCATTATTTAAGAACTCTGCTGCAGTATTTAAGGACTCTGCTGCATTATTTAATGACTCTTCTGCATTATTTAAGGAATTTGCTGCAATATTTAAGGACTCTGTTGCATTATTTAATGACTCTGCTGCGGTATTTTAGGACTCTGCTGCATTATATAAGCACTCTGCTGCATTATTTAAGGACTTTGCTGCATTATTTAAGGACTCTGCTGCGGTATTTTTGGACTCTGCTGCATTATTTAAGGACTTTGATGCATTATTTAAGGACGCTGCTGCGAAATTTAAGGAATCTGCTGCATTATTTAAGGACTTTGTTGCATTATTTAAGGACTCTGCTGCATTATTTAATGAATTTGCTGCATTATTTAAGGACTCTGCTGCATTATTTAAGGACTCTGCTGCGGTATTTTAGGACTCTGCTGCGTTACATAAGGACTCTGCTGCATTATTTAAGGACTTTGCTGCATTATTTAAGGTCTCTACTGCAGTATTTAAGGACTCTGCTGCATTATTTCAGGACTTTGTTGCATTATTTAAGGACTCTGCTGCAGTATTTAAGGACTCTGCTGCATTATTTAAGGACTTTGTTGCATTATTTAATGACTCTGCTGCGGTATTTAAGGACTCTGATGCATTATTTAAGGATGCTGCTGCAGAATTTAAGGAATCTGCTGCATTATTTAAGGACTTTGTTGCATTATTTAAGGACTCTGCTGCGGTATTTTCGGACTCTGCTGCATTATTTAAGGACTTTGATGCATTATTTAAGGACGCTGCTGCGAAATTTAACTAATCTGGTGCATTATTTAAGGACTTTGTTGCATTATTTAAGGGCTCTGCTGCATTATTTAATGAATTTGCTGCATTATATAAGGACTCTGCTGCATTATTTAAGGACTCTGCTGCGGTATTTTAGGACTCTGCTGCATTATATAAGGACTTTGTTGCATTATTTAAGGACTCTGCTGCATTATTTAAGGACTCTGCTGCTGTATTTAAGGACTCTGCTGCATTATTTAAGGACTTTGCTGCTTTATTTAAGGACTTTGTTTCATTATTTAAGGACGCTGCTGCAGTATTTAAGGACTCTGCTGCATTATTTAAGGATGTTGCTGCATTATTTAAGTACTCTTCTGCATTATTTAAGGAATTTTTTGCATTATTTAAGGACTCTGCTGCATTATTTAAGGACTTTGTTGCATTATTTAAGGACTCTGCTGCATTATTTAAGGACGCTGCTGCAGTATTTAAGGCCTGTGCTGCATTATTTAAGGACTCTGCTGCATTATTTAAGGACTTTGCTACATTATTTAAGTACTCTGCTGCATTATTTAAGGAATTTTTTGCATTATTTAAGGACTCTGCTGCATTATTTAAGGACTTTGATGCATTATTTAAGGATGCTGCTGCAGAATTTAAGGAATCTGCTGCATTATTTAAGGACTTTGTTCCATTATTTAAGGACTCTGCTGCATTATTTAAGGACTTTGCTGCATTATTTAAGGACTCTGCTGCATTATTTAAGGACTTTGCTGCATTATTTAAGGACTCTGCTGTATTATTAAGGACGTTGCTGCATTAATTAAGGACTCTGCTGCATTATTTAAGGACTTTGCTGCAGTATTTAAGGACTCTGATGCATTTTTTAAGGACTTTGATGCATTATTTAAGGACGCTGCTGCAGAATTTAAGGAGTCTGCTCCATTATTTAAGGACTTTGTTGCATTATTTAAGGACTGTGCTGCATTGTTTAAGGACCCTGCTGCATTATTTACGGACTTTGTTACATTATTTAAGTTCTCTGCTGCATTATTTAAGGACGCTGCAGCAGTATTTAAGGACTCTGCTGCATTATTTAAGGACTTTGCTGCATTATTTAAGGACTCTGCTGCATTATTAAGGACTTTGCTGCATTATTTAAGGACTCTGCTGCAGTATTTAAGGACTCTGCTGCATTATTTAAGGACTTTGATGCATTATTTAAGGAAGCTGCTGCATAATTTAAGGAATCTGCTGCATTATTTAAGGACTTTGCTGCATTATTTAAGGACTTTATTGCATTATTTAAGGATTCTGCTGCATTATTTAAGGAATTTGCTGCATTATTTAAGGACTCTGCTAAATTATTTAAGGACTTTGTTGCATTATTTAATGACTCTGCTGCGGTATTTAAGGACTCTGCTGCATTATTTAAGGATTCTGCTGCAGTATCTAAGGACTCTGCTGCATTATTTAAGGACTTTGATGCATTATTTAAGGAGGCTGCTGCAGAATTTAAGGAATCTACTGCATTATTTAAGGACTTTGTTGCATTATTTAAGGACTATGCTGCATTATTTAAGGACTCTGCTGCATTATTTAAGGACTTTGCTGCATTATTTAAGTACTCTTCTGCATTATTTAACGAATTTTTTGCATTATTTAAGGACTCTGCTGCATTATTTAAGGACTTTGTTGCATGATTTAAGGACTCTGCTGCATTATTTAAGGACTTTGCTGCATTATTTAAGTACTCTTCTGCATTATTTAAGGAATTTTTTGCATTATTTAAGGACTCTGCTGCATTATTTAAGGACTTTGTTGCATTATTTAAGGACTCTGCTGCATTATTTAAGGACGCTGCTGCAGTATTTAAGGCCTGTGCTGCATTATTTAAGGACTCTGCTGCATTATTTAAGGACTTTGCCGCATTATTTAAGTACTCTGCTGCATTATTTAAGGAATTTTTTGCATTATTTAAGGACTCTGCTGCATTATTTAAGGACTTTGCTGCAGTATTTAAGGACTCTGCTGCATTATTTAAGGACTTTGATGCATTATTTAAGGACGCTGCTGCAGAATTTAAGGAATCTGCTGCATTATTTAAGGACTTTGCTGCATTATTTAAGGACTTTATTGCATTATTTAAGGATTCTGCTGCATTATTTAAGGAATTTGCTGCATTATTTAAGGACTCTGCTAAATTATTTAAGGACTTTGTTGCATTATTTAATGACTCTGCTGCGGTATTTAAGGACTCTGCTGCATTATTTAAGGATTCTGCTGCAGTATTTAAGGACTCTGCTGCATTATTTAAGGACTTTGATGCATTATTTAAGGAGGCTGCTGCAGAATTTAAGGAATCTGCTGCATTACTTAAGGACTTTGTTGCATTATTTAAGGACTATGCTGCATTATTTAAGGACTCTGCTGCATTATTTATGGACTTTGCTGCATTATTTAAGTACTCTTCTGCATTATTTAAGGAATTTTTTGCATTATTTAAGGACTCTGCTGCATTATTTAAGGACTTTGATGCATTATTTAAGGATGCTGCTGCAGAATTTAAGGCCTCTGCTGCATTATTTAAGGACTCTGCTGCATTATTTAAGGACTTTGCTGCATTATTTAAGTACTCTGCTGCATTATTTAAGGAATTTTTTGCATTATTTAAGGACTCTGCTGCATTATTTAAGGACTTTGATGCATTATTTAAGGATGCTGCTGCAGAATTTAAGGAATCTGCTGCATTATTTAAGGACTTTGTTGCATTATTTAAGGACTCTGCTGCATTATTTAAGGACTTTGCTGCATTATTTAAGGACTCTGCTGCATTATTTAAGGACTTTGCTGCATTATTTAAGGACTCTGCTGTATTATTAAGGACGTTGCTGCATTAATTAAGGACTCTGCTGCATTATTTAAGGACTTTGCTGCAGTATTTAAGGCCTCTGCTGCATTATTTAAGAACTTTGCTGCATTATTTAAGGACTCTACTGCATTATTAAGGAAGTTGCTGCATTATTTAAGGACTTTATTGCATTATTTAAGGATTCTGCTGCATTATTTAAGGACTCCGCTGCATTATTTAAGGAGTTTGATGCATTATTTAAGGACTCTGCTGCATTATTTAAGGACTTTGTTGCATTATTTAAGGACTCGGCTGCATTATTAAGGGCGTTGCTGCATTTTATTTAAGTAATTTATTGCATTATTTAAGGACTCTGTGCATTATTTAAGGAATTTGCTGCATTATTTAAGGAATCTGCTGCATTATTTAATGACTCTGCTGCGGTATTTAAGGACTCTGCTGCATCATTTAAGCACTCTGCTCCTTTATTTAAGGACTTTGCTGCATTATTTAAGGACTCTGCTGTGGTATTTTAGGACTCTGCTGCATTATTTAAGGACTTTGATGCATTATTTAAGAACTCTGCTGCAGTATTTAAGGACTCTGCTGCATTATTTAATGTCTTTGATGCATTATTTAAAGACTCTTCTGCATTATTTAAGGACTTTGCTGCATTATTTAAGGACGCTGCTGCGGTATTTAAGGCCGCTGCTGCATTATTTAAGGACTTTGCTGCATTATTTAAGGACTCTGCTGCATTATTAAGGACGTTGCTGCATTATTTAAGGACTCTGCTGCAGTATTTAAGGATTCTGCTGCATTATTTAAGGAATTTCCTGCATTATTTAAGGACTTTGATGCATTATTTAAGAACTCTGCTGCAGTATTTAAGGACTCTGCTGCATTATTTAATGACTCTTCTGCATTATTTAAGGAATTTGCTGCAATATTTAAGGACTCTGCTGCATTATTTAATGACTCTGCTGCGGTATTTTAGGACTCTGTTGCATTATATAAGCACTCTGCTGCATTATTTAAGGACTTTGCTGCATTATTTAAGGACTCTGCTGCGGTATTTTGGGACTCTGCTGCATTATTTAAGGACTTTGATGCATTATTTAAGGACGCTGCTGCGAAATTTAAGGAATCTGCTGCATTATTTAAGGACTTTGTTGCATTATTTAAGGACTCTGCTGCATTATTTAATGAATTTGCTGCATTATTTAAGGACTCTGCTGCATTATTTAAGGACTCTGCTGCGGTATTTTAGGACTCTGCTGCGTTACATAAGGACTCTGCTGCATTATTTAAGGACTTTGCTGCATTATTTAAGGTCTCTACTGCAGTATTTAAGGACTCTGCTGCATTATTTCAGGACTTTGTTGCATTATTTAAGGACTCTGCTGCAGTATTTAAGGACTCTGCTGCATTATTTAAGGACTTTGTTGCATTATTTAATGACTCTGCTGCGGTATTTAAGGACTCTGATGCATTATTTATGGATGCTGCTGCAGAATTTAAGGAATCTGCTGCATTATTTAAGGACTTTGTTGCATTATTTAAGGACTCTGCTGCGGTATTTTCGGACTCTGCTGCATTATTTAAGGACTTTGATGCATTATTTAAGGACGCTGCTGCGAAATTTAACTAATCTGGTGCATTATTTAAGGACTTTGTTGCATTATTTAAGGGCTCTGCTGCATTATTTAATGAATTTGCTGCATTATATAAGGACTCTGCTGCATTATTTAAGGACTCTGCTGCGGTATTTTAGGACTCTGCTGCATTATATAAGGACTCTGCTGCATTATTTAAGGACTTTGCTGCATTATTTAAGGTCTCTCCTGCAGTATTTAAGGACTCTGCTGCATTATTTAAGGACTTTGTTGCATTATTTAAGGACTCTGCTGCATTATTTAAGGACTCTGCTGCTGTATTTAAGGACTCTGCTGCATTATTTAAGGACTTTGCTGCTTTATTTAAGGACTTTGTTTCATTATTTAAGGACGCTGCTGCAGTATTTAAGTACTCTGCTGCATTATTTAAGGATGTTGCTGCATTATTTAAGGACTCTGCTGCATTATTTAATGACTCTGCTGTGGTATTTAAGGACTCTGCTGCATTATTTAAGGACTTTGTTGCATTATTTAAGGACTCTGCTGCATTATTTAAGGACGCTGCTGCAGTATTTAAGGCCTCTGCTGCATTATTTAAGGACTCTGCTGCATTATTTAAGGACTCTACTGCATTATTAAGGACGTTGCTGCATTATTTAAGGACTTTATTGCATTATTTAAGGATTCTGCTGCATTATTTAAGGACTCTGCTGCATTATTTAAGGAGTTTGATGCATTATTTAAGGACTCTGCTGCATTATTTAAGGACTTTGTTGCATTATTTAAGGACGCTGCTGCGGTATTTAAGGACTCTGCTGCATTATTTAAGGACTTTGCTGCATTATTTAACGATTCGGCTGCATTATTAAGGGCGTTGCTGCATTTTATTTAAGGAATTTATTGCATTATTTAAGGACTCTGTGCATTATTTAAGGAATTTGCTGCATTATTTAAGGACTCTGCTGCATTATTTAATGACTCTGCTGAGGTATTTAAGGACTCTGCTGCATCATTTAAGCACTCTGCTGATTTATTTAAGGACTTTGCTGCATTATTTAAGGACTCTGCTGTGGTATTTTAGGACTCTGATGCATTATTTAAATACTATGATGCATTATTTAAGAACTCTGCTGCAGTATTTAAGGACTCTGCTGCATTATTTAATGTCTTTGATGCATTATTTAAGGACTCTTCTGCATTATTTAAGGACTTTGCTGCATTATTTAAGGACGCTGCTGCGGTATTTAAGGCCTCTGCTGCATTATTTAAGGACTTTGCTGCATTATTTAAGGACTCTGCTGCATTATTAAGGACGTTGCTGCATTATTTAAGGACTTTATTGCATTATTTAAGGATTCTGCTGCATTATTTAAGGAATTTCCTGCATTATTTAAGGACTTTGATGCATTATTTAAGAACTCTGCTGCAGTATTTAAGGACTCTGCTGCAGTATTTAAGGACTCTGCTGCATTATTTAAGGACGCTGCTGCGGTATTTAAGGCCTCTGCTGCATTATTTAAGGACTTTGCTGCATCATTTAAGGACTCTATTGCATTATTTAAGGATTCTGCTGCATTATTTAAGGAATTTGCTGCATTATTTAAGGACTCTGTTGCATTATTTAAGGACTTTATTGCATTATTTAAGGATTCTGCTGCATTATTTAAGGAATTTGCTGCATTATTTAAGGACTCTGCTAAATTGTTTAAGGACTTTGTTGCATTATTTAATGACTCTGCTGCGGTATTTAAGGACTCTGCTGCATTATTTAAGGATTCTGCTGCAGTATCTAAGGACTCTGCTGCATTATTTAAGGACTTTGATGCATTATTTAAGGAGGCTGCTGCAGAATTTAAGGAATCTGCTGCATTATTTAAGGACTTTGTTGCATTATTTAAGTACTCTTCTGCATTATTTAAGGACTCTGCTGCATTATTTAAGGACTTTGCTGCATTATTTAAGTACTCTTCTGCATTATTTAAGGAATTTTTTGCATTATTTAAGGACTCTGCTGCATTATTTAAGGACTTTGTTGCATTATTTAAGGACTCTGCTGCATTATTTAAGGACGCTGCTGCAGTATTTAAGGCCTGTGCTGCATTATTTAAGGACTCTGCTGCATTATTTAAGGACTTTGCTACATTATTTAAGTACTCTGCTGCATTATTTAAGGAATTTTTTGCATTATTTAAGGACTCTGCTGCATTATTTAAGGACTTTGATGCATTATTTAAGGATGCTGCTGCAGAATTTAAGGAATCTGCTGCATTATTTAAGGACTTTGTTCCATTATTTAAGGACTCTGCTGCATTATTTAAGGACTTTGCTGCATTATTTAAGGACTCTGCTGCATTATTTAAGGACTTTGCTGCATTATTTAAGGACTCTGCTGTATTATTAAGGACGTTGCTGCATTAATTAAGGACTCTGCTGCATTATTTAAGGACTTTGCTGCAGTATTTAAGGACTCTGATGCATTTTTTAAGGACTTTGATGCATTATTTAAGGACGCTGCTGCAGAATTTAAGGAGTCTGCTCCATTATTTAAGGACTTTGTTGCATTATTTAAGGACTGTGCTGCATTGTTTAAGGACCCTGCTGCATTATTTACGGACTTTGTTACATTATTTAAGTACTCTGCTGCATTATTTAAGGACGCTGCAGCAGTATTTAAGGACTCTGCTCCATTATTTAAGGACTTTGCTGCATTATTTAAGGACTCTGCTGCATTATTAAGGACTTTGCTGCATTATTTAAGGACTCTGCTGCAGTATTTAAGGACTCTGCTGCATTATTTAAGGACTTTGATGCATTATTTAAGGAAGCTGCTGCATAATTTAAGGAATCTGCTGCATTATTTAAGGACTTTGCTGCATTATTTAAGGACTTTATTGCATTATTTAAGGATTCTGCTGCATTATTTAAGGAATTTGCTGCATTATTTAAGGACTCTGCTAAATTATTTAAGGACTTTGTTGCATTATTTAAGGACTCTGCTGCATTATTTAAGGACTATGCTGCATTATTTAAGGACTCTGCTGCATTATTTAAGGACTTTGCTGCATTATTTAAGTACTTTTCTGCATTATTTAACGAATTTTTTGCATTATTTAAGGACTCTGCTGCATTATTTAAGGACTTTGTTGCATTATTTAAGGACTCTGCTGCATTATTTAAGGATGCTGCTGCAGTATTTAAGGCCTGTGCTGCATTATTTAAGGACTCTGCTGCATTATTTAAGGACTTTGCTGCATTATTTAAGTACTCTTCTGCATTATTTAAGGAATTTTTTGCATTATTTAAGGACTCTGCTGCATTATTTAAGGACTTTGTTGCATTATTTAAGGACTCTGCTGCATTATTTAAGGACTTTGCTGCATTATTTAAGGACTCTGCTGCATTATTTAAGGACTTTGCTGCATTATTTAAGGACTCTGCTGCATTATTAAGGACGTTGCTGCATTAATTAAGGACTCTGCTGCATTATTTAAGGACTTTGCTGCAGTATTTAAGGCCTCTGCTGCATTATTTAAGAACTTTGCTGCATTATTTAAGGACTCTACTGCATTATTAAGGAAGTTGCTGCATTATTTAAGGACTTTATTGCATTATTTAAGGATTCTGCTGCATTATTTAAGGACTCCGCTGCATTATTTAAGGAGTTTGATGCATTATTTAAGGACTCTGCTGCATTATTTAAGGACTTTGTTGCATTATTTAAGGACTCGGCTGCATTATTAAGGGCGTTGCTGCATTTTATTTAAGGAATTTATTGCATTATTTAAGGACTCTGTGCATTATTTAAGGAATTTGCTGCATTATTTAAGGAATCTGCTGCATTATTTAATGACTCTGCTGCGGTATTTAAGGACTCTGCTGCATCATTTAAGCACTCTGCTCCTTTATTTAAGGACTTTGATGCATTATTTAAGGACGCTGCTGCAGAATTTAAGGAATCTGCTGCATTATTTAAGGAATTTGCTGCATTATTTAAGGACTTTATTGCATTATTTAAGGATTCTGCTGCATTATTTAAGGAATTTGCTGCATTATTTAAGGACTCTGCTAAATTATTTAAGGACTTTGTTGCATTATTTAATGACTCTGCTGCGGTATTTAAGGACTCTGCTGCATTATTTAAGGATTCTGCTGCAGTATTTAAGGACTCTGCTGCATTATTTAAGGACTTTGATGCATTATTTAAGGAGGCTGCTGCAGAATTTAAGGAATCTGCTGCATTACTTAAGGACTTTGTTGCATTATTTAAGGACTATGCTGCATTATTTAAGGACTCTGCTGCATTATTTATGGACTTTGCTGCATTATTTAAGTACTCTTCTGCATTATTTAAGGAATTTTTTGCATTATTTAAGGACTCTGCTGCATTATTTAAGGACTTTGTTGCATTATTTAAGGACTTTGATGCATTATTTAAGGACGCTGCTGCAGTATTTAAGGCCTCTGCTGCATTATTTAAGGACTCTGCTGCATTATTTAAGGACTTTGCTGCATTATTTAAGTACTCTGCTGCATTATTTAAGGAATTTTTTGCATTATTTAAGGACTCTGCTGCATTATTTAAGGACTTTGATGCATTATTTAAGGATGCTGCTGCAGAATTTAAGGAATCTGCTGCATTATTTAAGGACTTTGTTGCATTATTTAAGGACTCTGCTGCATTATTTAAGGACTTTGCTGCATTATTTAAGGACTCTGCTGCATTATTTAAGGACTTTGCTGCATTATTTAAGGACTCTGCTGTATTATTAAGGACGTTGCTGCATTAATTAAGGACTCTGCTGCATTATTTAAGGACTTTGCTGCAGTATTTAAGGCCTCTGCTGCATTATTTAAGAACTTTGCTGCATTATTTAAGGACTCTACTGCATTATTAAGGAAGTTGCTGCATTATTTAAGGACTTTATTGCATTATTTAAGGATTCTGCTGCATTATTTAAGGACTCCGCTGCATTATTTAAGGAGTTTGATGCATTATTTAAGGACTCTGCTGCATTATTTAAGGACTTTGTTGCATTATGTAAGGACTCGGCTGCATTATTAAGGGCGTTGCTGCATTTTATTTAAGTAATTTATTGCATTATTTAAGGACTCTGTGCATTATTTAAGGAATTTGCTGCATTATTTAAGGAATCTGCTGCATTATTTAATGACTCTGCTGCGGTATTTAAGGACTCTGCTGCATCATTTAAGCACTCTGCTCCTTTATGTAAGGACTTTGCTGCATTATTTAAGGACTCTGCTGTGGTATTTTAGGACTCTGCTGCATTATTTAAGGACTTTGATGCATTATTTAAGAACTCTGCTGCAGTATTTAAGGACTCTGCTGCATTATTTAATGTCTTTGATGCATTATTTAAGGACTCTTCTGCATTATTTAAGGACTTTGCTGCATTATTTAAGGACGCTGCTGCGGTATTTAAGGCCGCTGCTGCATTATTTAAGGACTTTGCTGCATTATTTAAGGACTCTGCTGCATTATTAAGGACGTTGCTGCATTATTTAAGGACTCTGCTGCAGTATTTAAGGATTCTGCTGCATTATTTAAGGAATTTCCTGCATTATTTAAGGACTTTGATGCATTATTTAAGAACTCTGCTGCAGTATTTAAGGACTCTGCTGCATTATTTAATGACTCTTCTGCATTATTTAAGGAATTTGCTGCAATATTTAAGGACTCTGCTGCATTATTTAATGACTCTGCTGCGGTATTTTAGGACTCTGCTGCATTATATAAGCACTCTGCTGCATTATTTAAGGACTTTGCTGCATTATTTAAGGACTCTGCTGCGGTATTTTGGGACTCTGCTGCATTATTGAAGGACTTTGATGCATTATTTAAGGACGCTGCTGCGAAATTTAAGGAATCTGCTGCATTATTTAAGGACTTTGTTGCATTATTTAAGGACTCTGCTGCATTATTTAATGAATTTGCTGCATTATTTAAGGACTCTGCTGCATTATTTAAGGACTCTGCTGCGGTATTTTAGGACTCTGCTGCGTTACATAAGGACTCTGCTGCATTATTTAAGGACTTTGCTGCATTATTTAAGGTCTCTACTGCAGTATTTAAGGACTCTGCTGCATTATTTCAGGACTTTGTTGCATTATTTAAGGACTCTGCTGCAGTATTTAAGGACTCTGCTGCATTATTTAAGGACTTTGTTGCATTATTTAATGACTCTGCTGCGGTATTTAAGGACTCTGATGCATTATTTAAGGATGCTGCTGCAGAATTTAAGGAATCTGCTGCATTATTTAAGGACTTTGTTGCATTATTTAAGGACTCTGCTGCGGTATTTTCGGACTCTGCTGCATTATTTAAGGACTTTGATGCATTATTTAAGGACGCTGCTGCGAAATTTAACTAATCTGGTGCATTATTTAAGGACTTTGTTTCATTATTTAAGGGCTCTGCTGCATTATTTAATGAATTTGCTGCATTATATAAGGACTCTGCTGCATTATTTAAGGACTCTGCTGCGGTATTTTAGGACTCTGCTGCATTATATAAGGACTCTGCTGCATTATTTAAGGACTTTGCTGCATTATTTAAGGTCTCTCCTGCAGTATTTAAGGACTCTGCTGCATTATTTAAGGACTTTGTTGCATTATTTAAGGACTCTGCTGCATTATTTAAGGACTCTGCTGCTGTATTTAAGGACTCTGCTGCATTATTTAAGGACTTTGCTGCTTTATTTAAGGACTTTGTTTCATTATTTAAGGACGCTGCTGCAGTATTTAAGGACTCTGCTGCATTATTTAAGGATGTTGCTGCATTATTTAAGGACTCTGCTGCATTATTTAATGACTCTGCTGTGGTATTTAAGGACTCTGCTGCATTATTTAAGGACTTTGTTGCATTATTTAAGGACTCTGCTGCATTATTTAAGGACGCTGCTGCAGTATTTAAGGCCTCTGCTGCATTATTTAAGGACTCTGCTGCATTATTTAAGGACTCTACTGCATTATTAAGGACGTTGCTGCATTATTTAAGGACTTTATTGCATTATTTAAGGATTCTGCTGCATTATTTAAGGACTCTGCTGCATTATTTAAGGAGTTTGATGCATTATTTAAGGACTCTGCTGCATTATTTAAGGACTTTGTTGCATTATTTAAGGACGCTGCTGCGGTATTTAAGGACTCTGCTGCATTATTTAAGGACTTTGCTGCATTATTTAACGATTCGGCTGCATTATTAAGGGCGTTGCTGCATTTTATTTAAGGAATTTATTGCATTATTTAAGGACTCTGTGCATTATTTAAGGAATTTGCTGCATTATTTAAGGACTCTGCTGCATTATTTAATGACTCTGCTGCGGTATTTAAGGACTCTGCTGCATCATTTAAGCACTCTGCTGATTTATTTAAGGACTTTGCTGCATTATTTAAGGACTCTGCTGTGGTATTTTAGGACTCTGATGCATTATTTAAATACTATGATGCATTATTTAAGGACTCTGCTGCTGTATTTAAGGACTCTGCTGCATTATTTAAGGACTTTGCTGCTTTATTTAAGGACTTTGTTTCATTATTTAAGGACGCTGCTGCAGTATTTAAGGACTCTGCATCATTATTTAGGGATGTTGCTGCATTATTTAAGGACTCTGCTGCATTATTTAATGACTCTGCTGTGGTATTTAAGGACTCTGCTGCATTATTTAAGGACTTTGTTGCATTATTTAAGGACTCTGCTGCATTATTTAAGGACGCTGCTGCAGTATTTAAGGCCTCTGCTGCATTATTTAAGGACTCTGCTGCATTATTTAAGGACTCTACTGCATTATTAAGGACGTTGCTGCATTATTTAAGGACTTTATTGCATTATTTAAGGATTCTGCTGCATTATTTAAGGACTCTGCTGCATTATTTAAGGAGTTTGATGCATTATTTAAGGACTCTGCTGCATTATTTAAGGACTTTGTTGCATTATTTAAGGACGCTGCTGCGGTATTTAAGGACTCTGCTGCATTATTTAAGGACTTTGCTGCATTATTTAACGATTCGGCTGCATTATTAAGGGCGTTGCTGCATTTTATTTAAGGAATTTATTGCATTATTTAAGGACTCTGTGCATTATTTAAGGAATTTGCTGCATTATTTAAGGACTCTGCTGCATTATTTAATGACTCTGCTGAGGTATTTAAGGACTCTGCTGCATCATTTAAGCACTCTGCTGATTTATTTAAGGACTTTGCTGCATTATTTAAGGACTCTGCTGTGGTATTTTAGGACTCTGATGCATTATTTAAATACTATGATGCATTATTTAAGAACTCTGCTGCAGTATTTAAGGACTCTGCTGCATTATTTAATGTCTTTGATGCATTATTTAAGGACTCTTCTGCATTATTTAAGGACTTTGCTGCATTATTTAAGGACGCTGCTGCGGTATTTAAGGCCTCTGCTGCATTATTTAAGGACTTTGCTGCATTATTTAAGGACTCTGCTGCATTATTAAGGACGTTGCTGCATTATTTAAGGACTTTATTGCATTATTTAAGGATTCTGCTGCATTATTTAAGGAATTTCCTGCATTATTTAAGGACTTTGATGCATTATTTAAGAACTCTGCTGCAGTATTTAAGGACTCTGCTGCAGTATTTAAGGACTCTGCTGCATTATTTAAGGACGCTGCTGCGGTATTTAAGGCCTCTGCTGCATTATTTAAGGACTTTGCTGCATCATTTAAGGACTCTATTGCATTATTTAAGGATTCTGCTGCATTATTTAAGGAATTTGCTGCATTATTTAAGGACTCTGTTGCATTATTTAAGGACTTTATTGCATTATTTAAGGATTCTGCTGCATTATTTAAGGAATTTGCTGCATTATTTAAGGACTCTGCTAAATTGTTTAAGGACTTTGTTGCATTATTTAATGACTCTGCTGCGGTATTTAAGGACTCTGCTGCATTATTTAAGGATTCTGCTGCAGTATCTAAGGACTCTGCTGCATTATTTAAGGACTTTGATGCATTATTTAAGGAGGCTGCTGCAGAATTTAAGGAATCTGCTGCATTATTTAAGGACTTTGTTGCATTATTTAAGTACTCTTCTGCATTATTTAAGGACTCTGCTGCATTATTTAAGGACTTTGCTGCATTATTTAAGTACTCTTCTGCATTATTTAAGGAATTTTTTGCATTATTTAAGGACTCTGCTGCATTATTTAAGGACTTTGTTGCATTATTTAAGGACTCTGCTGCATTATTTAAGGACGCTGCTGCAGTATTTAAGGCCTGTGCTGCATTATTTAAGGACTCTGCTGCATTATTTAAGGACTTTGCTACATTATTTAAGTACTCTGCTGCATTATTTAAGGAATTTTTTGCATTATTTAAGGACTCTGCTGCATTATTTAAGGACTTTGATGCATTATTTAAGGATGCTGCTGCAGAATTTAAGGAATCTGCTGCATTATTTAAGGACTTTGTTCCATTATTTAAGGACTCTGCTGCATTATTTAAGGACTTTGCTGCATTATTTAAGGACTCTGCTGCATTATTTAAGGACTTTGCTGCATTATTTAAGGACTCTGCTGTATTATTAAGGACGTTGCTGCATTAATTAAGGACTCTGCTGCATTATTTAAGGACTTTGCTGCAGTATTTAAGGACTCTGATGCATTTTTTAAGGACTTTGATGCATTATTTAAGGACGCTGCTGCAGAATTTAAGGAGTCTGCTCCATTATTTAAGGACTTTGTTGCATTATTTAAGGACTGTGCTGCATTGTTTAAGGACCCTGCTGCATTATTTACGGACTTTGTTACATTATTTAAGTACTCTGCTGCATTATTTAAGGACGCTGCAGCAGTATTTAAGGACTCTGCTGCATTATTTAAGGACTTTGCTGCATTATTTAAGGACTCTGCTGCATTATTAAGGACTTTGCTGCATTATTTAAGGACTCTGCTGCAGTATTTAAGGACTCTGCTGCATTATTTAAGGACTTTGATGCATTATTTAAGGAAGCTGCTGCATAATTTAAGGAATCTGCTGCATTATTTAAGGACTTTGCTGCATTATTTAAGGACTTTATTGCATTATTTAAGGATTCTGCTGCATTATTTAAGGAATTTGCTGCATTATTTAAGGACTCTGCTAAATTATTTAAGGACTTTGTTGCATTATTTAAGGACTCTGCTGCATTATTTAAGGACTATGCTGCATTATTTAAGGACTCTGCTGCATTATTTAAGGACTTTGCTGCATTATTTAAGTACTCTTCTGCATTATTTAACGAATTTTTTGCATTATTTAAGGACTCTGCTGCATTATTTAAGGACTTTGTTGCATTATTTAAGGACTCTGCTGCATTATTTAAGGATGCTGCTGCAGTATTTAAGGCCTGTGCTGCATTATTTAAGGACTCTGCTGCATTATTTAAGGACTTTGCTGCATTATTTAAGTACTCTTCTGCATTATTTAAGGAATTTTTTGCATTATTTAAGGACTCTGCTGCATTATTTAAGGACTTTGTTGCATTATTTAAGGACTCTGCTGCATTATTTAAGGACGCTGCTGCAGTATTTAAGGCCTGTGCTGCATTATTTAAGGACTCTGCTGCATTATTTAAGGACTTTGCTGCATTATTTAAGTACTCTGCTGCATTATTTAAGGAATTTTTTGCATTATTTAAGGACTCTGCTGCATTATTTAAGGACTTTGCTGCATTATTTAAGGACTCTGCTGCATTATTAAGGACTTTGCTGCATTATTTAAGGACTCTGCTGCAGTATTTAAGGACTCTGCTGCATTATTTAAGGACTTTGATGCATTATTTAAGGACGCTGCTGCAGAATTTAAGGAATCTGCTGCATTATTTAAGGACTTTGCTGCATTATTTAAGGACTTTATTGCATTATTTAAGGATTCTGCTGCATTATTTAAGGAATTTGCTGCATTATTTAAGGACTCTGCTAAATTATTTAAGGAATTTGTTGCATTATTTAATGACTCTGCTGCGGTATTTAAGGACTCTGCTGCATTATTTAAGGATTCTGCTGCAGTATTTAAGGACTCTGCTGCATTATTTAAGGACTTTGATGCATTATTTAAGGAGGCTGCTGCAGAATTTAAGGAATCTGCTGCATTACTTAAGGACTTTGTTGCATTATTTAAGGACTATGCTGCATTATTTAAGGACTCTGCTGCATTATTTATGGACTTTGCTGCATTATTTAAGTACTCTTCTGCATTATTTAAGGAATTTTTTGCATTATTTAAGGACTCTGCTGCATTATTTAAGGACTTTGTTGCATTATTTAAGGACTTTGATGCATTATTTAAGGACGCTGCTGCAGTATTTAAGGCCTCTGCTGCATTATTTAAGGACTCTGCTGCATTATTTAAGGACTTTGCTGCATTATTTAAGTACTCTGCTGCATTATTTAAGGAATTTTTTGCATTATTTAAGGACTCTGCTGCATTATTTAAGGACTTTGATGCATTATTTAAGGATGCTGCTGCAGAATTTAAGGAATCTGCTGCATTATTTAAGGACTTTGTTGCATTATTTAAGGACTCTGCTGCATTATTTAAGGACTTTGCTGCATTATTTAAGGACTCTGCTGCATTATTTAAGGACTTTGCTGCATTATTTAAGGACTCTGTTGTATTATTAAGGACGTTGCTGCATTAATTAAGGACTCTGCTGCATTATTTAAGGACTTTGCTGCAGTATTTAAGGCCTCTGCTGCATTATTTAAGAACTTTGCTGCATTATTTAAGGACTCTACTGCATTATTAAGGAAGTTGCTGCATTATTTAAGGACTTTATTGCATTATTTAAGGATTCTGCTGCATTATTTAAGGACTCCGCTGCATTATTTAAGGAGTTTGATGCATTATTTAAGGACTCTGCTGCATTATTTAAGGACTTTGTTGCATTATTTAAGGACTCGGCTGCATTATTAAGGGCGTTGCTGCATTTTATTTAAGGAATTTATTGCATTATTTAAGGACTCTGTGCATTATTTAAGGAATTTGCTGCATTATTTAAGGAATCTGCTGCATTATTTAATGACTCTGCTGCGGTATTTAAGGACTCTGCTGCATCATTTAAGCACTCTGCTCCTTTATTTAAGGACTTTGATGCATTATTTAAGGACGCTGCTGCAGAATTTAAGGAATCTGCTGCATTATTTAAGGACTTTGCTGCATTATTTAAGGACTTTATTGCATTATTTAAGGATTCTGCTGCATTATTTAAGGAATTTGCTGCATTATTTAAGGACTCTGCTAAATTATTTAAGGACTTTGTTGCATTATTTAATGACTCTGCTGCGGTATTTAAGGACTCTGCTGCATTATTTAAGGATTCTGCTGCAGTATTTAAGGACTCTGCTGCATTATTTAAGGACTTTGATGCATTATTTAAGGAGGCTGCTGCAGAATTTAAGGAATCTGCTGCATTACTTAAGGACTTTGTTGCATTATTTAAGGACTATGCTGCATTATTTAAGGACTCTGCTGCATTATTTATGGACTTTGCTGCATTATTTAAGTACTCTTCTGCATTATTTAAGGAATTTTTTGCATTATTTAAGGACTCTGCTGCATTATTTAAGGACTTTGTTGCATTATTTAAGGACTTTGATGCATTATTTAAGGACGCTGCTGCAGTATTTAAGGCCTCTGCTGCATTATTTAAGGACTCTGCTGCATTATTTAAGGACTTTGCTGCATTATTTAAGTACTCTGCTGCATTATTTAAGGAATTTTTTGCATTATTTAAGGACTCTGCTGCATTATTTAAGGACTTTGATGCATTATTTAAGGATGCTGCTGCAGAATTTAAGGAATCTGCTGCATTATTTAAGGACTTTGTTGCATTATTTAAGGACTCTGCTGCATTATTTAAGGACTTTGCTGCATTATTTAAGGACTCTGCTGCATTATTTAAGGACTTTGCTGCATTATTTAAGGACTCTGCTGTATTATTAAGGACGTTGCTGCATTAATTAAGGACTCTGCTGCATTATTTAAGGACTTTGCTGCAGTATTTAAGGCCTCTGCTGCATTATTTAAGAACTTTGCTGCATTATTTAAGGACTCTACTGCATTATTAAGGAAGTTGCTGCATTATTTAAGGACTTTATTGCATTATTTAAGGATTCTGCTGCATTATTTAAGGACTCCGCTGCATTATTTAAGGAGTTTGATGCATTATTTAAGGACTCTGCTGCATTATTTAAGGACTTTGTTGCATTATGTAAGGACTCGGCTGCATTATTAAGGGCGTTGCTGCATTTTATTTAAGTAATTTATTGCATTATTTAAGGACTCTGTGCATTATTTAAGGAATTTGCTGCATTATTTAAGGAATCTGCTGCATTATTTAATGACTCTGCTGCGGTATTTAAGGACTCTGCTGCATCATTTAAGCACTCTGCTCCTTTATGTAAGGACTTTGCTGCATTATTTAAGGACTCTGCTGTGGTATTTTAGGACTCTGCTGCATTATTTAAGGACTTTGATGCATTATTTAAGAACTCTGCTGCAGTATTTAAGGACTCTGCTGCATTATTTAATGTCTTTGATGCATTATTTAAGGACTCTTCTGCATTATTTAAGGACTTTGCTGCATTATTTAAGGACGCTGCTGCGGTATTTAAGGCCGCTGCTGCATTATTTAAGGACTTTGCTGCATTATTTAAGGACTCTGCTGCATTATTAAGGACGTTGCTGCATTATTTAAGGACTCTGCTGCAGTATTTAAGGATTCTGCTGCATTATTTAAGGAATTTCCTGCATTATTTAAGGACTTTGATGCATTATTTAAGAACTCTGCTGCAGTATTTAAGGACTCTGCTGCATTATTTAATGACTCTTCTGCATTATTTAAGGAATTTGCTGCAATATTTAAGGACTCTGCTGCATTATTTAATGACTCTGCTGCGGTATTTTAGGACTCTGCTGCATTATATAAGCACTCTGCTGCATTATTTAAGGACTTTGCTGCATTATTTAAGGACTCTGCTGCGGTATTTTGGGACTCTGCTGCATTATTGAAGGACTTTGATGCATTATTTAAGGACGCTGCTGCGAAATTTAAGGAATCTGCTGCATTATTTAAGGACTTTGTTGCATTATTTAAGGACTCTGCTGCATTATTTAATGAATTTGCTGCATTATTTAAGGACTCTGCTGCATTATTTAAGGACTCTGCTGCGGTATTTTAGGACTCTGCTGCGTTACATAAGGACTCTGCTGCATTATTTAAGGACTTTGCTGCATTATTTAAGGTCTCTACTGCAGTATTTAAGGACTCTGCTGCATTATTTCAGGACTTTGTTGCATTATTTAAGGACTCTGCTGCAGTATTTAAGGACTCTGCTGCATTATTTAAGGACTTTGTTGCATTATTTAATGACTCTGCTGCGGTATTTAAGGACTCTGATGCATTATTTAAGGATGCTGCTGCAGAATTTAAGGAATCTGCTGCATTATTTAAGGACTTTGTTGCATTATTTAAGGACTCTGCTGCGGTATTTTCGGACTCTGCTGCATTATTTAAGGACTTTGATGCATTATTTAAGGACGCTGCTGCGAAATTTAACTAATCTGGTGCATTATTTAAGGACTTTGTTTCATTATTTAAGGGCTCTGCTGCATTATTTAATGAATTTGCTGCATTATATAAGGACTCTGCTGCATTATTTAAGGACTCTGCTGCGGTATTTTAGGACTCTGCTGCATTATATAAGGACTCTGCTGCATTATTTAAGGACTTTGCTGCATTATTTAAGGTCTCTCCTGCAGTATTTAAGGACTCTGCTGCATTATTTAAGGACTTTGTTGCATTATTTAAGGACTCTGCTGCATTATTTAAGGACTCTGCTGCTGTATTTAAGGACTCTGCTGCATTATTTAAGGACTTTGCTGCTTTATTTAAGGACTTTGTTTCATTATTTAAGGACGCTGCTGCAGTATTTAAGGACTCTGCTGCATTATTTAAGGATGTTGCTGCATTATTTAAGGACTCTGCTGCATTATTTAATGACTCTGCTGTGGTATTTAAGGACTCTGCTGCATTATTTAAGGACTTTGTTGCATTATTTAAGGACTCTGCTGCATTATTTAAGGACGCTGCTGCAGTATTTAAGGCCTCTGCTGCATTATTTAAGGACTCTGCTGCATTATTTAAGGACTCTACTGCATTATTAAGGACGTTGCTGCATTATTTAAGGACTTTATTGCATTATTTAAGGATTCTGCTGCATTATTTAAGGACTCTGCTGCATTATTTAAGGAGTTTGATGCATTATTTAAGGACTCTGCTGCATTATTTAAGGACTTTGTTGCATTATTTAAGGACGCTGCTGCGGTATTTAAGGACTCTGCTGCATTATTTAAGGACTTTGCTGCATTATTTAACGATTCGGCTGCATTATTAAGGGCGTTGCTGCATTTTATTTAAGGAATTTATTGCATTATTTAAGGACTCTGTGCATTATTTAAGGAATTTGCTGCATTATTTAAGGACTCTGCTGCATTATTTAATGACTCTGCTGCGGTATTTAAGGACTCTGCTGCATCATTTAAGCACTCTGCTGATTTATTTAAGGACTTTGCTGCATTATTTAAGGACTCTGCTGTGGTATTTTAGGACTCTGATGCATTATTTAAATACTATGATGCATTATTTAAGAACTCTGCTGCAGTATTTAAGGACTCTGCTGCATTATTTAATGTCTTTGATGCATTATTTAAGGACTCTTCTGCATTATTTAAGGACTTTGCTGCATTATTTAAGGACGCTGCTGCGGTATTTAAGGCCTCTGCTGCATTATTTAAGGACTTTGCTGCATTATTTAAGGACTCTGCTGCATTATTAAGGACGTTGCTGCATTATTTAAGGACTTTATTGCATTATTTAAGGATTCTGCTGCATTATTTAAGGAATTTCCTGCATTATTTAAGGACTTTGATGCATTATTTAAGAACTCTGCTGCAGTATTTAAGGACTCTGCTGCAGTATTTAAGGACTCTGCTGCATTATTTAAGGACGCTGCTGCGGTATTTAAGGCCTCTGCTGCATTATTTAAGGACTTTGCTGCATCATTTAAGGACTCTATTGCATTATTTAAGGATTCTGCTGCATTATTTAAGGAATTTGCTGCATTATTTAAGGACTCTGTTGCATTATTTAAGGACTTTATTGCATTATTTAAGGATTCTGCTGCATTATTTAAGGAATTTGCTGCATTATTTAAGGACTCTGCTAAATTGTTTAAGGACTTTGTTGCATTATTTAATGACTCTGCTGCGGTATTTAAGGACTCTGCTGCATTATTTAAGGATTCTGCTGCAGTATCTAAGGACTCTGCTGCATTATTTAAGGACTTTGATGCATTATTTAAGGAGGCTGCTGCAGAATTTAAGGAATCTGCTGCATTATTTAAGGACTTTGTTGCATTATTTAAGGACTATGCTGCATTATTTAAGGACTCTGCTGCATTATTTAAGGACTTTGCTGCGTTATTTAAGTACTCTTCTGCATTATTTAAGGAATTTTTTGCATTATTTAAGGACTCTGCTGCATTATTTAAGGACTTTGTTGCATTATTTAAGGACTCTGCTGCATTATTTAAGGACGCTGCTGCAGTATTTAAGGCCTGTGCTGCATTATTTAAGGACTCTGCTGCATTATTTAAGGACTTTGCTACATTATTTAAGTACTCTGCTGCATTATTTAAGGAATTTTTTGCATTATTTAAGGACTCTGCTGCATTATTTAAGGACTTTGATGCATTATTTAAGGATGCTGCTGCAGAATTTAAGGAATCTGCTGCATTATTTAAGGACTTTGTTCCATTATTTAAGGACTCTGCTGCATTATTTAAGGACTTTGCTGCATTATTTAAGGACTCTGCTGCATTATTTAAGGACTTTGCTGCATTATTTAAGGACTCTGCTGTATTATTAAGGACGTTGCTGCATTAATTAAGGACTCTGCTGCATTATTTAAGGACTTTGCTGCAGTATTTAAGGACTCTGATGCATTTTTTAAGGACTTTGATGCATTATTTAAGGACGCTGCTGCAGATTTTAAGGAGTCTGCTCCATTATTTAAGGACTTTGTTGCATTATTTAAGGACTGTGCTGCATTGTTTAAGGACCCTGCTGCATTATTTACGGACTTTGTTACATTATTTAAGTACTCTGCTGCATTATTTAAGGACGCTGCAGCAGTATTTAAGGACTCTGCTGCATTATTTAAGGACTTTGCTGCATTATTTAAGGACTCTGCTGCATTATTAAGGACTTTGCTGCATTATTTAAGGACTCTGCTGCAGTATTTAAGGACTCTGCTGCATTATTTAAGGACTTTGATGCATTATTTAAGGAAGCTGCTGCATAATTTAAGGAATCTGCTGCATTATTTAAGGACTTTGCTGCATTATTTAAGGACTTTATTGCATTATTTAAGGATTCTGCTGCATTATTTAAGGAATTTGCTGCATTATTTAAGGACTCTGCTAAATTATTTAAGGACTTTGTTGCATTATTTAAGGACTCTGCTGCATTATTTAAGGACTATGCTGCATTATTTAAGGACTCTGCTGCATTATTTAAGGACTCTGCTGCATTATTTAAGGAGTTTGATGCATTATTTAAGGACTCTGCTGCATTATTTAAGGACTTTGTTGCATTATTTAAGGACGCTGCTGCGGTATTTAAGGACTCTGCTGCATTATTTAAGGACTTTGCTGCATTATTTAACGATTCGGCTGCATTATTAAGGGCGTTGCTGCATTTTATTTAAGGAATTTATTGCATTATTTAAGGACTCTGTGCATTATTTAAGGAATTTGCTGCATTATTTAAGGACTCTGCTGCATTATTTAATGACTCTGCTGAGGTATTTAAGGACTCTGCTGCATCATTTAAGCACTCTGCTGATTTATTTAAGGACTTTGCTGCATTATTTAAGGACTCTGCTGTGGTATTTTAGGACTCTGATGCATTATTTAAATACTATGATGCATTATTTAAGAACTCTGCTGCAGTATTTAAGGACTCTGCTGCATTATTTAATGTCTTTGATGCATTATTTAAGGACTCTTCTGCATTATTTAAGGACTTTGCTGCATTATTTAAGGACGCTGCTGCGGTATTTAAGGCCTCTGCTGCATTATTTAAGGACTTTGCTGCATTATTTAAGGACTCTGCTGCATTATTAAGGACGTTGCTGCATTATTTAAGGACTTTATTGCATTATTTAAGGATTCTGCTGCATTATTTAAGGAATTTCCTGCATTATTTAAGGACTTTGATGCATTATTTAAGAACTCTGCTGCAGTATTTAAGGACTCTGCTGCAGTATTTAAGGACTCTGCTGCATTATTTAAGGACGCTGCTGCGGTATTTAAGGCCTCTGCTGCATTATTTAAGGACTTTGCTGCATCATTTAAGGACTCTATTGCATTATTTAAGGATTCTGCTGCATTATTTAAGGAATTTGCTGCATTATTTAAGGACTCTGTTGCATTATTTAAGGACTTTATTGCATTATTTAAGGATTCTGCTGCATTATTTAAGGAATTTGCTGCATTATTTAAGGACTCTGCTAAATTGTTTAAGGACTTTGTTGCATTATTTAATGACTCTGCTGCGGTATTTAAGGACTCTGCTGCATTATTTAAGGATTCTGCTGCAGTATCTAAGGACTCTGCTGCATTATTTAAGGACTTTGATGCATTATTTAAGGAGGCTGCTGCAGAATTTAAGGAATCTGCTGCATTATTTAAGGACTTTGTTGCATTATTTAAGGACTATGCTGCATTATTTAAGGACTCTGCTGCATTATTTAAGGACTTTGCTGCATTATTTAAGTACTCTTCTGCATTATTTAAGGAATTTTTTGCATTATTTAAGGACTCTGCTGCATTATTTAAGGACTTTGTTGCATTATTTAAGGACTCTGCTGCATTATTTAAGGACGCTGCTGCAGTATTTAAGGCCTGTGCTGCATTATTTAAGGACTCTGCTGCATTATTTAAGGACTTTGCTACATTATTTAAGTACTCTGCTGCATTATTTAAGGAATTTTTTGCATTATTTAAGGACTCTGCTGCATTATTTAAGGACTTTGATGCATTATTTAAGGATGCTGCTGCAGAATTTAAGGAATCTGCTGCATTATTTAAGGACTTTGTTCCATTATTTAAGGACTCTGCTGCATTATTTAAGGACTTTGCTGCATTATTTAAGGACTCTGCTGCATTATTTAAGGACTTTGCTGCATTATTTAAGGACTCTGCTGTATTATTAAGGACGTTGCTGCATTAATTAAGGACTCTGCTGCATTATTTAAGGACTTTGCTGCAGTATTTAAGGACTCTGATGCATTTTTTAAGGACTTTGATGCATTATTTAAGGACGCTGCTGCAGAATTTAAGGAGTCTGCTCCATTATTTAAGGACTTTGTTGCATTATTTAAGGACTGTGCTGCATTGTTTAAGGACCCTGCTGCATTATTTACGGACTTTGTTACATTATTTAAGTACTCTGCTGCATTATTTAAGGACGCTGCAGCAGTATTTAAGGACTCTGCTGCATTATTTAAGGACTTTGCTGCATTATTTAAGGACTCTGCTGCATTATTAAGGACTTTGCTGCATTATTTAAGGACTCTGCTGCAGTATTTAAGGACTCTGCTGCATTATTTAAGGACTTTGATGCATTATTTAAGGAAGCTGCTGCATAATTTAAGGAATCTGCTGCATTATTTAAGGACTTTGCTGCATTATTTAAGGACTTTATTGCATTATTTAAGGATTCTGCTGCATTATTTAAGGAATTTGCTGCATTATTTAAGGACTCTGCTAAATTATTTAAGGACTTTGTTGCATTATTTAAGGACTCTGCTGCATTATTTAAGGACTATGCTGCATTATTTAAGGACTCTGCTGCATTATTTAAGGACTTTGCTGCATTATTTAAGTACTCTTCTGCATTATTTAACGAATTTTTTGCATTATTTAAGGACTCTGCTGCATTATTTAAGGACTTTGTTGCATTATTTAAGGACTCTGCTGCATTATTTAAGGATGCTGCTGCAGTATTTAAGGCCTGTGCTGCATTATTTAAGGACTCTGCTGCATTATTTAAGGACTTTGCTGCATTATTTAAGTACTCTTCTGCATTATTTAAGGAATTTTTTGCTTTATTTAAGGACTCTGCTGCATTATTTAAGGACTTTGTTGCATTATTTAAGGACTCTGCTGCATTATTTAAGGACGCTGCTGCAGTATTTAAGGCCTGTGCTGCATTATTTAAGGACTCTGCTGCATTATTTAAGGACTTTGCTGCATTATTTAAGTACTCTGCTGCATTATTTAAGGAATTTTTTGCATTATTTAAGGACTCTGCTGCATTATTTAAGGACTTTGCTGCATTATTTAAGGACTCTGCTGCATTATTAAGGACTTTGCTGCATTATTTAAGGACTCTGCTGCAGTATTTAAGGACTCTGCTGCATTATTTAAGGACTTTGATGCATTATTTAAGGACGCTGCTGCAGAATTTAAGGAATCTGCTGCATTATTTAAGGACTTTGCTGCATTATTTAAGGACTTTATTGCATTATTTAAGGATTCTGCTGCATTATTTAAGGAATTTGCTGCATTATTTAAGGACTCTGCTAAATTATTTAAGGAATTTGTTGCATTATTTAATGACTCTGCTGCGGTATTTAAGGACTCTGCTGCATTATTTAAGGATTCTGCTGCAGTATTTAAGGACTCTGCTGCATTATTTAAGGACTTTGATGCATTATTTAAGGAGGCTGCTGCAGAATTTAAGGAATCTGCTGCATTACTTAAGGACTTTGTTGCATTATTTAAGGACTATGCTGCATTATTTAAGGACTCTGCTGCATTATTTATGGACTTTGCTGCATTATTTAAGTACTCTTCTGCATTATTTAAGGAATTTTTTGCATTATTTAAGGACTCTGCTGCATTATTTAAGGACTTTGTTGCATTATTTAAGGACTTTGATGCATTATTTAAGGACGCTGCTGCAGTATTTAAGGCCTCTGCTGCATTATTTAAGGACTCTGCTGCATTATTTAAGGACTTTGCTGCATTATTTAAGTACTCTGCTGCATTATTTAAGGAATTTTTTGCATTATTTAAGGACTCTGCTGCATTATTTAAGGACTTTGATGCATTATTTAAGGATGCTGCTGCAGAATTTAAGGAATCTGCTGCATTATTTAAGGACTTTGTTGCATTATTTAAGGACTCTGCTGCATTATTTAAGGACTTTGCTGCATTATTTAAGGACTCTGCTGCATTATTTAAGGACTTTGCTGCATTATTTAAGGACTCTGCTGTATTATTAAGGACGTTGCTGCATTAATTAAGGACTCTGCTGCATTATTTAAGGACTTTGCTGCAGTATTTAAGGCCTCTGCTGCATTATTTAAGAACTTTGCTGCATTATTTAAGGACTCTACTGCATTATTAAGGAAGTTGCTGCATTATTTAAGGACTTTATTGCATTATTTAAGGATTCTGCTGCATTATTTAAGGACTCCGCTGCATTATTTAAGGAGTTTGATGCATTATTTAAGGACTCTGCTGCATTATTTAAGGACTTTGTTGCATTATTTAAGGACTCGGCTGCATTATTAAGGGCGTTGCTGCATTTTATTTAAGGAATTTATTGCATTATTTAAGGACTCTGTGCATTATTTAAGGAATCTGCTGCATTATTTAATGACTCTGCTGCGGTATTTAAGGACTCTGCTGCATCATTTAAGCACTCTGCTCCTTTATTTAAGGACTTTGATGCATTATTTAAGGACGCTGCTGCAGAATTTAAGGAATCTGCTGCATTATTTAAGGACTTTGCTGCATTATTTAAGGACTTTATTGCATTATTTAAGGATTCTGCTGCATTATTTAAGGAATTTGCTGCATTATTTAAGGACTCTGCTAAATTATTTAAGGACTTTGTTGCATTATTTAATGACTCTGCTGCGGTATTTAAGGACTCTGCTGCATTATTTAAGGATTCTGCTGCAGTATTTAAGGACTCTGCTGCATTATTTAAGGACTTTGATGCATTATTTAAGGAGGCTGCTGCAGAATTTAAGGAATCTGCTGCATTACTTAAGGACTTTGTTGCATTATTTAAGGACTATGCTGCATTATTTAAGGACTCTGCTGCATTATTTATGGACTTTGCTGCATTATTTAAGTACTCTTCTGCATTATTTAAGGAATTTTTTGCATTATTTAAGGACTCTGCTGCATTATTTAAGGACTTTGTTGCATTATTTAAGGACTTTGATGCATTATTTAAGGACGCTGCTGCAGTATTTAAGGCCTCTGCTGCATTATTTAAGGACTCTGCTGCATTATTTAAGGACTTTGCTGCATTATTTAAGTACTCTGCTGCATTATTTAAGGAATTTTTTGCATTATTTAAGGACTCTGCTGCATTATTTAAGGACTTTGATGCATTATTTAAGGATGCTGCTGCAGAATTTAAGGAATCTGCTGCATTATTTAAGGACTTTGTTGCATTATTTAAGGACTCTGCTGCATTATTTAAGGACTTTGCTGCATTATTTAAGGACTCTGCTGCATTATTTAAGGACTTTGCTGCATTATTTAAGGACTCTGCTGTATTATTAAGGACGTTGCTGCATTAATTAAGGACTCTGCTGCATTATTTAAGGACTTTGCTGCAGTATTTAAGGCCTCTGCTGCATTATTTAAGAACTTTGCTGCATTATTTAAGGACTCTACTGCATTATTAAGGAAGTTGCTGCATTATTTAAGGACTTTATTGCATTATTTAAGGATTCTGCTGCATTATTTAAGGACTCCGCTGCATTATTTAAGGAGTTTGATGCATTATTTAAGGACTCTGCTGCATTATTTAAGGACTTTGTTGCATTATGTAAGGACTCGGCTGCATTATTAAGGGCGTTGCTGCATTTTATTTAAGTAATTTATTGCATTATTTAAGGACTCTGTGCATTATTTAAGGAATTTGCTGCATTATTTAAGGAATCTGCTGCATTATTTAATGACTCTGCTGCGGTATTTAAGGACTCTGCTGCATCATTTAAGCACTCTGCTCCTTTATGTAAGGACTTTGCTGCATTATTTAAGGACTCTGCTGTGGTATTTTAGGACTCTGCTGCATTATTTAAGGACTTTGATGCATTATTTAAGAACTCTGCTGCAGTATTTAAGGACTCTGCTGCATTATTTAATGTCTTTGATGCATTATTTAAGGACTCTTCTGCATTATTTAAGGACTTTGCTGCATTATTTAAGGACGCTGCTGCGGTATTTAAGGCCGCTGCTGCATTATTTAAGGACTTTGCTGCATTATTTAAGGACTCTGCTGCATTATTAAGGACGTTGCTGCATTATTTAAGGACTCTGCTGCAGTATTTAAGGATTCTGCTGCATTATTTAAGGAATTTCCTGCATTATTTAAGGACTTTGATGCATTATTTAAGAACTCTGCTGCAGTATTTAAGGACTCTGCTGCATTATTTAATGACTCTTCTGCATTATTTAAGGAATTTGCTGCAATATTTAAGGACTCTGCTGCATTATTTAATGACTCTGCTGCGGTATTTTAGGACTCTGCTGCATTATATAAGCACTCTGCTGCATTATTTAAGGACTTTGCTGCATTATTTAAGGACTCTGCTGCGGTATTTTGGGACTCTGCTGCATTATTGAAGGACTTTGATGCATTATTTAAGGACGCTGCTGCGAAATTTAAGGAATCTGCTGCATTATTTAAGGACTTTGTTGCATTATTTAAGGACTCTGCTGCATTATTTAATGAATTTGCTGCATTATTTAAGGACTCTGCTGCATTATTTAAGGACTCTGCTGCGGTATTTTAGGACTCTGCTGCGTTACATAAGGACTCTGCTGCATTATTTAAGGACTTTGCTGCATTATTTAAGGTCTCTACTGCAGTATTTAAGGACTCTGCTGCATTATTTCAGGACTTTGTTGCATTATTTAAGGACTCTGCTGCAGTATTTAAGGACTCTGCTGCATTATTTAAGGACTTTGTTGCATTATTTAATGACTCTGCTGCGGTATTTAAGGACTCTGATGCATTATTTAAGGATGCTGCTGCAGAATTTAAGGAATCTGCTGCATTATTTAAGGACTTTGTTGCATTATTTAAGGACTCTGCTGCGGTATTTTCGGACTCTGCTGCATTATTTAAGGACTTTGATGCATTATTTAAGGACGCTGCTGCGAAATTTAACTAATCTGGTGCATTATTTAAGGACTTTGTTTCATTATTTAAGGGCTCTGCTGCATTATTTAATGAATTTGCTGCATTATATAAGGACTCTGCTGCATTATTTAAGGACTCTGCTGCGGTATTTTAGGACTCTGCTGCATTATATAAGGACTCTGCTGCATTATTTAAGGACTTTGCTGCATTATTTAAGGTCTCTCCTGCAGTATTTAAGGACTCTGCTGCATTATTTAAGGACTTTGTTGCATTATTTAAGGACTCTGCTGCATTATTTAAGGACTCTGCTGCTGTATTTAAGGACTCTGCTGCATTATTTAAGGACTTTGCTGCTTTATTTAAGGACTTTGTTTCATTATTTAAGGACGCTGCTGCAGTATTTAAGGACTCTGCTGCATTATTTAAGGATGTTGCTGCATTATTTAAGGACTCTGCTGCATTATTTAATGACTCTGCTGTGGTATTTAAGGACTCTGCTGCATTATTTAAGGACTTTGTTGCATTATTTAAGGACTCTGCTGCATTATTTAAGGACGCTGCTGCAGTATTTAAGGCCTCTGCTGCATTATTTAAGGACTCTGCTGCATTATTTAAGGACTCTACTGCATTATTAAGGACGTTGCTGCATTATTTAAGGACTTTATTGCATTTTTTAAGGATTCTGCTGCATTATTTAAGGACTCTGCTGCATTATTTAAGGAGTTTGATGCATTATTTAAGGACTCTGCTGCATTATTTAAGGACTTTGTTGCATTATTTAAGGACGCTGCTGCGGTATTTAAGGACTCTGCTGCATTATTTAAGGACTTTGCTGCATTATTTAACGATTCGGCTGCATTATTAAGGGCGTTGCTGCATTTTATTTAAGGAATTTATTGCATTATTTAAGGACTCTGTGCATTATTTAAGGAATTTGCTGCATTATTTAAGGACTCTGCTGCATTATTTAATGACTCTGCTGCGGTATTTAAGGACTCTGCTGCATCATTTAAGCACTCTGCTGATTTATTTAAGGACTTTGCTGCATTATTTAAGGACTCTGCTGTGGTATTTTAGGACTCTGATGCATTATTTAAATACTATGATGCATTATTTAAGAACTCTGCTGCAGTATTTAAGGACTCTGCTGCATTATTTAATGTCTTTGATGCATTATTTAAGGACTCTTCTGCATTATTTAAGGACTTTGCTGCATTATTTAAGGACGCTGCTGCGGTATTTAAGGCCTCTGCTGCATTATTTAAGGACTTTGCTGCATTATTTAAGGACTCTGCTGCATTATTAAGGACGTTGCTGCATTATTTAAGGACTTTATTGCATTATTTAAGGATTCTGCTGCATTATTTAAGGAATTTCCTGCATTATTTAAGGACTTTGATGCATTATTTAAGAACTCTGCTGCAGTATTTAAGGACTCTGCTGCAGTATTTAAGGACTCTGCTGCATTATTTAAGGACGCAGCTGCGGTATTTAAGGCCTCTGCTGCATTATTTAAGGACTTTGCTGCATCATTTAAGGACTCTATTGCATTATTTAAGGATTCTGCTGCATTATTTAAGGAATTTGCTGCATTATTTAAGGACTCTGTTGCATTATTTAAGGACTTTATTGCATTATTTAAGGATTCTGCTGCATTATTTAAGGAATTTGCTGCATTATTTAAGGACTCTGCTAAATTGTTTAAGGACTTTGTTGCATTATTTAATGACTCTGCTGCGGTATTTAAGGACTCTGCTGCATTATTTAAGGATTCTGCTGCAGTATCTAAGGACTCTGCTGCATTATTTAAGGACTTTGATGCATTATTTAAGGAGGCTGCTGCAGAATTTAAGGAATCTGCTGCATTATTTAAGGACTTTGTTGCATTATTTAAGGACTATGCTGCATTATTTAAGGACTCTGCTGCATTATTTAAGGACTTTGCTGCATTATTTAAGTACTCTTCTGCATTATTTAAGGAATTTTTTGCATTATTTAAGGACTCTGCTGCATTATTTAAGGACTTTGTTGCATTATTTAAGGACTCTGCTGCATTATTTAAGGACGCTGCTGCAGTATTTAAGGCCTGTGCTGCATTATTTAAGGACTCTGCTGCATTATTTAAGGACTTTGCTACATTATTTAAGTACTCTGCTGCATTATTTAAGGAATTTTTTGCATTATTTAAGGACTCTGCTGCATTATTTAAGGACTTTGATGCATTATTTAAGGATGCTGCTGCAGAATTTAAGGAATCTGCTGCATTATTTAAGGACTTTGTTCCATTATTTAAGGACTCTGCTGCATTATTTAAGGACTTTGCTGCATTATTTAAGGACTCTGCTGCATTATTTAAGGACTTTGCTGCATTATTTAAGGACTCTGCTGTATTATTAAGGACGTTGCTGCATTAATTAAGGACTCTGCTGCATTATTTAAGGACTTTGCTGCAGTATTTAAGGACTCTGATGCATTTTTTAAGGACTTTGATGCATTATTTAAGGACGCTGCTGCAGATTTTAAGGAGTCTGCTCCATTATTTAAGGACTTTGTTGCATTATTTAAGGACTGTGCTGCATTGTTTAAGGACCCTGCTGCATTATTTACGGACTTTGTTACATTATTTAAGTACTCTGCTGCATTATTTAAGGACGCTGCAGCAGTATTTAAGGACTCTGCTGCATTATTTAAGGACTTTGCTGCATTATTTAAGGACTCTGCTGCATTATTAAGGACTTTGCTGCATTATTTAAGGACTCTGCTGCAGTATTTAAGGACTCTGCTGCATTATTTAAGGACTTTGATGCATTATTTAAGGAAGCTGCTGCATAATTTAAGGAATCTGCTGCATTATTTAAGGACTTTGCTGCATTATTTAAGGACTTTATTGCATTATTTAAGGATTCTGCTGCATTATTTAAGGAATTTGCTGCATTATTTAAGGACTCTGCTAAATTATTTAAGGACTTTGTTGCATTATTTAAGGACTCTGCTGCATTATTTAAGGACTATGCTGCATTATTTAAGGACTCTGCTGCATTATTTAAGGACTTTGCTGCATTATTTAAGTACTCTTCTGCATTATTTAACGAATTTTTTGCATTATTTAAGGACTCTGCTGCATTATTTAAGGACTTTGTTGCATTATTTAAGGACTCTGCTGCATTATTTAAGGACGCTGCTGCAGTATTTAAGGCCTGTGCTGCATTATTTAAGGACTCTGCTGCATTATTTAAGGACTTTGCTGCATTATTTAAGTACTCTTCTGCATTATTTAAGGAATTTTTTGCATTATTTAAGGACTCTGCTGCATTATTTAAGGACTTTGTTGCATTATTTAAGGACTCTGCTGCATTATTTAAGGACGCTGCTGCAGTATTTAAGGCCTGTGCTGCATTATTTAAGGACTCTGCTGCATTATTTAAGGACTTTGCTGCATTATTTAAGTACTCTGCTGCATTATTTAAGGAATTTTTTGCATTATTTAAGGACTCTGCTGCATTATTTAAGGACTTTGCTGCATTATTTAAGGACTCTGCTGCATTATTAAGGACTTTGCTGCATTATTTAAGGACTCTGCTGCAGTATTTAAGGACTCTGCTGCATTATTTAAGGACTTTGATGCATTATTTAAGGACGCTGCTGCAGAATTTAAGGAATCTGCTGCATTATTTAAGGACTTTGCTGCATTATTTAAGGACTTTATTGCATTATTTAAGGATTCTGCTGCATTATTTAAGGAATTTGCTGCATTATTTAAGGACTCTGCTAAATTATTTAAGGAATTTGTTGCATTATTTAATGACTCTGCTGCGGTATTTAAGGACTCTGCTGCATTATTTAAGGATTCTGCTGCAGTATTTAAGGACTCTGCTGCATTATTTAAGGACTTTGATGCATTATTTAAGGAGGCTGCTGCAGAATTTAAGGAATCTGCTGCATTACTTAAGGACTTTGTTGCATTATTTAAGGACTATGCTGCATTATTTAAGGACTCTGCTGCATTATTTATGGACTTTGCTGCATTATTTAAGTACTCTTCTGCATTATTTAAGGAATTTTTTGCATTATTTAAGGACTCTGCTGCATTATTTAAGGACTTTGTTGCATTATTTAAGGACTTTGATGCATTATTTAAGGACGCTGCTGCAGTATTTAAGGCCTCTGCTGCATTATTTAAGGACTTTGTTGCATTATTTAAGGACTCTGCTGCATTATTTAAGGACGCTGCTGCAGTATTTAAGGCCTCTGCTGCATTATTTAAGGACTCTGCTGCATTATTTAAGGACTCTACTGCATTATTAAGGACGTTGCTGCATTATTTAAGGACTTTATTGCATTTTTTAAGGATTCTGCTGCATTATTTAAGGACTCTGCTGCATTATTTAAGGAGTTTGATGCATTATTTAAGGACTCTGCTGCATTATTTAAGGACTTTGTTGCATTATTTAAGGACGCTGCTGCGGTATTTAAGGACTCTGCTGCATTATTTAAGGACTTTGCTGCATTATTTAACGATTCGGCTGCATTATTAAGGGCGTTGCTGCATTTTATTTAAGGAATTTATTGCATTATTTAAGGACTCTGTGCATTATTTAAGGAATTTGCTGCATTATTTAAGGACTCTGCTGCATTATTTAATGACTCTGCTGCGGTATTTAAGGACTCTGCTGCATCATTTAAGCACTCTGCTGATTTATTTAAGGACTTTGCTGCATTATTTAAGGACTCTGCTGTGGTATTTTAGGACTCTGATGCATTATTTAAATACTATGATGCATTATTTAAGAACTCTGCTGCAGTATTTAAGGACTCTGCTGCATTATTTAATGTCTTTGATGCATTATTTAAGGACTCTTCTGCATTATTTAAGGACTTTGCTGCATTATTTAAGGACGCTGCTGCGGTATTTAAGGCCTCTGCTGCATTATTTAAGGACTTTGCTGCATTATTTAAGGACTCTGCTGCATTATTAAGGACGTTGCTGCATTATTTAAGGACTTTATTGCATTATTTAAGGATTCTGCTGCATTATTTAAGGAATTTCCTGCATTATTTAAGGACTTTGATGCATTATTTAAGAACTCTGCTGCAGTATTTAAGGACTCTGCTGCAGTATTTAAGGACTCTGCTGCATTATTTAAGGACGCAGCTGCGGTATTTAAGGCCTCTGCTGCATTATTTAAGGACTTTGCTGCATCATTTAAGGACTCTATTGCATTATTTAAGGATTCTGCTGCATTATTTAAGGAATTTGCTGCATTATTTAAGGACTCTGTTGCATTATTTAAGGACTTTATTGCATTATTTAAGGATTCTGCTGCATTATTTAAGGAATTTGCTGCATTATTTAAGGACTCTGCTAAATTGTTTAAGGACTTTGTTGCATTATTTAATGACTCTGCTGCGGTATTTAAGGACTCTGCTGCATTATTTAAGGATTCTGCTGCAGTATCTAAGGACTCTGCTGCATTATTTAAGGACTTTGATGCATTATTTAAGGAGGCTGCTGCAGAATTTAAGGAATCTGCTGCATTATTTAAGGACTTTGTTGCATTATTTAAGGACTATGCTGCATTATTTAAGGACTCTGCTGCATTATTTAAGGACTTTGCTGCATTATTTAAGTACTCTTCTGCATTATTTAAGGAATTTTTTGCATTATTTAAGGACTCTGCTGCATTATTTAAGGACTTTGTTGCATTATTTAAGGACTCTGCTGCATTATTTAAGGACGCTGCTGCAGTATTTAAGGCCTGTGCTGCATTATTTAAGGACTCTGCTGCATTATTTAAGGACTTTGCTACATTATTTAAGTACTCTGCTGCATTATTTAAGGAATTTTTTGCATTATTTAAGGACTCTGCTGCATTATTTAAGGACTTTGATGCATTATTTAAGGATGCTGCTGCAGAATTTAAGGAATCTGCTGCATTATTTAAGGACTTTGTTCCATTATTTAAGGACTCTGCTGCATTATTTAAGGACTTTGCTGCATTATTTAAGGACTCTGCTGCATTATTTAAGGACTTTGCTGCATTATTTAAGGACTCTGCTGTATTATTAAGGACGTTGCTGCATTAATTAAGGACTCTGCTGCATTATTTAAGGACTTTGCTGCAGTATTTAAGGACTCTGATGCATTTTTTAAGGACTTTGATGCATTATTTAAGGACGCTGCTGCAGATTTTAAGGAGTCTGCTCCATTATTTAAGGACTTTGTTGCATTATTTAAGGACTGTGCTGCATTGTTTAAGGACCCTGCTGCATTATTTACGGACTTTGTTACATTATTTAAGTACTCTGCTGCATTATTTAAGGACGCTGCAGCAGTATTTAAGGACTCTGCTGCATTATTTAAGGACTTTGCTGCATTATTTAAGGACTCTGCTGCATTATTAAGGACTTTGCTGCATTATTTAAGGACTCTGCTGCAGTATTTAAGGACTCTGCTGCATTATTTAAGGACTTTGATGCATTATTTAAGGAAGCTGCTGCATAATTTAAGGAATCTGCTGCATTATTTAAGGACTTTGCTGCATTATTTAAGGACTTTATTGCATTATTTAAGGATTCTGCTGCATTATTTAAGGAATTTGCTGCATTATTTAAGGACTCTGCTAAATTATTTAAGGACTTTGTTGCATTATTTAAGGACTCTGCTGCATTATTTAAGGACTATGCTGCATTATTTAAGGACTCTGCTGCATTATTTAAGGACTTTGCTGCATTATTTAAGTACTCTTCTGCATTATTTAACGAATTTTTTGCATTATTTAAGGACTCTGCTGCATTATTTAAGGACTTTGTTGCATTATTTAAGGACTCTGCTGCATTATTTAAGGACGCTGCTGCAGTATTTAAGGCCTGTGCTGCATTATTTAAGGACTCTGCTGCATTATTTAAGGACTTTGCTGCATTATTTAAGTACTCTTCTGCATTATTTAAGGAATTTTTTGCATTATTTAAGGACTCTGCTGCATTATTTAAGGACTTTGTTGCATTATTTAAGGACTCTGCTGCATTATTTAAGGACGCTGCTGCAGTATTTAAGGCCTGTGCTGCATTATTTAAGGACTCTGCTGCATTATTTAAGGACTTTGCTGCATTATTTAAGTACTCTGCTGCATTATTTAAGGAATTTTTTGCATTATTTAAGGACTCTGCTGCATTATTTAAGGACTTTGCTGCATTATTTAAGGACTCTGCTGCATTATTAAGGACTTTGCTGCATTATTTAAGGACTCTGCTGCAGTATTTAAGGACTCTGCTGCATTATTTAAGGACTTTGATGCATTATTTAAGGACGCTGCTGCAGAATTTAAGGAATCTGCTGCATTATTTAAGGACTTTGCTGCATTATTTAAGGACTTTATTGCATTATTTAAGGATTCTGCTGCATTATTTAAGGAATTTGCTGCATTATTTAAGGACTCTGCTAAATTATTTAAGGAATTTGTTGCATTATTTAATGACTCTGCTGCGGTATTTAAGGACTCTGCTGCATTATTTAAGGATTCTGCTGCAGTATTTAAGGACTCTGCTGCATTATTTAAGGACTTTGATGCATTATTTAAGGAGGCTGCTGCAGAATTTAAGGAATCTGCTGCATTACTTAAGGACTTTGTTGCATTATTTAAGGACTATGCTGCATTATTTAAGGACTCTGCTGCATTATTTATGGACTTTGCTGCATTATTTAAGTACTCTTCTGCATTATTTAAGGAATTTTTTGCATTATTTAAGGACTCTGCTGCATTATTTAAGGACTTTGTTGCATTATTTAAGGACTTTGATGCATTATTTAAGGACGCTGCTGCAGTATTTAAGGCCTCTGCTGCATTATTTAAGGACTTTGTTGCATTATTTAAGGACTCTGCTGCATTATTTAAGGACGCTGCTGCAGTATTTAAGGCCTCTGCTGCATTATTTAAGGACTCTGCTGCATTATTTAAGGACTCTACTGCATTATTAAGGACGTTGCTGCATTATTTAAGGACTTTATTGCATTTTTTAAGGATTCTGCTGCATTATTTAAGGACTCTGCTGCATTATTTAAGGAGTTTGATGCATTATTTAAGGACTCTGCTGCATTATTTAAGGACTTTGTTGCATTATTTAAGGACGCTGCTGCGGTATTTAAGGACTCTGCTGCATTATTTAAGGACTTTGCTGCATTATTTAACGATTCGGCTGCATTATTAAGGGCGTTGCTGCATTTTATTTAAGGAATTTATTGCATTATTTAAGGACTCTGTGCATTATTTAAGGAATTTGCTGCATTATTTAAGGACTCTGCTGCATTATTTAATGACTCTGCTGCGGTATTTAAGGACTCTGCTGCATCATTTAAGCACTCTGCTGATTTATTTAAGGACTTTGCTGCATTATTTAAGGACTCTGCTGTGGTATTTTAGGACTCTGATGCATTATTTAAATACTATGATGCATTATTTAAGAACTCTGCTGCAGTATTTAAGGACTCTGCTGCATTATTTAATGTCTTTGATGCATTATTTAAGGACTCTTCTGCATTATTTAAGGACTTTGCTGCATTATTTAAGGACGCTGCTGCGGTATTTAAGGCCTCTGCTGCATTATTTAAGGACTTTGCTGCATTATTTAAGGACTCTGCTGCATTATTAAGGACGTTGCTGCATTATTTAAGGACTTTATTGCATTATTTAAGGACTCTGCTGCATTATTTAAGGACTTTGCTGCATTATTTAAGTATGCTGCTGCGGTATTTAAGGCCTCTGCTGCATTATTTAAGTACTTTGCTGCATTATTTAAGGACTCTGCTGCATTATTAAGGACGTTGCTGCATTAGATAAGGACTTTATTGCATTATTTAAGGATTCTGCTGCATTATTTAAAGAATTTGCTGCATTATTTAAGGACTCTGCTGCATTATTAAGGACTTTGTTGCATTATTTAATCACTCTGCTGCGGAATTTAAGGACTCTGCTGCATTATTTAAGGACTTTGCTGCATTATTTATGGACTCTGCTGCAGTATTTAAGGACTCTGCTGCATTATTTAAGGACTTTGTTGCATTATTTAAGGACTCTGCTGCATTATTTAAGGACTTTGTTGCATTATTTAAGGACTCTGCTGCATTATTTAAGAACTTTGCTGTATTATTTAAGGACTCTGCTGCATTATTAAGGACGTTGCTGCATTATTTAAGGATTTTATTGCATTATTTAAGGATTCTGCTGCATTATTTAAGGAATTTGCTGCATTATTTAAGTACTCTGCTGCATAATTTAAGTACTCTGCTGCATTATTTAAGGAGTTTGTTGCATTATTTAAGGAGTCTGCTGCATTATTTAAGGACTTTGTTGCATTATTTAAGGGTTCTGCTGCATTATTTAAGGACTTTGTTGCATTATTTAAGGACGCTGCTGCGGTATTTAAGGACTCTGCTGCATTATTTAAGGACTTTGCTGAATTATTTAAGGACTCAGCTGCATTATTAAGGGCGTTGCTGCATTTTATTTAAGGAATTTAGTGCATTATTTAAGGACTCTGCATTATTTAAGGAATTTGCTGCATTATTTAAGGACTCTGCTGTATTATTTAAGGACTGTGCTGCATTGTTTAAGTACTTTGCTGCATTATTTAATGAGTTTGTTGCATTATTTAAGGACTCTGCTGCATTATTTAAGGACTTTGTTGCATTATTTAAGGACTCTGCTGCATTATTTAAGGACTTTGTTGCATTATTTAAGGACGCTGCTGCTGTATTTAAGGACTCTGCTGCATTATTTAAGGACTTTGCTGCATTATTTAAGGACTGTGCTGCATTGTTTAAGGACTCTGCTGCATTATTTAAGGACTTTGCTGCATTATTTAAGGACTCTGCTGCATTATTTAAGGACTTTGCTGCATTATTTAAGGACTGTGCTGCATTGTTTAAGGACTCTGCTGCATTATTTAAGGACTCTGCTGCATTATTTAAGGACTTTGTTGCATTAATTAAGGACTGTGCTGCATTGTTTAAGGACTCTGCTGCATTATTTAAGGACTTTGCTGCATTATTTAAGGACTTTGCTGCATTATTTAAGGACTGTGCTGCATTGTTTAAGGACTCTGCTGCATTATTTAAGGACTTTGCTGCATTATTTAAGGACTCTGCTGCATTATTTAAGGACTTTGCTGCATTATTTAAGGACTGTGCTGCATTGTTTAAGGACTCTGCTGCATTATTTAAGGACTCTGCTGCATTATTTAAGGACTTTGTTGCATTAATTAAGGACTGTGCTGCATTGTTTAAGGACTCTGCTGCATTATTTAAGGACTTTGCTGCATTATTTAAGGACTCTGCTGCATTATTTAAGGACTTTGTTGCATTATTTAAGGACTCTGCTGCATTATTTAAGGACTTTGCTGCATTATTTAAGGACTCTGCTGCAATATTTAAGGACTTTGTTGCATTATTTAAGGACTCTGCTGCATTATTTAAGGACTTTGTTGCATTATTTAAGGACTCTGCTGCATTATTTAAGGACTCTGCTGCATTATTTAAGGACTTTGTTGCATTATTTAAGGACTCTGCTGCATTATTTAAGGACTTTGCTGCATTATTTAAGTACTCTGGTGCATTATTTAAGGACTTTGTTGCATTATTTAAGGACTCTGCTGCATTATTTAAGGACTTTGTTGCATTATTTAAGGACTCTGCTGCATTATTTAAGGACTTTGTTGCATTAATTAAGGACTGTGCTGCATTGTTTAAGGACTCTGCTGCATTATTTAAGGACTTTGCTGCATTATTTAAGGACTTTGCTGCATTATTTAAGGACTGTGCTGCATTGTTTAAGGACTCTGCTGCATTATTTAAGGACTTTGCTGCATTATTTAAGGACTCTGCTGCATTATTTAAGGACTTTGCTGCATTATTTAAGGACTGTGCTGCATTGTTTAAGGACTCTGCTGCATTATTTAAGGACTCTGCTGCATTATTTAAGGACTTTGTTGCATTAATTAAGGACTGTGCTGCATTGTTTAAGGACTCTGCTGCATTATTTAAGGACTTTGCTGCATTATTTAAGGACTCTGCTGCATTATTTAAGGACTTTGTTGCATTATTTAAGGACTCTGCTGCATTATTTAAGGACTTTGCTGCATTATTTAAGGACTCTGCTGCAATATTTAAGGACTTTGTTGCATTATTTAAGGACTCTGCTGCATTATTTAAGGACTTTGTTGCATTATTTAAGGACTCTGCTGCATTATTTAAGGACTCTGCTGCATTATTTAAGGACTTTGTTGCATTATTTAAGGACTCTGCTGCATTATTTAAGGACTTTGCTGCATTATTTAAGTACTCTGGTGCATTATTTAAGGACTTTGTTGCATTATTTAAGGACTCTGCTGCATTATTTAAGGACTTTGTTGCATTATTTAAGGACTCTGCTGCATTATTTAAGGACTTTGCTGCATTATTTAAGTATGCTGCTGCGGTATTTAAGGCCTCTGCTGCATTATTTAAGTACTTTTCTGCATTATTTAAGGACTCTGCTGCATTATTAAGGACGTTGATGCATTAGATAAGGACTTTATTGCATTATTTAAGGACTCTGCTGCATTATTTAAGGACTTTTCTGAATTATTTAAGGACTCTGCTGCTGTATTTAAGGACTCTGCTGCATTATTTAAGGACTTTGTTGCATTATTTAAGGACTCTGCTGCATTATTTAAGGATGCTGCTGCAGTATTTAAGTCCTCTGCTGCATTATTTAAGGACTTTGCTGTATTATTTAAGGACTCTGCTGCATTATTAAGGACGTTGCTGCATTATTTAAGGATTTTATTGCAGTATTTAAGGATTCTGCTGCATTATTTAAGGAATTTGCTGCATTATTTAAGTACTCTGCTGCATTATTTAAGTACTCTGCTGCATTATTTAAGGAGTTTGTTGCATTATTTAAGGAGTCTGCTGCATTATTTAAGGACTTTGTTGCATTATTTAAGGGTTCTGCTGCATTATTTAAGGACTTTGTTGCATTATTTAAGGACGCTGCTGCGGTATTTAAGGACTCTGCTGCATTATTTAAGGACTTTGCTGAATTATTTAAGGACTCAGCTGCATTATTAAGGGCGTTGCTGCATTTTATTTAAGGACTTTATTGCATTATTTAAGGACTCTGCTGCATTATTTAAGGAATATGCTGCATTATTTAAGGACTCTGCTGCATTATTTAATGACTCTGCTGTGGTATTTAAGGACTCTGCTGCATTATTTAAGGACTTTGATGCATTATTTAAGGACGCTGCTGCAGAATTTAAGGAATCTGCTGCATTATTTAAGGACTTTGTTGCATTATTTAAGGACTCTGCTGCATTATTTAATGACTTTATTGCATTATTTAAGGATTCTGCTGCATTATTTAAGGAATTTATTGCATTATTTAAGGACTCTGCTGCATTATTTAAGGACTTTATTGCATTATTTAAGGATTCTGCTGCATTATTTAAGGAATTTGCTGCATTATTTAAGTACTTTGCTGCATTATTTAATGAGTTTGTTGCATTATTTAAGGACTCTGCTGCATTATTTAAGGACTTTGTTGCATTATTTAAGGACGCTGCTGCTGTATTTAAGGACTCTGCTGCATTATTTAAGGACTTTGCTGCATTATTTAAGGACTGTGCTGCATTGTTTAAGGACTCTGCTGCATTATTTAAGGACTTTGCTGCATTATTTAAGGACTCTGCTGCATTATTTAAGGACTTTGTTGCATTATTTAAGGACTGTGCTGCATTGTTTAAGGACTCTGCTGCATTATTTAAGGACTTTGCTGCATTATTTAAGGACTCTGCTGCATTATTTAAGGACTTTGTTGCATTATTTAAGGACTCTGCTGCATTATTTAAGGATGCTGCTGCAGTATTTAAGTCCTCTGCTGCATTATTTAAGGACTTTGCTGTATTATTTAAGGACTCTGCTGCATTATTAAGGACGTTGCTGCATTATTTAAGGATTTTATTGCATTATTTAAGGATTCTGCTGCATTATTTAAGGAATTTGCTGCATTATTTAAGTACTCTGCTGCATTATTTAAGGACTTTGTTGCATTATTTAAGGACTGTGCTGCATTGTTTAAGGACTCTGCTGCATTATTTAAGGACTTTGCTGCATTATTTAAGGACTCTGCTGCATTATTTAAGGACTTTGTTGCATTATTTAAGGACTCTGCTGCATTATTTAAGGACTTTGCTGCATTATTTAAGTACTCTGGTGCATTATTTAAGGACTTTGTTGCATTATTTAAGGACTCTGCTGCATTATTTAAGGACTTTGTTGCATTATTTAAGGACTCTGCTGCATTATTTAAGGACTTTGCTGCATTATTTAAGTATGCTGCTGCGGTATTTAAGGCCTCTGCTGCATTATTTAAGTACTTTGCTGCATTATTTAAGGACTCTGCTGCATTATTAAGGACGTTGCTGCATTAGATAAGGACTTTATTGCATTATTTAAGGATTCTGCTGCATTATTTAAAGAATTTGCTGCATTATTTAAGGACTCTGCTGCATTATTAAGGACTTTGTTGCATTATTTAATCACTCTGCTGCGGAATTTAAGGACTCTGCTGCATTATTTAAGGACTTTGCTGCATTATTTATGGACTCTGCTGCAGTATTTAAGGACTCTGCTGCATTATTTAAGGACTTTGTTCCATTATTTAAGGACTCTGCTGCATTATTTAAGGACTTTGCTGCATTATTTAAGGACTCTGCTGCATTATTTAAGGACTTTGCTGCATTATTTAAGGACTCTGCTGTATTATTAAGGACGTTGCTGCATTAATTAAGGACTCTGCTGCATTATTTAAGGACTTTGCTGCAGTATTTAAGGACTCTGATGCATTTTTTAAGGACTTTGATGCATTATTTAAGGACGCTGCTGCAGATTTTAAGGAGTCTGCTCCATTATTTAAGGACTTTGTTGCATTATTTAAGGACTGTGCTGCATTGTTTAAGGACCCTGCTGCATTATTTACGGACTTTGTTACATTATTTAAGTACTCTGCTGCATTATTTAAGGACGCTGCAGCAGTATTTAAGGACTCTGCTGCATTATTTAAGGACTTTGCTGCATTATTTAAGGACTCTGCTGCATTATTAAGGACTTTGCTGCATTATTTAAGGACTCTGCTGCAGTATTTAAGGACTCTGCTGCATTATTTAAGGACTTTGATGCATTATTTAAGGAAGCTGCTGCATAATTTAAGGAATCTGCTGCATTATTTAAGGACTTTGCTGCATTATTTAAGGACTTTATTGCATTATTTAAGGATTCTGCTGCATTATTTAAGGAATTTGCTGCATTATTTAAGGACTCTGCTAAATTATTTAAGGACTTTGTTGCATTATTTAAGGACTCTGCTGCATTATTTAAGGACTATGCTGCATTATTTAAGGACTCTGCTGCATTATTTAAGGACTTTGCTGCATTATTTAAGTACTCTTCTGCATTATTTAACGAATTTTTTGCATTATTTAAGGACTCTGCTGCATTATTTAAGGACTTTGTTGCATTATTTAAGGACTCTGCTGCATTATTTAAGGACGCTGCTGCAGTATTTAAGGCCTGTGCTGCATTATTTAAGGACTCTGCTGCATTATTTAAGGACTTTGCTGCATTATTTAAGTACTCTTCTGCATTATTTAAGGAATTTTTTGCATTATTTAAGGACTCTGCTGCATTATTTAAGGACTTTGTTGCATTATTTAAGGACTCTGCTGCATTATTTAAGGACGCTGCTGCAGTATTTAAGGCCTGTGCTGCATTATTTAAGGACTCTGCTGCATTATTTAAGGACTTTGCTGCATTATTTAAGTACTCTGCTGCATTATTTAAGGAATTTTTTGCATTATTTAAGGACTCTGCTGCATTATTTAAGGACTTTGCTGCATTATTTAAGGACTCTGCTGCATTATTAAGGACTTTGCTGCATTATTTAAGGACTCTGCTGCAGTATTTAAGGACTCTGCTGCATTATTTAAGGACTTTGATGCATTATTTAAGGACGCTGCTGCAGAATTTAAGGAATCTGCTGCATTATTTAAGGACTTTGCTGCATTATTTAAGGACTTTATTGCATTATTTAAGGATTCTGCTGCATTATTTAAGGAATTTGCTGCATTATTTAAGGACTCTGCTAAATTATTTAAGGAATTTGTTGCATTATTTAATGACTCTGCTGCGGTATTTAAGGACTCTGCTGCATTATTTAAGGATTCTGCTGCAGTATTTAAGGACTCTGCTGCATTATTTAAGGACTTTGATGCATTATTTAAGGAGGCTGCTGCAGAATTTAAGGAATCTGCTGCATTACTTAAGGACTTTGTTGCATTATTTAAGGACTATGCTGCATTATTTAAGGACTCTGCTGCATTATTTATGGACTTTGCTGCATTATTTAAGTACTCTTCTGCATTATTTAAGGAATTTTTTGCATTATTTAAGGACTCTGCTGCATTATTTAAGGACTTTGTTGCATTATTTAAGGACTTTGATGCATTATTTAAGGACGCTGCTGCAGTATTTAAGGCCTCTGCTGCATTATTTAAGGACTCTGCTGCATTATTTAAGGACTTTGCTGCATTATTTAAGTACTCTGCTGCATTATTTAAGGAATTTTTTGCATTATTTAAGGACTCTGCTGCATTATTTAAGGACTTTGATGCATTATTTAAGGATGCTGCTGCAGAATTTAAGGAATCTGCTGCATTATTTAAGGACTTTGTTGCATTATTTAAGGACTCTGCTGCATTATTTAAGGACTTTGCTGCATTATTTAAGGACTCTGCTGCATTATTTAAGGACTTTGCTGCATTATTTAAGGACTCTGCTGTATTATTAAGGACGTTGCTGCATTAATTAAGGACTCTGCTGCATTATTTAAGGACTTTGCTGCAGTATTTAAGGCCTCTGCTGCATTATTTAAGAACTTTGCTGCATTATTTAAGGACTCTACTGCATTATTAAGGAAGTTGCTGCATTATTTAAGGACTTTATTGCATTATTTAAGGATTCTGCTGCATTATTTAAGGACTCCGCTGCATTATTTAAGGAGTTTGATGCATTATTTAAGGACTCTGCTGCATTATTTAAGGACTTTGTTGCATTATGTAAGGACTCGGCTGCATTATTAAGGGCGTTGCTGCATTTTATTTAAGTAATTTATTGCATTATTTAAGGACTCTGTGCATTATTTAAGGAATTTGCTGCATTATTTAAGGAATCTGCTGCATTATTTAATGACTCTGCTGCGGTATTTAAGGACTCTGCTGCATCATTTAAGCACTCTGCTCCTTTATGTAAGGACTTTGCTGCATTATTTAAGGACTCTGCTGTGGTATTTTAGGACTCTGCTGCATTATTTAAGGACTTTGATGCATTATTTAAGAACTCTGCTGCAGTATTTAAGGACTCTGCTGCATTATTTAATGTCTTTGATGCATTATTTAAGGACTCTTCTGCATTATTTAAGGACTTTGCTGCATTATTTAAGGACGCTGCTGCGGTATTTAAGGCCGCTGCTGCATTATTTAAGGACTTTGCTGCATTATTTAAGGACTCTGCTGCATTATTAAGGACGTTGCTGCATTATTTAAGGACTCTGCTGCAGTATTTAAGGATTCTGCTGCATTATTTAAGGAATTTCCTGCATTATTTAAGGACTTTGATGCATTATTTAAGAACTCTGCTGCAGTATTTAAGGACTCTGCTGCATTATTTAATGACTCTTCTGCATTATTTAAGGAATTTGCTGCAATATTTAAGGACTCTGCTGCATTATTTAATGACTCTGCTGCGGTATTTTAGGACTCTGCTGCATTATATAAGCACTCTGCTGCATTATTTAAGGACTTTGCTGCATTATTTAAGGACTCTGCTGCGGTATTTTGGGACTCTGCTGCATTATTGAAGGACTTTGATGCATTATTTAAGGACGCTGCTGCGAAATTTAAGGAATCTGCTGCATTATTTAAGGACTTTGTTGCATTATTTAAGGACTCTGCTGCATTATTTAATGAATTTGCTGCATTATTTAAGGACTCTGCTGCATTATTTAAGGACTCTGCTGCGGTATTTTAGGACTCTGCTGCGTTACATAAGGACTCTGCTGCATTATTTAAGGACTTTGCTGCATTATTTAAGGTCTCTACTGCAGTATTTAAGGACTCTGCTGCATTATTTCAGGACTTTGTTGCATTATTTAAGGACTCTGCTGCAGTATTTAAGGACTCTGCTGCATTATTTAAGGACTTTGTTGCATTATTTAATGACTCTGCTGCGGTATTTAAGGACTCTGATGCATTATTTAAGGATGCTGCTGCAGAATTTAAGGAATCTGCTGCATTATTTAAGGACTTTGTTGCATTATTTAAGGACTCTGCTGCGGTATTTTCGGACTCTGCTGCATTATTTAAGGACTTTGATGCATTATTTAAGGACGCTGCTGCGAAATTTAACTAATCTGGTGCATTATTTAAGGACTTTGTTTCATTATTTAAGGGCTCTGCTGCATTATTTAATGAATTTGCTGCATTATATAAGGACTCTGCTGCATTATTTAAGGACTCTGCTGCGGTATTTTAGGACTCTGCTGCATTATATAAGGACTCTGCTGCATTATTTAAGGACTTTGCTGCATTATTTAAGGTCTCTCCTGCAGTATTTAAGGACTCTGCTGCATTATTTAAGGACTTTGTTGCATTATTTAAGGACTCTGCTGCATTATTTAAGGACTCTGCTGCTGTATTTAAGGACTCTGCTGCATTATTTAAGGACTTTGCTGCTTTATTTAAGGACTTTGTTTCATTATTTAAGGACGCTGCTGCAGTATTTAAGGACTCTGCTGCATTATTTAAGGATGTTGCTGCATTATTTAAGGACTCTGCTGCATTATTTAATGACTCTGCTGTGGTATTTAAGGACTCTGCTGCATTATTTAAGGACTTTGTTGCATTATTTAAGGACTCTGCTGCATTATTTAAGGACGCTGCTGCAGTATTTAAGGCCTCTGCTGCATTATTTAAGGACTCTGCTGCATTATTTAAGGACTCTACTGCATTATTAAGGACGTTGCTGCATTATTTAAGGACTTTATTGCATTTTTTAAGGATTCTGCTGCATTATTTAAGGACTCTGCTGCATTATTTAAGGAGTTTGATGCATTATTTAAGGACTCTGCTGCATTATTTAAGGACTTTGTTGCATTATTTAAGGACGCTGCTGCGGTATTTAAGGACTCTGCTGCATTATTTAAGGACTTTGCTGCATTATTTAACGATTCGGCTGCATTATTAAGGGCGTTGCTGCATTTTATTTAAGGAATTTATTGCATTATTTAAGGACTCTGTGCATTATTTAAGGAATTTGCTGCATTATTTAAGGACTCTGCTGCATTATTTAATGACTCTGCTGCGGTATTTAAGGACTCTGCTGCATCATTTAAGCACTCTGCTGATTTATTTAAGGACTTTGCTGCATTATTTAAGGACTCTGCTGTGGTATTTTAGGACTCTGATGCATTATTTAAATACTATGATGCATTATTTAAGAACTCTGCTGCAGTATTTAAGGACTCTGCTGCATTATTTAATGTCTTTGATGCATTATTTAAGGACTCTTCTGCATTATTTAAGGACTTTGCTGCATTATTTAAGGACGCTGCTGCGGTATTTAAGGCCTCTGCTGCATTATTTAAGGACTTTGCTGCATTATTTAAGGACTCTGCTGCATTATTAAGGACGTTGCTGCATTATTTAAGGACTTTATTGCATTATTTAAGGATTCTGCTGCATTATTTAAGGAATTTCCTGCATTATTTAAGGACTTTGATGCATTATTTAAGAACTCTGCTGCAGTATTTAAGGACTCTGCTGCAGTATTTAAGGACTCTGCTGCATTATTTAAGGACGCTGCTGCGGTATTTAAGGCCTCTGCTGCATTATTTAAGGACTTTGCTGCATCATTTAAGGACTCTATTGCATTATTTAAGGATTCTGCTGCATTATTTAAGGAATTTGCTGCATTATTTAAGGACTCTGTTGCATTATTTAAGGACTTTATTGCATTATTTAAGGATTCTGCTGCATTATTTAAGGAATTTGCTGCATTATTTAAGGACTCTGCTAAATTGTTTAAGGACTTTGTTGCATTATTTAATGACTCTGCTGCGGTATTTAAGGACTCTGCTGCATTATTTAAGGATTCTGCTGCAGTATCTAAGGACTCTGCTGCATTATTTAAGGACTTTGATGCATTATTTAAGGAGGCTGCTGCAGAATTTAAGGAATCTGCTGCATTATTTAAGGACTTTGTTGCATTATTTAAGGACTATGCTGCATTATTTAAGGACTCTGCTGCATTATTTAAGGACTTTGCTGCATTATTTAAGTACTCTTCTGCATTATTTAAGGAATTTTTTGCATTATTTAAGGACTCTGCTGCATTATTTAAGGACTTTGTTGCATTATTTAAGGACTCTGCTGCATTATTTAAGGACGCTGCTGCAGTATTTAAGGCCTGTGCTGCATTATTTAAGGACTCTGCTGCATTATTTAAGGACTTTGCTACATTATTTAAGTACTCTGCTGCATTATTTAAGGAATTTTTTGCATTATTTAAGGACTCTGCTGCATTATTTAAGGACTTTGATGCATTATTTAAGGATGCTGCTGCAGAATTTAAGGAATCTGCTGCATTATTTAAGGACTTTGTTCCATTATTTAAGGACTCTGCTGCATTATTTAAGGACTTTGCTGCATTATTTAAGGACTCTGCTGCATTATTTAAGGACTTTGCTGCATTATTTAAGGACTCTGCTGTATTATTAAGGACGTTGCTGCATTAATTAAGGACTCTGCTGCATTATTTAAGGACTTTGCTGCAGTATTTAAGGACTCTGATGCATTTTTTAAGGACTTTGATGCATTATTTAAGGACGCTGCTGCAGATTTTAAGGAGTCTGCTCCATTATTTAAGGACTTTGTTGCATTATTTAAGGACTGTGCTGCATTGTTTAAGGACCCTGCTGCATTATTTACGGACTTTGTTACATTATTTAAGTACTCTGCTGCATTATTTAAGGACGCTGCAGCAGTATTTAAGGACTCTGCTGCATTATTTAAGGACTTTGCTGCATTATTTAAGGACTCTGCTGCATTATTAAGGACTTTGCTGCATTATTTAAGGACTCTGCTGCAGTATTTAAGGACTCTGCTGCATTATTTAAGGACTTTGATGCATTATTTAAGGAAGCTGCTGCATAATTTAAGGAATCTGCTGCATTATTTAAGGACTTTGCTGCATTATTTAAGGACTTTATTGCATTATTTAAGGATTCTGCTGCATTATTTAAGGAATTTGCTGCATTATTTAAGGACTCTGCTAAATTATTTAAGGACTTTGTTGCATTATTTAAGGACTCTGCTGCATTATTTAAGGACTATGCTGCATTATTTAAGGACTCTGCTGCATTATTTAAGGACTTTGCTGCATTATTTAAGTACTCTTCTGCATTATTTAACGAATTTTTTGCATTATTTAAGGACTCTGCTGCATTATTTAAGGACTTTGTTGCATTATTTAAGGACTCTGCTGCATTATTTAAGGACGCTGCTGCAGTATTTAAGGCCTGTGCTGCATTATTTAAGGACTCTGCTGCATTATTTAAGGACTTTGCTGCATTATTTAAGTACTCTTCTGCATTATTTAAGGAATTTTTTGCATTATTTAAGGACTCTGCTGCATTATTTAAGGACTTTGTTGCATTATTTAAGGACTCTGCTGCATTATTTAAGGACGCTGCTGCAGTATTTAAGGCCTGTGCTGCATTATTTAAGGACTCTGCTGCATTATTTAAGGACTTTGCTGCATTATTTAAGTACTCTGCTGCATTATTTAAGGAATTTTTTGCATTATTTAAGGACTCTGCTGCATTATTTAAGGACTTTGCTGCATTATTTAAGGACTCTGCTGCATTATTAAGGACTTTGCTGCATTATTTAAGGACTCTGCTGCAGTATTTAAGGACTCTGCTGCATTATTTAAGGACTTTGATGCATTATTTAAGGACGCTGCTGCAGAATTTAAGGAATCTGCTGCATTATTTAAGGACTTTGCTGCATTATTTAAGGACTTTATTGCATTATTTAAGGATTCTGCTGCATTATTTAAGGAATTTGCTGCATTATTTAAGGACTCTGCTAAATTATTTAAGGAATTTGTTGCATTATTTAATGACTCTGCTGCGGTATTTAAGGACTCTGCTGCATTATTTAAGGATTCTGCTGCAGTATTTAAGGACTCTGCTGCATTATTTAAGGACTTTGATGCATTATTTAAGGAGGCTGCTGCAGAATTTAAGGAATCTGCTGCATTACTTAAGGACTTTGTTGCATTATTTAAGGACTATGCTGCTTTATTTAAGGACTCTGCTGCATTATTTATGGACTTTGCTGCATTATTTAAGTACTCTTCTGCATTATTTAAGGAATTTTTTGCATTATTTAAGGACTCTGCTGCATTATTTAAGGACTTTGTTGCATTATTTAAGGACTTTGATGCATTATTTAAGGACGCTGCTGCAGTATTTAAGGCCTCTGCTGCATTATTTAAGGACTCTGCTGCATTATTTAAGGACTTTGCTGCATTATTTAAGTACTCTGCTGCATTATTTAAGGAATTTTTTGCATTATTTAAGGACTCTGCTGCATTATTTAAGGACTTTGATGCATTATTTAAGGATGCTGCTGCAGAATTTAAGGAATCTGCTGCATTATTTAAGGACTTTGTTGCATTATTTAAGGACTCTGCTGCATTATTTAAGGACTTTGCTGCATTATTTAAGGACTCTGCTGCATTATTTAAGGACTTTGCTGCATTATTTAAGGACTCTGCTGTATTATTAAGGACGTTGCTGCATTAATTAAGGACTCTGCTGCATTATTTAAGGACTTTGCTGCAGTATTTAAGGCCTCTGCTGCATTATTTAAGAACTTTGCTGCATTATTTAAGGACTCTACTGCATTATTAAGGAAGTTGCTGCATTATTTAAGGACTTTATTGCATTATTTAAGGATTCTGCTGCATTATTTAAGGACTCCGCTGCATTATTTAAGGAGTTTGATGCATTATTTAAGGACTCTGCTGCATTATTTAAGGACTTTGTTGCATTATTTAAGGACTCGGCTGCATTATTAAGGGCGTTGCTGCATTTTATTTAAGGAATTTATTGCATTATTTAAGGACTCTGTGCATTATTTAAGGAATTTGCTGCATTATTTAAGGAATCTGCTGCATTATTTAATGACTCTGCTGCGGTATTTAAGGACTCTGCTGCATCATTTAAGCACTCTGCTCCTTTATTTAAGGACTTTGCTGCATTATTTAAGGACTCTGCTGTGGTATTTTAGGACTCTGCTGCATTATTTAAGGACTTTGATGCATTATTTAAGAACTCTGCTGCAGTATTTAAGGACTCTGCTGCATTATTTAATGTCTTTGATGCATTATTTAAGGACTCTGCTGCATTATTTAAGGACTTTGATGCATTATTTAACGACGCTGCTGCAGAATTTAAGGAATCTGCTGCATTATTTAAGGACTTTGCTGCATTATTTAAGGACTTTATTGCATTATTTAAGGATTCTGCTGCATTATTTAAGGAATTTGCTGCATTATTTAAGGACTCTGCTAAATTATTTAAGGACTTTGTTGCATTATTTAATGACTCTGCTGCGGTATTTAAGGACTCTGCTGCATTATTTAAGGATTCTGCTGCAGTATTTAAGGACTCTGCTGCATTATTTAAGGACTTTGATGCATTATTTAAGGAGGCTGCTGCAGAATTTAAGGAATCTGCTGCATTACTTAAGGACTTTGTTGCATTATTTAAGGACTATGCTGCATTATTTAAGGACTCTGCTGCATTATTTATGGACTTTGCTGCATTATTTAAGTACTCTTCTGCATTATTTAAGGAATTTTTTGCATTATTTAAGGACTCTGCTGCATTATTTAAGGACTTTGTTGCATTATTTAAGGACTTTGATGCATTATTTAAGGACGCTGCTGCAGTATTTAAGGCCTCTGCTGCATTATTTAAGGACTCTGCTGCATTATTTAAGGACTTTGCTGCATTATTTAAGTACTCTGCTGCATTATTTAAGGAATTTTTTGCATTATTTAAGGACTCTGCTGCATTATTTAAGGACTTTGATGCATTATTTAAGGATGCTGCTGCAGAATTTAAGGAATCTGCTGCATTATTTAAGGACTTTGTTGCATTATTTAAGGACTCTGCTGCATTATTTAAGGACTTTGCTGCATTATTTAAGGACTCTGCTGCATTATTTAAGGACTTTGCTGCATTATTTAAGGACTCTGCTGTATTATTAAGGACGTTGCTGCATTAATTAAGGACTCTGCTGCATTATTTAAGGCCTCTGCTGCATTATTTAAGAACTTTGCTGCATTATTTAAGGACTCTACTGCATTATTAAGGAAGTTGCTGCATTATTTAAGGACTTTATTGCATTATTTAAGGATTCTGCTGCATTATTTAAGGACTCCGCTGCGTTATTTAAGGAGTTTGATGCATTATTTAAGGACTCTGCTGCATTATTTAAGGACTTTGTTGCATTATTTAAGGACTCGGCTGCATTATTAAGGGCGTTGCTGCATTTTATTTAAGTAATTTATTGCATTATTTAAGGACTCTGTGCATTATTTAAGGAATTTGCTGCATTATTTAAGGAATCTGCTGCATTATTTAATGACTCTGCTGCGGTATTTAAGGACTCTGCTGCATCATTTAAGCACTCTGCTCCTTTATTTAAGGACTTTGCTGCATTATTTAAGGACTCTGCTGTGGTATTTTAGGACTCTGCTGCATTATTTAAGGACTTTGATGCATTATTTAAGAACTCTGCTGCAGTATTTAAGGACTCTGCTGCATTATTTAATGTCTTTGATGCATTATTTAAGGACTCTTCTGCATTATTTAAGGACTTTGCTGCATTATTTAAGGACGCTGCTGCGGTATTTAAGGCCGCTGCTGCATTATTTAAGGACTTTGCTGCATTATTTAAGGACTCTGCTGCATTATTAAGGACGTTGCTGCATTATTTAAGGACTCTGCTGCAGTATTTAAGGATTCTGCTGCATTATTTAAGGAATTTCCTGCATTATTTAAGGACTTTGATGCATTATTTAAGAACTCTGCTGCAGTATTTAAGGACTCTGCTGCATTATTTAATGACTCTTCTGCATTATTTAAGGAATTTGCTGCAATATTTAAGGACTCTGCTGCATTATTTAATGACTCTGCTGCGGTATTTTAGGACTCTGCTGCATTATATAAGCACTCTGCTGCATTATTTAAGGACTTTGCTGCATTATTTAAGGACTCTGCTGCGGTATTTTGGGACTCTGCTGCATTATTGAAGGACTTTGATGCATTATTTAAGGACGCTGCTGCGAAATTTAAGGAATCTGCTGCATTATTTAAGGACTTTGTTGCATTATTTAAGGACTCTGCTGCATTATTTAATGAATTTGCTGCATTATTTAAGGACTCTGCTGCATTATTTAAGGACTCTGCTGCGGTATTTTAGGACTCTGCTGCGTTACATAAGGACTCTGCTGCATTATTTAAGGACTTTGCTGCATTATTTAAGGTCTCTACTGCAGTATTTAAGGACTCTGCTGCATTATTTCAGGACTTTGTTGCATTATTTAAGGACTCTGCTGCAGTATTTAAGGACTCTGCTGCATTATTTAAGGACTTTGTTGCATTATTTAATGACTCTGCTGCGGTATTTAAGGACTCTGATGCATTATTTAAGGATGCTGCTGCAGAATTTAAGGAATCTGCTGCATTATTTAAGGACTTTGTTGCATTATTTAAGGACTCTGCTGCGGTATTTTCGGACTCTGCTGCATTATTTAAGGACTTTGATGCATTATTTAAGGACGCTGCTGCGAAATTTAACTAATCTGGTGCATTATTTAAGGACTTTGTTGCATTATTTAAGGGCTCTGCTGCATTATTTAATGAATTTGCTGCATTATATAAGGACTCTGCTGCATTATTTAAGGACTCTGCTGCGGTATTTTAGGACTCTGCTGCATTATATAAGGACTCTGCTGCATTATTTAAGGACTTTGCTGCATTATTTAAGGTCTCTCCTGCAGTATTTAAGGACTCTGCTGCATTATTTAAGGACTTTGTTGCATTATTTAAGGACTCTGCTGCATTATTTAAGGACTCTGCTGCTGTATTTAAGGACTCTGCTGCATTATTTAAGGACTTTGCTGCTTTATTTAAGGACTTTGTTTCATTATTTAAGGACGCTGCTGCAGTATTTAAGGACTCTGCTGCATTATTTAAGGATGTTGCTGCATTATTTAAGGACTCTGCTGCATTATTTAATGACTCTGCTGTGGTATTTAAGGACTCTGCTGCATTATTTAAGGACTTTGTTGCATTATTTAAGGACTCTGCTGCATTATTTAAGGACGCTGCTGCAGTATTTAAGGCCTCTGCTGCATTATTTAAGGACTCTGCTGCATTATTTAAGGACTCTACTGCATTATTAAGGACGTTGCTGCATTATTTAAGGACTTTATTGCATTATTTAAGGATTCTGCTGCATTATTTAAGGACTCTGCTGCATTATTTAAGGAGTTTGATGCATTATTTAAGGACTCTGCTGCATTATTTAAGGACTTTGTTGCATTATTTAAGGACGCTGCTGCGGTATTTAAGGACTCTGCTGCATTATTTAAGGACTTTGCTGCATTATTTAACGATTCGGCTGCATTATTAAGGGCGTTGCTGCATTTTATTTAAGGAATTTATTGCATTATTTAAGGACTCTGTGCATTATTTAAGGAATTTGCTGCATTATTTAAGGACTCTGCTGCATTATTTAATGACTCTGCTGCGGTATTTAAGGACTCTGCTGCATCATTTAAGCACTCTGCTGATTTATTTAAATACTTTGCTGCATTATTTAAGGACTCTGCTGTGGTATTTTAGGACTCTGATGCATTATTTAAATACTATGATGCATTATTTAAGAACTCTGCTGCAGTATTTAAGGACTCTGCTGCATTATTTAATGTCTTTGATGCATTATTTAAGGACTCTTCTGCATTATTTAAGGACTTTGCTGCATTATTTAAGGACGCTGCTGCGGTATTTAAGGCCTCTGCTGCATTATTTAAGGACTTTGCTGCATTATTTAAGGACTCTGCTGCATTATTAAGGACGTTGCTGCATTATTTAAGGACTTTATTGCATTATTTAAGGATTCTGCTGCATTATTTAAGGAATTTCCTGCATTATTTAAGGACTTTGATGCATTATTTAAGAACTCTGCTGCAGTATTTAAGGACTCTGCTGCAGTATTTAAGGACTCTGCTGCATTATTTAAGGACGCTGCTGCGGTATTTAAGGCCTCTGCTGCATTATTTAAGGACTTTCCTGCATCATTTAAGGACTCTATTGCATTATTTAAGTATTCTGCTGCATTATTTAAGGAATTTGCTGCATTATTTAAGGACTCTGTTGCATTATTTAAGGACTTTATTGCATTATTTAAGGATTCTGCTGCATTATTTAAGGAATTTGCTGCATTATTTAAGGACTCTGCTAAATTGTTTAAGGACTTTGTTGCATTATTTAATGACTCTGCTGCGGTATTTAAGGACTCTGCTGCATTATTTAAGGATTCTGCTGCAGTATCTAAGGACTCTGCTGCATTATTTAAGGACTTTGATGCATTATTTAAGGAGGCTGCTGCAGAATTTAAGGAATCTGCTGCATTATTTAAGGACTTTGTTGCATTATTTAAGGACTATGCTGCATTATTTAAGGACTCTGCTGCATTATTTAAGGACTTTGCTGCATTATTTAAGTACTCTTCTGCATTATTTAAGGAATTTTTTGCATTATTTAAGGACTCTGCTGCATTATTTAAGGACTTTGTTGCATTATTTAAGGACTCTGCTGCATTATTTAAGGACGCTGCTGCAGTATTTAAGGCCTGTGCTGCATTATTTAAGGACTCTGCTGCATTATTTAAGGACTTTGCTACATTATTTAAGTACTCTGCTGCATTATTTAAGGAATTTTTTGCATTATTTAAGGACTCTGCTGCATTATTTAAGGACTTTGATGCATTATTTAAGGATGCTGCTGCAGAATTTAAGGAATCTGCTGCATTATTTAAGGACTTTGTTCCATTATTTAAGGACTCTGCTGCATTATTTAAGGACTTTGCTGCATTATTTAAGGACTCTGCTGCATTATTTAAGGACTTTGCTGCATTATTTAAGGACTCTGCTGTATTATTAAGGACGTTGCTGCATTAATTAAGGACTCTGCTGCATTATTTAAGGACTTTGCTGCAGTATTTAAGGACTCTGATGCATTTTTTAAGGACTTTGATGCATTATTTAAGGACGCTGCTGCAGAATTTAAGGAGTCTGCTCCATTATTTAAGGACTTTGTTGCATTATTTAAGGACTGTGCTGCATTGTTTAAGGACCCTGCTGCATTATTTACGGACTTTGTTACATTATTTAAGTACTCTGCTGCATTATTTAAGGACGCTGCAGCAGTATTTAAGGACTCTGCTGCATTATTTAAGGACTTTGCTGCATTATTTAAGGACTCTGCTGCATTATTAAGGACTTTGCTGCATTATTTAAGGACTCTGCTGCAGTATTTAAGGACTCTGCTGCATTATTTAAGGACTTTGATGCATTATTTAAGGAAGCTGCTGCATAATTTAAGGAATCTGCTGCATTATTTAAGGACTTTGCTGCATTATTTAAGGACTTTATTGCATTATTTAAGGATTCTGCTGCATTATTTAAGGAATTTGCTGGATTATTTAAGGACTCTGCTAAATTATTTAAGGACTTTGTTGCATTATTTAAGGACTCTGCTGCATTATTTAAGGACTATGCTGCATTATTTAAGGACTCTGCTGCATTATTTAAGGACTTTGCTGCATTATTTAAGTACTCTTCTGCATTATTTAACGAATTTTTTGCATTATTTAAGGACTCTGCTGCATTATTTAAGGACTTTGTTGCATTATTTAAGGACTCTGCTGCATTATTTAAGGACGCTGCTGCAGTATTTAAGGCCTGTGCTGCATTATTTAAGGACTCTGCTGCATTATTTAAGGACTTTGCTGCATTATTTAAGTACTCTGCTGCATTATTTAAGGAATTTTTTGCATTATTTAAGGACTCTGCTGCATTATTTAAGGACTTTGCTGCATTATTTAAGGACTCTGCTGCATTATTAAGGACTTTGCTGCATTATTTAAGGACTCTGCTGCAGTATTTAAGGACTCTGCTGCATTATTTAAGGACTTTGATGCATTATTTAAGGACGCTGCTGCAGAATTTAAGGAATCTGCTGCATTATTTAAGGACTTTGCTGCATTATTTAAGGACTTTATTGCATTATTTAAGGATTCTGCTGCATTATTTAAGGAATTTGCTGCATGATTTAAGGACTCTGCTAAATTATTTAAGGACTTTGTTGCATTATTTAATGACTCTGCTGCGGTATTTAAGGACTCTGCTGCATTATTTAAGGATTCTGCTGCAGTATTTAAGGACTCTGCTGCATTATTTAAGGACTTTGATGCATTATTTAAGGAGGCTGCTGCAGAATTTAAGGAATCTGCTGCATTACTTAAGGACTTTGTTGCATTATTTAAGGACTATGCTGCATTATTTAAGGACTCTGCTGCATTATTTATGGACTTTGCTGCATTATTTAAGTACTCTTCTGCATTATTTAAGGATTTTTTTGCATTATTTAAGGACTCTGCTGCATTATTTAAGGACTTTGTTGCATTATTTAAGTTCTTTGATGCATTATTTAAGGACGCTGCTGCAGTATTTAAGGCCTCTGCTGCATTATTTAAGGACTCTGCTGCATTATTTAAGGACTTTGCTGCATTATTTAAGTACTCTGCTGCATTATTTAAGGAATTTTTTGCATTATTTAAGGACTCTGCTGCATTATTTAAGGACTTTGATGCATTATTTAAGGATGCTGCTGCAGAATTTAAGGAATCTGCTGCATTATTTAAGGACTTTGTTGCATTATTTAAGGACTCTGCTGCATTATTTAAGGACTTTGCTGCATTATTTAAGGACTCTGCTGCATTATTTAAGGACTTTGCTGCATTATTTAAGGACTCTGCTGTATTATTAAGGACGTTGCTGCATTAATTAAGGACTCTGCTGCATTATTTAAGGACTTTGCTGCAGTATTTAAGGCCTCTGCTGCATTATTTAAGAACTTTGCTGCATTATTTAAGGACTCTACTGCATTATTAAGGAAGTTGCTGCATTATTTAAGGACTTTATTGCATTATTTAAGGATTCTGCTGCATTATTTAAGGACTCCGCTGCATTATTTAAGGAGTTTGATGCATTATTTAAGGACTCTGCTGCATTATTTAAGGACTTTGTTGCATTATTTAAGGACTCGGCTGCATTATTAAGGGCGTTGCTGCATTTTATTTAAGGAATTTATTGCATTATTTAAGGACTCTGTGCATTATTTAAGGAATTTGCTGCATTATTTAAGGAATCTGCTGCATTATTTAATGACTCTGCTGCGGTATTTAAGGACTCTGCTGCATCATTTAAGCACTCTGCTCCTTTATTTAAGGACTTTGCTGCATTATTTAAGGACTCTGCTGTGGTATTTTAGGACTCTGCTGCATTATTTAAGGACTTTGATGCATTATTTAAGAACTCTGCTGCAGTATTTAAGGACTCTGCTGCATTATTTAATGTCTTTGATGCATTATTTAAGGACTCTTCTGCATTATTTAAGGACTTTGCTGCATTATTTAAGGACGCTGCTGCGGTATTTAAGGCCGCTGCTGCATTATTTAAGGACTTTGCTGCATTATTTAAGGACTCTGCTGCATTATTAAGGACGTTGCTGCATTATTTAAGGACTCTGCTGCAGTATTTAAGGATTCTGCTGCATTATTTAAGGAATTTCCTGCATTATTTAAGGACTTTGATGCATTATTTAAGAACTCTGCTGCAGTATTTAAGGACTCTGCTGCATTATTTAATGACTCTTCTGCATTATTTAAGGAATTTGCTGCAATATTTAAGGACTCTGCTGCATTATTTAATGACTCTGCTGCGGTATTTTAGAACTCTGCTGCATTATATAAGCACTCTGCTGCATTATTTAAGGACTTTGCTGCATTATTTAAGGACTCTGCTGCGGTATTTTGGGACTCTGCTGCATTATTTAAGGACTTTGATGCATTATTTAAGGACGATGCTGCGAAATTTAAGGAATCTGCTGCATTATTTAAGGACTTTGTTGCATTATTTAAGGACTCTGCTGCATTATTTAATGAATTTGCTGCATTATTTAAGGACTCTGCTGCATTATTTAAGGACTCTGCTGCGGTATTTTAGGACTCTGCTGCGTTACATAAGGACTCTGCTGCATTATTTAAGGACTTTGCTGCATTATTTAAGGTCTCTACTGCAGTATTTAAGGACTCTGCTGCATTATTTCAGGACTTTGTTGCATTATTTAAGGACTCTGCTGCAGTATTTAAGGACTCTGCTGCATTATTTAAGGACTTTGTTGCATTATTTAATGACTCTGCTGCGGTATTTAAGGACTCTGATGCATTATTTAAGGATGCTGCTGCAGAATTTAAGGAATCTGCTGCATTATTTAAGGACTTTGTTGCATTATTTAAGGACTCTGCTGCGGTATTTTCGGACTCTGCTGCATTATTTAAGGACTTTGATGCATTATTTAAGGACGCTGCTGCGAAATTTAACTAATCTGGTGCATTATTTAAGGACTTTGTTGCATTATTTAAGGGCTCTGCTGCATTATTTAATGAATTTGCTGCATTATATAAGGACTCTGCTGCATTATTTAAGGACTCTGCTGCGGTATTTTAGGACTCTGCTGCATTATATAAGGACTCTGCTGCATTATTTAAGGACTTTGCTGCATTATTTAAGGTCTCTCCTGCAGTATTTAAGGACTCTGCTGCATTATTTAAGGACTTTGTTGCATTATTTAAGGACTCTGCTGCATTATTTAAGGACTCTGCTGCTGTATTTAAGGACTCTGCTGCATTATTTAAGGACTTTGCTGCTTTATTTAAGGACTTTGTTTCATTATTTAAGGACGCTGCTGCAGTATTTAAGGACCCTGCTGCATTATTTAAGGATGTTGCTGCATTATTTAAGGACTCTGCTGCATTATTTAATGACTCTGCTGTGGTATTTAAGGACTCTGCTGCATTATTTAAGGACTTTGTTGCATTATTTAAGGACTCTGCTGCATTATTTAAGGACGCTGCTGCAGTATTTAAGGCCTCTGCTGCATTATTTAAGGACTCTGCTGCATTATTTAAGGACTCTACTGCATTATTAAGGACGTTGCTGCATTATTTAACGATTCGGCTGCATTATTAAGGGCGTTGCTGCATTTTATTTAAGGAATTTATTGCATTATTTAAGGACTCTGTGCATTATTTAAGGAATTTGCTGCATTATTTAAGGACTCTGCTGCATTATTTAATGACTCTGCTGCGGTATTTAAGGACTCTGCTGCATCATTTAAGCACTCTGCTGATTTATTTAAGGACTTTGCTGCATTATTTAAGGACTCTGCTGTGGTATTTTAGGACTCTGATGCATTATTTAAATACTATGATGCATTATTTAAGAACTCTGCTGCAGTATTTAAGGACTCTGCTGCATTATTTAATGTCTTTGATGCATTATTTAAGGACTCTTCTGCATTATTTAAGGACTTTGCTGCATTATTTAAGGACGCTGCTGCGGTATTTAAGGCCTCTGCTGCATTATTTAAGGACTTTGCTGCATTATTTAAGGACTCTGCTGCATTATTAAGGACGTTGCTGCATTATTTAAGGACTTTATTGCATTATTTAAGGATTCTGCTGCATTATTTAAGGAATTTCCTGCATTATTTAAGGACTTTTATGCATTATTTAAGAACTCTGCTGCAGTATTTAAGGACTCTGCAGCAGTATTTAAGTAATATCCTGCTTTATTTAATGACTCTGCTGCATTATTTAATGACTCTGCTGTGGTATTTAAGGACTCTGCTGCATTATTTAAGGACTTTGATGCATTATGTAAGGACTCTGCTGCAGTATTTAAGGACTCTGCTGCATTATTTAAGGACTTTGATGCATTATTTAAGGATGCTGCTGCAGAATTTAAGGAATCTGCTGCATTATTTAAGGACATTGTTGCATTATTTAAGGACTCTGCTGCATTATTTAAGGACTTTGCTGCATTATTTAAGGACTCTGCTGCATTATTTAAGGACTTTGCTGCATTATTTAAGGACTCTGCTGTATTATTAAGGACGTTGCTGCATTAATTAAGGACTCTGCTGCATTATTTAAGGAATTTGCTGCAGTATTTAAGGACTCTGCTGCATTATTTAAGGACTTTGATGCATTATTTAAGGACGCTGCTGCAGAATTTAAGGAGTCTGCTCCATTATTTAAGGACTTTGTTGCATTATTTAAGGACTTTATTGCATTATTTAAGGATTCTGCTGCATTATTTAAGGAATTTGCTGCATTATTTAAGGACTCTGCTAAATTATTTAAGGACTTTGTTGCATTATTTAATGACTCTGCTGCGGTATTTAAGGACTCTGCTGCATTATTTAAGGATTCTGCTGCAGTATTTAAGGACTCTGCTGCATTATTTAAGGACTTTGATGCATTATTTAAGGAGGCTGCTGCAGAATTTAAGGAATCTGCTGCATTATTTAAGGACTTTGTTGCATTATTTAAGGACTATGTTGCATTATTTAAGGACTCTGCTGCATTATTTATGGACTTTGCTGCATTATTTTAGTACTCTTCTGCATTATTTAAGGAATTTTTTGCATTATTTAAGGACTCTGCTGCATTATTTAAGGACTTTGTTGCATTATTTAAGGACTCTGCTGCATTATTTAAGGACGCTGCTGCAGTATTTAAGGCCTCTGCTGCATTATTTAAGGACTCTGCTGCATTATTTAAGGACTTTGCTGCATTATTTAAGTACTCTGCTGCATTATTTAAGGAATTTTTTGCATTATTTAAGGACTCTGCTGCATTATTTAAGGACTTTGATGCATTATTTAAGGATGCTGCTGCAGAATTTAAGGAATCTGCTGCATTATTTAAGGACTTTGTTGCATTATTTAAGGACTCTGCTGCATTATTTAAGGACTTTGCTGCATTATTTAAGGACTCTGCTGCATTATTTAAGGACTTTGCTGCATTATTTAAGGACTCTGCTGTATTATTAAGGACGTTGCTGCATTAATTAAGGACTCTGCTGCATTATTTAAGGACTTTGCTGCAGTATTTAAGGCCTCTGCTGCATTATTTAAGGACTTTGCTGCATTATTTAAGGACTCTACTGCATTATTAAGGAAGTTGCTGCATTATTTAAGGTCTTTATTGCATTATTTAAGGATTCTGCTGCATTATTTAAGGACTCTGCTGCATTATTTAAGGAGTTTGATGCATTATTTAAGGACTCTGCTGCATTATTTAAGGACTTTGTTGCATTATTTAAGGACTCGGCTGCATTATTAAGGGCGTTGCTGCATTTTATTTAAGGAATTTATTGCATTATTTAAGGACTCTGTGCATTATTTAAGGAATTTGCTGCATTATTTAAGGAATCTGCTGCATTATTTAATGACTCTGCTGTGGTATTTTAGGACTCTGCTGCATTATTTAAGGACTTTGATGCATTATTTAAGAACTCTGCTGCAGTATTTAAGGACTCTGCTGCATTATTTAATGTCTTTGATGCATTATTTAAGGACTCTTCTGCAATATTTAAGGACTTTGCTGCATTATTTAAGGACGCTGCTGCGGTATTTAAGGCCTCTGCTGCATTATTTAAGGACTTTGCTGCATTATTTAAGGACTCTGCTGCATTATTAAGGACGTTGCTGCATTATTTAAGGACTTTATTGCATTATTTAAGGATTCTGCTGCATTATTTAAGGAATTTCCTGCATTATTTAAGGACTTTGATGCATTATTTAAGAACTCTGCTGCAGTATTTAAGGACTCTGCTGCATTATTTAAGGACTCTGCTGCATTATTTAAGGACACTGCTGCGGTATTTAAGGCCTCTGCTGCATTATTTAAGGACTTTGCTGCATTATTTAAGGACTCTGCTGTATTATTAAGGACGTTGCTGCATTAATTAAGGACTCTGCTGCATTATTTAAGGACTTTGATGCATTATTTAAGGACTCTACTGCATTATTAAGGACGTTGCTGCATTATTTAAGGACTTTATTGCATTATTTAAGGATTCTGCTGCATTATTTAAGGACTCTGCTGCATTATTTAAGGAGTTTGATGCATTATTTAAGGACTCTGCTGCATTATTTAAGGACTTTGTTGCATTATTTAAGGACTCGGCTGCATTATTAAGGGCGTTGCTGCATTTTATTTAAGGAATTTATTGCATTATTTAAGGACTCTGTGCATTATTTAAGGAATTTGCTGCATTATTTAAGGAATCTGCTGCATTATTTAATGACTCTGCTGCGGTATTTAAGGACTCTGCTGCATCATTTAAGCACTCTGCTCCTTTATTTAAGGACTTTGCTGCATTATTTAAGGACTCTGCTGTGGTATTTTAGGACTCTGCTGCATTATTTAAGGACTTTGATGCATTATTTAAGAACTCTGCTGCAGTATTTAAGGACTCTGCTGCATTATTTAAGGACTTTGCTGCATTATTTAAGTTCTCTTCTGCATTATTTAAGGAATTTTTTGCATTATTTAAGGACTCTGCTGCCTTATTTAAGGACTTTGTTGCATTATTTAAGGACTCTGCTGCATTATTTAAGGACGCTGCTGCAGTATTTAAGGCCTGTGCTGCATTATTTAAGGACTCTGCTGCATTATTTAAGGACTTTGCTGCATTATTTAAGTACTCTTCTGCATTATTTAAGGAATTTTTTGCATTATTTAAGGACTCTGCTGCATTATTTAAGGACTTTGTTGCATTATTTAAGGACTCTGCTGCATTATTTAAGGACGCTGCTGCAGTATTTAAGGCCTGTGCTGCATTATTTAAGAACTCTGCTGCATTATTTAAGGACTTTGCTGCATTATTTAAGTACTCTGCTGCATTATTTAAGGAATTTTTTGCATTATTTAAGGACTCTGCTGCATTATTTAAGGACTTTGATGCATTATTTAAGGATGCTGCTGCAGAATTTAAGGAATCTGCTGCATTATTTAAGGACTTTGTTCCATTATTTAAGGACTCTGCTGCATTATTTAAGGACTTTGCTGCATTATTTAAGGACTCTGCTGCATTATTTAAGGACTTTGCTGCATTATTTAAGGACTCTGCTGTATTATTAAGGACGTTGCTGCATTAATTAAGGACTCTGCTGCATTATTTAAGGACTTTGCTGCAGTATTTAAGGACTCTGATGCATTTTTTAAGGACTTTGATGCATTATTTAAGGACGCTGCTGCAGAATTTAAGGAGTCTGCTCCATTATTTAAGGACTTTGTTGCATTATTTAAGGACTGTGCTGCATTGTTTAAGGACCCTGCTGCATTATTTAAGGACTTTGTTACATTATTTAAGTACTCTGCTGCATTATTTAAGGACGCTGCAGCAGTATTTAAGGACTCTGCTGCATTATTTAAGGACTTTGCTGCATTATTTAAGGACTCTGCTGCATTATTAAGGACTTTGCTGCATTATTTAAGGACTCTGCTGCAGTATTTAAGGACTCTGCTGCATTATTTAAGGACTTTGATGCATTATTTAAGGACGCTGCTGCAGAATTTAAGGAATCTGCTGCATTATTTAAGGACTTTGCTGCATTATTTAAGGACTTTATTGCATTATTTAAAGATTCTGCTGCATTATTTAAGGAATTTGCTGCATTATTTAAGGACTCTGCTAAATTATTTAAGGACTTTGTTGCATTATTTAATGACTCTGCTGCGGTATTTAAGGACTCTGCTGCATTATTTAAGGATTCTGCTGCAGTATTTAAGGACTCTGCTGCATTATTTAAGGACTTTGATGCATTATTTAAGGAGGCTGCTGCAGAATTTAAGGAATCTGCTGCATTACTTAAGGACTTTGTTGCATTATTTAAGGACTATGCTGCATTATTTAAGGACTCTGCTGCATTATTTATGGACTTTGCTGCATTATTTAAGTACTCTTCTGCATTATTTAAGGAATTTTTTGCATTATTTAAGGACTCTGCTGCATTATTTAAGGACTTTGTTGCATTATTTAAGGACTTTGATGCATTATTTAAGGACGCTGCTGCAGTATTTAAGGCCTCTGCTGCATTATTTAAGGACTCTGCTGCATTATTTAAGGACTTTGCTGCATTATTTAAGTACTCTGCTGCATTATTTAAGGAATTTTTTGCATTATTTAAGGACTCTGCTGCATTATTTAAGGACTTTGATGCATTATTTAAGGATGCTGCTGCAGAATTTAAGGAATCTGCTGCATTATTTAAGGACTTTGTTGCATTATTTAAGGACTCTGCTGCATTATTTAAGGACTTTGCTGCATTATTTAAGGACTCTGCTGCATTATTTAAGGACTTTGCTGCATTATTTAAGGACTCTGCTGTATTATTAAGGACGTTGCTGCATTAATTAAGGACTCTGCTGCATTATTTAAGGACTTTGCTGCAGTATTTAAGGCCTCTGCTGCATTATTTAAGGACTTTGCTGCATTATTTAAGGACTCTGCTGCATTATTTAAGGACACTGCTGCGGTATTTAATTCCTCTGCTGCATTATTTAAGGACTTTGCTGCATTATTTAAGGACTCTGCTGTATTATTAAGGACGTTGCTGCATTAATTAAGGACTCTGCTGCATTATTTAAGGACTTTGCTGCATTATTTAAGGACTCTACTGCATTATTAAGGACGTTGCTGCATTATTTAAGGACTTTATTGCATTATTTAAGGATTCTGCTGCATTATTTAAGGACTCTGCTGCATTATTTAAGGAGTTTGATGCATTATTTAAGGACTCTGCTGCATTATTTAAGGACTTTGTTGCATTATTTAAGGACTCGGCTGCATTATTAAGGGCGTTGCTGCATTTTATTTAAGGAATTTATTGCATTATTTAAGGACTCTGTGCATTATTTAAGGAATTTCCTGCATTATTTAAGGAATCTGCTGCATTATTTAATGACTCTGCTGCGGTATTTAAGGACTCTGCTGCATCATTTAAGCACTCTGCTCCTTTATTTAAGGACTTTGCTGCATTATTTAAGGACTCTGCTGTGGTATTTTAGGACTCTGCTGCATTATTTAAGGACTTTGATGCATTATTTAAGATCTCTGCTGCAGTATTTAAGGACTCTGCTGCATTATTTAATGTCTTTGATGCATTATTTAAGGACTCTTCTGCATTATTTAAGGACTTTGCTGCATTATTTAAGGACGCTGCTGCGGTATTTAAGGCCTCTGCTGAATTATTTAAGGACTTTGCTGCATTATTTAAGGACTCTGCTGCATTATTAAGGACGTTGCTGCATTATTTAAGGACTTTATTGCATTATTTAAGGATTCTGCTGCATTATTTAAGGAATTTCCTGCATTATTTAAGGACTTTGATGCATTATTTAAGAACTCTGCTGCAGTATTTAAGGACTCTGCTGCATTATTTAATGACTCTTCTGCATTATTTAAGGAATTTGCTGCAATATTTAAGGACTCTGCTGCATTATTTAATGACTCTGCTGCGGTATTTTAGGACTCTGCTGCATTATATAAGCACTCTGCTGCATTATTTAAGGACTTTGCTGCATTATTTAAGGACTCTGCTGCGGTATTTTTGGACTCTGCTGCATTATTTAAGGACTTTGATGCATTATTTAAGGACGCTGCTGCGAAATTTAAGGAATCTGCTGCATTATTTAAGGACTTTGTTGCATTATTTAAGGACTCTGCTGCATTATTTAATGAATTTGCTGCATTATTTAAGGACTCTGCTGCATTATTTAAGGACTCTGCTGCGGTATTTTAGGACTCTGCTGCGTTACATAAGGACTCTGCTGCATTATTTAAGGACTTTGCTGCATTATTTAAGGTCTCTACTGCAGTATTTAAGGACTCTGCTGCATTATTTCAGGACTTTGTTGCATTATTTAAGGACTCTACTGCAGTATTTAAGGACTCTGCTGCATTATTTAAGGACTTTGTTGCATTATTTAATGACTCTGCTGCGGTATTTAAGGACTCTGATGCATTATTTAAGGATGCTGCTGCAGAATTTAAGGAATCTGCTGCATTATTTAAGGACTTTGTTGCATTATTTAAGGACTCTGCTGCGGTATTTTCGGACTCTGCTGCATTATTTAAGGACTTTGATGCATTATTTAAGGACGCTGCTGCGAAATTTAACTAATCTGGTGCATTATTTAAGGACTTTGTTGCATTATTTAAGGGCTCTGCTGCATTATTTAATGAATTTGCTGCATTATATAAGGACTCTGCTGCATTATTTATGGACTCTGCTGCGGTATTTTAGGACTCTGCTGCATTATATAAGGACTTTGTTGCATTATTTAAGGACTCTGCTGCAGTATTTAAGGACTCTGCTGCATTATTTAAGGACTCTGCTGCATTATTTAAGGACACTGCTGCGGTATTTAAGGCCTCTGCTGCATTATTTAAGGACTTTGCTGCATTATTTAAGGACTCTGCTGTATTATTAAGGACGTTGCTGCATTAATTAAGGACTCTGCTGCATTATTTAAGGACTTTGATGCATTATTTAAGGACTCTACTGCATTATTAAGGACGTTGCTGCATTATTTAAGGACTTTATTGCATTATTTAAGGATTCTGCTGCATTATTTAAGGACTCTGCTGCATTATTTAAGGAGTTTGATGCATTATTTAAGGACTCTGCTGCATTATTTAAGGACTTTGTTGCATTATTTAAGGACTCGGCTGCATTATTAAGGGCGTTGCTGCATTTTATTTAAGGAATTTATTGCATTATTTAAGGACTCTGTGCATTATTTAAGGAATTTGCTGCATTATTTAAGGAATCTGCTGCATTATTTAATGACTCTGCTGCGGTATTTAAGGACTCTGCTGCATCATTTAAGCACTCTGCTCCTTTATTTAAGGACTTTGCTGCATTATTTAAGGACTCTGCTGTGGTATTTTAGGACTCTGCTGCATTATTTAAGGACTTTGATGCATTATTTAAGAACTCTGCTGCAGTATTTAAGGACTCTGCTGCATTATTTAAGGACTTTGCTGCATTATTTAAGTTCTCTTCTGCATTATTTAAGGAATTTTTTGCATTATTTAAGGACTCTGCTGCCTTATTTAAGGACTTTGTTGCATTATTTAAGGACTCTGCTGCATTATTTAAGGACGCTGCTGCAGTATTTAAGGCCTGTGCTGCATTATTTAAGGACTCTGCTGCATTATTTAAGGACTTTGCTGCATTATTTAAGTACTCTTCTGCATTATTTAAGGAATTTTTTGCATTATTTAAGGACTCTGCTGCATTATTTAAGGACTTTGTTGCATTATTTAAGGACTCTGCTGCATTATTTAAGGACGCTGCTGCAGTATTTAAGGCCTGTGCTGCATTATTTAAGAACTCTGCTGCATTATTTAAGGACTTTGCTGCATTATTTAAGTACTCTGCTGCATTATTTAAGGAATTTTTTGCATTATTTAAGGACTCTGCTGCATTATTTAAGGACTTTGATGCATTATTTAAGGATGCTGCTGCAGAATTTAAGGAATCTGCTGCATTATTTAAGGACTTTGTTCCATTATTTAAGGACTCTGCTGCATTATTTAAGGACTTTGCTGCATTATTTAAGGACTCTGCTGCATTATTTAAGGACTTTGCTGCATTATTTAAGGACTCTGCTGTATTATTAAGGACGTTGCTGCATTAATTAAGGACTCTGCTGCATTATTTAAGGACTTTGCTGCAGTATTTAAGGACTCTGATGCATTTTTTAAGGACTTTGATGCATTATTTAAGGACGCTGCTGCAGAATTTAAGGAGTCTGCTCCATTATTTAAGGACTTTGTTGCATTATTTAAGGACTGTGCTGCATTGTTTAAGGACCCTGCTGCATTATTTAAGGACTTTGTTACATTATTTAAGTACTCTGCTGCATTATTTAAGGACGCTGCAGCAGTATTTAAGGACTCTGCTGCATTATTTAAGGACTTTGCTGCATTATTTAAGGACTCTGCTGCATTATTAAGGACTTTGCTGCATTATTTAAGGACTCTGCTGCAGTATTTAAGGACTCTGCTGCATTATTTAAGGACTTTGATGCATTATTTAAGGACGCTGCTGCAGAATTTAAGGAATCTGCTGCATTATTTAAGGACTTTGCTGCATTATTTAAGGACTTTATTGCATTATTTAAGGATTCTGCTGCATTATTTAAGGAATTTGCTGCATTATTTAAGGACTCTGCTAAATTATTTAAGGACTTTGTTGCATTATTTAATGACTCTGCTGCGGTATTTAAGGACTCTGCTGCATTATTTAAGGATTCTGCTGCAGTATTTAAGGACTCTGCTGCATTATTTAAGGACTTTGATGCATTATTTAAGGAGGCTGCTGCAGAATTTAAGGAATCTGCTGCATTACTTAAGGACTTTGTTGCATTATTTAAGGACTATGCTGCATTATTTAAGGACTCTGCTGCATTATTTATGGACTTTGCTGCATTATTTAAGTACTCTTCTGCATTATTTAAGGAATTTTTTGCATTATTTAAGGACTCTGCTGCATTATTTAAGGACTTTGTTGCATTATTTAAGGACTTTGATGCATTATTTAAGGACGCTGCTGCAGTATTTAAGGCCTCTGCTGCATTATTTAAGGACTCTGCTGCATTATTTAAGGACTTTGCTGCATTATTTAAGTACTCTGCTGCATTATTTAAGGAATTTTTTGCATTATTTAAGGACTCTGCTGCATTATTTAAGGACTTTGATGCATTATTTAAGGATGCTGCTGCAGAATTTAAGGAATCTGCTGCATTATTTAAGGACTTTGTTGCATTATTTAAGGACTCTGCTGCATTATTTAAGGACTTTGCTGCATTATTTAAGGACTCTGCTGCATTATTTAAGGACTTTGCTGCATTATTTAAGGACTCTGCTGTATTATTAAGGACGTTGCTGCATTAATTAAGGACTCTGCTGCATTATTTAAGGACTTTGCTGCAGTATTTAAGGCCTCTGCTGCATTATTTAAGGACTTTGCTGCATTATTTAAGGACTCTGCTGCATTATTTAAGGACACTGCTGCGGTATTTAATTCCTCTGCTGCATTATTTAAGGACTTTGCTGCATTATTTAAGGACTCTGCTGTATTATTAAGGACGTTGCTGCATTAATTAAGGACTCTGCTGCATTATTTAAGGACTTTGCTGCATTATTTAAGGACTCTACTGCATTATTAAGGACGTTGCTGCATTATTTAAGGACTTTATTGCATTATTTAAGGATTCTGCTGCATTATTTAAGGACTCTGCTGCATTATTTAAGGAGTTTGATGCATTATTTAAGGACTCTGCTGCATTATTTAAGGACTTTGTTGCATTATTTAAGGACTCGGCTGCATTATTAAGGGCGTTGCTGCATTTTATTTAAGGAATTTATTGCATTATTTAAGGACTCTGTGCATTATTTAAGGAATTTCCTGCATTATTTAAGGAATCTGCTGCATTATTTAATGACTCTGCTGCGGTATTTAAGGACTCTGCTGCATCATTTAAGCACTCTGCTCCTTTATTTAAGGACTTTGCTGCATTATTTAAGGACTCTGCTGTGGTATTTTAGGACTCTGCTGCATTATTTAAGGACTTTGATGCATTATTTAAGATCTCTGCTGCAGTATTTAAGGACTCTGCTGCATTATTTAATGTCTTTGATGCATTATTTAAGGACTCTTCTGCATTATTTAAGGACTTTGCTGCATTATTTAAGGACGCTGCTGCGGTATTTAAGGCCTCTGCTGAATTATTTAAGGACTTTGCTGCATTATTTAAGGACTCTGCTGCATTATTAAGGACGTTGCTGCATTATTTAAGGACTTTATTGCATTATTTAAGGATTCTGCTGCATTATTTAAGGAATTTCCTGCATTATTTAAGGACTTTGATGCATTATTTAAGAACTCTGCTGCAGTATTTAAGGACTCTGCTGCATTATTTAATGACTCTTCTGCATTATTTAAGGAATTTGCTGCAATATTTAAGGACTCTGCTGCATTATTTAATGACTCTGCTGCGGTATTTTAGGACTCTGCTGCATTATATAAGCACTCTGCTGCATTATTTAAGGACTTTGCTGCATTATTTAAGGACTCTGCTGCGGTATTTTTGGACTCTGCTGCATTATTTAAGGACTTTGATGCATTATTTAAGGACGCTGCTGCGAAATTTAACTAATCTGGTGCATTATTTAAGGACTTTGTTGCATTATTTAAGGGCTCTGCTGCATTATTTAATGAATTTGCTGCATTATATAAGGACTCTGCTGCATTATTTATGGACTCTGCTGCGGTATTTTAGGACTCTGCTGCATTATATAAGGACTTTGTTGCATTATTTAAGGACTCTGCTGCAGTATTTAAGGACTCTGCTGCATTATTTAAGGACTCTGCTGCATTATTTAAGGACACTGCTGCGGTATTTAAGGCCTCTGCTGCATTATTTAAGGACTTTGCTGCATTATTTAAGGACTCTGCTGTATTATTAAGGACGTTGCTGCATTAATTAAGGACTCTGCTGCATTATTTAAGGACTTTGATGCATTATTTAAGGACTCTACTGCATTATTAAGGACGTTGCTGCATTATTTAAGGACTTTATTGCATTATTTAAGGATTCTGCTGCATTATTTAAGGACTCTGCTGCATTATTTAAGGAGTTTGATGCATTATTTAAGGACTCTGCTGCATTATTTAAGGACTTTGTTGCATTATTTAAGGACTCGGCTGCATTATTAAGGGCGTTGCTGCATTTTATTTAAGGAATTTATTGCATTATTTAAGGACTCTGTGCATTATTTAAGGAATTTGCTGCATTATTTAAGGAATCTGCTGCATTATTTAATGACTCTGCTGCGGTATTTAAGGACTCTGCTGCATCATTTAAGCACTCTGCTCCTTTATTTAAGGACTTTGCTGCATTATTTAAGGACTCTGCTGTGGTATTTTAGGACTCTGCTGCATTATTTAAGGACTTTGATGCATTATTTAAGAACTCTGCTGCAGTATTTAAGGACTCTGCTGCATTATTTAAGGACTTTGCTGCATTATTTAAGTTCTCTTCTGCATTATTTAAGGAATTTTTTGCATTATTTAAGGACTCTGCTGCCTTATTTAAGGACTTTGTTGCATTATTTAAGGACTCTGCTGCATTATTTAAGGACGCTGCTGCAGTATTTAAGGCCTGTGCTGCATTATTTAAGGACTCTGCTGCATTATTTAAGGACTTTGCTGCATTATTTAAGTACTCTTCTGCATTATTTAAGGAATTTTTTGCATTATTTAAGGACTCTGCTGCATTATTTAAGGACTTTGTTGCATTATTTAAGGACTCTGCTGCATTATTTAAGGACGCTGCTGCAGTATTTAAGGCCTGTGCTGCATTATTTAAGAACTCTGCTGCATTATTTAAGGACTTTGCTGCATTATTTAAGTACTCTGCTGCATTATTTAAGGAATTTTTTGCATTATTTAAGGACTCTGCTGCATTATTTAAGGACTTTGATGCATTATTTAAGGATGCTGCTGCAGAATTTAAGGAATCTGCTGCATTATTTAAGGACTTTGTTCCATTATTTAAGGACTCTGCTGCATTATTTAAGGACTTTGCTGCATTATTTAAGGACTCTGCTGCATTATTTAAGGACTTTGCTGCATTATTTAAGGACTCTGCTGTATTATTAAGGACGTTGCTGCATTAATTAAGGACTCTGCTGCATTATTTAAGGACTTTGCTGCAGTATTTAAGGACTCTGATGCATTTTTTAAGGACTTTGATGCATTATTTAAGGACGCTGCTGCAGAATTTAAGGAGTCTGCTCCATTATTTAAGGACTTTGTTGCATTATTTAAGGACTGTGCTGCATTGTTTAAGGACCCTGCTGCATTATTTAAGGACTTTGTTACATTATTTAAGTACTCTGCTGCATTATTTAAGGACGCTGCAGCAGTATTTAAGGACTCTGCTGCATTATTTAAGGACTTTGCTGCATTATTTAAGGACTCTGCTGCATTATTAAGGACTTTGCTGCATTATTTAAGGACTCTGCTGCAGTATTTAAGGACTCTGCTGCATTATTTAAGGACTTTGATGCATTATTTAAGGACGCTGCTGCAGAATTTAAGGAATCTGCTGCATTATTTAAGGACTTTGCTGCATTATTTAAGGACTTTATTGCATTATTTAAGGATTCTGCTGCATTATTTAAGGAATTTGCTGCATTATTTAAGGACTCTGCTAAATTATTTAAGGACTTTGTTGCATTATTTAATGACTCTGCTGCGGTATTTAAGGACTCTGCTGCATTATTTAAGGATTCTGCTGCAGTATTTAAGGACTCTGCTGCATTATTTAAGGACTTTGATGCATTATTTAAGGAGGCTGCTGCAGAATTTAAGGAATCTGCTGCATTACTTAAGGACTTTGTTGCATTATTTAAGGACTATGCTGCATTATTTAAGGACTCTGCTGCATTATTTATGGACTTTGCTGCATTATTTAAGTACTCTTCTGCATTATTTAAGGAATTTTTTGCATTATTTAAGGACTCTGCTGCATTATTTAAGGACTTTGTTGCATTATTTAAGGACTTTGATGCATTATTTAAGGACGCTGCTGCAGTATTTAAGGCCTCTGCTGCATTATTTAAGGACTCTGCTGCATTATTTAAGGACTTTGCTGCATTATTTAAGTACTCTGCTGCATTATTTAAGGAATTTTTTGCATTATTTAAGGACTCTGCTGCATTATTTAAGGACTTTGATGCATTATTTAAGGATGCTGCTGCAGAATTTAAGGAATCTGCTGCATTATTTAAGGACTTTGTTGCATTATTTAAGGACTCTGCTGCATTATTTAAGGACTTTGCTGCATTATTTAAGGACTCTGCTGCATTATTTAAGGACTTTGCTGCATTATTTAAGGACTCTGCTGTATTATTAAGGACGTTGCTGCATTAATTAAGGACTCTGCTGCATTATTTAAGGACTTTGCTGCAGTATTTAAGGCCTCTGCTGCATTATTTAAGGACTTTGCTGCATTATTTAAGGACTCTGCTGCATTATTTAAGGACACTGCTGCGGTATTTAATTCCTCTGCTGCATTATTTAAGGACTTTGCTGCATTATTTAAGGACTCTGCTGTATTATTAAGGACGTTGCTGCATTAATTAAGGACTCTGCTGCATTATTTAAGGACTTTGCTGCATTATTTAAGGACTCTACTGCATTATTAAGGACGTTGCTGCATTATTTAAGGACTTTATTGCATTATTTAAGGATTCTGCTGCATTATTTAAGGACTCTGCTGCATTATTTAAGGAGTTTGATGCATTATTTAAGGACTCTGCTGCATTATTTAAGGACTTTGTTGCATTATTTAAGGACTCGGCTGCATTATTAAGGGCGTTGCTGCATTTTATTTAAGGAATTTATTGCATTATTTAAGGACTCTGTGCATTATTTAAGGAATTTCCTGCATTATTTAAGGAATCTGCTGCATTATTTAATGACTCTGCTGCGGTATTTAAGGACTCTGCTGCATCATTTAAGCACTCTGCTCCTTTATTTAAGGACTTTGCTGCATTATTTAAGGACTGCTGTGGTATTTTAGGACTCTGCTGCATTATTTAAGGACTTTGATGCATTATTTAAGATCTCTGCTGCAGTATTTAAGGACTCTGCTGCATTATTTAATGTCTTTGATGCATTATTTAAGGACTCTTCTGCATTATTTAAGGACTTTGCTGCATTATTTAAGGACGCTGCTGCGGTATTTAAGGCCTCTGCTGAATTATTTAAGGACTTTGCTGCATTATTTAAGGACTCTGCTGCATTATTAAGGACGTTGCTGCATTATTTAAGGACTTTATTGCATTATTTAAGGATTCTGCTGCATTATTTAAGGAATTTCCTGCATTATTTAAGGACTTTGATGCATTATTTAAGAACTCTGCTGCAGTATTTAAGGACTCTGCTGCATTATTTAATGACTCTTCTGCATTATTTAAGGAATTTGCTGCAATATTTAAGGACTCTGCTGCATTATTTAATGACTCTGCTGCGGTATTTTAGGACTCTGCTGCATTATATAAGCACTCTGCTGCATTATTTAAGGACTTTGCTGCATTATTTAAGGACTCTGCTGCGGTATTTTTGGACTCTGCTGCATTATTTAAGGACTTTGATGCATTATTTAAGGACGCTGCTGCGAAATTTAACTAATCTGGTGCATTATTTAAGGACTTTGTTGCATTATTTAAGGGCTCTGCTGCATTATTTAATGAATTTGCTGCATTATATAAGGACTCTGCTGCATTATTTATGGACTCTGCTGCGGTATTTTAGGACTCTGCTGCATTATATAAGGACTTTGTTGCATTATTTAAGGACTCTGCTGCAGTATTTAAGGACTCTGCTGCATTATTTAAGGACTCTGCTGCATTATTTAAGGACACTGCTGCGGTATTTAAGGCCTCTGCTGCATTATTTAAGGACTTTGCTGCATTATTTAAGGACTCTGCTGTATTATTAAGGACGTTGCTGCATTAATTAAGGACTCTGCTGCATTATTTAAGGACTTTGATGCATTATTTAAGGACTCTACTGCATTATTAAGGACGTTGCTGCATTATTTAAGGACTTTATTGCATTATTTAAGGATTCTGCTGCATTATTTAAGGACTCTGCTGCATTATTTAAGGAGTTTGATGCATTATTTAAGGACTCTGCTGCATTATTTAAGGACTTTGTTGCATTATTTAAGGACTCGGCTGCATTATTAAGGGCGTTGCTGCATTTTATTTAAGGAATTTATTGCATTATTTAAGGACTCTGTGCATTATTTAAGGAATTTGCTGCATTATTTAAGGAATCTGCTGCATTATTTAATGACTCTGCTGCGGTATTTAAGGACTCTGCTGCATCATTTAAGCACTCTGCTCCTTTATTTAAGGACTTTGCTGCATTATTTAAGGACTCTGCTGTGGTATTTTAGGACTCTGCTGCATTATTTAAGGACTTTGATGCATTATTTAAGAACTCTGCTGCAGTATTTAAGGACTCTGCTGCATTATTTAAGGACTTTGCTGCATTATTTAAGTTCTCTTCTGCATTATTTAAGGAATTTTTTGCATTATTTAAGGACTCTGCTGCCTTATTTAAGGACTTTGTTGCATTATTTAAGGACTCTGCTGCATTATTTAAGGACGCTGCTGCAGTATTTAAGGCCTGTGCTGCATTATTTAAGGACTCTGCTGCATTATTTAAGGACTTTGCTGCATTATTTAAGTACTCTTCTGCATTATTTAAGGAATTTTTTGCATTATTTAAGGACTCTGCTGCATTATTTAAGGACTTTGTTGCATTATTTAAGGACTCTGCTGCATTATTTAAGGACGCTGCTGCAGTATTTAAGGCCTGTGCTGCATTATTTAAGAACTCTGCTGCATTATTTAAGGACTTTGCTGCATTATTTAAGTACTCTGCTGCATTATTTAAGGAATTTTTTGCATTATTTAAGGACTCTGCTGCATTATTTAAGGACTTTGATGCATTATTTAAGGATGCTGCTGCAGAATTTAAGGAATCTGCTGCATTATTTAAGGACTTTGTTCCATTATTTAAGGACTCTGCTGCATTATTTAAGGACTTTGCTGCATTATTTAAGGACTCTGCTGCATTATTTAAGGACTTTGCTGCATTATTTAAGGACTCTGCTGTATTATTAAGGACGTTGCTGCATTAATTAAGGACTCTGCTGCATTATTTAAGGACTTTGCTGCAGTATTTAAGGACTCTGATGCATTTTTTAAGGACTTTGATGCATTATTTAAGGACGCTGCTGCAGAATTTAAGGAGTCTGCTCCATTATTTAAGGACTTTGTTGCATTATTTAAGGACTGTGCTGCATTGTTTAAGGACCCTGCTGCATTATTTAAGGACTTTGTTACATTATTTAAGTACTCTGCTGCATTATTTAAGGACGCTGCAGCAGTATTTAAGGACTCTGCTGCATTATTTAAGGACTTTGCTGCATTATTTAAGGACTCTGCTGCATTATTAAGGACTTTGCTGCATTATTTAAGGACTCTGCTGCAGTATTTAAGGACTCTGCTGCATTATTTAAGGACTTTGATGCATTATTTAAGGACGCTGCTGCAGAATTTAAGGAATCTGCTGCATTATTTAAGGACTTTGCTGCATTATTTAAGGACTTTATTGCATTATTTAAGGATTCTGCTGCATTATTTAAGGAATTTGCTGCATTATTTAAGGACTCTGCTAAATTATTTAAGGACTTTGTTGCATTATTTAATGACTCTGCTGCGGTATTTAAGGACTCTGCTGCATTATTTAAGGATTCTGCTGCAGTATTTAAGGACTCTGCTGCATTATTTAAGGACTTTGATGCATTATTTAAGGAGGCTGCTGCAGAATTTAAGGAATCTGCTGCATTACTTAAGGACTTTGTTGCATTATTTAAGGACTATGCTGCATTATTTAAGGACTCTGCTGCATTATTTATGGACTTTGCTGCATTATTTAAGTACTCTTCTGCATTATTTAAGGAATTTTTTGCATTATTTAAGGACTCTGCTGCATTATTTAAGGACTTTGTTGCATTATTTAAGGACTTTGATGCATTATTTAAGGACGCTGCTGCAGTATTTAAGGCCTCTGCTGCATTATTTAAGGACTCTGCTGCATTATTTAAGGACTTTGCTGCATTATTTAAGTACTCTGCTGCATTATTTAAGGAATTTTTTGCATTATTTAAGGACTCTGCTGCATTATTTAAGGACTTTGATGCATTATTTAAGGATGCTGCTGCAGAATTTAAGGAATCTGCTGCATTATTTAAGGACTTTGTTGCATTATTTAAGGACTCTGCTGCATTATTTAAGGACTTTGCTGCATTATTTAAGGACTCTGCTGCATTATTTAAGGACTTTGCTGCATTATTTAAGGACTCTGCTGTATTATTAAGGACGTTGCTGCATTAATTAAGGACTCTGCTGCATTATTTAAGGACTTTGCTGCAGTATTTAAGGCCTCTGCTGCATTATTTAAGGACTTTGCTGCATTATTTAAGGACTCTGCTGCATTATTTAAGGACACTGCTGCGGTATTTAATTCCTCTGCTGCATTATTTAAGGACTTTGCTGCATTATTTAAGGACTCTGCTGTATTATTAAGGACGTTGCTGCATTAATTAAGGACTCTGCTGCATTATTTAAGGACTTTGCTGCATTATTTAAGGACTCTACTGCATTATTAAGGACGTTGCTGCATTATTTAAGGACTTTATTGCATTATTTAAGGATTCTGCTGCATTATTTAAGGACTCTGCTGCATTATTTAAGGAGTTTGATGCATTATTTAAGGACTCTGCTGCATTATTTAAGGACTTTGTTGCATTATTTAAGGACTCGGCTGCATTATTAAGGGCGTTGCTGCATTTTATTTAAGGAATTTATTGCATTATTTAAGGACTCTGTGCATTATTTAAGGAATTTCCTGCATTATTTAAGGAATCTGCTGCATTATTTAATGACTCTGCTGCGGTATTTAAGGACTCTGCTGCATCATTTAAGCACTCTGCTCCTTTATTTAAGGACTTTGCTGCATTATTTAAGGACTCTGCTGTGGTATTTTAGGACTCTGCTGCATTATTTAAGGACTTTGATGCATTATTTAAGATCTCTGCTGCAGTATTTAAGGACTCTGCTGCATTATTTAATGTCTTTGATGCATTATTTAAGGACTCTTCTGCATTATTTAAGGACTTTGCTGCATTATTTAAGGACGCTGCTGCGGTATTTAAGGCCTCTGCTGAATTATTTAAGGACTTTGCTGCATTATTTAAGGACTCTGCTGCATTATTAAGGACGTTGCTGCATTATTTAAGGACTTTATTGCATTATTTAAGGATTCTGCTGCATTATTTAAGGAATTTCCTGCATTATTTAAGGACTTTGATGCATTATTTAAGAACTCTGCTGCAGTATTTAAGGACTCTGCTGCATTATTTAATGACTCTTCTGCATTATTTAAGGAATTTGCTGCAATATTTAAGGACTCTGCTGCATTATTTAATGACTCTGCTGCGGTATTTTAGGACTCTGCTGCATTATATAAGCACTCTGCTGCATTATTTAAGGACTTTGCTGCATTATTTAAGGACTCTGCTGCGGTATTTTTGGACTCTGCTGCATTATTTAAGGACTTTGATGCATTATTTAAGGACGCTGCTGCGAAATTTAAGGAATCTGCTGCATTATTTAAGGACTTTGTTGCATTATTTAAGGACTCTGCTGCATTATTTAATGAATTTGCTGCATTATTTAAGGACTCTGCTGCATTATTTAAGGACTCTGCTGCGGTATTTTAGGACTCTGCTGCGTTACATAAGGACTCTGCTGCATTATTTAAGGACTTTGCTGCATTATTTAAGGTCTCTACTGCAGTATTTAAGGACTCTGCTGCATTATTTCAGGACTTTGTTGCATTATTTAAGGACTCTGCTGCAGTATTTAAGGACTCTGCTGCATTATTTAAGGACTTTGTTGCATTATTTAATGACTCTGCTGCGGTATTTAAGGACTCTGATGCATTATTTAAGGATGCTGCTGCAGAATTTAAGGAATCTGCTGCATTATTTAAGGACTTTGTTGCATTATTTAAGGACTCTGCTGCGGTATTTTCGGACTCTGCTGCATTATTTAAGGACTTTGATGCATTATTTAAGGACGCTGCTGCGAAATTTAACTAATCTGGTGCATTATTTAAGGACTTTGTTGCATTATTTAAGGGCTCTGCTGCATTATTTAATGAATTTGCTGCATTATATAAGGACTCTGCTGCATTATTTATGGACTCTGCTGCGGTATTTTAGGACTCTGCTGCATTATATAAGGACTTTGTTGCATTATTTAAGGACTCTGCTGCATTATTTAAGGACTCTGCTGCTGTATTTAAGGACTCTGCTGCATTATTTAAGGACTTTGCTGCTTTATTTAAGGACTTTGTTTCATTATTTAAGGACGCTGCTGCAGTATTTAAGGACTCTGCTGCATTATTTAAGGATGTTGCTGCATTATTTAAGGACTCTGCTGCATTATTTAATGACTCTGCTGTGGTATTTAAGGACTCTGCTGCATTATTTAAGGACTTTGTTGCATTATTTAAGGACTCTGCTGCATTATTTAAGGACGCTGCTGCAGCATTTAAGGCCTCTGCTGCATTATTTAAGGACTCTGCTGCATTATTTAAGGACTCTACTGCATTATTAAGGACGTTGCTGCATTATTTAAGGACTTTATTGCATTATTTAAGGATTCTGCTGCATTATTTAAGGACTCTGCTGCATTATTTAAGGAGTTTGATGCATTATTTAAGGACTCTGCTGCATTATTTAAGGACTTTGTTGCATTATTTAAGGACGCTGCTGCGGTATTTAAGGACTCTGCTGCATTATTTAAGGACTTTGCTGCATTATTTAACGACTCGGCTGCATTATTAAGGGCGTTGCTGCATTTTATTTAAGGAATTTATTGCATTATTTAAGGACTCTGTGCATTATTTAAGGAATTTGCTGCATTATTTAAGGACTCTGCTGCATTATTTAATGACTCTGCTGCGGTATTTAAGGACTCTGCTGCATCATTTAAGCACTCTGCTGATTTATTTAAGGACTTTGCTGCATTATTTAAGGACTCTGCTGTGGTATTTTAGGACTCTGATGCATTATTTAAATACTTTGATGCATTATTTAAGAACTCTGCTGCAGTATTTAAGGACTCTGCTGCATTATTTAATGTCTTTGATGCATTATTTAAGGACTCTTCTGCATTATTTAAGGACTTTGCTGCATTATTTAAGGACGCTGCTGCGGTATTTAAGGCCTCTGCTGCATTATTTAAGTACTTTGCTGCATTATTTAAGGACTCTGCTGCATTATTAAGGACGTTGCTGCATTATTTAAGGACTTTATTGCATTATTTAAGGATTCTGCTGCATTATTTAAGGAATTTCCTGAATTATTTAAGGACTTTGATGCATTATTTAAGAACTCTGCTGCAGTATTTAAGGACTCTGCTGCATTATTTAAGGACTCTGCTGCATTATTTAAGGACGCTGCTGCGGTATTTAAGGCCTCTGCTGCATTATTTAAGGACTTTGCTGCATTATTTAAGGACTCTATTGCATTATTTAAGGACTCTGCTGCATTATTTAAGGACCTTGTTGCATTATTTAAGGACTCTGCTGCATTATTTAAGGACGCTGCTGCAGTATTTAAGGCCTCTGCTGCATTATTTAAGGACTTTTCTGCATTATTTAAGGACTCTGCTGCATTATTAAGGACGTTGCTGCATTATTTAAGGAATTTATTGCATTATTTAAGGAATTTGCTGCATTATTTAAGTACTTTGCTGCATTATTTAATGAGTTTGTTGCCTTTATTTAAGGACTCTGCTGCATTATTTAAGGACTTTGTTGCATTATTTAAGGACTCTGTTGCATTATTTAAGGACTTTGTTGCATTATTTAAGGACGCTGCTGCGGTATTTAAGGACTCTGCTGCATTATTTAAGGACTTTGCTGCATTATTTAAGGACTCAGCTGCATTATTAAGGGCGTTGCTGCATTTTATTTAAGGACTTTATTGCATTATTTAATGACTCTGTGCATTATTTAAGGAATTTGCTGCAATATTTAAGGACTCTGCTGCAATATTTAAGGACTCTGCTGCATTATTTAATGACTCTGCTGCGGTATTTAAGGACTCTGCTGCATTATATAAGCACTCTGCTGCATTATTTAAGGACTTTGCTGCATTATTTAAGGACTCTGCTGCGGTATTTTTGGACTCTGCTGCATTATTTAAGGACTTTGATGCATTATTTAAGGACGCTGCTGCAAAATTTAAGGAATCTGCTGCATTATTTAAGGACTTTGTTGCATTATTTAAGGACTATGCTGCATTATTTAATGAATTTGCTGCATTATTTAAGGACTCTGCTGCATTATTTAAGGACTCTGCTGCAGTATTTTAGGACTCTGCTGCGTTACATAAGGACTCTGCTGCATTATTTAAGGACTTTGCTGCATTATTTAAGGTCTCTGCTGCAGTATTTAAGGACTCTGCTGCATTATTTATGGACTTTGTTGCATTATTTAAGGACTCTGCTGCATTATCTAAGGACTTTGTTGCATTATTTAAGGACTATGCTGCATTATTTAAGGACTTTGCTGAATTATTTAAGGACTCTGCTGCTGTATTTAAGGACTTTGCTGCATTATTTAGGGACTTTTTTCATTATTTAAGGACGCTGCTGCAGTATTAAGGACTCTGCTGCATTATTTAAGGACTCAGCTGCATTATTAAGGACGTTGCCACATTATTTAAGGACTCTGCTGCATTATTTAAGGACTTTATTGCATTATTTAAGGACTCTTCTGCATTATTTAAGTAATATCCTGCATTATTTAATGACTGCTGCATTATTTAATGACTCTGCTGTGGTATTTAAGGACTCTGCTGCATTATTTAAGGACTTTGATGCATTATGTAAGGACTCTGCTGCAGTATTTAAGGACTCTGCTGCATTATTTAAGGACTTTGATGCATTATTTAAGGATGCTGCTGCAGAATTTAAGGAATCTGCTGCATTATTTAAGGACTTTGTTGCATTATTTAAGGACTCTGCTGCATTATTTAAGGACTTTGCTGCATTATTTAAGGACTCTGCTGCATTATTTAAGGACTTTGCTGCATTATTTAAGGACTCTGCTGTATTATTAAGGACGTTGCTGCATTAATTAAGGACTCTGCTGCATTATTTAAGGAATTTGCTGCATTATTTAAGGACTTTGTTGCATTATTTAAGGATTCTGATGCATTATTTAATGAATTTGCTGCATTATTTAAGGACTCTGCTGCATTATTTAAGGACTCTGCTGTGGTATTTTAGGACTCTGCTGCGTTACATAAGGACTCTGCTGCATTATTTAAGGACTTTGCTGCATTATTTAAGGTCTCTGCTGCAGTATTTAAGGACTCTGCTGCATTATTTAAGGACTTTGTTGCATTATTTAAGGACTCTGCTGCATTATCTAAGGACTTTGTTGCATTATTTAAGGACTCTGCTGCCTTATTTAAGGACTTTGCTGAATTATTTAAGGACTCTGCTGCTGTATTTAAGGACTCTGCTGCATTATTTAAGGACTTTGCTGCATTATTTAGGGACTTTTTTCATTATTTAAGGACGCTGCTGCAGTATTAAGGACTCTGCTGCATTATTTAAGGATGTTGCTGCATTATTTAAGGACTCAGCTGCATTATTAAGGACGTTGCCACATTATTTAAGGACTCTGCTGCATTATTTAAGGACCTTATTGCATTATTTAAGGACTCTTCTGCATTATTTAAGTAATATCCTGCTTTATTTAATGACTCTGCAGCATTATTTAATGACTCTGCTGTGGTATTTAAGGACTCTGCTGCATTATTTAAGGACTTTGATGCATTATGTAAGGACTCTGCTGCAGTATTTAAGGACTCTGCTGCATTATTTAAGGACTTTGATGCATTATTTAAGGATGCTGCTGCAGAATTTAAGGAATCTGCTGCATTATTTAAGGACATTGTTGCATTATTTAAGGACTCTGCTGCATTATTTAAGGACTTTGCTGCATTATTTAAGGACTCTGCTGCATTATTTAAGGACTTTGCTGCATTATTTAAGGACTCTGCTGTATTATTAAGGACGTTGCTGCATTAATTAAGGACTCTGCTGCATTATTTAAGGAATTTGCTGCAGTATTTAAGGACTCTGCTGCATTATTTAAGGACTTTGATGCATTATTTAAGGACGCTGCTGCAGAATTTAAGGAGTCTGCTCCATTATTTAAGGACTTTGTTGCATTATTTAAGCACTTTATTGCATTATTTAAGGATTCTGCTGCATTATTTAAGGAATTTGCTGCATTATTTAAGGACTCTGCTAAATTATTTAAGGACTTTGTTGCATTATTTAATGACTCTGCTGCGGTATTTAAGGACTCTGCTGCATTATTTAAGGATTCTGCTGCAGTATTTAAGGACTCTGCTGCATTATTTAAGGACTTTGATGCATTATTTAAGGAGGCTGCTGCAGAATTTAAGGAATCTGCTGCATTATTTAAGGACTTTGTTGCATTATTTAAGGACTATGCTGCATTATTTAAGGACTCTGCTGCATTATTTATGGACTTTGCTGCATTATTTTAGTACTCTTCTGCATTATTTAAGGACTCTGCTGCATTATTTAAGGACTTTGTTGCATTATTTAAGGACTCTGCTGCATTATTTAAGGACGCTGCTGCAGTATTTAAGGCCTCTGCTGCATTATTTAAGGACTCTGCTGCATTATTTAAGGACTTTGCTGCATTATTTAAGTACTCTGCTGCATTATTTAAGGAATTTTTTGCATTATTTAAGGACTCTGCTGCATTATTTAAGGACTTTGATGCATTATTTAAGGATGCTGCTGCAGAATTTAAGGAATCTGCTGCATTATTTAAGGACTTTGTTGCATTATTTAAGGACTCTGCTGCATTATTTAAGGACTTTGCTGCATTATTTAAGGACTCTGCTGCATTATTGGAGGACTTTGCTGCATTATTTAAGGACTCTGCTGTATTATTAAGGACGTTGCTGCATTAATTAAGGACTCTGCTGCATTATTTAAGGACTTTGCTGCAGTATTTAAGGCCTCTGCTGCATTATTTAAGGACTTTGCTGCATTATTTAAGGACTCTACTGCATTATTAAGGAAGTTGCTGCATTATTTAAGGACTTTATTGCATTATTTAAGGATTCTGCTGCATTATTTAAGGACTCTGCTGCATTATTTAAGGAGTTTGATGCATTATTTAAGGACTCTGCTGCATTATTTAAGGACTTTGTTGCATTATTTAAGGACTCGGCTGCATTATTAAGGGCGTTGCTGCATTTTATTTAAGGAATTTATTGCATTATTTAAGGACTCTGTGCATTATTTAAGGAATTTGCTGCATTATTTAAGGAATCTGCTGCATTATTTAATGACTCTGCTGCGGTATTTAAGGACTCTGCTGCATCATTTAAGCACTCTGCTCCTTTATTTAAGGACTTTGCTGCATTATTTAAGGACTCTGCTGTGGTATTTTAGGACTCTGCTGCATTATTTAAGGACTTTGATGCATTATTTAAGAACTCTGCTGCAGTATTTAAGGACTCTGCTGCATTATTTAATGTCTTTGATGCATTATTTAAGGACTCTTCTGCATTATTTAAGGACTTTGCTGCATTATTTAAGGACGCTGCTGCGGTATTTAAGGCCTCTGCTGCATTATTTAAGGACTTTGCTGCATTATTTAAGGACTCTGCTGCATTATTAAGGACGTTGCTGCATTATTTAAGGACTTTATTGCATTATTTAAGGATTCTGCTGCATTATGTAAGGAATTTCCTGCATTATTTAAGGACTTTGATGCATTATTTAAGAACTCTGCTGCAGTATTTAAGGACTCTGCTGCATTATTTAAGGACTCTGCTGCATTATTTAAGGACACTGCTGCGGTATTTAAGGCCTCTGCTGCATTATTTAAGGACTTTGCTGCATTATTTAAGGACTCTGCTGTATTATTAAGGACGTTGCTGCATTAATTAAGGACTCTGCTGCATTATTTAAGGACTTTGCTGCATTATTTAAGGACTCTACTGCATTATTAAGGACGTTGCTGCATTATTTAAGGACTTTATTGCATTATTTAAGGATTCTGCTGCATTATTTAAGGACTCTGCTGCATTATTTAAGGAGTTTGATGCATTATTTAAGGACTCTGCTGCATTATTTAAGGACTTTGTTGCATTATTTAAGGACTCGGCTGCATTATTAAGGGCGTTGCTGCATTTTATTTAAGGAATTTATTGCATTATTTAAGGACTCTGTGCATTATTTAAGGAATTTGCTGCATTATTTAAGGAATCTGCTGCATTATTTAATGACTCTGCTGCGGTATTTAAGGACTCTGCTGCATCATTTAAGCACTCTGCTCCTTTATTTAAGGACTTTGCTGCATTATTTAAGGACTCTGCTGTGGTATTTTAGGACTCTGCTGCATTATTTAAGGACTTTGATGCATTATTTAAGAACTCTGCTGCAGTATTTAAGGACTCTGCTGCATTATTTAAGGACTTTGCTGCATTATTTAAGTTCTCTTCTGCATTATTTAAGGAATTTTTTGCATTATTTAAGGACTCTGCTGCCTTATTGAAGGACTTTGTTGCATTATTTAAGGACTCTGCTGCATTATTTAAGGACGCTGCTGCAGTATTTAAGGCCTGTGCTGCATTATTTAAGGACTCTGCTGCATTATTTAAGGACTTTGCTGCATTATTTAAGTACTCTTCTGCATTATTTAAGGAATTTTTTGCATTATTTAAGGACTCTGCTGCATTATTTAAGGACTTTGTTGCATTATTTAAGGACTCTGCTGCATTATTTAAGGACGCTGCTGCAGTATTTAAGGCCTGTGCTGCATTATTTAAGAACTCTGCTGCATTATTTAAGGACTTTGCTGCATTATTTAAGTACTCTGCTGCATTATTTAAGGAATTTTTTGCATTATTTAAGGACTCTGCTGCATTATTTAAGGACTTTGATGCATTATTTAAGGATGCTGCTGCAGAATTTAAGGAATCTGCTGCATTATTTAAGGACTTTGTTCCATTATTTAAGGACTCTGCTGCATTATTTAAGGACTTTGCTGCATTATTTAAGGACTCTGCTGCATTATTTAAGGACTTTGCTGCATTATTTAAGGACTCTGCTGTATTATTAAGGACGTTGCTGCATTAATTAAGGACTCTGCTGCATTATTTAAGGACTTTGCTGCAGTATTTAAGGACTCTGATGCATTTTTTAAGGACTTTGATGCATTATTTAAGGACGCTGCTGCAGAATTTAAGGAGTCTGCTCCATTATTTAAGGACTTTGTTGCATTATTTAAGGACTGTGCTGCATTGTTTAAGGACCCTGCTGCATTATTTAAGGACTTTGTTACATTATTTAAGTACTCTGCTGCATTATTTAAGGACGCTGCAGCAGTATTTAAGGACTCTGCTGCATTATTTAAGGACTTTGCTGCATTATTTAAGGACTCTGCTGCATTATTAAGGACTTTGCTGCATTATTTAAGGACTCTGCTGCAGTATTTAAGGACTCTGCTGCATTATTTAAGGACTTTGATGCATTATTTAAGGACGCTGCTGCAGAATTTAAGGAATCTGCTGCATTATTTAAGGACTTTGCTGCATTATTTAAGGACTTTATTGCATTATTTAAGGATTCTGCTGCATTATTTAAGGAATTTGCTGCATTATTTAAGGACTCTGCTAAATTATTTAAGGACTTTGTTGCATTATTTAATGACTCTGCTGCGGTATTTAAGGACTCTGCTGCATTATTTAAGGATTCTGCTGCAGTATTTAAGGACTCTGCTGCATTATTTAAGGACTTTGATGCATTATTTAAGGAGGCTGCTGCAGAATTTAAGGAATCTGCTGCATTACTTAAGGACTTTGTTGCATTATTTAAGGACTATGCTGCATTATTTAAGGACTCTGCTGCATTATTTATGGACTTTGCTGCATTATTTAAGTACTCTTCTGCATTATTTAAGGAATTTTTTGCATTATTTAAGGACTCTGCTGCATTATTTAAGGACTTTGTTGCATTATTTAAGGACTTTGATGCATTATTTAAGGACGCTGCTGCAGTATTTAAGGCCTCTGCTGCATTATTTAAGGACTCTGCTGCATTATTTAAGGACTTTGCTGCATTATTTAAGTACTCTGCTGCATTATTTAAGGAATTTTTTGCATTATTTAAGGACTCTGCTGCATTATTTAAGGACTTTGATGCATTATTTAAGGATGCTGCTGCAGAATTTAAGGAATCTGCTGCATTATTTAAGGACTTTGTTGCATTATTTAAGGACTCTGCTGCATTATTTAAGGACTTTGCTGCATTATTTAAGGACTCTGCTGCATTATTTAAGGACTTTGCTGCATTATTTAAGGACTCTGCTGTATTATTAAGGACGTTGCTGCATTAATTAAGGACTCTGCTGCATTATTTAAGGACTTTGCTGCAGTATTTAAGGCCTCTGCTGCATTATTTAAGGACTTTGCTGCATTATTTAAGGACTCTGCTGCATTATTTAAGGACACTGCTGCGGTATTTAATTCCTCTGCTGCATTATTTAAGGACTTTGCTGCATTATTTAAGGACTCTGCTGTATTATTAAGGACGTTGCTGCATTAATTAAGGACTCTGCTGCATTATTTAAGGACTTTGCTGCATTATTTAAGGACTCTACTGCATTATTAAGGACGTTGCTGCATTATTTAAGGACTTTATTGCATTATTTAAGGATTCTGCTGCATTATTTAAGGACTCTGCTGCATTATTTAAGGAGTTTGATGCATTATTTAAGGACTCTGCTGCATTATTTAAGGACTTTGTTGCATTATTTAAGGACTCGGCTGCATTATTAAGGGCGTTGCTGCATTTTATTTAAGGAATTTATTGCATTATTTAAGGACTCTGTGCATTATTTAAGGAATTTCCTGCATTATTTAAGGAATCTGCTGCATTATTTAATGACTCTGCTGCGGTATTTAAGGACTCTGCTGCATCATTTAAGCACTCTGCTCCTTTATTTAAGGACTTTGCTGCATTATTTAAGGACTCTGCTGTGGTATTTTAGGACTCTGCTGCATTATTTAAGGACTTTGATGCATTATTTCAGATCTCTGCTGCAGTATTTAAGGACTCTGCTGCATTATTTAATGTCTTTGATGCATTATTTAAGGACTCTTCTGCATTATTTAAGGACTTTGCTGCATTATTTAAGGACGCTGCTGCGGTATTTAAGGCCTCTGCTGAATTATTTAAGGACTTTGCTGCATTATTTAAGGACTCTGCTGCATTATTAAGGACGTTGCTGCATTATTTAAGGACTTTATTGCATTATTTAAGGATTCTGCTGCATTATTTAAGGAATTTCCTGCATTATTTAAGGACTTTGATGCATTATTTAAGAACTCTGCTGCAGTATTTAAGGACTCTGCTGCATTATTTAATGACTCTTCTGCATTATTTAAGGAATTTGCTGCAATATTTAAGGACTCTGCTGCATTATTTAATGACTCTGCTGCGGTATTTTAGGACTCTGCTGCATTATATAAGCACTCTGCTGCATTATTTAAGGACTTTGCTGCATTATTTAAGGACTCTGCTGCGGTATTTTTGGACTCTGCTGCATTATTTAAGGACTTTGATGCATTATTTAAGGACGCTGCTGCGAAATTTAAGGAATCTGCTGCATTATTTAAGGACTTTGTTGCATTATTTAAGGACTCTGCTGCATTATTTAATGAATTTGCTGCATTATTTAAGGACTCTGCTGCATTATTTAAGGACTCTGCTGCGGTATTTTAGGACTCTGCTGCGTTACATAAGGACTCTGCTGCATTATTTAAGGACTTTGCTGCATTATTTAAGGTCTCTACTGCAGTATTTAAGGACTCTGCTGCATTATTTCAGGACTTTGTTGCATTATTTAAGGACTCTGCTGCAGTATTTAAGGACTCTGCTGCATTATTTAAGGACTTTGTTGCATTATTTAATGACTCTGCTGCGGTATTTAAGGACTCTGATGCATTATTTAAGGATGCTGCTGCAGAATTTAAGGAATCTGCTGCATTATTTAAGGACTTTGTTGCATTATTTAAGGACTCTGCTGCGGTATTTTCGGACTCTGCTGCATTATTTAAGGACTTTGATGCATTATTTAAGGACGCTGCTGCGAAATTTAACTAATCTGGTGCATTATTTAAGGACTTTGTTGCATTATTTAAGGGCTCTGCTGCATTATTTAATGAATTTGCTGCATTATATAAGGACTCTGCTGAATTATTTATGGACTCTGCTGCGGTATTTTAGGACTCTGCTGCATTATATAAGGACTTTGTTGCATTATTTAAGGACTCTGCTGCATTATTTAAGGACTCTGCTGCTGTATTTAAGGACTCTGCTGCATTATTTAAGGACTTTGCTGCTTTATTTAAGGACTTTGTTTCATTATTTAAGGACGCTGCTGCAGTATTTAAGGACTCTGCTGCATTATTTAAGGATGTTGCTGCATTATTTAAGGACTCTGCTGCATTATTTAATGACTCTGCTGTGGTATTTAAGGACTCTGCTGCATTATTTAAGGACTTTGTTGCATTATTTAAGGACTCTGCTGCATTATTTAAGGACGCTGCTGCAGCATTTAAGGCCTCTGCTGCATTATTTAAGGACTCTGCTGCATTATTTAAGGACTCTACTGCATTATTAAGGACGTTGCTGCATTATTTAAGGACTTTATTGCATTATTTAAGGATTCTGCTGCATTATTTAAGGACTCTGCTGCATTATTTAAGGAGTTTGATGCATTATTTAAGGACTCTGCTGCATTATTTAAGGACTTTGTTGCATTATTTAAGGACGCTGCTGCGGTATTTAAGGACTCTGCTGCATTATTTAAGGACTTTGCTGCATTATTTAACGACTCGGCTGCATTATTAAGGGCGTTGCTGCATTTTATTTAAGGAATTTATTGCATTATTTAAGGACTCTGTGCATTATTTAAGGAATTTGCTGCATTATTTAAGGACTCTGCTGCATTATTTAATGACTCTGCTGCGGTATTTAAGGACTCTGCTGCATCATTTAAGCACTCTGCTGATTTATTTAAGGACTTTGCTGCATTATTTAAGGACTCTGCTGTGGTATTTTAGGACTCTGATGCATTATTTAAATACTTTGATGCATTATTTAAGAACTCTGCTGCAGTATTTAAGGACTCTGCTGCATTATTTAATGTCTTTGATGCATTATTTAAGGACTCTTCTGCATTATTTAAGGACTTTGCTGCATTATTTAAGGACGCTGCTGCGGTATTTAAGGCCTCTGCTGCATTATTTAAGTACTTTGCTGCATTATTTAAGGACTCTGCTGCATTATTAAGGACGTTGCTGCATTATTTAAGGACTTTATTGCATTATTTAAGGATTCTGCTGCATTATTTAAGGAATTTCCTGAATTATTTAAGGACTTTGATGCATTATTTAAGAACTCTGCTGCAGTATTTAAGGACTCTGCTGCATTATTTAAGGACTCTGCTGCATTATTTAAGGACGCTGCTGCGGTATTTAAGGCCTCTGCTGCATTATTTAAGGACTTTTCTGCATTATTTAAGGACTCTGCTGCATTATTAAGGACGTTGCTGCATTATTTAAGGAATTTATTGCATTATTTAAGGAATTTGCTGCATTATTTAAGTACTTTGCTGCATTATTTAATGAGTTTGTTGCCTTTATTTAAGGACTCTGCTGCATTATTTAAGGACTTTGTTGCATTATTTAAGGACTCTGTTGCATTATTTAAGGACTTTGTTGCATTATTTAAGGACGCTGCTGCGGTATTTAAGGACTCTGCTGCATTATTTAAGGACTTTGCTGCATTATTTAAGGACTCAGCTGCATTATTAAGGGCGTTGCTGCATTTTATTTAAGGACTTTATTGCATTATTTAATGACTCTGTGCATTATTTAAGGAATTTGCTGCAATATTTAAGGACTCTGCTGCAATATTTAAGGACTCTGCTGCATTATTTAATGACTCTGCTGCGGTATTTAAGGACTCTGCTGCATTATATAAGCACTCTGCTGCATTATTTAAGGACTTTGCTGCATTATTTAAGGACTCTGCTGCGGTATTTTTGGACTCTGCTGCATTATTTAAGGACTTTGATGCATTATTTAAGGACGCTGCTGCAAAATTTAAGGAATCTGCTGCATTATTTAAGGACTTTGTTGCATTATTTAAGGACTATGCTGCATTATTTAATGAATTTGCTGCATTATTTAAGGACTCTGCTGCATTATTTAAGGACTCTGCTGCAGTATTTTAGGACTCTGCTGCGTTACATAAGGACTCTGCTGCATTATTTAAGGACTTTGCTGCATTATTTAAGGTCTCTGCTGCAGTATTTAAGGACTCTGCTGCATTATTTATGGACTTTGTTGCATTATTTAAGGACTCTGCTGCATTATCTAAGGACTTTGTTGCATTATTTAAGGACTATGCTGCATTATTTAAGGACTTTGCTGAATTATTTAAGGACTCTGCTGCTGTATTTAAGGACTTTGCTGCATTATTTAGGGACTTTTTTCATTATTTAAGGACGCTGCTGCAGTATTAAGGACTCTGCTGCATTATTTAAGGACTCAGCTGCATTATTAAGGACGTTGCCACATTATTTAAGGACTCTGCTGCATTATTTAAGGACTTTATTGCATTATTTAAGGACTCTTCTGCATTATTTAAGTAATATCCTGCATTATTTAATGACTGCTGCATTATTTAATGACTCTGCTGTGGTATTTAAGGACTCTGCTGCATTATTTAAGGACTTTGATGCATTATGTAAGGACTCTGCTGCAGTATTTAAGGACTCTGCTGCATTATTTAAGGACTTTGATGCATTATTTAAGGATGCTGCTGCAGAATTTAAGGAATCTGCTGCATTATTTAAGGACTTTGTTGCATTATTTAAGGACTCTGCTGCATTATTTAAGGACTTTGCTGCATTATTTAAGGACTCTGCTGCATTATTTAAGGACTTTGCTGCATTATTTAAGGACTCTGCTGTATTATTAAGGACGTTGCTGCATTAATTAAGGACTCTGCTGCATTATTTAAGGAATTTGCTGCATTATTTAAGGACTTTGTTGCATTATTTAAGGATTCTGATGCATTATTTAATGAATTTGCTGCATTATTTAAGGACTCTGCTGCATTATTTAAGGACTCTGCTGTGGTATTTTAGGACTCTGCTGCGTTACATAAGGACTCTGCTGCATTATTTAAGGACTTTGCTGCATTATTTAAGGTCTCTGCTGCAGTATTTAAGGACTCTGCTGCATTATTTAAGGACTTTGTTGCATTATTTAAGGACTCTGCTGCATTATCTAAGGACTTTGTTGCATTATTTAAGGACTCTGCTGCCTTATTTAAGGACTTTGCTGAATTATTTAAGGACTCTGCTGCTGTATTTAAGGACTCTGCTGCATTATTTAAGGACTTTGCTGCATTATTTAGGGACTTTTTTCATTATTTAAGGACGCTGCTGCAGTATTAAGGACTCTGCTGCATTATTTAAGGATGTTGCTGCATTATTTAAGGACTCAGCTGCATTATTAAGGACGTTGCCACATTATTTAAGGACTCTGCTGCATTATTTAAGGACCTTATTGCATTATTTAAGGACTCTTCTGCATTATTTAAGTAATATCCTGCTTTATTTAATGACTCTGCTGCATTATTTAATGACTCTGCTGTGGTATTTAAGGACTCTGCTGCATTATTTAAGGACTTTGATGCATTATGTAAGGACTCTGCTGCAGTATTTAAGGACTCTGCTGCATTATTTAAGGACTTTGATGCATTATTTAAGGATGCTGCTGCAGAATTTAAGGAATCTGCTGCATTATTTAAGGACATTGTTGCATTATTTAAGGACTCTGCTGCATTATTTAAGGACTTTGCTGCATTATTTAAGGACTCTGCTGCATTATTTAAGGACTTTGCTGCATTATTTAAGGACTCTGCTGTATTATTAAGGACGTTGCTGCATTAATTAAGGACTCTGCTGCATTATTTAAGGAATTTGCTGCAGTATTTAAGGACTCTGCTGCATTATTTAAGGACTTTGATGCATTATTTAAGGACGCTGCTGCAGAATTTAAGGAGTCTGCTCCATTATTTAAGGACTTTGTTGCATTATTTAAGGACTTTATTGCATTATTTAAGGATTCTGCTGCATTATTTAAGGAATTTGCTGCATTATTTAAGGACTCTGCTAAATTATTTAAGGACTTTGTTGCATTATTTAATGACTCTGCTGCGGTATTTAAGGACTCTGCTGCATTATTTAAGGATTCTGCTGCAGTATTTAAGGACTCTGCTGCATTATTTAAGGACTTTGATGCATTATTTAAGGAGGCTGCTGCAGAATTTAAGGAATCTGCTGCATTATTTAAGGACTTTGTTGCATTATTTAAGGACTATGCTGCATTATTTAAGGACTCTGCTGCATTATTTATGGACTTTGCTGCATTATTTTAGTACTCTTCTGCATTATTTAAGGACTCTGCTGCATTATTTAAGGACTTTGTTGCATTATTTAAGGACTCTGCTGCATTATTTAAGGACGCTGCTGCAGTATTTAAGGCCTCTGCTGCATTATTTAAGGACTCTGCTGCATTATTTAAGGACTTTGCTGCATTATTTAAGTACTCTGCTGCATTATTTAAGGAATTTTTTGCATTATTTAAGGACTCTGCTGCATTATTTAAGGACTCTGCTGCATTATTTAAGGACTCTGCTGCATTATTTAAGGACACTGCTGCGGTATTTAAGGCCTCTGCTGCATTATTTAAGGACTTTGCTGCATTATTTAAGGACTCTGCTGTATTATTAAGGACGTTGCTGCATTAATTAAGGACTCTGCTGCATTATTTAAGGACTTTGCTGCATTATTTAAGGACTCTACTGCATTATTAAGGACGTTGCTGCATTATTTAAGGACTTTATTGCATTATTTAAGGATTCTGCTGCATTATTTAAGGACTCTGCTGCATTATTTAAGGAGTTTGATGCATTATTTAAGGACTCTGCTGCATTATTTAAGGACTTTGTTGCATTATTTAAGGACTCGGCTGCATTATTAAGGGCGTTGCTGCATTTTATTTAAGGAATTTATTGCATTATTTAAGGACTCTGTGCATTATTTAAGGAATTTGCTGCATTATTTAAGGAATCTGCTGCATTATTTAATGACTCTGCTGCGGTATTTAAGGACTCTGCTGCATCATTTAAGCACTCTGCTCCTTTATTTAAGGACTTTGCTGCATTATTTAAGGACTCTGCTGTGGTATTTTAGGACTCTGCTGCATTATTTAAGGACTTTGATGCATTATTTAAGAACTCTGCTGCAGTATTTAAGGACTCTGCTGAATTATTTAATGTCTTTGATGCATTATTTAAGGACTCTTCTGCATTATTTAAGGACTTTGCTGCATTATTTAAGGACGCTGCTGCGGTATTTAAGGCCTCTGCTGCATTTTTTAAGGACTTTGCTGCATTATTTAAGGACTCTGCTGCATTATTAAGGACGTTGCTGCATTATTTAAGGACTTTATTGCATTATTTAAGGATTCTGCTGCATTATTTAAGGAATTTCCTGCATTATTTAAGGACTTTGATGCATTATTTAAGAACTCTGCTGCAGTATTTAAGGACTCTGCTGCATTATTTAATGACTCTTCTGCATTATTTAAGGAATTTGCTGCAATATTTAAGGACTCTGCTGCATTATTTAATGACTCTGCTGCGGTATTTTAGGACTCTGCTGCATTATATAAGCACTCTGCTGCATTATTTAAGGACTTTGCTGCATTATTTAAGGACTCTGCTGCGGTATTTTTGGACTCTGCTGCATTATTTAAGGACTTTGATGCATTATTTAAGGATGCTGCTGCGAAATTTAAGGAATCTGCTGCATTATTTAAGGACTTTGTTGCATTATTTAAGGACTCTGCTGCATTATTTAATGAATTTGCTGCATTATTTAAGGACTCTGCTGCATTATTTAAGGACTCTGCTGCGGTATTTTAGGACTCTGCTGCGTTACATAAGGACTCTGCTGCATTATTTAAGGACTTCGCTGCATTATTTAAGGTCTCTACTGCAGTATTTAAGGACTCTGCTGCATTATTTCAGGACTTTGTTGCATTATTTAAGGACTCTGCTGCAGTATTTAAGGACTCTGCTGCATTATTTGAGGACTTTGTTGCATTATTTAATGACTCTGCTGTGGTATTTAAGGACTCTGATGCATTATTTAAGGATGCTGCTGCAGAATTTAAGGAATCTGCTGCATTATTTAAGGACTTTGTTGCATTATTTAAGGACTCTGCTGCGGTATTTTCGGACTCTGCTGCATTATTTAAGGACTTTGATGCATTATTTAAGGACGCTGCTGCGAAATTTAACTAATCTGGTGCATTATTTAAGGACTTTGTTGCATTATTTAAGGGCTCTGCTGCATTATTTAATGAATTTGCTGCATTATATAAGGACTCTGCTGCATTATTTAAGGACTTTGTTGCATTATTTAAGGACTCTGCTGCATTATTTAAGGACTCTGCTGCTGTATTTAAGGACTCTGCTGCATTATTTAAGGACTTTGCTGCTTTCTTTAAGGACTTTGTTTCATTATTTAAGGACGCTGCTGCAGTATTTAAGGACTCTGCTGCATTATTTAAGGATGTTGCTGCATTATTTAAGGACTCTGCTGCATTATTTAATGACTCTGCTGTGGTATTTAAGGACTCTGCTGCATTATTTAAGGACTTTGTTGCATTATTTAAGGACTCTGCTGCATTATTTAAGGACGCTGCTGCAGTATTTAAGGCCTCTGCTGCATTATTTAAGGACTCTGCTGCATTATTTAAGGACTCTACTGCATTATTAAGGACGTTGCTGCATTATTTAAGGACTTTATTGCATTATTTAAGGATTCTGCTGCATTATTTAAGGACTCTGCTGCATTATTTAAGGAGTTTGATGCATTATTTAAGGACTCTGCTGCATTATTTAAGGACTTTGTTGCATTATTTAAGGACGCTGCTGCGGTATTTAAGGACTCTGCTGCATTATTTAAGGACTTTGCTGCATTATTTAACGACTCGGCTGCATTATTAAGGGCGTTGCTGCATTTTATTTAAGGAATTTATTGCATTATTTAAGGACTCTGTGCATTATTTAAGGAATTTGCTGCATTATTTAAGGACTCTGCTGCATTATTTAATGACTCTGCTGCGGTATTTAAGGACTCTGCTGCATCATTTAAGCACTCTGCTGATTTATTTAAGGACTTTGCTGCATTATTTAAGGACTCTGCTGTGGTATTTTAGGACTCTGATGCATTATTTAAATACTTTGATGCATTATTTAAGAACTCTGCTGCAGTATTTAAGGACTCTGCTGCATTATTTAATGTCTTTGATGCATTATTTAAGGACTCTTCTGCATTATTTAAGGACTTTGCTGCATTATTTAAGGACGCTGCTGCGGTATTTAAGGCCTCTGCTGCATTATTTAAGGACTTTGCTGCATTATTTAAGGACTCTGCTGCATTATTAAGGACGTTGCTGCATTATTTAAGGACTTTATTGCATTATTTAAGGATTCTGCTGCATTATTTAAGGAATTTCCTGCATTATTTAAGGACTTTGATGCATTATTTAAGAACTCTGCTGCAGTATTTAAGGACTCTGCTGCATTATTTAAGGACTCTGCTGCATTATTTAAGGACGCTGCTGCGGTATTTAAGGCCCCTGCTGCATTATTTAAGGACTTTGCTGCATTATTTAAGGACTCTATTGCATTATTTAAGGATTCTGCTGCATTATTTAAGGAATTTGCTGCATTATTTAAGGACTCTGTTGCATTATTTAAGGACTTTGTTGCATTATTTAATGACTCTGCTGCAGTATTTAAGGACTCTGCTGCATTATTTAAGGACTTTGCTGCATTATTTAAGGACTCTGCTGCAGTATTTAAGGACTCTGCTGCATTATTTAAGGACTTTGTTGCATTATTTAAGGACTATGCTGCATTATTTAAGGACTTTGCTGCATTATTTAAGTACTCTGCTGCATTATTTAAGGAATTTTTTGCATTATTTAAGGACTCTGCTGCATTATTTAAGGACCTTGTTGCATTATTTAAGGACTCTGCTGCATTATTTAAGGACGCTGCTGCAGTATTTAAGGCCTCTGCTGCATTATTTTAGGACTTTTCTGCATTATTTAAGGACTCTGCTGCATTATTAAGGACGTTGCTGCATTATTTAAGGACTTTATTGCATTATTTAAGGAATTTGCTGCATTATTTAAGTACTTTGCTGCATTATTTAATGAGTTTGTTGCCTTTATTTAAGGACTCTGCTGCATTATTTAAGGACTTTGTTGCATTATTTAAGGACTCTGTTGCATTATTTAAGGACTTTGTTGCATTATTTAAGGACGCTGCTGCGGTATTTAAGGACTCTGCTGCATTATTTAAGGACTCTACTGCATTATTAAGGACGTTGCTGCATTATTTAAGGACTTTATTGCATTATTTAAGGATTCTGCTGCATTATTTAAGGACTCTGCTGCATTATTTAAGGAGTTTGATGCATTATTTAAGGACTCTGCTGCATTATTTAAGGACTTTGTTGCATTATTTAAGGACGCTGCTGCGGTATTTAAGGACTCTGCTGCATTATTTAAGGACTTTGCTGCATTATTTAACGACTCGGCTGCATTATTAAGGGCGTTGCTGCATTTTATTTAAGGAATTTATTGCATTATTTAAGGACTCTGTGCATTATTTAAGGAATTTGCTGCATTATTTAAGGACTCTGCTGCATTATTTAATGACTCTGCTGCGGTATTTAAGGACTCTGCTGCATCATTTAAGCACTCTGCTGATTTATTTAAGGACTTTGCTGCATTATTTAAGGACTCTGCTGTGGTATTTTAGGACTCTGATGCATTATTTAAATACTTTGATGCATTATTTAAGAACTCTGCTGCAGTATTTAAGGACTCTGCTGCATTATTTAATGTCTTTGATGCATTATTTAAGGACTCTTCTGCATTATTTAAGGACTTTGCTGCATTATTTAAGGACGCTGCTGCGGTATTTAAGGCCTCTGCTGCATTATTTAAGTACTTTGCTGCATTATTTAAGGACTCTGCTGCATTATTAAGGACGTTGCTGCATTATTTAAGGACTTTATTGCATTATTTAAGGATTCTGCTGCATTATTTAAGGAATTTCCTGAATTATTTAAGGACTTTGATGCATTATTTAAGAACTCTGCTGCAGTATTTAAGGACTCTGCTGCATTATTTAAGGACTCTGCTGCATTATTTAAGGACGCTGCTGCGGTATTTAAGGCCTCTGCTGCATTATTTAAGGACTTTGCTGCATTATTTAAGGACTCTATTGCATTATTTAAGGACTCTGCTGCATTATTTAAGGACCTTGTTGCATTATTTAAGGACTCTGCTGCATTATTTAAGGACGCTGCTGCAGTATTTAAGGCCTCTGCTGCATTATTTAAGGACTTTTCTGCATTATTTAAGGACTCTGCTGCATTATTAAGGACGTTGCTGCATTATTTAAGGAATTTATTGCATTATTTAAGGAATTTGCTGCATTATTTAAGTACTTTGCTGCATTATTTAATGAGTTTGTTGCCTTTATTTAAGGACTCTGCTGCATTATTTAAGGACTTTGTTGCATTATTTAAGGACTCTGTTGCATTATTTAAGGACTTTGTTGCATTATTTAAGGACGCTGCTGCGGTATTTAAGGACTCTGCTGCATTATTTAAGGACTTTGCTGCATTATTTAAGGACTCAGCTGCATTATTAAGGGCGTTGCTGCATTTTATTTAAGGACTTTATTGCATTATTTAATGACTCTGTGCATTATTTAAGGAATTTGCTGCAATATTTAAGGACTCTGCTGCAATATTTAAGGACTCTGCTGCATTATTTAATGACTCTGCTGCGGTATTTAAGGACTCTGCTGCATTATATAAGCACTCTGCTGCATTATTTAAGGACTTTGCTGCATTATTTAAGGACTCTGCTGCGGTATTTTTGGACTCTGCTGCATTATTTAAGGACTTTGATGCATTATTTAAGGACGCTGCTGCAAAATTTAAGGAATCTGCTGCATTATTTAAGGACTTTGTTGCATTATTTAAGGACTATGCTGCATTATTTAATGAATTTGCTGCATTATTTAAGGACTCTGCTGCATTATTTAAGGACTCTGCTGCAGTATTTTAGGACTCTGCTGCGTTACATAAGGACTCTGCTGCATTATTTAAGGACTTTGCTGCATTATTTAAGGTCTCTGCTGCAGTATTTAAGGACTCTGCTGCATTATTTATGGACTTTGTTGCATTATTTAAGGACTCTGCTGCATTATCTAAGGACTTTGTTGCATTATTTAAGGACTATGCTGCATTATTTAAGGACTTTGCTGAATTATTTAAGGACTCTGCTGCTGTATTTAAGGACTTTGCTGCATTATTTAGGGACTTTTTTCATTATTTAAGGACGCTGCTGCAGTATTAAGGACTCTGCTGCATTATTTAAGGACGCAGCTGCATTATTAAGGACGTTGCCACATTATTTAAGGACTCTGCTGCATTATTTAAGGACTTTATTGCATTATTTAAGGACTCTTCTGCATTATTTAAGTAATATCCTGCATTATTTAATGACTGCTGCATTATTTAATGACTCTGCTGTGGTATTTAAGGACTCTGCTGCATTATTTAAGGACTTTGATGCATTATGTAAGGACTCTGCTGCAGTATTTAAGGACTCTGCTGCATTATTTAAGGACTTTGATGCATTATTTAAGGATGCTGCTGCAGAATTTAAGGAATCTGCTGCATTATTTAAGGACTTTGTTGCTTTATTTAAGGACTCTGCTGCATTATTTAAGGACTTTGCTGCATTATTTAAGGACTCTGCTGCATTATTTAAGGACTTTGCTGCATTATTTAAGGACTCTGCTGTATTATTAAGGACGTTGCTGCATTAATTAAGGACTCTGCTGCATTATTTAAGGAATTTGCTGCATTATTTAAGGACTTTTTTGCATTATTTAAGGATTCTGATGCATTATTTAATGAATTTGCTGCATTATTTAAGGACTCTGCTGCATTATTTAAGGACTCTGCTGTGGTATTTTAGGACTCTGCTGCGTTACATAAGGACTCTGCTGCATTATTTAAGGACTTTGCTGCATTATTTAAGGTCTCTGCTGCAGTATTTAAGGACTCTGCTGCATTATTTAAGGACTTTGTTGCATTATTTAAGGACTCTGCTGCATTATCTAAGGACTTTGTTGCATTATTTAAGGACTCTGCTGCCTTATTTAAGGACTTTGCTGAATTATTTAAGGACTCTGCTGCTGTATTTAAGGACTCTGCTGCATTATTTAAGGACTTTGCTGCATTATTTAGGGACTTTTTTCATTATTTAAGGACGCTGCTGCAGTATTAAGGACTCTGCTGCATTATTTAAGGATGTTGCTGCATTATTTAAGGACTCAGCTGCATTATTAAGGACGTTGCCACATTATTTAAGGACTCTGCTGCATTATTTAAGGACCTTATTGCATTATTTAAGGACTCTTCTGCATTATTTAAGTAATATCCTGCTTTATTTAATGACTCTGCTGCATTATTTAATGACTCTGCTGTGGTATTTAAGGACTCTGCTGCATTATTTAAGGACTTTGATGCATTATGTAAGGACTCTGCTGCAGTATTTAAGGACTCTGCTGCATTATTTAAGGACTTTGATGCATTATTTAAGGATGCTGCTGCAGAATTTAAGGAATCTGCTGCATTATTTAAGGACTTTGTTGCATTATTTAAGGACTCTGCTGCATTATTTAAGGACTTTGCTGCATTATTTAAGGACTCTGCTGCATTATTTAAGGACTTTGCTGCATTATTTAAGGACTCTGCTGTATTATTAAGGACGTTGCTGCATTAATTAAGGACTCTGCTGCATTATTTAAGGACTTTGCTGCAGTATTTAAGGCCTCTGCTGCATTATTTAAGGACTTTGCTGCATTATTTAAGGACTCTGCTGCATTATTTAAGGACACTGCTGCGGTATTTAATTCCTCTGCTGCATTATTTAAGGACTTTGCTGCATTATTTAAGGACTCTGCTGTATTATTAAGGACGTTGCTGCATTAATTAAGGACTCTGCTGCATTATTTAAGGACTTTGCTGCATTATTTAAGGACTCTACTGCATTATTAAGGACGTTGCTGCATTATTTAAGGACTTTATTGCATTATTTAAGGATTCTGCTGCATTATTTAAGGACTCTGCTGCATTATTTAAGGAGTTTGATGCATTATTTAAGGACTCTGCTGCATTATTTAAGGACTTTGTTGCATTATTTAAGGACTCGGCTGCATTATTAAGGGCGTTGCTGCATTTTATTTAAGGAATTTATTGCATTATTTAAGGACTCTGTGCATTATTTAAGGAATTTCCTGCATTATTTAAGGAATCTGCTGCATTATTTAATGACTCTGCTGCGGTATTTAAGGACTCTGCTGCATCATTTAAGCACTCTGCTCCTTTATTTAAGGACTTTGCTGCATTATTTAAGGACTCTGCTGTGGTATTTTAGGACTCTGCTGCATTATTTAAGGACTTTGATGCATTATTTAAGATCTCTGCTGCAGTATTTAAGGACTCTGCTGCATTATTTAATGTCTTTGATGCATTATTTAAGGACTCTTCTGCATTATTTAAGGACTTTGCTGCATTATTTAAGGACGCTGCTGCGGTATTTAAGGCCTCTGCTGAATTATTTAAGGACTTTGCTGCATTATTTAAGGACTCTGCTGCATTATTAAGGACGTTGCTGCATTATTTAAGGACTTTATTGCATTATTTAAGGATTCTGCTGCATTATTTAAGGAATTTCCTGCATTATTTAAGGACTTTGATGCATTATTTAAGAACTCTGCTGCAGTATTTAAGGACTCTGCTGCATTATTTAATGACTCTTCTGCATTATTTAAGGAATTTGCTGCAATATTTAAGGACTCTGCTGCATTATTTAATGACTCTGCTGCGGTATTTTAGGACTCTGCTGCATTATATAAGCACTCTGCTGCATTATTTAAGGAATTTGCTGCATTATTTAAGGACTCTGCTGCGGTATTTTTGGACTCTGCTGCATTATTTAAGGACTTTGATGCATTATTTAAGGACGCTGCTGCGAAATTTAAGGAATCTGCTGCATTATTTAAGGACTTTGTTGCATTATTTAAGGACTCTGCTGCATTATTTAATGAATTTGCTGCATTATTTAAGGACTCTGCTGCATTATTTAAGGACTCTGCTGCGGTATTTTAGGACTCTGCTGCGTTACATAAGGACTCTGCTGCATTATTTAAGGACTTTGCTGCATTATTTAAGGTCTCTACTGCAGTATTTAAGGACTCTGCTGCATTATTTCAGGACTTTGTTGCATTATTTAAGGACTCTGCTGCAGTATTTAAGGACTCTGCTGCATTATTTAAGGACTTTGTTGCATTATTTAATGACTCTGCTGCGGTATTTAAGGACTCTGATGCATTATTTAAGGATGCTGCTGCAGAATTTAAGGAATCTGCTGCATTATTTAAGGACTTTGTTGCATTATTTAAGGACTCTGCTGCGGTATTTTCGGACTCTGCTGCATTATTTAAGGACTTTGATGCATTATTTAAGGACGCTGCTGCGAAATTTAACTAATCTGGTGCATTATTTAAGGACTTTGTTGCATTATTTAAGGGCTCTGCTGCATTATTTAATGAATTTGCTGCATTATATAAGGACTCTGCTGCATTATTTATGGACTCTGCTGTGGTATTTTAGGACTCTGCTGCATTATATAAGGACTTTGTTGCATTATTTAAGGACTCTGCTGCATTATTTAAGGACTCTGCTGCTGTATTTAAGGACTCTGCTGCATTATTTAAGGACTTTGCTGCTTTATTTAAGGACTTTGTTTCATTATTTAAGGACGCTGCTGCAGTATTTAAGGACTCTGCTGCATTATTTAAGGATGTTGCTGCATTATTTAAGGACTCTGCTGCATTATTTAATGACTCTGCTGTGGTATTTAAGGACTCTGCTGCATTATTTAAGGACTTTGTTGCATTATTTAAGGACTCTGCTGCATTATTTAAGGACGCTGCTGCAGCATTTAAGGCCTCTGCTGCATTATTTAAGGACTCTGCTGCATTATTTAAGGACTCTACTGCATTATTAAGGACGTTGCTGCATTATTTAAGGACTTTATTGCATTATTTATGGATTCTGCTGCATTATTTAAGGACTCTGCTGCATTATTTAAGGAGTTTGATGCATTATTTAAGGACTCTGCTGCATTATTTAAGGACTTTGTTGCATTATTTAAGGACGCTGCTGCGGTATTTAAGGACTCTGCTGCATTATTTAAGGACTTTGCTGCATTATTTAACGACTCGGCTGCATTATTAAGGGCGTTGCTGCATTTTATTTAAGGAATTTATTGCATTATTTAAGGACTCTGTGCATTATTTAAGGAATTTGCTGCATTATTTAAGGACTCTGCTGCATTATTTAATGACTCTGCTGCGGTATTTAAGGACTCTGCTGCATCATTTAAGCACTCTGCTGATTTATTTAAGGACTTTGCTGCATTATTTAAGGACTCTGCTGTGGTATTTTAGGACTCTGATGCATTATTTAAATACTTTGATGCATTATTTAAGAACTCTGCTGCAGTATTTAAGGACTCTGCTGCATTATTTAATGTCTTTGATGCATTATTTAAGGACTCTTCTGCATTATTTAAGGACTTTGCTGCATTATTTAAGGACGCTGCTGCGGTATTTAAGGCCTCTGCTGCATTATTTAAGTACTTTGCTGCATTATTTAAGGACTCTGCTGCATTATTAAGGACGTTGCTGCATTATTTAAGGACTTTATTGCATTATTTAAGGATTCTGCTGCATTATTTAAGGAATTTCCTGAATTATTTAAGGACTTTGATGCATTATTTAAGAACTCTGCTGCAGTATTTAAGGATTCTGCTGCATTATTTAAGGACTCTGCTGCATTATTTAAGGACGCTGCTGCGGTATTTAAGGCCTCTGCTGCATTATTTAAGGACTTTGCTGCATTATTTAAGGACTCTATTGCATTATTTAAGGACTCTGCTGCATTATTTAAGGACCTTGTTGCATTATTTAAGGACTCTGCTGCATTATTTAAGGACGCTGCTGCAGTATTTAAGGCCTCTGCTGCATTATTTAAGGACTTTTCTGCATTATTTAAGGACTCTGCTGCATTATTAAGGACGTTGCTGCATTATTTAAGGAATTTATTGCATTATTTAAGGAATTTGCTGCATTATTTAAGTACTTTGCTGCATTATTTAATGAGTTTGTTGCCTTTATTTAAGGACTCTGCTGCATTATTTAGGGACTTTGTTGCATTATTTAAGGACTCTGTTGCATTATTTAAGGACTTTGTTGCATTATTTAAGGACGCTGCTGCGGTATTTAAGGACTCTGCTGCATTATTTAAGGACTTTGCTGCATTATTTAAGGACTCAGCTGCATTATTAAGGGCGTTGCTGCATTTTATTTAAGGACTTTATTGCATTATTTAATGACTCTGTGCATTATTTAAGGAATTTGCTGCAATATTTAAGGACTCTGCTGCAATATTTAAGGACTCTGCTGCATTATTTAATGACTCTGCTGCGGTATTTAAGGACTCTGCTGCATTATATAAGCACTCTGCTGCATTATTTAAGGACTTTGCTGCATTATTTAAGGACTCTGCTGCGGTATTTTTGGACTCTGCTGCATTATTTAAGGACTTTGATGCATTATTTAAGGACGCTGCTGCAAAATTTAAGGAATCTGCTGCATTATTTAAGGACTTTGTTGCATTATTTAAGGACTATGCTGCATTATTTAATGAATTTGCTGCATTATTTAAGGACTCTGCTGCATTATTTAAGGACTCTGCTGCAGTATTTTAGGACTCTGCTGCGTTACATAAGGACTCTGCTGCATTATTTAAGGACTTTGCTGCATTATTTAAGGTCTCTGCTGCAGTATTTAAGGACTCTGCTGCATTATTTATGGACTTTGTTGCATTATTTAAGGACTCTGCTGCATTATCTAAGGACTTTGTTGCATTATTTAAGGACTATGCTGCATTATTTAAGGACTTTGCTGAATTATTTAAGGACTCTGCTGCTGTATTTAAGGACTTTGCTGCATTATTTAGGGACTTTTTTCATTATTTAAGGACGCTGCTGCAGTATTAAGGACTCTGCTGCATTATTTAAGGACTCAGCTGCATTATTAAGGACGTTGCCACATTATTTAAGGACTCTGCTGCATTATTTAAGGACTTTATTGCATTATTTAAGGACTCTTCTGCATTATTTAAGTAATATCCTGCATTATTTAATGACTGCTGCATTATTTAATGACTCTGCTGTGGTATTTAAGGACTCTGCTGCATTATTTAAGGACTTTGATGCATTATGTAAGGACTCTGCTGCAGTATTTAAGGACTCTGCTGCATTATTTAAGGACTTTGATGCATTATTTAAGGATGCTGCTGCAGAATTTAAGGAATCTGCTGCATTATTTAAGGACTTTGTTGCATTATTTAAGGACTCTGCTGCATTATTTAAGGACTTTGCTGCATTATTTAAGGACTCTGCTGCATTATTTAAGGACTTTGCTGCATTATTTAAGGACTCTGCTGTATTATTAAGGACGTTGCTGCATTAATTAAGGACTCTGCTGCATTATTTAAGGAATTTGCTGCATTATTTAAGGACTTTGTTGCATTATTTAAGGATTCTGATGCATTATTTAATGAATTTGCTGCATTATTTAAGGACTCTGCTGCATTATTTAAGGACTCTGCTGTGGTATTTTAGGACTCTGCTGCGTTACATAAGGACTCTGCTGCATTATTTAAGGACTTTGCTGCATTATTTAAGGTCTCTGCTGCAGTATTTAAGGACTCTGCTGCATTATTTAAGGACTTTGTTGCATTATTTAAGGACTCTGCTGCATTATCTAAGGACTTTGTTGCATTATTTAAGGACTCTGCTGCCTTATTTAAGGACTTTGCTGAATTATTTAAGGACTCTGCTGCTGTATTTAAGGACTCTGCTGCATTATTTAAGGACTTTGCTGCATTATTTAGGGACTTTTTTCATTATTTAAGGACGCTGCTGCAGTATTAAGGACTCTGCTGCATTATTTAAGGATGTTGCTGCATTATTTAAGGACTCAGCTGCATTATTAAGGACTTTGCCACATTATTTAAGGACTCTGCTGCATTATTTAAGGACCTTATTGCATTATTTAAGGACTCTTCTGCATTATTTAAGTAATATCCTGCTTTATTTAATGACTCTGCTGCATTATTTAATGACTCTGCTGTGGTATTTAAGGACTCTGCTGCATTATTTAAGGACTTTGATGCATTATGTAAGGACTCTGCTGCAGTATTTAAGGACTCTGCTGCATTATTTAAGGACTTTGATGCATTATTTAAGGATGCTGCTGCAGAATTTAAGGAATCTGCTGCATTATTTAAGGACATTGTTGCATTATTTAAGGACTCTGCTGCATTATTTAAGGACTTTGCTGCATTATTTAAGGACTCTGCTGCATTATTTAAGGACTTTGCTGCATTATTTAAGGACTCTGCTGTATTATTAAGGACGTTGCTGCATTAATTAAGGACTCTGCTGCATTATTTAAGGAATTTGCTGCAGTATTTAAGGACTCTGCTGCATTATTTAAGGACTTTGATGCATTATTTAAGGACGCTGCTGCAGAATTTAAGGAGTCTGCTCCATTATTTAAGGACTTTGTTGCATTATTTAAGGACTTTATTGCATTATTTAAGGATTCTGCTGCATTATTTAAGGAATTTGCTGCATTATTTAAGGACTCTGCTAAATTATTTAAGGACTTTGTTGCATTATTTAATGACTCTGCTGCGGTATTTAAGGACTCTGCTGCATTATTTAAGGATTCTGCTGCAGTATTTAAGGACTCTGCTGCATTATTTAAGGACTTTGATGCATTATTTAAGGACTTTATTGCATTATTTAAGGACTCTTCTGCATTATTTAAGTAATATCCTGCATTATTTAATGACTGCTGCATTATTTAATGACTCTGCTGTGGTATTTAAGGACTCTGCTGCATTATTTAAGGACTTTGATGCATTATGTAAGGACTCTGCTGCAGTATTTAAGGACTCTGCTGCATTATTTAAGGACTTTGATGCATTATTTAAGGATGCTGCTGCAGAATTTAAGGAATCTGCTGCATTATTTAAGGACTTTGTTGCTTTATTTAAGGACTCTGCTGCATTATTTAAGGACTTTGCTGCATTATTTAAGGACTCTGCTGCATTATTTAAGGACTTTGCTGCATTATTTAAGGACTCTGCTGTATTATTAAGGACGTTGCTGCATTAATTAAGGACTCTGCTGCATTATTTAAGGAATTTGCTGCATTATTTAAGGACTTTTTTGCATTATTTAAGGATTCTGATGCATTATTTAATGAATTTGCTGCATTATTTAAGGACTCTGCTGCATTATTTAAGGACTCTGCTGTGGTATTTTAGGACTCTGCTGCGTTACATAAGGACTCTGCTGCATTATTTAAGGACTTTGCTGCATTATTTAAGGTCTCTGCTGCAGTATTTAAGGACTCTGCTGCATTATTTAAGGACTTTGTTGCATTATTTAAGGACTCTGCTGCATTATCTAAGGACTTTGTTGCATTATTTAAGGACTCTGCTGCCTTATTTAAGGACTTTGCTGAATTATTTAAGGACTCTGCTGCTGTATTTAAGGACTCTGCTGCATTATTTAAGGACTTTGCTGCATTATTTAGGGACTTTTTTCATTATTTAAGGACGCTGCTGCAGTATTAAGGACTCTGCTGCATTATTTAAGGATGTTGCTGCATTATTTAAGGACTCAGCTGCATTATTAAGGACGTTGCCACATTATTTAAGGACTCTGCTGCATTATTTAAGGACCTTATTGCATTATTTAAGGACTCTTCTGCATTATTTAAGTAATATCCTGCTTTATTTAATGACTCTGCTGCATTATTTAATGACTCTGCTGTGGTATTTAAGGACTCTGCTGCATTATTTAAGGACTTTGATGCATTATGTAAGGACTCTGCTGCAGTATTTAAGGACTCTGCTGCATTATTTAAGGACTTTGATGCATTATTTAAGGATGCTGCTGCAGAATTTAAGGAATCTGCTGCATTATTTAAGGACTTTGTTGCATTATTTAAGGACTCTGCTGCATTATTTAAGGACTTTGCTGCATTATTTAAGGACTCTGCTGCATTATTTAAGGACTTTGCTGCATTATTTAAGGACTCTGCTGTATTATTAAGGACGTTGCTGCATTAATTAAGGACTCTGCTGCATTATTTAAGGACTTTGCTGCAGTATTTAAGGCCTCTGCTGCATTATTTAAGGACTTTGCTGCATTATTTAAGGACTCTGCTGCATTATTTAAGGACACTGCTGCGGTATTTAATTCCTCTGCTGCATTATTTAAGGACTTTGCTGCATTATTTAAGGACTCTGCTGTATTATTAAGGACGTTGCTGCATTAATTAAGGACTCTGCTGCATTATTTAAGGACTTTGCTGCATTATTTAAGGACTCTACTGCATTATTAAGGACGTTGCTGCATTATTTAAGGACTTTATTGCATTATTTAAGGATTCTGCTGCATTATTTAAGGACTCTGCTGCATTATTTAAGGAGTTTGATGCATTATTTAAGGACTCTGCTGCATTATTTAAGGACTTTGTTGCATTATTTAAGGACTCGGCTGCATTATTAAGGGCGTTGCTGCATTTTATTTAAGGAATTTATTGCATTATTTAAGGACTCTGTGCATTATTTAAGGAATTTCCTGCATTATTTAAGGAATCTGCTGCATTATTTAATGACTCTGCTGCGGTATTTAAGGACTCTGCTGCATCATTTAAGCACTCTGCTCCTTTATTTAAGGACTTTGCTGCATTATTTAAGGACTCTGCTGTGGTATTTTAGGACTCTGCTGCATTATTTAAGGACTTTGATGCATTATTTAAGATCTCTGCTGCAGTATTTAAGGACTCTGCTGCATTATTTAATGTCTTTGATGCATTATTTAAGGACTCTTCTGCATTATTTAAGGACTTTGCTGCATTATTTAAGGACGCTGCTGCGGTATTTAAGGCCTCTGCTGAATTATTTAAGGACTTTGCTGCATTATTTAAGGACTCTGCTGCATTATTAAGGACGTTGCTGCATTATTTAAGGACTTTATTGCATTATTTAAGGATTCTGCTGCATTATTTAAGGAATTTCCTGCATTATTTAAGGACTTTGATGCATTATTTAAGAACTCTGCTGCAGTATTTAAGGACTCTGCTGCATTATTTAATGACTCTTCTGCATTATTTAAGGAATTTGCTGCAATATTTAAGGACTCTGCTGCATTATTTAATGACTCTGCTGCGGTATTTTAGGACTCTGCTGCATTATATAAGCACTCTGCTGCATTATTTAAGGACTTTGCTGCATTATTTAAGGACTCTGCTGCGGTATTTTTGGACTCTGCTGCATTATTTAAGGACTTTGATGCATTATTTAAGGACGCTGCTGCGAAATTTAAGGAATCTGCTGCATTATTTAAGGACTTTGTTGCATTATTTAAGGACTCTGCTGCATTATTTAATGAATTTGCTGCATTATTTAAGGACTCTGCTGCATTATTTAAGGACTCTGCTGCGGTATTTTAGGACTCTGCTGCGTTACATAAGGACTCTGCTGCATTATTTAAGGACTTTGCTGCATTATTTAAGGTCTCTACTGCAGTATTTAAGGACTCTGCTGCATTATTTCAGGACTTTGTTGCATTATTTAAGGACTCTGCTGCAGTATTTAAGGACTCTGCTGCATTATTTAAGGACTTTGTTGCATTATTTAATGACTCTGCTGCGGTATTTAAGGACTCTGATGCATTATTTAAGGATGCTGCTGCAGAATTTAAGGAATCTGCTGCATTATTTAAGGACTTTGTTGCATTATTTAAGGACTCTGCTGCGGTATTTTCGGACTCTGCTGCATTATTTAAGGACTTTGATGCATTATTTAAGGACGCTGCTGCGAAATTTAACTAATCTGGTGCATTATTTAAGGACTTTGTTGCATTATTTAAGGGCTCTGCTGCATTATTTAATGAATTTGCTGCATTATATAAGGACTCTGCTGCATTATTTATGGACTCTGCTGTGGTATTTTAGGACTCTGCTGCATTATATAAGGACTTTGTTGCATTATTTAAGGACTCTGCTGCATTATTTAAGGACTCTGCTGCTGTATTTAAGGACTCTGCTGCATTATTTAAGGACTTTGCTGCTTTATTTAAGGACTTTGTTTCATTATTTAAGGACGCTGCTGCAGTATTTAAGGACTCTGCTGCATTATTTAAGGATGTTGCTGCATTATTTAAGGACTCTGCTGCATTATTTAATGACTCTGCTGTGGTATTTAAGGACTCTGCTGCATTATTTAAGGACTTTGTTGCATTATTTAAGGACTCTGCTGCATTATTTAAGGACGCTGCTGCAGCATTTAAGGCCTCTGCTGCATTATTTAAGGACTCTGCTGCATTATTTAAGGACTCTACTGCATTATTAAGGACGTTGCTGCATTATTTAAGGACTTTATTGCATTATTTATGGATTCTGCTGCATTATTTAAGGACTCTGCTGCATTATTTAAGGAGTTTGATGCATTATTTAAGGACTTTGTTGCATTATTTAAGGACGCTGCTGCGGTATTTAAGGACTCTGCTGCATTATTTAAGGACTTTGCTGCATTATTTAACGACTCGGCTGCATTATTAAGGGCGTTGCTGCATTTTATTTAAGGAATTTATTGCATTATTTAAGGACTCTGTGCATTATTTAAGGAATTTGCTGCATTATTTAAGGACTCTGCTGCATTATTTAATGACTCTGCTGCGGTATTTAAGGACTCTGCTGCATCATTTAAGCACTCTGCTGATTTATTTAAGGACTTTGCTGCATTATTTAAGGACTCTGCTGTGGTATTTTAGGACTCTGATGCATTATTTAAATACTTTGATGCATTATTTAAGAACTCTGCTGCAGTATTTAAGGACTCTGCTGCATTATTTAATGTCTTTGATGCATTATTTAAGGACTCTTCTGCATTATTTAAGGACTTTGCTGCATTATTTAAGGACGCTGCTGCGGTATTTAAGGCCTCTGCTGCATTATTTAAGTACTTTGCTGCATTATTTAAGGACTCTGCTGCATTATTAAGGACGTTGCTGCATTATTTAAGGACTTTATTGCATTATTTAAGGATTCTGCTGCATTATTTAAGGAATTTCCTGAATTATTTAAGGACTTTGATGCATTATTTAAGAACTCTGCTGCAGTATTTAAGGATTCTGCTGCATTATTTAAGGACTCTGCTGCATTATTTAAGGACGCTGCTGCGGTATTTAAGGCCTCTGCTGCATTATTTAAGGACTTTGCTGCATTATTTAAGGACTCTATTGCATTATTTAAGGACTCTGCTGCATTATTTAAGGACCTTGTTGCATTATTTAAGGACTCTGCTGCATTATTTAAGGACGCTGCTGCAGTATTTAAGGCCTCTGCTGCATTATTTAAGGACTTTTCTGCATTATTTAAGGACTCTGCTGCATTATTAAGGACGTTGCTGCATTATTTAAGGAATTTATTGCATTATTTAAGGAATTTGCTGCATTATTTAAGTACTTTGCTGCATTATTTAATGAGTTTGTTGCCTTTATTTAAGGACTCTGCTGCATTATTTAGGGACTTTGTTGCATTATTTAAGGACTCTGTTGCATTATTTAAGGACTTTGTTGCATTATTTAAGGACGCTGCTGCGGTATTTAAGGACTCTGCTGCATTATTTAAGGACTTTGCTGCATTATTTAAGGACTCAGCTGCATTATTAAGGGCGTTGCTGCATTTTATTTAAGGACTTTATTGCATTATTTAATGACTCTGTGCATTATTTAAGGAATTTGCTGCAATATTTAAGGACTCTGCTGCAATATTTAAGGACTCTGCTGCATTATTTAATGACTCTGCTGCGGTATTTAAGGACTCTGCTGCATTATATAAGCACTCTGCTGCATTATTTAAGGACTTTGCTGCATTATTTAAGGACTCTGCTGCGGTATTTTTGGACTCTGCTGCATTATTTAAGGACTTTGATGCATTATTTAAGGACGCTGCTGCAAAATTTAAGGAATCTGCTGCATTATTTAAGGACTTTGTTGCATTATTTAAGGACTATGCTGCATTATTTAATGAATTTGCTGCATTATTTAAGGACTCTGCTGCATTATTTAAGGACTCTGCTGCAGTATTTTAGGACTCTGCTGCGTTACATAAGGACTCTGCTGCATTATTTAAGGACTTTGCTGCATTATTTAAGGTCTCTGCTGCAGTATTTAAGGACTCTGCTGCATTATTTATGGACTTTGTTGCATTATTTAAGGACTCTGCTGCATTATCTAAGGACTTTGTTGCATTATTTAAGGACTATGCTGCATTATTTAAGGACTTTGCTGAATTATTTAAGGACTCTGCTGCTGTATTTAAGGACTTTGCTGCATTATTTAGGGACTTTTTTCATTATTTAAGGACGCTGCTGCAGTATTAAGGACTCTGCTGCATTATTTAAGGACTCAGCTGCATTATTAAGGACGTTGCCACATTATTTAAGGACTCTGCTGCATTATTTAAGGACTTTATTGCATTATTTAAGGACTCTTCTGCATTATTTAAGTAATATCCTGCATTATTTAATGACTGCTGCATTATTTAATGACTCTGCTGTGGTATTTAAGGACTCTGCTGCATTATTTAAGGACTTTGATGCATTATGTAAGGACTCTGCTGCAGTATTTAAGGACTCTGCTGCATTATTTAAGGACTTTGATGCATTATTTAAGGATGCTGCTGCAGAATTTAAGGAATCTGCTGCATTATTTAAGGACTTTGTTGCATTATTTAAGGACTCTGCTGCATTATTTAAGGACTTTGCTGCATTATTTAAGGACTCTGCTGCATTATTTAAGGACTTTGCTGCATTATTTAAGGACTCTGCTGTATTATTAAGGACGTTGCTGCATTAATTAAGGACTCTGCTGCATTATTTAAGGAATTTGCTGCATTATTTAAGGACTTTGTTGCATTATTTAAGGATTCTGATGCATTATTTAATGAATTTGCTGCATTATTTAAGGACTCTGCTGCATTATTTAAGGACTCTGCTGTGGTATTTTAGGACTCTGCTGCGTTACATAAGGACTCTGCTGCATTATTTAAGGACTTTGCTGCATTATTTAAGGTCTCTGCTGCAGTATTTAAGGACTCTGCTGCATTATTTAAGGACTTTGTTGCATTATTTAAGGACTCTGCTGCATTATCTAAGGACTTTGTTGCATTATTTAAGGACTCTGCTGCCTTATTTAAGGACTTTGCTGAATTATTTAAGGACTCTGCTGCTGTATTTAAGGACTCTGCTGCATTATTTAAGGACTTTGCTGCATTATTTAGGGACTTTTTTCATTATTTAAGGACGCTGCTGCAGTATTAAGGACTCTGCTGCATTATTTAAGGATGTTGCTGCATTATTTAAGGACTCAGCTGCATTATTAAGGACTTTGCCACATTATTTAAGGACTCTGCTGCATTATTTAAGGACCTTATTGCATTATTTAAGGACTCTTCTGCATTATTTAAGTAATATCCTGCTTTATTTAATGACTCTGCTGCATTATTTAATGACTCTGCTGTGGTATTTAAGGACTCTGCTGCATTATTTAAGGACTTTGATGCATTATGTAAGGAATCTGCTGCAGTATTTAAGGACTCTGCTGCATTATTTAAGGACTTTGATGCATTATTTAAGGATGCTGCTGCAGAATTTAAGGAATCTGCTGCATTATTTAAGGACATTGTTGCATTATTTAAGGACTCTGCTGCATTATTTAAGGACTTTGCTGCATTATTTAAGGACTCTGCTGCATTATTTAAGGACTTTGCTGCATTATTTAAGGACTCTGCTGTATTATTAAGGACGTTGCTGCATTAATTAAGGACTCTGCTGCATTATTTAAGGAATTTGCTGCAGTATTTAAGGACTCTGCTGCATTATTTAAGGACTTTGATGCATTATTTAAGGACGCTGCTGCAGAATTTAAGGAGTCTGCTCCATTATTTAAGGACTTTGTTGCATTATTTAAGGACTTTATTGCATTATTTAAGGATTCTGCTGCATTATTTAAGGAATTTGCTGCATTATTTAAGGACTCTGCTAAATTATTTAAGGACTTTGTTGCATTATTTAATGACTCTGCTGCGGTATTTAAGGACTCTGCTGCATTATTTAAGGATTCTGCTGCAGTATTTAAGGACTCTGCTGCATTATTTAAGGACTTTGATGCATTATTTAAGGAGGCTGCTGCAGAATTTAAGGAATCTGCTGCATTATTTAAGGACTTTGTTGCATTATTTAAGGACTATGCTGCATTATTTAAGGACTCTGCTGCATTATTTATGGACTTTGCTGCATTATTTTAGTACTCTTCTGCATTATTTAAGGACTCTGCTGCATTATTTAAGGACTTTGTTGCATTATTTAAGGACTCTGCTGCATTATTTAAGGACGCTGCTGCAGTATTTAAGGCCTCTGCTGCATTATTTAAGGACTCTGCTGCATTATTTAAGGACTTTGCTGCATTATTTAAGTACTCTGCTGCATTATTTAAGGAATTTTTTGCATTATTTAAGGACTCTGCTGCATTATTTAAGGACTTTGATGCATTATTTAAGGATGCTGCTGCAGAATTTAAGGAATCTGCTGCATTATTTAAGGACTTTGTTGCATTATTTAAGGACTCTGCTGCATTATTTAAGGACTTTGCTGCATTATTTAAGGACTCTGCTGCATTATTTAAGGACTTTGCTGCATTATTTAAGGACTCTGCTGTATTATTAAGGACGTTGCTGCATTAATTAAGGACTCTGCTGCATTATTTAAGGACTTTGCTGCAGTATTTAAGGCCTCTGCTGCATTATATAAGGACTTTGCTGCATTATTTAAGGACTCTACTGCATTATTAAGGAAGTTGCTGCATTATTTAAGGACTTTATTGCATTATTTAAGGATTCTGCTGCATTATTTAAGGACTCTGCTGCATTATTTAAGGAGTTTGATGCATTATTTAAGGACTCTGCTGCATTATTTAAGGACTTTGTTGCATTATTTAAGGACTCGGCTGCATTATTAAGGGCGTTGCTGCATTTTATTTAAGGAATTTATTGCATTATTTAAGGACTCTGTGCATTATTTAAGGAATTTGCTGCATTATTTAAGGAATCTGCTGCATTATTTAATGACTCTGCTGCGGTATTTAAGGACTCTGCTGCATCATTTAAGCACTCTGCTCCTTTATTTAAGGACTTTGCTGCATTATTTAAGGACTCTGCTGTGGTATTTTAGGACTCTGCTGCATTATTTAAGGACTTTGATGCATTATTTAAGAACTCTGCTGCAGTATTTAAGGACTCTGCTGCATTATTTAATGTCTTTGATGCATTATTTAAGGACTCTTCTGCATTATTTAAGGACTTTGCTGCATTATTTAAGGACGCTGCTGCGGTATTTAAGGCCTCTGCTGCATTATTTAAGGACTTTGCTGCATTATTTAAGGACTCTGCTGCATTATTAAGGACGTTGCTGCATTATTTAAGGACTTTATTGCATTATTTAAGGATTCTGCTGCATTATGTAAGGAATTTCCTGCATTATTTAAGGACTTTGATGCATTATTTAAGAACTCTGCTGCAGTATTTAAGGACTCTGCTGCATTATTTAAGGACTCTGCTGCATTATTTAAGGACACTGCTGCGGTATTTAAGGCCTCTGCTGCATTATTTAAGGACTTTGCTGCATTATTTAAGGACTCTGCTGTATTATTAAGGACGTTGCTGCATTAATTAAGGACACTGCTGCATTATTTAAGGACTTTGCTGCATTATTTAAGGACTCTACTGCATTATTAAGGACGTTGCTGCATTATTTAAGGACTTTATTGCATTATTTAAGGATTCTGCTGCATTATTTAAGGACTCTGCTGCATTATTTAAGGAGTTTGATGCATTATTTAAGGACTCTGCTGCATTATTTAAGGACTTTGTTGCATTATTTAAGGACTCGGCTGCATTATTAAGGGCGTTTCTGCATTTTATTTAAGGAATTTATTGCATTATTTAAGGACTCTGTGCATTATTTAAGGAATTTGCTGCATTATTTAAGGAATCTGCTGCATTATTTAATGACTCTGCTGCGGTATTTAAGGACTCTGCTGCATCATTTAAGCACTCTGCTCCTTTATTTAAGGACTTTGCTGCATTATTTAAGGACTCTGCTGTGGTATTTTAGGACTCTGCTGCATTATTTAAGGACTTTGATGCATTATTTAAGAACTCTGCTGCAGTATTTAAGGACTCTGCTGAATTATTTAATGTCTTTGATGCATTATTTAAGGACTCTTCTGCATTATTTAAGGACTTTGCTGCATTATTTAAGGACGCTGCTGCGGTATTTAAGGCCTCTGCTGCATTTTTTAAGGACTTTGCTGCATTATTTAAGGACTCTGCTGCATTATTAAGGACGTTGCTGCATTATTTAAGGACTTTATTGCATTATTTAAGGATTCTGCTGCATTATTTAAGGAATTTCCTGCATTATTTAAGGACTTTGATGCATTATTTAAGAACTCTGCTGCAGTATTTAAGGACTCTGCTGCATTATTTAATGACTCTTCTGCATTATTTAAGGAATTTGCTGCAATATTTAAGGACTCTGCTGCATTATTTAATGACTCTGCTGCGGTATTTTAGGACTCTGCTGCATTATATAAGCACTCTGCTGCATTATTTAAGGACTTTGCTGCATTATTTAAGGACTCTGCTGCGGTATTTTTGGACTCTGCTGCATTATTTAAGGACTTTGATGCATTATTTAAGGATGCTGCTGCGAAATTTAAGGAATCTGCTGCATTATTTAAGGACTTTGTTGCATTATTTAAGGACTCTGCTGCATTATTTAATGAATTTGCTGCATTATTTAAGGACTCTGCTGCATTATTTAAGGACTCTGCTGCGGTATTTTAGGACTCTGCTGCGTTACATAAGGACTCTGCTGCATTATTTAAGGACTTTGCTGCATTATTTAAGGTCTCTACTGCAGTATTTAAGGACTCTGCTGCATTATTTCAGGACTTTGTTGCATTATTTAAGGACTCTGCTGCAGTATTTAAGGACTCTGCTGCATTATTTGAGGACTTTGTTGCATTATTTAATGACTCTGCTGTGGTATTTAAGGACTCTGATGCATTATTTAAGGATGCTGCTGCAGAATTTAAGGAATCTGCTGCATTATTTAAGGACTTTGTTGCATTATTTAAGGACTCTGCTGCGGTATTTTCGGACTCTGCTGCATTATTTAAGGACTTTGATGCATTATTTAAGGACGCTGCTGCGAAATTTAACTAATCTGGTGCATTATTTAAGGACTTTGTTGCATTATTTAAGGGCTCTGCTGCATTATTTAATGAATTTGCTGCATTATATAAGGACTCTGCTGCATTATTTAAGGACTTTGTTGCATTATTTAAGGACTCTGCTGCATTATTTAAGGACTCTGCTGCTGTATTTAAGGACTCTGCTGCATTATTTAAGGACTTTGCTGCTTTCTTTAAGGACTTTGTTTCATTATTTAAGGACGCTGCTGCAGTATTTAAGGACTCTGCTGCATTATTTAAGGATGTTGCTGCATTATTTAAGGACTCTGCTGCATTATTTAATGACTCTGCTGTGGTATTTAAGGACTCTGCTGCATTATTTAAGGACTTTGTTGCATTATTTAAGGACTCTGCTGCATTATTTAAGGACGCTGCTGCAGTATTTAAGGCCTCTGCTGCATTATTTAAGGACTCTGCTGCATTATTTAAGGACTCTACTGCATTATTAAGGACGTTGCTGCATTATTTAAGGACTTTATTGCATTATTTAAGGATTCTGCTGCATTATTTAAGGACTCTGCTGCATTATTTAAGGAGTTTGATGCATTATTTAAGGACTCTGCTGCATTATTTAAGGACTTTGTTGCATTATTTAAGGACGCTGCTGCGGTATTTAAGGACTCTGCTGCATTATTTAAGGACTTTGCTGCATTATTTAACGACTCGGCTGCATTATTAAGGGCGTTGCTGCATTTTATTTAAGGAATTTATTGCATTATTTAAGGACTCTGTGCATTATTTAAGGAATTTGCTGCATTATTTAAGGACTCTGCTGCATTATTTAATGACTCTGCTGCGGTATTTAAGGACTCTGCTGCATCATTTAAGCACTCTGCTGATTTATTTAAGGACTTTGCTGCATTATTTAAGGACTCTGCTGTGGTATTTTAGGACTCTGATGCATTATTTAAATACTTTGATGCATTATTTAAGAACTCTGCTGCAGTATTTAAGGACTCTGCTGCATTATTTAATGTCTTTGATGCATTATTTAAGGACTCTTCTGCATTATTTAAGGACTTTGCTGCATTATTTAAGGACGCTGCTGCGGTATTTAAGGCCTCTGCTGCATTATTTAAGGACTTTGCTGCATTATTTAAGGACTCTGCTGCATTATTAAGGACGTTGCTGCATTATTTAAGGACTTTATTGCATTATTTAAGGATTCTGCTGCATTATTTAAGGAATTTCCTGCATTATTTAAGGACTTTGATGCATTATTTAAGAACTCTGCTGCAGTATTTAAGGACTCTGCTGCATTATTTAAGGACTCTGCTGCATTATTTAAGGACGCTGCTGCGGTATTTAAGGCCTCTGCTGCATTATTTAAGGACTTTGCTGCATTATTTAAGGACTCTATTGCATTATTTAAGGATTCTGCTGCATTATTTAAGGAATTTGCTGCATTATTTAAGGACTCTGTTGCATTATTTAAGGACTTTGTTGCATTATTTAATGACTCTGCTGCAGTATTTAAGGACTCTGCTGCATTATTTAAGGACTTTGCTGCATTATTTAAGGACTCTGCTGCAGTATTTAAGGACTCTGCTGCATTATTTAAGGACTTTGTTGCATTATTTAAGGACTATGCTGCATTATTTAAGGACTTTGCTGCATTATTTAAGTACTCTGCTGCATTATTTAAGGAATTTTTTGCATTATTTAAGGACTCTGCTGCATTATTTAAGGACCTTGTTGCATTATTTAAGGACTCTGCTGCATTATTTAAGGACGCTGCTGCAGTATTTAAGGCCTCTGCTGCATTATTTTAGGACTTTTCTGCATTATTTAAGGACTCTGCTGCATTATTAAGGACGTTGCTGCATTATTTAAGGACTTTATTGCATTATTTAAGGAATTTGCTGCATTATTTAAGTACTTTGCTGCATTATTTAATGAGTTTGTTGCCTTTATTTAAGGACTCTGCTGCATTATTTAAGGACTTTGTTGCATTATTTAAGGACTCTGTTGCATTATTTAAGGACTTTGTTGCATTATTTAAGGACGCTGCTGCGGTATTTAAGGACTCTGCTGCATTATTTAAGGACTCTACTGCATTATTAAGGACGTTGCTGCATTATTTAAGGACTTTATTGCATTATTTAAGGATTCTGCTGCATTATTTAAGGACTCTGCTGCATTATTTAAGGAGTTTGATGCATTATTTAAGGACTCTGCTGCATTATTTAAGGACTTTGTTGCATTATTTAAGGACGCTGCTGCGGTATTTAAGGACTCTGCTGCATTATTTAAGGACTTTGCTGCATTATTTAACGACTCGGCTGCATTATTAAGGGCGTTGCTGCATTTTATTTAAGGAATTTATTGCATTATTTAAGGACTCTGTGCATTATTTAAGGAATTTGCTGCATTATTTAAGGACTCTGCTGCATTATTTAATGACTCTGCTGCGGTATTTAAGGACTCTGCTGCATCATTTAAGCACTCTGCTGATTTATTTAAGGACTTTGCTGCATTATTTAAGGACTCTGCTGTGGTATTTTAGGACTCTGATGCATTATTTAAATACTTTGATGCATTATTTAAGAACTCTGCTGCAGTATTTAAGGACTCTGCTGCATTATTTAATGTCTTTGATGCATTATTTAAGGACTCTTCTGCATTATTTAAGGACTTTGCTGCATTATTTAAGGACGCTGCTGCGGTATTTAAGGCCTCTGCTGCATTATTTAAGTACTTTGCTGCATTATTTAAGGACTCTGCTGCATTATTAAGGACGTTGCTGCATTATTTAAGGACTTTATTGCATTATTTAAGGATTCTGCTGCATTATTTAAGGAATTTCCTGAATTATTTAAGGACTTTGATGCATTATTTAAGAACTCTGCTGCAGTATTTAAGGACTCTGCTGCATTATTTAAGGACTCTGCTGCATTATTTAAGGACGCTGCTGCGGTATTTAAGGCCTCTGCTGCATTATTTAAGGACTTTGCTGCATTATTTAAGGACTCTATTGCATTATTTAAGGACTCTGCTGCATTATTTAAGGACCTTGTTGCATTATTTAAGGACTCTGCTGCATTATTTAAGGACGCTGCTGCAGTATTTAAGGCCTCTGCTGCATTATTTAAGGACTTTTCTGCATTATTTAAGGACTCTGCTGCATTATTAAGGACGTTGCTGCATTATTTAAGGAATTTATTGCATTATTTAAGGAATTTGCTGCATTATTTAAGTACTTTGCTGCATTATTTAATGAGTTTGTTGCCTTTATTTAAGGACTCTGCTGCATTATTTAAGGACTTTGTTGCATTATTTAAGGACTCTGTTGCATTATTTAAGGACTTTGTTGCATTATTTAAGGACGCTGCTGCGGTATTTAAGGACTCTGCTGCATTATTTAAGGACTTTGCTGCATTATTTAAGGACTCAGCTGCATTATTAAGGGCGTTGCTGCATTTTATTTAAGGACTTTATTGCATTATTTAATGACTCTGTGCATTATTTAAGGAATTTGCTGCAATATTTAAGGACTCTGCTGCAATATTTAAGGACTCTGCTGCATTATTTAATGACTCTGCTGCGGTATTTAAGGACTCTGCTGCATTATATAAGCACTCTGCTGCATTATTTAAGGACTTTGCTGCATTATTTAAGGACTCTGCTGCGGTATTTTTGGACTCTGCTGCATTATTTAAGGACTTTGATGCATTATTTAAGGACGCTGCTGCAAAATTTAAGGAATCTGCTGCATTATTTAAGGACTTTGTTGCATTATTTAAGGACTATGCTGCATTATTTAATGAATTTGCTGCATTATTTAAGGACTCTGCTGCATTATTTAAGGACTCTGCTGCAGTATTTTAGGACTCTGCTGCGTTACATAAGGACTCTGCTGCATTATTTAAGGACTTTGCTGCATTATTTAAGGTCTCTGCTGCAGTATTTAAGGACTCTGCTGCATTATTTATGGACTTTGTTGCATTATTTAAGGACTCTGCTGCATTATCTAAGGACTTTGTTGCATTATTTAAGGACTATGCTGCATTATTTAAGGACTTTGCTGAATTATTTAAGGACTCTGCTGCTGTATTTAAGGACTTTGCTGCATTATTTAGGGACTTTTTTCATTATTTAAGTACGCTGCTGCAGTATTAAGGACTCTGCTGCATTATTTAAGGACTCAGCTGCATTATTAAGGACGTTGCCACATTATTTAAGGACTCTGCTGCATTATTTAAGGACTTTATTGCATTATTTAAGGACTCTTCTGCATTACTTAAGTAATATCCTGCATTATTTAATGACTGCTGCATTATTTAATGACTCTGCTGTGGTATTTAAGGACTCTGCTGCATTATTTAAGGACTTTGATGCATTATGTAAGGACTCTGCTGCAGTATTTAAGGACTCTGCTGCATTATTTAAGGACTTTGATGCATTATTTAAGGATGCTGCTGCAGAATTTAAGGAATCTGCTGCATTATTTAAGGACTTTGTTGCATTATTTAAGGACTCTGCTGCATTATTTAAGGACTTTGCTGCATTATTTAAGGACTCTGCTGCATTATTTAAGGACTTTGCTGCATTATTTAAGGACTCTGCTGTATTATTAAGGACGTTGCTGCATTAATTAAGGACTCTGCTGCATTATTTAAGGAATTTGCTGCATTATTTAAGGACTTTGTTGCATTATTTAAGGATTCTGATGCATTATTTAATGAATTTGCTGCATTATTTAAGGACTCTGCTGCATTATTTAAGGACTCTGCTGTGGTATTTTAGGACTCTGCTGCGTTACATAAGGACTCTGCTGCATTATTTAAGGACTTTGCTGCATTATTTAAGGTCTCTGCTGCAGTATTTAAGGACTCTGCTGCATTATTTAAGGACTTTGTTGCATTATTTAAGGACTCTGCTGCATTATCTAAGGACTTTGTTGCATTATTTAAGGACTCTGCTGCCTTATTTAAGGACTTTGCTGAATTATTTAAGGACTCTGCTGCTGTATTTAAGGACTCTGCTGCATTATTTAAGGACTTTGCTGCATTATTTAGGGACTTTTTTCATTATTTAAGGACGCTGCTGCAGTATTAAGGACTCTGCTGCATTATTTAAGGATGTTGCTGCATTATTTAAGGACTCAGCTGCATTATTAAGGACGTTGCCACATTATTTAAGGACTCTGCTGCATTATTTAAGGACCTTATTGCATTATTTAAGGACTCTTCTGCATTATTTAAGTAATATCCTGCTTTATTTAATGACTCTGCTGCATTATTTAATGACTCTGCTGTGGTATTTAAGGACTCTGCTGCATTATTTAAGGACTTTGATGCATTATGTAAGGACTCTGCTGCAGTATTTAAGGACTCTGCTGCATTATTTAAGGACTTTGTTGCATTATTTAAGGACTCGGCTGCATTATTAAGGGCGTTGCTGCATTTTATTTAAGGAATTTATTGCATTATTTAAGGACTCTGTGCATTATTTAAGGAATTTGCTGCATTATTTAAGGAATCTGCTGCATTATTTAATGACTCTGCTGCGGTATTTAAGGACTCTGCTGCATCATTTAAGCACTCTGCTCCTTTATTTAAGGACTTTGCTGCATTATTTAAGGACTCTGCTGTGGTATTTTAGGACTCTGCTGCATTATTTAAGGACTTTGATGCATTATTTAAGAACTCTGCTGCAGTATTTAAGGACTCTGCTGCATTATTTAATGTCTTTGATGCATTATTTAAGGACTCTTCTGCATTATTTAAGGACTTTGCTGCATTATTTAAGGACGCTGCTGCGGTATTTAAGGCCTCTGCTGCATTATTTAAGGACTTTGCTGCATTATTTAAGGACTCTGCTGCATTATTAAGGACGTTGCTGCATTATTTAAGGACTTTATTGCATTATTTAAGGATTCTGCTGCATTATGTAAGGAATTTCCTGCATTATTTAAGGACTTTGATGCATTATTTAAGAACTCTGCTGCAGTATTTAAGGACTCTGCTGCATTATTTAAGGACTCTGCTGCATTATTTAAGGACACTGCTGCGGTATTTAAGGCCTCTGCTGCATTATTTAAGGACTTTGCTGCATTATTTAAGGACTCTGCTGTATTATTAAGGACGTTGCTGCATTAATTAAGGACACTGCTGCATTATTTAAGGACTTTGCTGCATTATTTAAGGACTCTACTGCATTATTAAGGACGTTGCTGCATTATTTAAGGACTTTATTGCATTATTTAAGGATTCTGCTGCATTATTTAAGGACTCTGCTGCATTATTTAAGGAGTTTGATGCATTATTTAAGGACTCTGCTGCATTATTTAAGGACTTTGTTGCATTATTTAAGGACTCGGCTGCATTATTAAGGGCGTTTCTGCATTTTATTTAAGGAATTTATTGCATTATTTAAGGACTCTGTGCATTATTTAAGGAATTTGCTGCATTATTTAAGGAATCTGCTGCATTATTTAATGACTCTGCTGCGGTATTTAAGGACTCTGCTGCATCATTTAAGCACTCTGCTCCTTTATTTAAGGACTTTGCTGCATTATTTAAGGACTCTGCTGTGGTATTTTAGGACTCTGCTGCATTATTTAAGGACTTTGATGCATTATTTAAGAACTCTGCTGCAGTATTTAAGGACTCTGCTGAATTATTTAATGTCTTTGATGCATTATTTAAGGACTCTTCTGCATTATTTAAGGACTTTGCTGCATTATTTAAGGACGCTGCTGCGGTATTTAAGGCCTCTGCTGCATTTTTTAAGGACTTTGCTGCATTATTTAAGGACTCTGCTGCATTATTAAGGACGTTGCTGCATTATTTAAGGACTTTATTGCATTATTTAAGGATTCTGCTGCATTATTTAAGGAATTTCCTGCATTATTTAAGGACTTTGATGCATTATTTAAGAACTCTGCTGCAGTATTTAAGGACTCTGCTGCATTATTTAATGACTCTTCTGCATTATTTAAGGAATTTGCTGCAATATTTAAGGACTCTGCTGCATTATTTAATGACTCTGCTGCGGTATTTTAGGACTCTGCTGCATTATATAAGCACTCTGCTGCATTATTTAAGGACTTTGCTGCATTATTTAAGGACTCTGCTGCGGTATTTTTGGACTCTGCTGCATTATTTAAGGACTTTGATGCATTATTTAAGGATGCTGCTGCGAAATTTAAGGAATCTGCTGCATTATTTAAGGACTTTGTTGCATTATTTAAGGACTCTGCTGCATTATTTAATGAATTTGCTGCATTATTTAAGGACTCTGCTGCATTATTTAAGGACTCTGCTGCGGTATTTTAGGACTCTGCTGCGTTACATAAGGACTCTGCTGCATTATTTAAGGACTTTGCTGCATTATTTAAGGTCTCTACTGCAGTATTTAAGGACTCTGCTGCATTATTTCAGGACTTTGTTGCATTATTTAAGGACTCTGCTGCAGTATTTAAGGACTCTGCTGCATTATTTGAGGACTTTGTTGCATTATTTAATGACTCTGCTGTGGTATTTAAGGACTCTGATGCATTATTTAAGGATGCTGCTGCAGAATTTAAGGAATCTGCTGCATTATTTAAGGACTTTGTTGCATTATTTAAGGACTCTGCTGCGGTATTTTCGGACTCTGCTGCATTATTTAAGGACTTTGATGCATTATTTAAGGACGCTGCTGCGAAATTTAACTAATCTGGTGCATTATTTAAGGACTTTGTTGCATTATTTAAGGGCTCTGCTGCATTATTTAATGAATTTGCTGCATTATATAAGGACTCTGCTGCATTATTTAAGGACTTTGTTGCATTATTTAAGGACTCTGCTGCATTATTTAAGGACTCTGCTGCTGTATTTAAGGACTCTGCTGCATTATTTAAGGACTTTGCTGCTTTCTTTAAGGACTTTGTTTCATTATTTAAGGACGCTGCTGCAGTATTTAAGGACTCTGCTGCATTATTTAAGGATGTTGCTGCATTATTTAAGGACTCTGCTGCATTATTTAATGACTCTGCTGTGGTATTTAAGGACTCTGCTGCATTATTTAAGGACTTTGTTGCATTATTTAAGGACTCTGCTGCATTATTTAAGGACGCTGCTGCAGTATTTAAGGCCTCTGCTGCATTATTTAAGGACTCTGCTGCATTATTTAAGGACTCTACTGCATTATTAAGGACGTTGCTGCATTATTTAAGGACTTTATTGCATTATTTAAGGATTCTGCTGCATTATTTAAGGACTCTGCTGCATTATTTAAGGAGTTTGATGCATTATTTAAGGACTCTGCTGCATTATTTAAGGACTTTGTTGCATTATTTAAGGACGCTGCTGCGGTATTTAAGGACTCTGCTGCATTATTTAAGGACTTTGCTGCATTATTTAACGACTCGGCTGCATTATTAAGGGCGTTGCTGCATTTTATTTAAGGAATTTATTGCATTATTTAAGGACTCTGTGCATTATTTAAGGAATTTGCTGCATTATTTAAGGACTCTGCTGCATTATTTAATGACTCTGCTGCGGTATTTAAGGACTCTGCTGCATCATTTAAGCACTCTGCTGATTTATTTAAGGACTTTGCTGCATTATTTAAGGACTCTGCTGTGGTATTTTAGGACTCTGATGCATTATTTAAATACTTTGATGCATTATTTAAGAACTCTGCTGCAGTATTTAAGGACTCTGCTGCATTATTTAATGTCTTTGATGCATTATTTAAGGACTCTTCTGCATTATTTAAGGACTTTGCTGCATTATTTAAGGACGCTGCTGCGGTATTTAAGGCCTCTGCTGCATTATTTAAGGACTTTGCTGCATTATTTAAGGACTCTGCTGCATTATTAAGGACGTTGCTGCATTATTTAAGGACTTTATTGCATTATTTAAGGATTCTGCTGCATTATTTAAGGAATTTCCTGCATTATTTAAGGACTTTGATGCATTATTTAAGAACTCTGCTGCAGTATTTAAGGACTCTGCTGCATTATTTAAGGACTCTGCTGCATTATTTAAGGACGCTGCTGCGGTATTTAAGGCCTCTGCTGCATTATTTAAGGACTTTGCTGCATTATTTAAGGACTCTATTGCATTATTTAAGGATTCTGCTGCATTATTTAAGGAATTTGCTGCATTATTTAAGGACTCTGTTGCATTATTTAAGGACTTTGTTGCATTATTTAATGACTCTGCTGCAGTATTTAAGGACTCTGCTGCATTATTTAAGGACTTTGCTGCATTATTTAAGGACTCTGCTGCAGTATTTAAGGACTCTGCTGCATTATTTAAGGACTTTTTTGCATTATTTAAGGACTATGCTGCATTATTTAAGGACTTTGCTGCATTATTTAAGTACTCTGCTGCATTATTTAAGGAATTTTTTGCATTATTTAAGGACTCTGCTGCATTATTTAAGGACCTTGTTGCATTATTTAAGGACTCTGCTGCATTATTTAAGGACGCTGCTGCAGTATTTAAGGCCTCTGCTGCATTATTTTAGGACTTTTCTGCATTATTTAAGGACTCTGCTGCATTATTAAGGACGTTGCTGCATTATTTAAGGACTTTATTGCATTATTTAAGGAATTTGCTGCATTATTTAAGTACTTTGCTGCATTATTTAATGAGTTTGTTGCCTTTATTTAAGGACTCTGCTGCATTATTTAAGGACTTTGTTGCATTATTTAAGGACTCTGTTGCATTATTTAAGGACTTTGTTGCATTATTTAAGGACGCTGCTGCGGTATTTAAGGACTCTGCTGCATTATTTAAGGACTCTACTGCATTATTAAGGACGTTGCTGCATTATTTAAGGACTTTATTGCATTATTTAAGGATTCTGCTGCATTATTTAAGGACTCTGCTGCATTATTTAAGGAGTTTGATGCATTATTTAAGGACTCTGCTGCATTATTTAAGGACTTTGTTGCATTATTTAAGGACGCTGCTGCGGTATTTAAGGACTCTGCTGCATTATTTAAGGACTTTGCTGCATTATTTAACGACTCGGCTGCATTATTAAGGGCGTTGCTGCATTTTATTTAAGGAATTTATTGCATTATTTAAGGACTCTGTGCATTATTTAAGGAATTTGCTGCATTATTTAAGGACTCTGCTGCATTATTTAATGACTCTGCTGCGGTATTTAAGGACTCTGCTGCATCATTTAAGCACTCTGCTGATTTATTTAAGGACTTTGCTGCATTATTTAAGGACTCTGCTGTGGTATTTTAGGACTCTGATGCATTATTTAAATACTTTGATGCATTATTTAAGAACTCTGCTGCAGTATTTAAGGACTCTGCTGCATTATTTAATGTCTTTGATGCATTATTTAAGGACTCTTCTGCATTATTTAAGGACTTTGCTGCATTATTTAAGGACGCTGCTGCGGTATTTAAGGCCTCTGCTGCATTATTTAAGTACTTTGCTGCATTATTTAAGGACTCTGCTGCATTATTAAGGACGTTGCTGCATTATTTAAGGACTTTATTGCATTATTTAAGGATTCTGCTGCATTATTTAAGGAATTTCCTGAATTATTTAAGGACTTTGATGCATTATTTAAGAACTCTGCTGCAGTATTTAAGGACTCTGCTGCATTATTTAAGGACTCTGCTGCATTATTTAAGGACGCTGCTGCGGTATTTAAGGCCTCTGCTGCATTATTTAAGGACTTTGCTGCATTATTTAAGGACTCTATTGCATTATTTAAGGACTCTGCTGCATTATTTAAGGACCTTGTTGCATTATTTAAGGACTCTGCTGCATTATTTAAGGACGCTGCTGCAGTATTTAAGGCCTCTGCTGCATTATTTAAGGACTTTTCTGCATTATTTAAGGACTCTGCTGCATTATTAAGGACGTTGCTGCATTATTTAAGGAATTTATTGCATTATTTAAGGAATTTGCTGCATTATTTAAGTACTTTGCTGCATTATTTAATGAGTTTGTTGCCTTTATTTAAGGACTCTGCTGCATTATTTAAGGACTTTGTTGCATTATTTAAGGACTCTGTTGCATTATTTAAGGACTTTGTTGCATTATTTAAGGACGCTGCTGCGGTATTTAAGGACTCTGCTGCATTATTTAAGGACTTTGCTGCATTATTTAAGGACTCAGCTGCATTATTAAGGGCGTTGCTGCATTTTATTTAAGGACTTTATTGCATTATTTAATGACTCTGTGCATTATTTAAGGAATTTGCTGCAATATTTAAGGACTCTGCTGCAATATTTAAGGACTCTGCTGCATTATTTAATGACTCTGCTGCGGTATTTAAGGACTCTGCTGCATTATATAAGCACTCTGCTGCATTATTTAAGGACTTTGCTGCATTATTTAAGGACTCTGCTGCGGTATTTTTGGACTCTGCTGCATTATTTAAGGACTTTGATGCATTATTTAAGGACGCTGCTGCAAAATTTAAGGAATCTGCTGCATTATTTAAGGACTTTGTTGCATTATTTAAGGACTATGCTGCATTATTTAATGAATTTGCTGCATTATTTAAGGACTCTGCTGCATTATTTAAGGACTCTGCTGCAGTATTTTAGGACTCTGCTGCGTTACATAAGGACTCTGCTGCATTATTTAAGGACTTTGCTGCATTATTTAAGGTCTCTGCTGCAGTATTTAAGGACTCTGCTGCATTATTTATGGACTTTGTTGCATTATTTAAGGACTCTGCTGCATTATCTAAGGACTTTGTTGCATTATTTAAGGACTATGCTGCATTATTTAAGGACTTTGCTGAATTATTTAAGGACTCTGCTGCTGTATTTAAGGACTTTGCTGCATTATTTAGGGACTTTTTTCATTATTTAAGTACGCTGCTGCAGTATTAAGGACTCTGCTGCATTATTTAAGGACTCAGCTGCATTATTAAGGACGTTGCCACATTATTTAAGGACTCTGCTGCATTATTTAAGGACTTTATTGCATTATTTAAGGACTCTTCTGCATTACTTAAGTAATATCCTGCATTATTTAATGACTGCTGCATTATTTAATGACTCTGCTGTGGTATTTAAGGACTCTGCTGCATTATTTAAGGACTTTGATGCATTATGTAAGGACTCTGCTGCAGTATTTAAGGACTCTGCTGCATTATTTAAGGACTTTGATGCATTATTTAAGGATGCTGCTGCAGAATTTAAGGAATCTGCTGCATTATTTAAGGACTTTGTTGCATTATTTAAGGACTCTGCTGCATTATTTAAGGACTTTGCTGCATTATTTAAGGACTCTGCTGCATTATTTAAGGACTTTGCTGCATTATTTAAGGACTCTGCTGTATTATTAAGGACGTTGCTGCATTAATTAAGGACTCTGCTGCATTATTTAAGGAATTTGCTGCATTATTTAAGGACTTTGTTGCATTATTTAAGGATTCTGATGCATTATTTAATGAATTTGCTGCATTATTTAAGGACTCTGCTGCATTATTTAAGGACTCTGCTGTGGTATTTTAGGACTCTGCTGCGTTACATAAGGACTCTGCTGCATTATTTAAGGACTTTGCTGCATTATTTAAGGTCTCTGCTGCAGTATTTAAGGACTCTGCTGCATTATTTAAGGACTTTGTTGCATTATTTAAGGACTCTGCTGCATTATCTAAGGACTTTGTTGCATTATTTAAGGACTCTGCTGCCTTATTTAAGGACTTTGCTGAATTATTTAAGGACTCTGCTGCTGTATTTAAGGACTCTGCTGCATTATTTAAGGACTTTGCTGCATTATTTAGGGACTTTTTTCATTATTTAAGGACGCTGCTGCAGTATTAAGGACTCTGCTGCATTATTTAAGGATGTTGCTGCATTATTTAAGGACTCAGCTGCATTATTAAGGACGTTGCCACATTATTTAAGGACTCTGCTGCATTATTTAAGGACCTTATTGCATTATTTAAGGACTCTTCTGCATTATTTAAGTAATATCCTGCTTTATTTAATGACTCTGCTGCATTATTTAATGACTCTGCTGTGGTATTTAAGGACTCTGCTGCATTATTTAAGGACTTTGATGCATTATGTAAGGACTCTGCTGCAGTATTTAAGGACTCTGCTGCATTATTTAAGGACTTTGATGCATTATTTAAGGATGCTGCTGCAGAATTTAAGGAATCTGCTGCATTATTTAAGGACATTGTTGCATTATTTAAGGACTCTGCTGCATTATTTAAGGACTTTGCTGCATTATTTAAGGACTCTGCTGCATTATTTAAGGACTTTGCTGCATTATTTAAGGACTCTGCTGTATTATTAAGGACGTTGCTGCATTAATTAAGGACTCTGCTGCATTATTTAAGGAATTTGCTGCAGTATTTAAGGACTCTGCTGCATTATTTAAGGACTTTGATGCATTATTTAAGGACGCTGCTGCAGAATTTAAGGAGTCTGCTCCATTATTTAAGGACTTTGTTGCATTATTTAAGGACTTTATTGCATTATTTAAGGATTCTGCTGCATTATTTAAGGAATTTGCTGCATTATTTAAGGACTCTGCTAAATTATTTAAGGACTTTGTTGCATTATTTAATGACTCTGCTGCGGTATTTAAGGACTCTGCTGCATTATTTAAGGATTCTGCTGCAGTATTTAAGGACTCTGCTGCATTATTTAAGGACTTTGATGCATTATTTAAGGAGGCTGCTGCAGAATTTAAGGAATCTGCTGCATTATTTAAGGACTTTGTTGCATTATTTAAGGACTATGCTGCATTATTTAAGGACTCTGCTGCATTATTTATGGACTTTGCTGCATTATTTTAGTACTCTTCTGCATTATTTAAGGACTCTGCTGCATTATTTAAGGACTTTGTTGCATTATTTAAGGACTCTGCTGCATTATTTAAGGACGCTGCTGCAGTATTTAAGGCCTCTGCTGCATTATTTAAGGACTCTGCTGCATTATTTAAGGACTTTGCTGCATTATTTAAGTACTCTGCTGCATTATTTAAGGAATTTTTTGCATTATTTAAGGACTCTGCTGCATTATTTAAGGACTTTGATGCATTATTTAAGGATGCTGCTGCAGAATTTAAGGAATCTGCTGCATTATTTAAGGACTTTGTTGCATTATTTAAGGACTCTGCTGCATTATTTAAGGACTTTGCTGCATTATTTAAGGACTCTGCTGCATTATTTAAGGACTTTGCTGCATTATTTAAGGACTCTGCTGTATTATTAAGGACGTTGCTGCATTAATTAAGGACTCTGCTGCATTATTTAAGGACTTTGCTGCAGTATTTAAGGCCTCTGCTGCATTATTTAAGGACTTTGCTGCATTATTTAAGGACTCTACTGCATTATTAAGGAAGTTGCTGCATTATTTAAGGACTTTATTGCATTATTTAAGGATTCTGCTGCATTATTTAAGGACTCTGCTGCATTATTTAAGGAGTTTGATGCATTATTTAAGGACTCTGCTGCATTATTTAAGGACTTTGTTGCATTATTTAAGGACTCGGCTGCATTATTAAGGGCGTTGCTGCATTTTATTTAAGGAATTTATTGCATTATTTAAGGACTCTGTGCATTATTTAAGGAATTTGCTGCATTATTTAAGGAATCTGCTGCATTATTTAATGACTCTGCTGCGGTATTTAAGGACTCTGCTGCATCATTTAAGCACTCTGCTCCTTTATTTAAGGACTTTGCTGCATTATTTAAGGACTCTGCTGTGGTATTTTAGGACTCTGCTGCATTATTTAAGGACTTTGATGCATTATTTAAGAACTCTGCTGCAGTATTTAAGGACTCTGCTGCATTATTTAATGTCTTTGATGCATTATTTAAGGACTCTTCTGCATTATTTAAGGACTTTGCTGCATTATTTAAGGACGCTGCTGCGGTATTTAAGGCCTCTGCTGCATTATTTAAGGACTTTGCTGCATTATTTAAGGACTCTGCTGCATTATTAAGGACGTTGCTGCATTATTTAAGGACTTTATTGCATTATTTAAGGATTCTGCTGCATTATGTAAGGAATTTCCTGCATTATTTAAGGACTTTGATGCATTATTTAAGAACTCTGCTGCAGTATTTAAGGACTCTGCTGCATTATTTAAGGACTCTGCTGCATTATTTAAGGACACTGCTGCGGTATTTAAGGCCTCTGCTGCATTATTTAAGGACTTTGCTGCATTATTTAAGGACTCTGCTGTATTATTAAGGACGTTGCTGCATTAATTAAGGACTCTGCTGCATTATTTAAGGACTTTGCTGCATTATTTAAGGACTCTACTGCATTATTAAGGACGTTGCTGCATTATTTAAGGACTTTATTGCATTATTTAAGGATTCTGCTGCATTATTTAAGGACTCTGCTGCATTATTTAAGGAGTTTGATGCATTATTTAAGGACTCTGCTGCATTATTTAAGGACTTTGTTGCATTATTTAAGGACTCGGCTGCATTATTAAGGGCGTTGCTGCATTTTATTTAAGGAATTTATTGCATTATTTAAGGACTCTGTGCATTATTTAAGGAATTTGCTGCATTATTTAAGGAATCTGCTGCATTATTTAATGACTCTGCTGCGGTATTTAAGGACTCTGCTGCATCATTTAAGCACTCTGCTCCTTTATTTAAGGACTTTGCTGCATTATTTAAGGACTCTGCTGTGGTATTTTAGGACTCTGCTGCATTATTTAAGGACTTTGATGCATTATTTAAGAACTCTGCTGCAGTATTTAAGGACTCTGCTGAATTATTTAATGTCTTTGATGCATTATTTAAGGACTCTTCTGCATTATTTAAGGACTTTGCTGCATTATTTAAGGACGCTGCTGCGGTATTTAAGGCCTCTGCTGCATTTTTTAAGGACTTTGCTGCATTATTTAAGGACTCTGCTGCATTATTAAGGACGTTGCTGCATTATTTAAGGACTTTATTGCATTATTTAAGGATTCTGCTGCATTATTTAAGGAATTTCCTGCATTATTTAAGGACTTTGATGCATTATTTAAGAACTCTGCTGCAGTATTTAAGGACTCTGCTGCATTATTTAATGACTCTCCTGCATTATTTAAGGAATTTGCTGCAATATTTAAGGACTCTGCTGCATTATTTAATGACTCTGCTGCGGTATTTTAGGACTCTGCTGCATTATATAAGCACTCTGCTGCATTATTTAAGGACTTTGCTGCATTATTTAAGGACTCTGCTGCGGTATTTTTGGACTCTGCTGCATTATTTAAGGACTTTGATGCATTATTTAAGGATGCTGCTGCGAAATTTAAGGAATCTGCTGCATTATTTAAGGACTTTGTTGCATTATTTAAGGACTCTGCTGCATTATTTAATGAATTTGCTGCATTATTTAAGGACTCTGCTGCATTATTTAAGGACTCTGCTGCGGTATTTTAGGACTCTGCTGCGTTACATAAGGACTCTGCTGCATTATTTAAGGACTTTGCTGCATTATTTAAGGTCTCTACTGCAGTATTTAAGGACTCTGCTGCATTATTTCAGGACTTTGTTGCATTATTTAAGGACTCTGCTGCAGTATTTAAGGACTCTGCTGCATTATTTGAGGACTTTGTTGCATTATTTAATGACTCTGCTGTGGTATTTAAGGACTCTGATGCATTATTTAAGGATGCTGCTGCAGAATTTAAGGAATCTGCTGCATTATTTAAGGACTTTGTTGCATTATTTAAGGACTCTGCTGCGGTATTTTCGGACTCTGCTGCATTATTTAAGGACTTTGATGCATTATTTAAGGACGCTGCTGCGAAATTTAACTAATCTGGTGCATTATTTAAGGACTTTGTTGCATTATTTAAGGGCTCTGCTGCATTATTTAATGAATTTGCTGCATTATATAAGGACTCTGCTGCATTATTTAAGGACTTTGTTGCATTATTTAAGGACTCTGCTGCATTATTTAAGGACTCTGCTGCTGTATTTAAGGACTCTGCTGCATTATTTAAGGACTTTGCTGCTTTCTTTAAGGACTTTGTTTCATTATTTAAGGACGCTGCTGCAGTATTTAAGGACTCTGCTGCATTATTTAAGGATGTTGCTGCATTATTTAAGGACTCTGCTGCATTATTTAATGACTCTGCTGTGGTATTTAAGGACTCTGCTGCATTATTTAAGGACTTTGTTGCATTATTTAAGGACTCTGCTGCATTATTTAAGGACGCTGCTGCAGTATTTAAGGCCTCTGCTGCATTATTTAAGGACTCTGCTGCATTATTTAAGGACTCTACTGCATTATTAAGGACGTTGCTGCATTATTTAAGGACTTTATTGCATTATTTAAGGATTCTGCTGCATTATTTAAGGACTCTGCTGCATTATTTAAGGAGTTTGATGCATTATTTAAGGACTCTGCTGCATTATTTAAGGACTTTGTTGCATTATTTAAGGACGCTGCTGCGGTATTTAAGGACTCTGCTGCATTATTTAAGGACTTTGCTGCATTATTTAACGACTCGGCTGCATTATTAAGGGTGTTGCTGCATTTTATTTAAGGAATTTATTGCATTATTTAAGGACTCTGTGCATTATTTAAGGAATTTGCTGCATTATTTAAGGACTCTGCTGCATTATTTAATGACTCTGCTGCGGTATTTAAGGACTCTGCTGCATCATTTAAGCACTCTGCTGATTTATTTAAGGACTTTGCTGCATTATTTAAGGACTCTGCTGTGGTATTTTAGGACTCTGATGCATTATTTAAATACTTTGATGCATTATTTAAGAACTCTGCTGCAGTATTTAAGGACTCGGCTGCATTATTTAATGTCTTTGATGCATTATTTAAGGACTCTTCTGCATTATTTAAGGACTTTGCTGCATTATTTAAGGACGCTGCTGCGGTATTTAAGGCCTCTGCTGCATTATTTAAGGACTTTGCTGCATTATTTAAGGACTCTGCTGCATTATTAAGGACGTTGCTGCATTATTTAAGGACTTTATTGCATTATTTAAGGATTCTGCTGCATTATTTAAGGAATTTCCTGCATTATTTAAGGACTTTGATGCATTATTTAAGAACTCTGCTGCAGTATTTAAGGACTCTGCTGCATTATTTAAGGACTCTGCTGCATTATTTAAGGACGCTGCTGCGGTATTTAAGGCCTCTGCTGCATTATTTAAGGACTTTGCTGCATTATTTAAGGACTCTATTGCATTATTTAAGGATTCTGCTGCATTATTTAAGGAATTTGCTGCATTATTTAAGGACTCTGTTGCATTATTTAAGGACTTTGTTGCATTATTTAATGACTCTGCTGCAGTATTTAAGGACTCTGCTGCATTATTTAAGGACTTTGCTGCATTATTTAAGGACTCTGCTGCAGTATTTAAGGACTCTGCTGCATTATTTAAGGACTTTGTTGCATTATTTAAGGACTATGCTGCATTATTTAAGGACTTTGCTGCATTATTTAAGTACTCTGCTGCATTATTTAAGGAATTTTTTGCATTATTTAAGGACTCTGCTGCATTATTTAAGGACCTTGTTGCATTATTTAAGGACTCTGCTGCATTATTTAAGGACGCTGCTGCAGTATTTAAGGCCTCTGCTGCATTATTTTAGGACTTTTCTGCATTATTTAAGGACTCTGCTGCATTATTAAGGACGTTGCTGCATTATTTAAGGACTTTATTGCATTATTTAAGGAATTTGCTGCATTATTTAAGTACTTTGCTGCATTATTTAATGAGTTTGTTGCGTTTATTTAAGGACTCTGCTGCATTATTTAAGGACTTTGTTGCATTATTTAAGGACTCTGTTGCATTATTTAAGGACTTTGTTGCATTATTTAAGGACGCTGCTGCGGTATTTAAGGACTCTGCTGCATTATTTAAGGACTCTACTGCATTATTAAGGACGTTGCTGCATTATTTAAGGACTTTATTGCATTATTTAAGGATTCTGCTGCATTATTTAAGGACTCTGCTGCATTATTTAAGGAGTTTGATGCATTATTTAAGGACTCTGCTGCATTATTTAAGGACTTTGTTGCATTATTTAAGGACGCTGCTGCGGTATTTAAGGACTCTGCTGCATTATTTAAGGACTTTGCTGCATTATTTAACGACTCGGCTGCATTATTAAGGGCGTTGCTGCATTTTATTTAAGGAATTTATTGCATTATTTAAGGACTCTGTGCATTATTTAAGGAATTTGCTGCATTATTTAAGGACTCTGCTGCATTATTTAATGACTCTGCTGCGGTATTTAAGGACTCTGCTGCATCATTTAAGCACTCTGCTGATTTATTTAAGGACTTTGCTGCATTATTTAAGGACTCTGCTGTGGTATTTTAGGACTCTGATGCATTATTTAAATACTTTGATGCATTATTTAAGAACTCTGCTGCAGTATTTAAGGACTCTGCTGCATTATTTAATGTCTTTGATGCATTATTTAAGGACTCTTCTGCATTATTTAAGGACTTTGCTGCATTATTTAAGGACGCTGCTGCGGTATTTAAGGCCTCTGCTGCATTATTTAAGTACTTTGCTGCATTATTTAAGGACTCTGCTGCATTATTAAGGACGTTGCTGCATTATTTAAGGACTTTATTGCATTATTTAAGGATTCTGCTGCATTATTTAAGGAATTTCCTGAATTATTTAAGGACTTTGATGCATTATTTAAGAACTCTGCTGCAGTATTTAAGGACTCTGCTGCATTATTTAAGGACTCTGCTGCATTATTTAAGGACGCTGCTGCGGTATTTAAGGCCTCTGCTGCATTATTTAAGGACTTTGCTGCATTATTTAAGGACTCTATTGCATTATTTAAGGACTCTGCTGCATTATTTAAGGACCTTGTTGCATTATTTAAGGACTCTGCTGCATTATTTAAGGACGCTGCTGCAGTATTTAAGGCCTCTGCTGCATTATTTAAGGACTTTTCTGCATTATTTAAGGACTCTGCTGCATTATTAAGGACGTTGCTGCATTATTTAAGGAATTTATTGCATTATTTAAGGAATTTGCTGCATTATTTAAGTACTTTGCTGCATTATTTAATGAGTTTGTTGCCTTTATTTAAGGACTCTGCTGCATTATTTAAGGACTTTGTTGCATTATTTAAGGACTCTGTTGCATTATTTAAGGACTTTGTTGCATTATTTAAGGACGCTGCTGCGGTATTTAAGGACTCTGCTGCATTATTTAAGGACTTTGCTGCATTATTTAAGGACTCAGCTGCATTATTAAGGGCGTTGCTGCATTTTATTTAAGGACTTTATTGCATTATTTAATGACTCTGTGCATTATTTAAGGAATTTGCTGCAATATTTAAGGACTCTGCTGCAATATTTAAGGACTCTGCTGCATTATTTAATGACTCTGCTGCGGTATTTAAGGACTCTGCTGCATTATACAAGCACTCTGCTGCATTATTTAAGGACTTTGCTGCATTATTTAAGGACTCTGCTGCGGTATTTTTGGACTCTGCTGCATTATTTAAGGACTTTGATGCATTATTTAAGGACGCTGCTGCAAAATTTAAGGAATCTGCTGCATTATTTAAGGACTTTGTTGCATTATTTAAGGACTATGCTGCATTATTTAATGAATTTGCTGCATTATTTAAGGACTCTGCTGCATTATTTAAGGACTCTGCTGCAGTATTTTAGGACTCTGCTGCGTTACATAAGGACTCTGCTGCATTATTTAAGGACTTTGCTGCATTATTTAAGGTCTCTGCTGCAGTATTTAAGGACTCTGCTGCATTATTTATGGACTTTGTTGCATTATTTAAGGACTCTGCTGCATTATCTAAGGACTTTGTTGCATTATTTAAGGACTATGCTGCATTATTTAAGGACTTTGCTGAATTATTTAAGGACTCTGCTGCTGTATTTAAGGACTTTGCTGCATTATTTAGGGACTTTTTTCATTATTTAAGTACGCTGCTGCAGTATTAAGGACTCTGCTGCATTATTTAAGGACTCAGCTGCATTATTAAGGACGTTGCCACATTATTTAAGGACTCTGCTGCATTATTTAAGGACTTTATTGCATTATTTAAGGACTCTTCTGCATTACTTAAGTAATATCCTGCATTATTTAATGACTGCTGCATTATTTAATGACTCTGCTGTGGTATTTAAGGACTCTGCTGCATTATTTAAGGACTTTGATGCATTATGTAAGGACTCTGCTGCAGTATTTAAGGACTCTGCTGCATTATTTAAGGACTTTGATGCATTATTTAAGGATGCTGCTGCAGAATTTAAGGAATCTGCTGCATTATTTAAGGACTTTGTTGCATTATTTAAGGACTCTGCTGCATTATTTAAGGACTTTGCTGCATTATTTAAGGACTCTGCTGCATTATTTAAGGACTTTGCTGCATTATTTAAGGACTCTGCTGTATTATTAAGGACGTTGCTGCATTAATTAAGGACTCTGCTGCATTATTTAAGGAATTTGCTGCATTATTTAAGGACTTTGTTGCATTATTTAAGGATTCTGATGCATTATTTAATGAATTTGCTGCATTATTTAAGGACTCTGCTGCATTATTTAAGGACTCTGCTGTGGTATTTTAGGACTCTGCTGCGTTACATAAGGACTCTGCTGCATTATTTAAGGACTTTGCTGCATTATTTAAGGTCTCTGCTGCAGTATTTAAGGACTCTGCTGCATTATTTAAGGACTTTGTTGCATTATTTAAGGACTCTGCTGCATTATCTAAGGACTTTGTTGCATTATTTAAGGACTCTGCTGCCTTATTTAAGGACTTTGCTGAATTATTTAAGGACTCTGCTGCTGTATTTAAGGACTCTGCTGCATTATTTAAGGACTTTGCTGCATTATTTAGGGACTTTTTTCATTATTTAAGGACGCTGCTGCAGTATTAAGGACTCTGCTGCATTATTTAAGGATGTTGCTGCATTATTTAAGGACTCAGCTGCATTATTAAGGACGTTGCCACATTATTTAAGGACTCTGCTGCATTATTTAAGGACCTTATTGCATTATTTAAGGACTCTTCTGCATTATTTAAGTAATATCCTGCTTTATTTAATGACTCTGCTGCATTATTTAATGACTCTGCTGTGGTATTTAAGGACTCTGCTGCATTATTTAAGGACTTTGATGCATTATGTAAGGACTCTGCTGCAGTATTTAAGGACTCTGCTGCATTATTTAAGGACTTTGATGCATTATTTAAGGATGCTGCTGCAGAATTTAAGGAATCTGCTGCATTATTTAAGGACATTGTTGCATTATTTAAGGACTCTGCTGCATTATTTAAGGACTTTGCTGCATTATTTAAGGACTCTGCTGCATTATTTAAGGACTTTGCTGCATTATTTAAGGACTCTGCTGTATTATTAAGGACGTTGCTGCATTAATTAAGGACTCTGCTGCATTATTTAAGGAATTTGCTGCAGTATTTAAGGACTCTGCTGCATTATTTAAGGACTTTGATGCATTATTTAAGGACGCTGCTGCAGAATTTAAGGAGTCTGCTCCATTATTTAAGGACTTTGTTGCATTATTTAAGGACTTTATTGCATTATTTAAGGATTCTGCTGCATTATTTAAGGAATTTGCTGCATTATTTAAGGACTCTGCTAAATTATTTAAGGACTTTGTTGCATTATTTAATGACTCTGCTGCGGTATTTAAGGACTCTGCTGCATTATTTAAGGATTCTGCTGCAGTATTTAAGGACTCTGCTGCATTATTTAAGGACTTTGATGCATTATTTAAGGAGGCTGCTGCAGAATTTAAGGAATCTGCTGCATTATTTAAGGACTTTGTTGCATTATTTAAGGACTATGCTGCATTATTTAAGGACTCTGCTGCATTATTTATGGACTTTGCTGCATTATTTTAGTACTCTTCTGCATTATTTAAGGACTCTGCTGCATTATTTAAGGACTTTGTTGCATTATTTAAGGACTCTGCTGCATTATTTAAGGACGCTGCTGCAGTATTTAAGGCCTCTGCTGCATTATTTAAGGACTCTGCTGCATTATTTAAGGACTTTGCTGCATTATTTAAGTACTCTGCTGCATTATTTAAGGAATTTTTTGCATTATTTAAGGACTCTGCTGCATTATTTAAGGACTTTGATGCATTATTTAAGGATGCTGCTGCAGAATTTAAGGAATCTGCTGCATTATTTAAGGACTTTGTTGCATTATTTAAGGACTCTGCTGCATTATTTAAGGACTTTGCTGCATTATTTAAGGACTCTGCTGCATTATTTAAGGACTTTGCTGCATTATTTAAGGACTCTGCTGTATTATTAAGGACGTTGCTGCATTAATTAAGGACTCTGCTGCATTATTTAAGGACTTTGCTGCAGTATTTAAGGCCTCTGCTGCATTATTTAAGGACTTTGCTGCATTATTTAAGGACTCTACTGCATTATTAAGGAAGTTGCTGCATTATTTAAGGACTTTATTGCATTATTTAAGGATTCTGCTGCATTATTTAAGGACTCTGCTGCATTATTTAAGGAGTTTGATGCATTATTTAAGGACTCTGCTGCATTATTTAAGGACTTTGTTGCATTATTTAAGGACTCGGCTGCATTATTAAGGGCGTTGCTGCATTTTATTTAAGGAATTTATTGCATTATTTAAGGACTCTGTGCATTATTTAAGGAATTTGCTGCATTATTTAAGGAATCTGCTGCATTATTTAATGACTCTGCTGCGGTATTTAAGGACTCTGCTGCATCATTTAAGCACTCTGCTCCTTTATTTAAGGACTTTGCTGCATTATTTAAGGACTCTGCTGTGGTATTTTAGGACTCTGCTGCATTATTTAAGGACTTTGATGCATTATTTAAGAACTCTGCTGCAGTATTTAAGGACTCTGCTGCATTATTTAATGTCTTTGATGCATTATTTAAGGACTCTTCTGCATTATTTAAGGACTTTGCTGCATTATTTAAGGACGCTGCTGCGGTATTTAAGGCCTCTGCTGCATTATTTAAGGACTTTGCTGCATTATTTAAGGACTCTGCTGCATTATTAAGGACGTTGCTGCATTATTTAAGGACTTTATTGCATTATTTAAGGATTCTGCTGCATTATGTAAGGAATTTCCTGCATTATTTAAGGACTTTGATGCATTATTTAAGAACTCTGCTGCAGTATTTAAGGACTCTGCTGCATTATTTAAGGACTCTGCTGCATTATTTAAGGACACTGCTGCGGTATTTAAGGCCTCTGCTGCATTATTTAAGGACTTTGCTGCATTATTTAAGGACTCTGCTGTATTATTAAGGACGTTGCTGCATTAATTAAGGACTCTGCTGCATTATTTAAGGACTTTGCTGCATTATTTAAGGACTCTACTGCATTATTAAGGACGTTGCTGCATTATTTAAGGACTTTATTGCATTATTTAAGGATTCTGCTGCATTATTTAAGGACTCTGCTGCATTATTTAAGGAGTTTGATGCATTATTTAAGGACTCTGCTGCATTATTTAAGGACTTTGTTGCATTATTTAAGGACTCGGCTGCATTATTAAGGGCGTTGCTGCATTTTATTTAAGGAATTTATTGCATTATTTAAGGACTCTGTGCATTATTTAAGGAATTTGCTGCATTATTTAAGGAATCTGCTGCATTATTTAATGACTCTGCTGCGGTATTTAAGGACTCTGCTGCATCATTTAAGCACTCTGCTCCTTTATTTAAGGACTTTGCTGCATTATTTAAGGACTCTGCTGTGGTATTTTAGGACTCTGCTGCATTATTTAAGGACTTTGATGCATTATTTAAGAACTCTGCTGCAGTATTTAAGGACTCTGCTGAATTATTTAATGTCTTTGATGCATTATTTAAGGACTCTTCTGCATTATTTAAGGACTTTGCTGCATTATTTAAGGACGCTGCTGCGGTATTTAAGGCCTCTGCTGCATTTTTTAAGGACTTTGCTGCATTATTTAAGGACTCTGCTGCATTATTAAGGACGTTGCTGCATTATTTAAGGACTTTATTGCATTATTTAAGGATTCTGCTGCATTATTTAAGGAATTTCCTGCATTATTTAAGGACTTTGATGCATTATTTAAGAACTCTGCTGCAGTATTTAAGGACTCTGCTGCATTATTTAATGCCTCTCCTGCATTATTTAAGGAATTTGCTGCAATATTTAAGGACTCTGCTGCATTATTTAATGACTCTGCTGCGGTATTTTAGGACTCTGCTGCATTATATAAGCACTCTGCTGCATTATTTAAGGACTTTGCTGCATTATTTAAGGACTCTGCTGCGGTATTTTTGGACTCTGCTGCATTATTTAAGGACTTTGATGCATTATTTAAGGATGCTGCTGCGAAATTTAAGGAATCTGCTGCATTATTTAAGGACTTTGTTGCATTATTTAAGGACTCTGCTGCATTATTTAATGAATTTGCTGCATTATTTAAGGACTCTGCTGCATTATTTAAGGACTCTGCTGCGGTATTTTAGGACTCTGCTGCGTTACATAAGGACTCTGCTGCATTATTTAAGGACTTTGCTGCATTATTTAAGGTCTCTACTGCAGTATTTAAGGACTCTGCTGCATTATTTCAGGACTTTGTTGCATTATTTAAGGACTCTGCTGCAGTATTTAAGGACTCTGCTGCATTATTTGAGGACTTTGTTGCATTATTTAATGACTCTGCTGTGGTATTTAAGGACTCTGATGCATTATTTAAGGATGCTGCTGCAGAATTTAAGGAATCTGCTGCATTATTTAAGGACTTTGTTGCATTATTTAAGGACTCTGCTGCGGTATTTTCGGACTCTGCTGCATTATTTAAGGACTTTGATGCATTATTTAAGGACGCTGCTGCGAAATTTAACTAATCTGGTGCATTATTTAAGGACTTTGTTGCATTATTTAAGGGCTCTGCTGCATTATTTAATGAATTTGCTGCATTATATAAGGACTCTGCTGCATTATTTAAGGACTTTGTTGCATTATTTAAGGACTCTGCTGCATTATTTAAGGACTCTGCTGCTGTATTTAAGGACTCTGCTGCATTATTTAAGGACTTTGCTGCTTTCTTTAAGGACTTTGTTTCATTATTTAAGGACGCTGCTGCAGTATTTAAGGACTCTGCTGCATTATTTAAGGATGTTGCTGCATTATTTAAGGACTCTGCTGCATTATTTAATGACTCTGCTGTGGTATTTAAGGACTCTGCTGCATTATTTAAGGACTTTGTTGCATTATTTAAGGACTCTGCTGCATTATTTAAGGACGCTGCTGCAGTATTTAAGGCCTCTGCTGCATTATTTAAGGACTCTGCTGCATTATTTAAGGACTCTACTGCATTATTAAGGACGTTGCTGCATTATTTAAGGACTTTATTGCATTATTTAAGGATTCTGCTGCATTATTTAAGGACTCTGCTGCATTATTTAAGGAGTTTGATGCATTATTTAAGGACTCTGCTGCATTATTTAAGGACTTTGTTGCATTATTTAAGGACGCTGCTGCGGTATTTAAGGACTCTGCTGCATTATTTAAGGACTTTGCTGCATTATTTAACGACTCGGCTGCATTATTAAGGGCGTTGCTGCATTTTATTTAAGGAATTTATTGCATTATTTAAGGACTCTGTGCATTATTTAAGGAATTTGCTGCATTATTTAAGGACTCTGCTGCATTATTTAATGACTCTGCTGCGGTATTTAAGGACTCTGCTGCATCATTTAAGCACTCTGCTGATTTATTTAAGGACTTTGCTGCATTATTTAAGGACTCTGCTGTGGTATTTTAGGACTCTGATGCATTATTTAAATACTTTGATGCATTATTTAAGAACTCTGCTGCAGTATTTAAGGACTCGGCTGCATTATTTAATGTCTTTGATGCATTATTTAAGGACTCTTCTGCATTATTTAAGGACTTTGCTGCATTATTTAAGGACGCTGCTGCGGTATTTAAGGCCTCTGCTGCATTATTTAAGGACTTTGCTGCATTATTTAAGGACTCTGCTGCATTATTAAGGACGTTGCTGCATTATTTAAGGACTTTATTGCATTATTTAAGGATTCTGCTGCATTATTTAAGGAATTTCCTGCATTATTTAAGGACTTTGATGCATTATTTAAGAACTCTGCTGCAGTATTTAAGGACTCTGCTGCATTATTTAAGGACTCTGCTGCATTATTTAAGGACGCTGCTGCGGTATTTAAGGCCTCTGCTGCATTATTTAAGGACTTTGCTGCATTATTTAAGGACTCTATTGCATTATTTAAGGATTCTGCTGCATTATTTAAGGAATTTGCTGCATTATTTAAGGACTCTGTTGCATTATTTAAGGACTTTGTTGCATTATTTAATGACTCTGCTGCAGTATTTAAGGACTCTGCTGCATTATTTAAGGACTTTGCTGCATTATTTAAGGACTCTGCTGCAGTATTTAAGGACTCTGCTGCATTATTTAAGGACTTTGTTGCATTATTTAAGGACTATGCTGCATTATTTATGGACTTTGTTGCATTATTTAAGGACTCTGCTGCATTATCTAAGGACTTTGTTGCATTATTTAAGGACTATGCTGCATTATTTAAGGACTTTGCTGAATTATTTAAGGACTCTGCTGCTGTATTTAAGGACTTTGCTGCATTATTTAGGGACTTTTTTCATTATTTAAGTACGCTGCTGCAGTATTAAGGACTCTGCTGCATTATTTAAGGACTCAGCTGCATTATTAAGGACGTTGCCACATTATTTAAGGACTCTGCTGCATTATTTAAGGACTTTATTGCATTATTTAAGGACTCTTCTGCATTACTTAAGTAATATCCTGCATTATTTAATGACTGCTGCATTATTTAATGACTCTGCTGTGGTATTTAAGGACTCTGCTGCATTATTTAAGGACTTTGATGCATTATGTAAGGACTCTGCTGCAGTATTTAAGGACTCTGCTGCATTATTTAAGGACTTTGATGCATTATTTAAGGATGCTGCTGCAGAATTTAAGGAATCTGCTGCATTATTTAAGGACTTTGTTGCATTATTTAAGGACTCTGCTGCATTATTTAAGGACTTTGCTGCATTATTTAAGGACTCTGCTGCATTATTTAAGGACTTTGCTGCATTATTTAAGGACTCTGCTGTATTATTAAGGACGTTGCTGCATTAATTAAGGACTCTGCTGCATTATTTAAGGAATTTGCTGCATTATTTAAGGACTTTGTTGCATTATTTAAGGATTCTGATGCATTATTTAATGAATTTGCTGCATTATTTAAGGACTCTGCTGCATTATTTAAGGACTCTGCTGTGGTATTTTAGGACTCTGCTGCGTTACATAAGGACTCTGCTGCATTATTTAAGGACTTTGCTGCATTATTTAAGGTCTCTGCTGCAGTATTTAAGGACTCTGCTGCATTATTTAAGGACTTTGTTGCATTATTTAAGGACTCTGCTGCATTATCTAAGGACTTTGTTGCATTATTTAAGGACTCTGCTGCCTTATTTAAGGACTTTGCTGAATTATTTAAGGACTCTGCTGCTGTATTTAAGGACTCTGCTGCATTATTTAAGGACTTTGCTGCATTATTTAGGGACTTTTTTCATTATTTAAGGACGCTGCTGCAGTATTAAGGACTCTGCTGCATTATTTAAGGATGTTGCTGCATTATTTAAGGACTCAGCTGCATTATTAAGGACGTTGCCACATTATTTAAGGACTCTGCTGCATTATTTAAGGACCTTATTGCATTATTTAAGGACTCTTCTGCATTATTTAAGTAATATCCTGCTTTATTTAATGACTCTGCTGCATTATTTAATGACTCTGCTGTGGTATTTAAGGACTCTGCTGCATTATTTAAGGACTTTGATGCATTATGTAAGGACTCTGCTGCAGTATTTAAGGACTCTGCTGCATTATTTAAGGACTTTGATGCATTATTTAAGGATGCTGCTGCAGAATTTAAGGAATCTGCTGCATTATTTAAGGACATTGTTGCATTATTTAAGGACTCTGCTGCATTATTTAAGGACTTTGCTGCATTATTTAAGGACTCTGCTGCATTATTTAAGGACTTTGCTGCATTATTTAAGGACTCTGCTGTATTATTAAGGACGTTGCTGCATTAATTAAGGACTCTGCTGCATTATTTAAGGAATTTGCTGCAGTATTTAAGGACTCTGCTGCATTATTTAAGGACTTTGATGCATTATTTAAGGACGCTGCTGCAGAATTTAAGGAGTCTGCTCCATTATTTAAGGACTTTGTTGCATTATTTAAGGACTTTATTGCATTATTTAAGGATTCTGCTGCATTATTTAAGGAATTTGCTGCATTATTTAAGGACTCTGCTAAATTATTTAAGGACTTTGTTGCATTATTTAATGACTCTGCTGCGGTATTTAAGGACTCTGCTGCATTATTTAAGGATTCTGCTGCAGTATTTAAGGACTCTGCTGCATTATTTAAGGACTTTGATGCATTATTTAAGGAGGCTGCTGCAGAATTTAAGGAATCTGCTGCATTATTTAAGGACTTTGTTGCATTATTTAAGGACTATGCTGCATTATTTAAGGACTCTGCTGCATTATTTATGGACTTTGCTGCATTATTTTAGTACTCTTCTGCATTATTTAAGGACTCTGCTGCATTATTTAAGGACTTTGTTGCATTATTTAAGGACTCTGCTGCATTATTTAAGGACGCTGCTGCAGTATTTAAGGCCTCTGCTGCATTATTTAAGGACTCTGCTGCATTATTTAAGGACTTTGCTGCATTATTTAAGTACTCTGCTGCATTATTTAAGGAATTTTTTGCATTATTTAAGGACTCTGCTGCATTATTTAAGGACTTTGATGCATTATTTAAGGATGCTGCTGCAGAATTTAAGGAATCTGCTGCATTATTTAAGGACTTTGTTGCATTATTTAAGGACTCTGCTGCATTATTTAAGGACTTTGCTGCATTATTTAAGGACTCTGCTGCATTATTTAAGGACTTTGCTGCATTATTTAAGGACTCTGCTGTATTATTAAGGACGTTGCTGCATTAATTAAGGACTCTGCTGCATTATTTAAGGACTTTGCTGCAGTATTTAAGGCCTCTGCTGCATTATTTAAGGACTTTGCTGCATTATTTAAGGACTCTACTGCATTATTAAGGAAGTTGCTGCATTATTTAAGGACTTTATTGCATTATTTAAGGATTCTGCTGCATTATTTAAGGACTCTGCTGCATTATTTAAGGAGTTTGATGCATTATTTAAGGACTCTGCTGCATTATTTAAGGACTTTGTTGCATTATTTAAGGACTCGGCTGCATTATTAAGGGCGTTGCTGCATTTTATTTAAGGAATTTATTGCATTATTTAAGGACTCTGTGCATTATTTAAGGAATTTGCTGCATTATTTAAGGAATCTGCTGCATTATTTAATGACTCTGCTGCGGTATTTAAGGACTCTGCTGCATCATTTAAGCACTCTGCTCCTTTATTTAAGGACTTTGCTGCATTATTTAAGGACTCTGCTGTGGTATTTTAGGACTCTGCTGCATTATTTAAGGACTTTGATGCATTATTTAAGAACTCTGCTGCAGTATTTAAGGACTCTGCTGCATTATTTAATGTCTTTGATGCATTATTTAAGGACTCTTCTGCATTATTTAAGGACTTTGCTGCATTATTTAAGGACGCTGCTGCGGTATTTAAGGCCTCTGCTGCATTATTTAAGGACTTTGCTGCATTATTTAAGGACTCTGCTGCATTATTAAGGACGTTGCTGCATTATTTAAGGACTTTATTGCATTATTTAAGGATTCTGCTGCATTATGTAAGGAATTTCCTGCATTATTTAAGGACTTTGATGCATTATTTAAGAACTCTGCTGCAGTATTTAAGGACTCTGCTGCATTATTTAAGGACTCTGCTGCATTATTTAAGGACACTGCTGCGGTATTTAAGGCCTCTGCTGCATTATTTAAGGACTTTGCTGCATTATTTAAGGACTCTGCTGTATTATTAAGGACGTTGCTGCATTAATTAAGGACTCTGCTGCATTATTTAAGGACTTTGCTGCATTATTTAAGGACTCTACTGCATTATTAAGGACGTTGCTGCATTATTTAAGGACTTTATTGCATTATTTAAGGATTCTGCTGCATTATTTAAGGACTCTGCTGCATTATTTAAGGAGTTTGATGCATTATTTAAGGACTCTGCTGCATTATTTAAGGACTTTGTTGCATTATTTAAGGACTCGGCTGCATTATTAAGGGCGTTGCTGCATTTTATTTAAGGAATTTATTGCATTATTTAAGGACTCTGTGCATTATTTAAGGAATTTGCTGCATTATTTAAGGAATCTGCTGCATTATTTAATGACTCTGCTGCGGTATTTAAGGACTCTGCTGCATCATTTAAGCACTCTGCTCCTTTATTTAAGGACTTTGCTGCATTATTTAAGGACTCTGCTGTGGTATTTTAGGACTCTGCTGCATTATTTAAGGACTTTGATGCATTATTTAAGAACTCTGCTGCAGTATTTAAGGACTCTGCTGAATTATTTAATGTCTTTGATGCATTATTTAAGGACTCTTCTGCATTATTTAAGGACTTTGCTGCATTATTTAAGGACGCTGCTGCGGTATTTAAGGCCTCTGCTGCATTTTTTAAGGACTTTGCTGCATTATTTAAGGACTCTGCTGCATTATTAAGGACGTTGCTGCATTATTTAAGGACTTTATTGCATTATTTAAGGATTCTGCTGCATTATTTAAGGAATTTCCTGCATTATTTAAGGACTTTGATGCATTATTTAAGAACTCTGCTGCAGTATTTAAGGACTCTGCTGCATTATTTAATGCCTCTCCTGCATTATTTAAGGAATTTGCTGCAATATTTAAGGACTCTGCTGCATTATTTAATGACTCTGCTGCGGTATTTTAGGACTCTGCTGCATTATATAAGCACTCTGCTGCATTATTTAAGGACTTTGCTGCATTATTTAAGGACTCTGCTGCGGTATTTTTGGACTCTGCTGCATTATTTAAGGACTTTGATGCATTATTTAAGGATGCTGCTGCGAAATTTAAGGAATCTGCTGCATTATTTAAGGACTTTGTTGCATTATTTAAGGACTCTGCTGCATTATTTAATGAATTTGCTGCATTATTTAAGGACTCTGCTGCATTATTTAAGGACTCTGCTGCGGTATTTTAGGACTCTGCTGCGTTACATAAGGACTCTGCTGCATTATTTAAGGACTTTGCTGCATTATTTAAGGTCTCTACTGCAGTATTTAAGGACTCTGCTGCATTATTTCAGGACTTTGTTGCATTATTTAAGGACTCTGCTGCAGTATTTAAGGACTCTGCTGCATTATTTGAGGACTTTGTTGCATTATTTAATGACTCTGCTGTGGTATTTAAGGACTCTGATGCATTATTTAAGGATGCTGCTGCAGAATTTAAGGAATCTGCTGCATTATTTAAGGACTTTGTTGCATTATTTAAGGACTCTGCTGCGGTATTTTCGGACTCTGCTGCATTATTTAAGGACTTTGATGCATTATTTAAGGACGCTGCTGCGAAATTTAACTAATCTGGTGCATTATTTAAGGACTTTGTTGCATTATTTAAGGGCTCTGCTGCATTATTTAATGAATTTGCTGCATTATATAAGGACTCTGCTGCATTATTTAAGGACTTTGTTGCATTATTTAAGGACTCTGCTGCATTATTTAAGGACTCTGCTGCTGTATTTAAGGACTCTGCTGCATTATTTAAGGACTTTGCTGCTTTCTTTAAGGACTTTGTTTCATTATTTAAGGACGCTGCTGCAGTATTTAAGGACTCTGCTGCATTATTTAAGGATGTTGCTGCATTATTTAAGGACTCTGCTGCATTATTTAATGACTCTGCTGTGGTATTTAAGGACTCTGCTGCATTATTTAAGGACTTTGTTGCATTATTTAAGGACTCTGCTGCATTATTTAAGGACGCTGCTGCAGTATTTAAGGCCTCTGCTGCATTATTTAAGGACTCTGCTGCATTATTTAAGGACTCTACTGCATTATTAAGGACGTTGCTGCATTATTTAAGGACTTTATTGCATTATTTAAGGATTCTGCTGCATTATTTAAGGACTCTGCTGCATTATTTAAGGAGTTTGATGCATTATTTAAGGACTCTGCTGCATTATTTAAGGACTTTGTTGCATTATTTAAGGACGCTGCTGCGGTATTTAAGGACTCTGCTGCATTATTTAAGGACTTTGCTGCATTATTTAACGACTCGGCTGCATTATTAAGGGCGTTGCTGCATTTTATTTAAGGAATTTATTGCATTATTTAAGGACTCTGTGCATTATTTAAGGAATTTGCTGCATTATTTAAGGACTCTGCTGCATTATTTAATGACTCTGCTGCGGTATTTAAGGACTCTGCTGCATCATTTAAGCACTCTGCTGATTTATTTAAGGACTTTGCTGCATTATTTAAGGACTCTGCTGTGGTATTTTAGGACTCTGATGCATTATTTAAATACTTTGATGCATTATTTAAGAACTCTGCTGCAGTATTTAAGGACTCGGCTGCATTATTTAATGTCTTTGATGCATTATTTAAGGACTCTTCTGCATTATTTAAGGACTTTGCTGCATTATTTAAGGACGCTGCTGCGGTATTTAAGGCCTCTGCTGCATTATTTAAGGACTTTGCTGCATTATTTAAGGACTCTGCTGCATTATTAAGGACGTTGCTGCATTATTTAAGGACTTTATTGCATTATTTAAGGATTCTGCTGCATTATTTAAGGAATTTCCTGCATTATTTAAGGACTTTGATGCATTATTTAAGAACTCTGCTGCAGTATTTAAGGACTCTGCTGCATTATTTAAGGACTCTGCTGCATTATTTAAGGACGCTGCTGCGGTATTTAAGGCCTCTGCTGCATTATTTAAGGACTTTGCTGCATTATTTAAGGACTCTATTGCATTATTTAAGGATTCTGCTGCATTATTTAAGGAATTTGCTGCATTATTTAAGGACTCTGTTGCATTATTTAAGGACTTTGTTGCATTATTTAATGACTCTGCTGCAGTATTTAAGGACTCTGCTGCATTATTTAAGGACTTTGCTGCATTATTTAAGGACTCTGCTGCAGTATTTAAGGACTCTGCTGCATTATTTAAGGACTTTGTTGCATTATTTAAGGACTATGCTGCATTATTTAAGGACTTTGCTGCATTATTTAAGTACTCTGCTGCATTATTTAAGGAATTTTTTGCATTATTTAAGGACTCTGCTGCATTATTTAAGGACCTTGTTGCATTATTTAAGGACTCTGCTGCATTATTTAAGGACGCTGCTGCAGTATTTAAGGCCTCTGCTGCATTATTTTAGGACTTTTCTGCATTATTTAAGGACTCTGCTGCATTATTAAGGACGTTGCTGCATTATTTAAGGACTTTATTGCATTATTTAAGGAATTTGCTGCATTATTTAAGTACTTTGCTGCATTATTTAATGAGTTTGTTGCCTTTATTTAAGGACTCTGCTGCATTATTTAAGGACTTTGTTGCATTATTTAAGGACTCTGTTGCATTATTTAAGGACTTTGTTGCATTATTTAAGGACGCTGCTGCGGTATTTAAGGACTCTGCTGCATTATTTAAGGACTTTGCTGCATTATTTAAGGACTCAGCTGCATTATTAAGGGCGTTGCTGCATTTTATTTAAGGACTTTATTGCATTATTTAATTAATTTGCTGCAATATTTAAGGACTCTGCTGCATTATTTAATGACTCTGCTGCGGTATTTAAGGACTCTGCTGCATTATATAAGCACTCTGCTGCATTATTTAAGGACTTTGCTGCATTATTTAAGGACTCTGCTGCGGTATTTTTGGACTCTGCTGCATTATTTAAGGACTTTGATGCATTATTTAAGGACGCTGCTGCAAAATTTAAGGAATCTGCTGCATTATTTAAGGATTTTGTTGCATTATTTAAGGACTATGCTGCATTATTTATTGAATTTGCTGCATTATTTAAGGACTCTGCTGCATTATTAAGGACGTTGCTGCATTATTTAAGGACTTTATTGCATTATTTAAGGATTCTGCTGCATTATTTAAGGAATTTCCTGCATTATTTAAGGACTTTGATGCATTATTTAAGAACTCTGCTGCAGTATTTAAGGACTCTGCTGCATTATTTAATGACTCTTCTGCATTATTTAAGGAATTTGCTGCAATATTTAAGGACTCTGCTGCATTATTTAATGACTCTGCTGCGGTATTTTAGGACTCTGCTGCATTATATAAGCACTCTGCTGCATTATTTAAGGACTTTGCTGCATTATTTAAGGACTCTGCTGCGGTATTTTTGGACTCTGCTGCATTATTTAAGGACTTTGATGCATTATTTAAGGACGCTGCTGCGAAATTTAAGGAATCTGCTGCATTATTTAAGGACTTTGTTGCATTATTTAAGGACTCTGCTGCATTATTTAATGAATTTGCTGCATTATTTAAGGACTCTGCTGCATTATTTAAGGACTCTGCTGCGGTATTTTAGGACTCTGCTGCGTTACATAAGGACTCTGCTGCATTATTTAAGGACTTTGCTGCATTATTTAAGGTCTCTACTGCAGTATTTAAGGACTCTGCTGCATTATTTCAGGACTTTGTTGCATTATTTAAGTACTCTGCTGCAGTATTTAAGGACTCTGCTGCATTATTTGAGGACTTTGTTGCATTATTTAATGACTCTGCTGTGGTATTTAAGGACTCTGATGCATTATTTAAGGATGCTGCTGCAGAATTTAAGGAATCTGCTGCATTATTTAAGGACTTTGTTGCATTATTTAAGGACTCTGCTGCGGTATTTTCGGACTCTGCTGCATTATTTAAGGATGCTGCTGCGAAATTTAACTAATCTGGTGCATTATTTAAGGACTTTGTTGCATTATTTAAGGGCTCTGCTGCATTATTTAATGAATTTGCTGCATTATATAAGGACTCTGCTGCATTATTTAAGGACTTTGTTGCATTATTTAAGGACTCTGCTGCATTATTTAAGGACTCTGCTGCTGTATTTAAGGACTCTGCTGCATTATTTAAGGACTTTGCTGCTTTCTTTAAGGACTTTGTTTCATTATTTAAGGACGCTGCTGCAGTATTTAAGGACTCTGCTGCATTATTTAAGGATGTTGCTGCATTATTTAAGGACTCTGCTGCATTATTTAATGACTCTGCTGTGGTATTTAAGGACTCTGCTGCATTATTTAAGGACTTTGTTGCATTATTTAAGGACACTGCTGCATTATTTAAGGACGCTGCTGCAGTATTTAAGGCCTCTGCTGCATTATTTAAGGACTCTGCTGCATTATTTAAGGACTCTACTGCATTATTAAGGACGTTGCTGCATTATTTAAGGACTTTATTGCATTATTTAAGGATTCTGCTGCATTATTTAAGGACTCTGCTGCATTATTTAAGGAGTTTGATGCATTATTTAAGGACTCTGCTGCATTATTTAAGGACTTTGTTGCATTATTTAAGGACGCTGCTGCAGTATTTAAGGACTCTGCTGCATTATTTAAGGACTTTGCTGCATTATTTAACGACTCGGCTGCATTATTAAGGGCGTTGCTGCATTTTATTTAAGGAATTTATTGCATTATTTAAGGACTCTGTGCATTATTTAAGGAATTTGCTGCATTATTTAAGGACTCTGCTGCATTATTTAATGACTCTGCTGCGGTATTTAAGGACTCTGCTGCATCATTTAAGCACTCTGCTGATTTATTTAAGGACTTTGCTGCATTATTTAAGGACTCTGCTGCATTATTAAGGGCGTTGCTGCATTTTATTTAAGGACTTTATTGCATTATTTAATTAATTTGCTGCAATATTTAAGGACTCTGCTGCATTATTTAATGACTCTGCTGCGGTATTTAAGGACTCTGCTGCATTATATAAGCACTCTGCTGCATTATTTAAGGACTTTGCTGCATTATTTAAGGACTCTGCTGTATTATTAAGGACGTTGCTGCATTATTTAAGGACTCTGTGCATTATTTAAGGAATTTGCTGCATTATTTAAGGACTCTGCTGCATTATTTAATGACTCTGCTGCGGTATTTAAGGACTCTGCTGCATTATATAAGCACTCTGCTGCATTATTTAAGGACTTTGCTGCATTATTTAAGTACTCTGCTGCATTATTTAAGGAATTTTTTGCATTATTTAAGGACTCTGCTGCATTATTTAAGGACCTTGTTGCATTATTTAAGGACTCTGCTGCATTATTTAAGGACGCTGCTGCAGTATTTAAGGCCTCTGCTGCATTATTTTAGGACTTTTCTGCATTATTTAAGGACTCTGCTGCATTATTAAGGACGTTGCTGCATTATTTAAGGACTTTATTGCATTATTTAAGGAATTTGCTGCATTATTTAAGTACTTTGCTGCATTATTTAATGAGTTTGTTGCCTTTATTTAAGGACTCTGTTGCATTATTTAAGGACTTTGTTGCATTATTTAAGGACGCTGCTGCGGTATTTAAGGACTCTGCTGCATTATTTAAGGACTTTGCTGCATTATTTAAGGACTCAGCTGCATTATTAAGGGCGTTGCTGCATTTTATTTAAGGACTTTATTGCATTATTTAATTAATTTGCTGCAATATTTAAGGACTCTGCTGCATTATTTAATGACTCTGCTGCGGTATTTAAGGACTCTGCTGCATTATATAAGCACTCTGCTGCATTATTTAAGGACTTTGCTGCATTATTTAAGGACTCTGCTGCGGTATTTTTGGACTCTGCTGCATTATTTAAGGACTTTGATGCATTATTTAAGGACGCTGCTGCAAAATTTAAGGAATCTGCTGCATTATTTAAGGATTTTGTTGCATTATTTAAGGACTATGCTGCATTATTTAATGAATTTGCTGCATTATTTAAGGACTCTGCTGCATTATTTAAGGACTCTGCTGCAGTATTTTAGGACTCTGCTGCGTTACATAAGGACTCTGCTGCATTATTTAAGGACTTTGCTGCATTATTTAAGGTCTCTGCTGCAGTATTTAAGGACTCTGCTGTATTATTTATGGACTTTGTTGCATTATTTAAGGACTCTGCTGCATTATCTAAGGACTTTGTTGCATTATTTAAGGACTATGCTGCATTATTTAAGGACTTTGCTGAATTATTTAAGGACTCTGCTGCTGTATTTAAGGACTTTGCTGCATTATTTAGGGACTTTTTTCATTATTTAAGGACGCTGCTGCAGTATTAAGGACTCTGCTGCATTATTTAAGGACTCAGCTGCATTATTAAGGACGTTGCCACATTATTTAAGGACTCTGCTGCATTATTTAAGGACTTTATTGCATTATTTAAGGACTCTTCTGCATTATTTAAGTAATATCCTGCATTATTTAATGACTCTGCTGCATTATTTAATGACTCTGCGGTGGTATTTAAGGACTCTGCTGCATTATTTAAGGACTTTGATGCATTATGTAAGGACTCTGCTGCAGTATTTAAGGACTCTGCTGCATTATTTAAGGAATTTATTGCATTATTTAAGGACTCTGTGCATTATTTAAGGAATTTGCTGCATTATTTAAGGAATCTGCTGCATTATTTAATGACTCTGCTGCGGTATTTAAGGACTCTGCTGCATCATTTAAGCACTCTGCTCCTTTATTTAAGGACTTTGCTGCATTATTTAAGGACTCTGCTGTGGTATTTTAGGACTCTGCTGCATTATTTAAGGACTTTGATGCATTATTTAAGAACTCTGCTGCAGTATTTAAGGACTCTGCTGAATTATTTAATGTCTTTGATGCATTATTTAAGGACTCTTCTGCATTATTTAAGGACTTTGCTGCATTATTTAAGGACGCTGCTGCGGTATTTAAGGCCTCTGCTGCATTTTTTAAGGACTTTGCTGCATTATTTAAGGACTCTGCTGCATTATTAAGGACGTTGCTGCATTATTTAAGGACTTTATTGCATTATTTAAGGATTCTGCTGCATTATTTAAGGAATTTCCTGCATTATTTAAGGACTTTGATGCATTATTTAAGAACTCTGCTGCAGTATTTAAGGACTCTGCTGCATTATTTAATGACTCTTCTGCATTATTTAAGGAATTTGCTGCAATATTTAAGGACTCTGCTGCATTATTTAATGACTCTGCTGCGGTATTTTAGGACTCTGCTGCATTATATAAGCACTCTGCTGCATTATTTAAGGACTTTGCTGCATTATTTAAGGACTCTGCTGCGGTATTTTTGGACTCTGCTGCATTATTTAAGGACTTTGATGCATTATTTAAGGATGCTGCTGCGAAATTTAAGGAATCTGCTGCATTATTTAAGGACTTTGTTGCATTATTTAAGGACTCTGCTGCATTATTTAATGAATTTGCTGCATTATTTAAGGACTCTGCTGCATTATTTAAGGACTCTGCTGCGGTATTTTAGGACTCTGCTGCGTTACATAAGGACTCTGCTGCATTATTTAAGGACTTTGCTGCATTATTTAAGGTCTCTACTGCAGTATTTAAGGACTCTGCTGCATTATTTCAGGACTTTGTTGCATTATTTAAGGACTCTGCTGCAGTATTTAAGGACTCTGCTGCATTATTTGAGGACTTTGTTGCATTATTTAATGACTCTGCTGTGGTATTTAAGGACTCTGATGCATTATTTAAGGATGCTGCTGCAGAATTTAAGGAATCTGCTGCATTATTTAAGGACTTTGTTGCATTATTTAAGGACTCTGCTGCGGTATTTTCGGACTCTGCTGCATTATTTAAGGACTTTGATGCATTATTTAAGGACGCTGCTGCGAAATTTAACTAATCTGGTGCATTATTTAAGGACTTTGTTGCATTATTTAAGGGCTCTGCTGCATTATTTAATGAATTTGCTGCATTATATAAGGACTCTGCTGCATTATTTAAGGACTTTGTTGCATTATTTAAGGACTCTGCTGCATTATTTAAGGACTCTGCTGCTGTATTTAAGGACTCTGCTGCATTATTTAAGGACTTTGCTGCTTTCTTTAAGGACTTTGTTTCATTATTTAAGGACGCTGCTGCAGTATTTAAGGACTCTGCTGCATTATTTAAGGATGTTGCTGCATTATTTAAGGACTCTGCTGCATTATTTAATGACTCTGCTGTGGTATTTAAGGACTCTGCTGCATTATTTAAGGACTTTGTTGCATTATTTAAGGACTCTGCTGCATTATTTAAGGACGCTGCTGCAGTATTTAAGGCCTCTGCTGCATTATTTAAGGACTCTGCTGCATTATTTAAGGACTCTACTGCATTATTAAGGACGTTGCTGCATTATTTAAGGACTTTATTGCATTATTTAAGGATTCTGCTGCATTATTTAAGGACTCTGCTGCATTATTTAAGGAGTTTGATGCATTATTTAAGGACTCTGCTGCATTATTTAAGGACTTTGTTGCATTATTTAAGGACGCTGCTGCGGTATTTAAGGACTCTGCTGCATTATTTAAGGACTTTGCTGCATTATTTAACGACTCGGCTGCATTATTAAGGGCGTTGCTGCATTTTATTTAAGGAATTTATTGCATTATTTAAGGACTCTGTGCATTATTTAAGGAATTTGCTGCATTATTTAAGGACTCTGCTGCATTATTTAATGACTCTGCTGCGGTATTTAAGGACTCTGCTGCATCATTTAAGCACTCTGCTGATTTATTTAAGGACTTTGCTGCATTATTTAAGGACTCTGCTGTGGTATTTTAGGACTCTGATGCATTATTTAAATACTTTGATGCATTATTTAAGAACTCTGCTGCAGTATTTAAGGACTCTGCTGCATTATTTAATGTCTTTGATGCATTATTTAAGGACTCTTCTGCATTATTTAAGGACTTTGCTGCATTATTTAAGGACGCTGCTGCGGTATTTAAGGCCTCTGCTGCATTATTTAAGGACTTTGCTGCATTATTTAAGGACTCTGCTGCATTATTAAGGACGTTGCTGCATTATTTAAGGACTTTATTGCATTATTTAAGGATTCTGCTGCATTATTTAAGGAATTTCCTGCATTATTTAAGGACTTTGATGCATTATTTAAGAACTCTGCTGCAGTATTTAAGGACTCTGCTGCATTATTTAAGGACTCTGCTGCATTATTTAAGGACGCTGCTGCGGTATTTAAGGCCTCTGCTGCATTATTTAAGGACTTTGCTGCATTATTTAAGGACTCTATTGCATTATTTAAGGATTCTGCTGCATTATTTAAGGAATTTGCTGCATTATTTAAGGACTCTGTTGCATTATTTAAGGACTTTGTTGCATTATTTAATGACTCTGCTGCAGTATTTAAGGACTCTGCTGCATTATTTAAGGACTTTGCTGCATTATTTAAGGACTCTGCTGCAGTATTTAAGGACTCTGCTGCATTATTTAAGGACTTTGTTGCATTATTTAAGGACTATGCTGCATTATTTAAGGACTTTGCTGCATTATTTAAGTACTCTGCTGCATTATTTAAGGAATTTTTTGCATTATTTAAGGACTCTGCTGCATTATTTAAGGACCTTGTTGCATTATTTAAGGACTCTGCTGCATTATTTAAGGACGCTGCTGCAGTATTTAAGGCCTCTGCTGCATTATTTTAGGACTTTTCTGCATTATTTAAGGACTCTGCTGCATTATTAAGGACGTTGCTGCATTATTTAAGGACTTTATTGCATTATTTAAGGAATTTGCTGCATTATTTAAGTACTTTGCTGCATTATTTAATGAGTTTGTTGCCTTTATTTAAGGACTCTGCTGCATTATTTAAGGACTTTGTTGCATTATTTAAGGACTCTGTTGCATTATTTAAGGACTTTGTTGCATTATTTAAGGACGCTGCTGCGGTATTTAAGGACTCTGCTGCATTATTTAAGGACTCTACTGCATTATTAAGGACGTTGCTGCATTATTTAAGGACTTTATTGCATTATTTAAGGATTCTGCTGCATTATTTAAGGACTCTGCTGCATTATTTAAGGAGTTTGATGCATTATTTAAGGACTCTGCTGCATTATTTAAGGACTTTGTTGCATTATTTAAGGACGCTGCTGCGGTATTTAAGGACTCTGCTGCATTATTTAAGGACTTTGCTGCATTATTTAACGACTCGGCTGCATTATTAAGGGCGTTGCTGCATTTTATTTAAGGAATTTATTGCATTATTTAAGGACTCTGTGCATTATTTAAGGAATTTGCTGCATTATTTAAGGACTCTGCTGCATTATTTAATGACTCTGCTGCGGTATTTAAGGACTCTGCTGCATCATTTAAGCACTCTGCTGATTTATTTAAGGACTTTGCTGCATTATTTAAGGACTCTGCTGTGGTATTTTAGGACTCTGATGCATTATTTAAATACTTTGATGCATTATTTAAGAACTCTGCTGCAGTATTTAAGGACTCTGCTGCATTATTTAATGTCTTTGATGCATTATTTAAGGACTCTTCTGCATTATTTAAGGACTTTGCTGCATTATTTAAGGACGCTGCTGCGGTATTTAAGGCCTCTGCTGCATTATTTAAGTACTTTGCTGCATTATTTAAGGACTCTGCTGCATTATTAAGGACGTTGCTGCATTATTTAAGGACTTTATTGCATTATTTAAGGATTCTGCTGCATTATTTAAGGAATTTCCTGAATTATTTAAGGACTTTGATGCATTATTTAAGAACTCTGCTGCAGTATTTAAGGACTCTGCTGCATTATTTAAGGACTCTGCTGCATTATTTAAGGACGCTGCTGCGGTATTTAAGGCCTCTGCTGCATTATTTAAGGACTTTGCTGCATTATTTAAGGACTCTATTGCATTATTTAAGGACTCTGCTGCATTATTTAAGGACCTTGTTGCATTATTTAAGGACTCTGCTGCATTATTTAAGGACGCTGCTGCAGTATTTAAGGCCTCTGCTGCATTATTTAAGGACTTTTCTGCATTATTTAAGGACTCTGCTGCATTATTAAGGACGTTGCTGCATTATTTAAGGAATTTATTGCATTATTTAAGGAATTTGCTGCATTATTTAAGTACTTTGCTGCATTATTTAATGAGTTTGTTGCCTTTATTTAAGGACTCTGCTGCATTATTTAAGGACTTTGTTGCATTATTTAAGGACTCTGTTGCATTATTTAAGGACTTTGTTGCATTATTTAAGGACGCTGCTGCGGTATTTAAGGACTCTGCTGCATTATTTAAGGACTTTGCTGCATTATTTAAGGACTCAGCTGCATTATTAAGGGCGTTGCTGCATTTTATTTAAGGACTTTATTGCATTATTTAATGACTCTGTGCATTATTTAAGGAATTTGCTGCAATATTTAAGGACTCTGCTGCAATATTTAAGGACTCTGCTGCATTATTTAATGACTCTGCTGCGGTATTTAAGGACTCTGCTGCATTATATAAGCACTCTGCTGCATTATTTAAGGACTTTGCTGCATTATTTAAGGACTCTGCTGCGGTATTTTTGGACTCTGCTGCATTATTTAAGGACTTTGATGCATTATTTAAGGACGCTGCTGCAAAATTTAAGGAATCTGCTGCATTATTTAAGGACTTTGTTGCATTATTTAAGGACTATGCTGCATTATTTAATGAATTTGCTGCATTATTTAAGGACTCTGCTGCATTATTTAAGGACTCTGCTGCAGTATTTTAGGACTCTGCTGCGTTACATAAGGACTCTGCTGCATTATTTAAGGACTTTGCTGCATTATTTAAGGTCTCTGCTGCAGTATTTAAGGACTCTGCTGCATTATTTATGGACTTTGTTGCATTATTTAAGGACTCTGCTGCATTATCTAAGGACTTTGTTGCATTATTTAAGGACTATGCTGCATTATTTAAGGACTTTGCTGAATTATTTAAGGACTCTGCTGCTGTATTTAAGGACTTTGCTGCATTATTTAGGGACTTTTTTCATTATTTAAGTACGCTGCTGCAGTATTAAGGACTCTGCTGCATTATTTAAGGACTCAGCTGCATTATTAAGGACGTTGCCACATTATTTAAGGACTCTGCTGCATTATTTAAGGACTTTATTGCATTATTTAAGGACTCTTCTGCATTACTTAAGTAATATCCTGCATTATTTAATGACTGCTGCATTATTTAATGACTCTGCTGTGGTATTTAAGGACTCTGCTGCATTATTTAAGGACTTTGATGCATTATGTAAGGACTCTGCTGCAGTATTTAAGGACTCTGCTGCATTATTTAAGGACTTTGATGCATTATTTAAGGATGCTGCTGCAGAATTTAAGGAATCTGCTGCATTATTTAAGGACTTTGTTGCATTATTTAAGGACTCTGCTGCATTATTTAAGGACTTTGCTGCATTATTTAAGGACTCTGCTGCATTATTTAAGGACTTTGCTGCATTATTTAAGGACTCTGCTGTATTATTAAGGACGTTGCTGCATTAATTAAGGACTCTGCTGCATTATTTAAGGAATTTGCTGCATTATTTAAGGACTTTGTTGCATTATTTAAGGATTCTGATGCATTATTTAATGAATTTGCTGCATTATTTAAGGACTCTGCTGCATTATTTAAGGACTCTGCTGTGGTATTTTAGGACTCTGCTGCGTTACATAAGGACTCTGCTGCATTATTTAAGGACTTTGCTGCATTATTTAAGGTCTCTGCTGCAGTATTTAAGGACTCTGCTGCATTATTTAAGGACTTTGTTGCATTATTTAAGGACTCTGCTGCATTATCTAAGGACTTTGTTGCATTATTTAAGGACTCTGCTGCCTTATTTAAGGACTTTGCTGAATTATTTAAGGACTCTGCTGCTGTATTTAAGGACTCTGCTGCATTATTTAAGGACTTTGCTGCATTATTTAGGGACTTTTTTCATTATTTAAGGACGCTGCTGCAGTATTAAGGACTCTGCTGCATTATTTAAGGATGTTGCTGCATTATTTAAGGACTCAGCTGCATTATTAAGGACGTTGCCACATTATTTAAGGACTCTGCTGCATTATTTAAGGACCTTATTGCATTATTTAAGGACTCTTCTGCATTATTTAAGTAATATCCTGCTTTATTTAATGACTCTGCTGCATTATTTAATGACTCTGCTGTGGTATTTAAGGACTCTGCTGCATTATTTAAGGACTTTGATGCATTATGTAAGGACTCTGCTGCAGTATTTAAGGACTCTGCTGCATTATTTAAGGACTTTGATGCATTATTTAAGGATGCTGCTGCAGAATTTAAGGAATCTGCTGCATTATTTAAGGACATTGTTGCATTATTTAAGGACTCTGCTGCATTATTTAAGGACTTTGCTGCATTATTTAAGGACTCTGCTGCATTATTTAAGGACTTTGCTGCATTATTTAAGGACTCTGCTGTATTATTAAGGACGTTGCTGCATTAATTAAGGACTCTGCTGCATTATTTAAGGAATTTGCTGCAGTATTTAAGGACTCTGCTGCATTATTTAAGGACTTTGATGCATTATTTAAGGACGCTGCTGCAGAATTTAAGGAGTCTGCTCCATTATTTAAGGACTTTGTTGCATTATTTAAGGACTTTATTGCATTATTTAAGGATTCTGCTGCATTATTTAAGGAATTTGCTGCATTATTTAAGGACTCTGCTAAATTATTTAAGGACTTTGTTGCATTATTTAATGACTCTGCTGCGGTATTTAAGGACTCTGCTGCATTATTTAAGGATTCTGCTGCAGTATTTAAGGACTCTGCTGCATTATTTAAGGACTTTGATGCATTATTTAAGGAGGCTGCTGCAGAATTTAAGGAATCTGCTGCATTATTTAAGGACTTTGTTGCATTATTTAAGGACTATGCTGCATTATTTAAGGACTCTGCTGCATTATTTATGGACTTTGCTGCATTATTTTAGTACTCTTCTGCATTATTTAAGGACTCTGCTGCATTATTTAAGGACTTTGTTGCATTATTTAAGGACTCTGCTGCATTATTTAAGGACGCTGCTGCAGTATTTAAGGCCTCTGCTGCATTATTTAAGGACTCTGCTGCATTATTTAAGGACTTTGCTGCATTATTTAAGTACTCTGCTGCATTATTTAAGGAATTTTTTGCATTATTTAAGGACTCTGCTGCATTATTTAAGGACTTTGATGCATTATTTAAGGATGCTGCTGCAGAATTTAAGGAATCTGCTGCATTATTTAAGGACTTTGTTGCATTATTTAAGGACTCTGCTGCATTATTTAAGGACTTTGCTGCATTATTTAAGGACTCTGCTGCATTATTTAAGGACTTTGCTGCATTATTTAAGGACTCTGCTGTATTATTAAGGACGTTGCTGCATTAATTAAGGACTCTGCTGCATTATTTAAGGACTTTGCTGCAGTATTTAAGGCCTCTGCTGCATTATTTAAGGACTTTGCTGCATTATTTAAGGACTCTACTGCATTATTAAGGAAGTTGCTGCATTATTTAAGGACTTTATTGCATTATTTAAGGATTCTGCTGCATTATTTAAGGACTCTGCTGCATTATTTAAGGAGTTTGATGCATTATTTAAGGACTCTGCTGCATTATTTAAGGACTTTGTTGCATTATTTAAGGACTCGGCTGCATTATTAAGGGCGTTGCTGCATTTTATTTAAGGAATTTATTGCATTATTTAAGGACTCTGTGCATTATTTAAGGAATTTGCTGCATTATTTAAGGAATCTGCTGCATTATTTAATGACTCTGCTGCGGTATTTAAGGACTCTGCTGCATCATTTAAGCACTCTGCTCCTTTATTTAAGGACTTTGCTGCATTATTTAAGGACTCTGCTGTGGTATTTTAGGACTCTGCTGCATTATTTAAGGACTTTGATGCATTATTTAAGAACTCTGCTGCAGTATTTAAGGACTCTGCTGCATTATTTAATGTCTTTGATGCATTATTTAAGGACTCTTCTGCATTATTTAAGGACTTTGCTGCATTATTTAAGGACGCTGCTGCGGTATTTAAGGCCTCTGCTGCATTATTTAAGGACTTTGCTGCATTATTTAAGGACTCTGCTGCATTATTAAGGACGTTGCTGCATTATTTAAGGACTTTATTGCATTATTTAAGGATTCTGCTGCATTATGTAAGGAATTTCCTGCATTATTTAAGGACTTTGATGCATTATTTAAGAACTCTGCTGCAGTATTTAAGGACTCTGCTGCATTATTTAAGGACTCTGCTGCATTATTTAAGGACACTGCTGCGGTATTTAAGGCCTCTGCTGCATTATTTAAGGACTTTGCTGCATTATTTAAGGACTCTGCTGTATTATTAAGGACGTTGCTGCATTAATTAAGGACTCTGCTGCATTATTTAAGGACTTTGCTGCATTATTTAAGGACTCTACTGCATTATTAAGGACGTTGCTGCATTATTTAAGGACTTTATTGCATTATTTAAGGATTCTGCTGCATTATTTAAGGACTCTGCTGCATTATTTAAGGAGTTTGATGCATTATTTAAGGACTCTGCTGCATTATTTAAGGACTTTGTTGCATTATTTAAGGACTCGGCTGCATTATTAAGGGCGTTGCTGCATTTTATTTAAGGAATTTATTGCATTATTTAAGGACTCTGTGCATTATTTAAGGAATTTGCTGCATTATTTAAGGAATCTGCTGCATTATTTAATGACTCTGCTGCGGTATTTAAGGACTCTGCTGCATCATTTAAGCACTCTGCTCCTTTATTTAAGGACTTTGCTGCATTATTTAAGGACTCTGCTGTGGTATTTTAGGACTCTGCTGCATTATTTAAGGACTTTGATGCATTATTTAAGAACTCTGCTGCAGTATTTAAGGACTCTGCTGAATTATTTAATGTCTTTGATGCATTATTTAAGGACTCTTCTGCATTATTTAAGGACTTTGCTGCATTATTTAAGGACGCTGCTGCGGTATTTAAGGCCTCTGCTGCATTTTTTAAGGACTTTGCTGCATTATTTAAGGACTCTGCTGCATTATTAAGGACGTTGCTGCATTATTTAAGGACTTTATTGCATTATTTAAGGATTCTGCTGCATTATTTAAGGAATTTCCTGCATTATTTAAGGACTTTGATGCATTATTTAAGAACTCTGCTGCAGTATTTAAGGACTCTGCTGCATTATTTAATGACTCTCCTGCATTATTTAAGGAATTTGCTGCAATATTTAAGGACTCTGCTGCATTATTTAATGACTCTGCTGCGGTATTTTAGGACTCTGCTGCATTATATAAGCACTCTGCTGCATTATTTAAGGACTTTGCTGCATTATTTAAGGACTCTGCTGCGGTATTTTTGGACTCTGCTGCATTATTTAAGGACTTTGATGCATTATTTAAGGATGCTGCTGCGAAATTTAAGGAATCTGCTGCATTATTTAAGGACTTTGTTGCATTATTTAAGGACTCTGCTGCATTATTTAATGAATTTGCTGCATTATTTAAGGACTCTGCTGCATTATTTAAGGACTCTGCTGCGGTATTTTAGGACTCTGCTGCGTTACATAAGGACTCTGCTGCATTATTTAAGGACTTTGCTGCATTATTTAAGGTCTCTACTGCAGTATTTAAGGACTCTGCTGCATTATTTCAGGACTTTGTTGCATTATTTAAGGACTCTGCTGCAGTATTTAAGGACTCTGCTGCATTATTTGAGGACTTTGTTGCATTATTTAATGACTCTGCTGTGGTATTTAAGGACTCTGATGCATTATTTAAGGATGCTGCTGCAGAATTTAAGGAATCTGCTGCATTATTTAAGGACTTTGTTGCATTATTTAAGGACTCTGCTGCGGTATTTTCGGACTCTGCTGCATTATTTAAGGACTTTGATGCATTATTTAAGGACGCTGCTGCGAAATTTAACTAATCTGGTGCATTATTTAAGGACTTTGTTGCATTATTTAAGGGCTCTGCTGCATTATTTAATGAATTTGCTGCATTATATAAGGACTCTGCTGCATTATTTAAGGACTTTGTTGCATTATTTAAGGACTCTGCTGCATTATTTAAGGACTCTGCTGCTGTATTTAAGGACTCTGCTGCATTATTTAAGGACTTTGCTGCTTTCTTTAAGGACTTTGTTTCATTATTTAAGGACGCTGCTGCAGTATTTAAGGACTCTGCTGCATTATTTAAGGATGTTGCTGCATTATTTAAGGACTCTGCTGCATTATTTAATGACTCTGCTGTGGTATTTAAGGACTCTGCTGCATTATTTAAGGACTTTGTTGCATTATTTAAGGACTCTGCTGCATTATTTAAGGACGCTGCTGCAGTATTTAAGGCCTCTGCTGCATTATTTAAGGACTCTGCTGCATTATTTAAGGACTCTACTGCATTATTAAGGACGTTGCTGCATTATTTAAGGACTTTATTGCATTATTTAAGGATTCTGCTGCATTATTTAAGGACTCTGCTGCATTATTTAAGGAGTTTGATGCATTATTTAAGGACTCTGCTGCATTATTTAAGGACTTTGTTGCATTATTTAAGGACGCTGCTGCGGTATTTAAGGACTCTGCTGCATTATTTAAGGACTTTGCTGCATTATTTAACGACTCGGCTGCATTATTAAGGGCGTTGCTGCATTTTATTTAAGGAATTTATTGCATTATTTAAGGACTCTGTGCATTATTTAAGGAATTTGCTGCATTATTTAAGGACTCTGCTGCATTATTTAATGACTCTGCTGCGGTATTTAAGGACTCTGCTGCATCATTTAAGCACTCTGCTGATTTATTTAAGGACTTTGCTGCATTATTTAAGGACTCTGCTGTGGTATTTTAGGACTCTGATGCATTATTTAAATACTTTGATGCATTATTTAAGAACTCTGCTGCAGTATTTAAGGACTCGGCTGCATTATTTAATGTCTTTGATGCATTATTTAAGGACTCTTCTGCATTATTTAAGGACTTTGCTGCATTATTTAAGGACGCTGCTGCGGTATTTAAGGCCTCTGCTGCATTATTTAAGGACTTTGCTGCATTATTTAAGGACTCTGCTGCATTATTAAGGACGTTGCTGCATTATTTAAGGACTTTATTGCATTATTTAAGGATTCTGCTGCATTATTTAAGGAATTTCCTGCATTATTTAAGGACTTTGATGCATTATTTAAGAACTCTGCTGCAGTATTTAAGGACTCTGCTGCATTATTTAAGGACTCTGCTGCATTATTTAAGGACGCTGCTGCGGTATTTAAGGCCTCTGCTGCATTATTTAAGGACTTTGCTGCATTATTTAAGGACTCTATTGCATTATTTAAGGATTCTGCTGCATTATTTAAGGAATTTGCTGCATTATTTAAGGACTCTGTTGCATTATTTAAGGACTTTGTTGCATTATTTAATGACTCTGCTGCAGTATTTAAGGACTCTGCTGCATTATTTAAGGACTTTGCTGCATTATTTAAGGACTCTGCTGCAGTATTTAAGGACTCTGCTGCATTATTTAAGGACTTTGTTGCATTATTTAAGGACTATGCTGCATTATTTAAGGACTTTGCTGCATTATTTAAGTACTCTGCTGCATTATTTAAGGAATTTTTTGCATTATTTAAGGACTCTGCTGCATTATTTAAGGACCTTGTTGCATTATTTAAGGACTCTGCTGCATTATTTAAGGACGCTGCTGCAGTATTTAAGGCCTCTGCTGCATTATTTTAGGACTTTTCTGCATTATTTAAGGACTCTGCTGCATTATTAAGGACGTTGCTGCATTATTTAAGGACTTTATTGCATTATTTAAGGAATTTGCTGCATTATTTAAGTACTTTGCTGCATTATTTAATGAGTTTGTTGCCTTTATTTAAGGACTCTGCTGCATTATTTAAGGACTTTGTTGCATTATTTAAGGACTCTGTTGCATTATTTAAGGACTTTGTTGCATTATTTAAGGACGCTGCTGCGGTATTTAAGGACTCTGCTGCATTATTTAAGGACTCTACTGCATTATTAAGGACGTTGCTGCATTATTTAAGGACTTTATTGCATTATTTAAGGATTCTGCTGCATTATTTAAGGACTCTGCTGCATTATTTAAGGAGTTTGATGCATTATTTAAGGACTCTGCTGCATTATTTAAGGACTTTGTTGCATTATTTAAGGACGTTGCTGCGGTATTTAAGGACTCTGCTGCATTATTTAAGGACTTTGCTGCATTATTTAACGACTCGGCTGCATTATTAAGGGCGTTGCTGCATTTTATTTAAGGAATTTATTGCATTATTTAAGGACTCTGTGCATTATTTAAGGAATTTGCTGCATTATTTAAGGACTCTGCTGCATTATTTAATGACTCTGCTGCGGTATTTAAGGACTCTGCTGCATCATTTAAGCACTCTGCTGATTTATTTAAGGACTTTGCTGCATTATTTAAGGACTCTGCTGTGGTATTTTAGGACTCTGATGCATTATTTAAATACTTTGATGCATTATTTAAGAACTCTGCTGCAGTATTTAAGGACTCTGCTGCATTATTTAATGTCTTTGATGCATTATTTAAGGACTCTTCTGCATTATTTAAGGACTTTGCTGCATTATTTAAGGACGCTGCTGCGGTATTTAAGGCCTCTGCTGCATTATTTAAGTACTTTGCTGCATTATTTAAGGACTCTGCTGCATTATTAAGGACGTTGCTGCATTATTTAAGGACTTTATTGCATTATTTAAGGATTCTGCTGCATTATTTAAGGAATTTCCTGAATTATTTAAGGACTTTGATGCATTATTTAAGAACTCTGCTGCAGTATTTAAGGACTCTGCTGCATTATTTAAGGACTCTGCTGCATTATTTAAGGACGCTGCTGCGGTATTTAAGGCCTCTGCTGCATTATTTAAGGACTTTGCTGCATTATTTAAGGACTCTATTGCATTATTTAAGGACTCTGCTGCATTATTTAAGGACCTTGTTGCATTATTTAAGGACTCTGCTGCATTATTTAAGGACGCTGCTGCAGTATTTAAGGCCTCTGCTGCATTATTTAAGGACTTTTCTGCATTATTTAAGGACTCTGCTGCATTATTAAGGACGTTGCTGCATTATTTAAGGAATTTATTGCATTATTTAAGGAATTTGCTGCATTATTTAAGTACTTTGCTGCATTATTTAATGAGTTTGTTGCCTTTATTTAAGGACTCTGCTGCATTATTTAAGGACTTTGTTGCATTATTTAAGGACTCTGTTGCATTATTTAAGGACTTTGTTGCATTATTTAAGGACGCTGCTGCGGTATTTAAGGACTCTGCTGCATTATTTAAGGACTTTGCTGCATTATTTAAGGACTCAGCTGCATTATTAAGGGCGTTGCTGCATTTTATTTAAGGACTTTATTGCATTATTTAATGACTCTGTGCATTATTTAAGGAATTTGCTGCAATATTTAAGGACTCTGCTGCAATATTTAAGGACTCTGCTGCATTATTTAATGACTCTGCTGCGGTATTTAAGGACTCTGCTGCATTATATAAGCACTCTGCTGCATTATTTAAGGACTTTGCTGCATTATTTAAGGACTCTGCTGCGGTATTTTTGGACTCTGCTGCATTATTTAAGGACTTTGATGCATTATTTAAGGACGCTGCTGCAAAATTTAAGGAATCTGCTGCATTATTTAAGGACTTTGTTGCATTATTTAAGGACTATGCTGCATTATTTAATGAATTTGCTGCATTATTTAAGGACTCTGCTGCATTATTTAAGGACTCTGCTGCAGTATTTTAGGACTCTGCTGCGTTACATAAGGACTCTGCTGCATTATTTAAGGACTTTGCTGCATTATTTAAGGTCTCTGCTGCAGTATTTAAGGACTCTGCTGCATTATTTATGGACTTTGTTGCATTATTTAAGGACTCTGCTGCATTATCTAAGGACTTTGTTGCATTATTTAAGGACTATGCTGCATTATTTAAGGACTTTGCTGAATTATTTAAGGACTCTGCTGCTGTATTTAAGGACTTTGCTGCATTATTTAGGGACTTTTTTCATTATTTAAGTACGCTGCTGCAGTATTAAGGACTCTGCTGCATTATTTAAGGACTCAGCTGCATTATTAAGGACGTTGCCACATTATTTAAGGACTCTGCTGCATTATTTAAGGACTTTATTGCATTATTTAAGGACTCTTCTGCATTACTTAAGTAATATCCTGCATTATTTAATGACTGCTGCATTATTTAATGACTCTGCTGTGGTATTTAAGGACTCTGCTGCATTATTTAAGGACTTTGATGCATTATGTAAGGACTCTGCTGCAGTATTTAAGGACTCTGCTGCATTATTTAAGGACTTTGATGCATTATTTAAGGATGCTGCTGCAGAATTTAAGGAATCTGCTGCATTATTTAAGGACTTTGTTGCATTATTTAAGGACTCTGCTGCATTATTTAAGGACTTTGCTGCATTATTTAAGGACTCTGCTGCATTATTTAAGGACTTTGCTGCATTATTTAAGGACTCTGCTGTATTATTAAGGACGTTGCTGCATTAATTAAGGACTCTGCTGCATTATTTAAGGAATTTGCTGCATTATTTAAGGACTTTGTTGCATTATTTAAGGATTCTGATGCATTATTTAATGAATTTGCTGCATTATTTAAGGACTCTGCTGCATTATTTAAGGACTCTGCTGTGGTATTTTAGGACTCTGCTGCGTTACATAAGGACTCTGCTGCATTATTTAAGGACTTTGCTGCATTATTTAAGGTCTCTGCTGCAGTATTTAAGGACTCTGCTGCATTATTTAAGGACTTTGTTGCATTATTTAAGGACTCTGCTGCATTATCTAAGGACTTTGTTGCATTATTTAAGGACTCTGCTGCCTTATTTAAGGACTTTGCTGAATTATTTAAGGACTCTGCTGCTGTATTTAAGGACTCTGCTGCATTATTTAAGGACTTTGCTGCATTATTTAGGGACTTTTTTCATTATTTAAGGACGCTGCTGCAGTATTAAGGACTCTGCTGCATTATTTAAGGATGTTGCTGCATTATTTAAGGACTCAGCTGCATTATTAAGGACGTTGCCACATTATTTAAGGACTCTGCTGCATTATTTAAGGACCTTATTGCATTATTTAAGGACTCTTCTGCATTATTTAAGTAATATCCTGCTTTATTTAATGACTCTGCTGCATTATTTAATGACTCTGCTGTGGTATTTAAGGACTCTGCTGCATTATTTAAGGACTTTGATGCATTATGTAAGGACTCTGCTGCAGTATTTAAGGACTCTGCTGCATTATTTAAGGACTTTGATGCATTATTTAAGGATGCTGCTGCAGAATTTAAGGAATCTGCTGCATTATTTAAGGACATTGTTGCATTATTTAAGGACTCTGCTGCATTATTTAAGGACTTTGCTGCATTATTTAAGGACTCTGCTGCATTATTTAAGGACTTTGCTGCATTATTTAAGGACTCTGCTGTATTATTAAGGACGTTGCTGCATTAATTAAGGACTCTGCTGCATTATTTAAGGAATTTGCTGCAGTATTTAAGGACTCTGCTGCATTATTTAAGGACTTTGATGCATTATTTAAGGACGCTGCTGCAGAATTTAAGGAGTCTGCTCCATTATTTAAGGACTTTGTTGCATTATTTAAGGACTTTATTGCATTATTTAAGGATTCTGCTGCATTATTTAAGGAATTTGCTGCATTATTTAAGGACTCTGCTAAATTATTTAAGGACTTTGTTGCATTATTTAATGACTCTGCTGCGGTATTTAAGGACTCTGCTGCATTATTTAAGGATTCTGCTGCAGTATTTAAGGACTCTGCTGCATTATTTAAGGACTTTGATGCATTATTTAAGGAGGCTGCTGCAGAATTTAAGGAATCTGCTGCATTATTTAAGGACTTTGTTGCATTATTTAAGGACTATGCTGCATTATTTAAGGACTCTGCTGCATTATTTATGGACTTTGCTGCATTATTTTAGTACTCTTCTGCATTATTTAAGGACTCTGCTGCATTATTTAAGGACTTTGTTGCATTATTTAAGGACTCTGCTGCATTATTTAAGGACGCTGCTGCAGTATTTAAGGCCTCTGCTGCATTATTTAAGGACTCTGCTGCATTATTTAAGGACTTTGCTGCATTATTTAAGTACTCTGCTGCATTATTTAAGGAATTTTTTGCATTATTTAAGGACTCTGCTGCATTATTTAAGGACTTTGATGCATTATTTAAGGATGCTGCTGCAGAATTTAAGGAATCTGCTGCATTATTTAAGGACTTTGTTGCATTATTTAAGGACTCTGCTGCATTATTTAAGGACTTTGCTGCATTATTTAAGGACTCTGCTGCATTATTTAAGGACTTTGCTGCATTATTTAAGGACTCTGCTGTATTATTAAGGACGTTGCTGCATTAATTAAGGACTCTGCTGCATTATTTAAGGACTTTGCTGCAGTATTTAAGGCCTCTGCTGCATTATTTAAGGACTTTGCTGCATTATTTAAGGACTCTACTGCATTATTAAGGAAGTTGCTGCATTATTTAAGGACTTTATTGCATTATTTAAGGATTCTGCTGCATTATTTAAGGACTCTGCTGCATTATTTAAGGAGTTTGATGCATTATTTAAGGACTCTGCTGCATTATTTAAGGACTTTGTTGCATTATTTAAGGACTCGGCTGCATTATTAAGGGCGTTGCTGCATTTTATTTAAGGAATTTATTGCATTATTTAAGGACTCTGTGCATTATTTAAGGAATTTGCTGCATTATTTAAGGAATCTGCTGCATTATTTAATGACTCTGCTGCGGTATTTAAGGACTCTGCTGCATCATTTAAGCACTCTGCTCCTTTATTTAAGGACTTTGCTGCATTATTTAAGGACTCTGCTGTGGTATTTTAGGACTCTGCTGCATTATTTAAGGACTTTGATGCATTATTTAAGAACTCTGCTGCAGTATTTAAGGACTCTGCTGCATTATTTAATGTCTTTGATGCATTATTTAAGGACTCTTCTGCATTATTTAAGGACTTTGCTGCATTATTTAAGGACGCTGCTGCGGTATTTAAGGCCTCTGCTGCATTATTTAAGGACTCTGCTGCATTATTAAGGACGTTGCTGCATTATTTAAGGACTTTATTGCATTATTTAAGGATTCTGCTGCATTATGTAAGGAATTTCCTGCATTATTTAAGGACTTTGATGCATTATTTAAGAACTCTGCTGCAGTATTTAAGGACTCTGCTGCATTATTTAAGGACTCTGCTGCATTATTTAAGGACACTGCTGCGGTATTTAAGGCCTCTGCTGCATTATTTAAGGACTTTGCTGCATTATTTAAGGACTCTGCTGTATTATTAAGGACGTTGCTGCATTAATTAAGGACTCTGCTGCATTATTTAAGGACTTTGCTGCATTATTTAAGGACTCTACTGCATTATTAAGGACGTTGCTGCATTATTTAAGGACTTTATTGCATTATTTAAGGATTCTGCTGCATTATTTAAGGACTCTGCTGCATTATTTAAGGAGTTTGATGCATTATTTAAGGACTCTGCTGCATTATTTAAGGACTTTGTTGCATTATTTAAGGACTCGGCTGCATTATTAAGGGCGTTGCTGCATTTTATTTAAGGAATTTATTGCATTATTTAAGGACTCTGTGCATTATTTAAGGAATTTGCTGCATTATTTAAGGAATCTGCTGCATTATTTAATGACTCTGCTGCGGTATTTAAGGACTCTGCTGCATCATTTAAGCACTCTGCTCCTTTATTTAAGGACTTTGCTGCATTATTTAAGGACTCTGCTGTGGTATTTTAGGACTCTGCTGCATTATTTAAGGACTTTGATGCATTATTTAAGAACTCTGCTGCAGTATTTAAGGACTCTGCTGAATTATTTAATGTCTTTGATGCATTATTTAAGGACTCTTCTGCATTATTTAAGGACTTTGCTGCATTATTTAAGGACGCTGCTGCGGTATTTAAGGCCTCTGCTGCATTTTTTAAGGACTTTGCTGCATTATTTAAGGACTCTGCTGCATTATTAAGGACGTTGCTGCATTATTTAAGGACTTTATTGCATTATTTAAGGATTCTGCTGCATTATTTAAGGAATTTCCTGCATTATTTAAGGACTTTGATGCATTATTTAAGAACTCTGCTGCAGTATTTAAGGACTCTGCTGCATTATTTAATGCCTCTCCTGCATTATTTAAGGAATTTGCTGCAATATTTAAGGACTCTGCTGCATTATTTAATGACTCTGCTGCGGTATTTTAGGACTCTGCTGCATTATATAAGCACTCTGCTGCATTATTTAAGGACTTTGCTGCATTATTTAAGGACTCTGCTGCGGTATTTTTGGACTCTGCTGCATTATTTAAGGACTTTGATGCATTATTTAAGGATGCTGCTGCGAAATTTAAGGAATCTGCTGCATTATTTAAGGACTTTGTTGCATTATTTAAGGACTCTGCTGCATTATTTAATGAATTTGCTGCATTATTTAAGGACTCTGCTGCATTATTTAAGGACTCTGCTGCGGTATTTTAGGACTCTGCTGCGTTACATAAGGACTCTGCTGCATTATTTAAGGACTTTGCTGCATTATTTAAGGTCTCTACTGCAGTATTTAAGGACTCTGCTGCATTATTTCAGGACTTTGTTGCATTATTTAAGGACTCTGCTGCAGTATTTAAGGACTCTGCTGCATTATTTGAGGACTTTGTTGCATTATTTAATGACTCTGCTGTGGTATTTAAGGACTCTGATGCATTATTTAAGGATGCTGCTGCAGAATTTAAGGAATCTGCTGCATTATTTAAGGACTTTGTTGCATTATTTAAGGACTCTGCTGCGGTATTTTCGGACTCTGCTGCATTATTTAAGGACTTTGATGCATTATTTAAGGACGCTGCTGCGAAATTTAACTAATCTGGTGCATTATTTAAGGACTTTGTTGCATTATTTAAGGGCTCTGCTGCATTATTTAATGAATTTGCTGCATTATATAAGGACTCTGCTGCATTATTTAAGGACTTTGTTGCATTATTTAAGGACTCTGCTGCATTATTTAAGGACTCTGCTGCTGTATTTAAGGACTCTGCTGCATTATTTAAGGACTTTGCTGCTTTCTTTAAGGACTTTGTTTCATTATTTAAGGACGCTGCTGCAGTATTTAAGGACTCTGCTGCATTATTTAAGGATGTTGCTGCATTATTTAAGGACTCTGCTGCATTATTTAATGACTCTGCTGTGGTATTTAAGGACTCTGCTGCATTATTTAAGGACTTTGTTGCATTATTTAAGGACTCTGCTGCATTATTTAAGGACGCTGCTGCAGTATTTAAGGCCTCTGCTGCATTATTTAAGGACTCTGCTGCATTATTTAAGGACTCTACTGCATTATTAAGGACGTTGCTGCATTATTTAAGGACTTTATTGCATTATTTAAGGATTCTGCTGCATTATTTAAGGACTCTGCTGCATTATTTAAGGAGTTTGATGCATTATTTAAGGACTCTGCTGCATTATTTAAGGACTTTGTTGCATTATTTAAGGACGCTGCTGCGGTATTTAAGGACTCTGCTGCATTATTTAAGGACTTTGCTGCATTATTTAACGACTCGGCTGCATTATTAAGGGCGTTGCTGCATTTTATTTAAGGAATTTATTGCATTATTTAAGGACTCTGTGCATTATTTAAGGAATTTGCTGCATTATTTAAGGACTCTGCTGCATTATTTAATGACTCTGCTGCGGTATTTAAGGACTCTGCTGCATCATTTAAGCACTCTGCTGATTTATTTAAGGACTTTGCTGCATTATTTAAGGACTCTGCTGTGGTATTTTAGGACTCTGATGCATTATTTAAATACTTTGATGCATTATTTAAGAACTCTGCTGCAGTATTTAAGGACTCGGCTGCATTATTTAATGTCTTTGATGCATTATTTAAGGACTCTTCTGCATTATTTAAGGACTTTGCTGCATTATTTAAGGACGCTGCTGCGGTATTTAAGGCCTCTGCTGCATTATTTAAGGACTTTGCTGCATTATTTAAGGACTCTGCTGCATTATTAAGGACGTTGCTGCATTATTTAAGGACTTTATTGCATTATTTAAGGATTCTGCTGCATTATTTAAGGAATTTCCTGCATTATTTAAGGACTTTGATGCATTATTTAAGAACTCTGCTGCAGTATTTAAGGACTCTGCTGCATTATTTAAGGACTCTGCTGCATTATTTAAGGACGCTGCTGCGGTATTTAAGGCCTCTGCTGCATTATTTAAGGACTTTGCTGCATTATTTAAGGACTCTATTGCATTATTTAAGGATTCTGCTGCATTATTTAAGGAATTTGCTGCATTATTTAAGGACTCTGTTGCATTATTTAAGGACTTTGTTGCATTATTTAATGACTCTGCTGCAGTATTTAAGGACTCTGCTGCATTATTTAAGGACTTTGCTGCATTATTTAAGGACTCTGCTGCAGTATTTAAGGACTCTGCTGCATTATTTAAGGACTTTGTTGCATTATTTAAGGACTATGCTGCATTATTTAAGGACTTTGCTGCATTATTTAAGTACTCTGCTGCATTATTTAAGGAATTTTTTGCATTATTTAAGGACTCTGCTGCATTATTTAAGGACCTTGTTGCATTATTTAAGGACTCTGCTGCATTATTTAAGGACGCTGCTGCAGTATTTAAGGCCTCTGCTGCATTATTTTAGGACTTTTCTGCATTATTTAAGGACTCTGCTGCATTATTAAGGACGTTGCTGCATTATTTAAGGACTTTATTGCATTATTTAAGGAATTTGCTGCATTATTTAAGTACTTTGCTGCATTATTTAATGAGTTTGTTGCCTTTATTTAAGGACTCTGCTGCATTATTTAAGGACTTTGTTGCATTATTTAAGGACTCTGTTGCATTATTTAAGGACTTTGTTGCATTATTTAAGGACGCTGCTGCGGTATTTAAGGACTCTGCTGCATTATTTAAGGACTTTGCTGCATTATTTAAGGACTCAGCTGCATTATTAAGGGCGTTGCTGCATTTTATTTAAGGACTTTATTGCATTATTTAATTAATTTGCTGCAATATTTAAGGACTCTGCTGCATTATTTAATGACTCTGCTGCGGTATTTAAGGACTCTGCTGCATTATATAAGCACTCTGCTGCATTATTTAAGGACTTTGCTGCATTATTTAAGGACTCTGCTGCGGTATTTTTGGACTCTGCTGCATTATTTAAGGACTTTGATGCATTATTTAAGGACGCTGCTGCAAAATTTAAGGAATCTGCTGCATTATTTAAGGATTTTGTTGCATTATTTAAGGACTATGCTGCATTATTTAATGAATTTGCTGCATTATTTAAGGACTCTGCTGCATTATTAAGGACGTTGCTGCATTATTTAAGGACTTTATTGCATTATTTAAGGATTCTGCTGCATTATTTAAGGAATTTCCTGCATTATTTAAGGACTTTGATGCATTATTTAAGAACTCTGCTGCAGTATTTAAGGACTCTGCTGCATTATTTAATGACTCTTCTGCATTATTTAAGGAATTTGCTGCAATATTTAAGGACTCTGCTGCATTATTTAATGACTCTGCTGCGGTATTTTAGGACTCTGCTGCATTATATAAGCACTCTGCTGCATTATTTAAGGACTTTGCTGCATTATTTAAGGACTCTGCTGCGGTATTTTTGGACTCTGCTGCATTATTTAAGGACTTTGATGCATTATTTAAGGACGCTGCTGCGAAATTTAAGGAATCTGCTGCATTATTTAAGGACTTTGTTGCATTATTTAAGGACTCTGCTGCATTATTTAATGAATTTGCTGCATTATTTAAGGACTCTGCTGCATTATTTAAGGACTCTGCTGCGGTATTTTAGGACTCTGCTGCGTTACATAAGGACTCTGCTGCATTATTTAAGGACTTTGCTGCATTATTTAAGGTCTCTACTGCAGTATTTAAGGACTCTGCTGCATTATTTCAGGACTTTGTTGCATTATTTAAGTACTCTGCTGCAGTATTTAAGGACTCTGCTGCATTATTTGAGGACTTTGTTGCATTATTTAATGACTCTGCTGTGGTATTTAAGGACTCTGATGCATTATTTAAGGATGCTGCTGCAGAATTTAAGGAATCTGCTGCATTATTTAAGGACTTTGTTGCATTATTTAAGGACTCTGCTGCGGTATTTTCGGACTCTGCTGCATTATTTAAGGATGCTGCTGCGAAATTTAACTAATCTGGTGCATTATTTAAGGACTTTGTTGCATTATTTAAGGGCTCTGCTGCATTATTTAATGAATTTGCTGCATTATATAAGGACTCTGCTGCATTATTTAAGGACTTTGTTGCATTATTTAAGGACTCTGCTGCATTATTTAAGGACTCTGCTGCTGTATTTAAGGACTCTGCTGCATTATTTAAGGACTTTGCTGCTTTCTTTAAGGACTTTGTTTCATTATTTAAGGACGCTGCTGCAGTATTTAAGGACTCTGCTGCATTATTTAAGGATGTTGCTGCATTATTTAAGGACTCTGCTGCATTATTTAATGACTCTGCTGTGGTATTTAAGGACTCTGCTGCATTATTTAAGGACTTTGTTGCATTATTTAAGGACTCTGCTGCATTATTTAAGGACGCTGCTGCAGTATTTAAGGCCTCTGCTGCATTATTTAAGGACTCTGCTGCATTATTTAAGGACTCTACTGCATTATTAAGGACGTTGCTGCATTATTTAAGGACTTTATTGCATTATTTAAGGATTCTGCTGCATTATTTAAGGACTCTGCTGCATTATTTAAGGAGTTTGATGCATTATTTAAGGACTCTGCTGCATTATTTAAGGACTTTGTTGCATTATTTAAGGACGCTGCTGCAGTATTTAAGGACTCTGCTGCATTATTTAAGGACTTTGCTGCATTATTTAACGACTCGGCTGCATTATTAAGGGCGTTGCTGCATTTTATTTAAGGAATTTATTGCATTATTTAAGGACTCTGTGCATTATTTAAGGAATTTGCTGCATTATTTAAGGACTCTGCTGCATTATTTAATGACTCTGCTGCGGTATTTAAGGACTCTGCTGCATCATTTAAGCACTCTGCTGATTTATTTAAGGACTTTGCTGCATTATTTAAGGACTCTGCTGCATTATTAAGGGCGTTGCTGCATTTTATTTAAGGACTTTATTGCATTATTTAATTAATTTGCTGCAATATTTAAGGACTCTGCTGCATTATTTAATGACTCTGCTGCGGTATTTAAGGACTCTGCTGCATTATATAAGCACTCTGCTGCATTATTTAAGGACTTTGCTGCATTATTTAAGGACTCTGCTGTATTATTAAGGACGTTGCTGCATTATTTAAGGACTCTGTGCATTATTTAAGGAATTTGCTGCATTATTTAAGGACTCTGCTGCATTATTTAATGACTCTGCTGCGGTATTTAAGGACTCTGCTGCATTATATAAGCACTCTGCTGCATTATTTAAGGACTTTGCTGCATTATTTAAGTACTCTGCTGCATTATTTAAGGAATTTTTTGCATTATTTAAGGACTCTGCTGCATTATTTAAGGACCTTGTTGCATTATTTAAGGACTCTGCTGCATTATTTAAGGACGCTGCTGCAGTATTTAAGGCCTCTGCTGCATTATTTTAGGACTTTTCTGCATTATTTAAGGACTCTGCTGCATTATTAAGGACGTTGCTGCATTATTTAAGGACTTTATTGCATTATTTAAGGAATTTGCTGCATTATTTAAGTACTTTGCTGCATTATTTAATGAGTTTGTTGCCTTTATTTAAGGACTCTGTTGCATTATTTAAGGACTTTGTTGCATTATTTAAGGACGCTGCTGCAGTATTTAAGGACTCTGCTGCATTATTTAAGGACTTTGCTGCATTATTTAAGGACTCAGCTGCATTATTAAGGGCGTTGCTGCATTTTATTTAAGGACTTTATTGCATTATTTAATTAATTTGCTGCAATATTTAAGGACTCTGCTGCATTATTTAATGACTCTGCTGCGGTATTTAAGGACTCTGCTGCATTATATAAGCACTCTGCTGCATTATTTAAGGACTTTGCTGCATTATTTAAGGACTCTGCTGCGGTATTTTTGGACTCTGCTGCATTATTTAAGGACTTTGATGCATTATTTAAGGACGCTGCTGCAAAATTTAAGGAATCTGCTGCATTATTTAAGGATTTTGTTGCATTATTTAAGGACTATGCTGCATTATTTAATGAATTTGCTGCATTATTTAAGGACTCTGCTGCATTATTTAAGGACTCTGCTGCAGTATTTTAGGACTCTGCTGCGTTACATAAGGACTCTGCTGCATTATTTAAGGACTTTGCTGCATTATTTAAGGTCTCTGCTGCAGTATTTAAGGACTCTGCTGCATTATTTATGGACTTTGTTGCATTATTTAAGGACTCTGCTGCATTATCTAAGGACTTTGTTGCATTATTTAAGGACTATGCTGCATTATTTAAGGACTTTGCTGAATTATTTAAGGACTCTGCTGCTGTATTTAAGGACTTTGCTGCATTATTTAGGGACTTTTTTCATTATTTAAGGACGCTGCTGCAGTATTAAGGACTCTGCTGCATTATTTAAGGACTCAGCTGCATTATTAAGGACGTTGCCACATTATTTAAGGACTCTGCTGCATTATTTAAGGACTTTATTGCATTATTTAAGGACTCTTCTGCATTATTTAAGTAATATCCTGCATTATTTAATGACTCTGCTGCATTATTTAATGACTCTGCGGTGGTATTTAAGGACTCTGCTGCATTATTTAAGGACTTTGATGCATTATGTAAGGACTCTGCTGCAGTATTTAAGGACTCTGCTGCATTATTTAAGGACTTTGATGCATTATTTAAGGATGCTGCTGCAGAATTTAAGGAATCTGCTGCATTATTTAAGGACCTTGTTGCATTATTTAAGGACTCTGCTGCATTATTTAAGGACTTTGCTGCATTATTTAACGACTCTGCTGCATTATTTAAGGACTTTGCTGCATTATTTAAGGACTCTGCTGTATTATTAAGGACGTTGCTGCATTAATTAAGGACTCTGCTGCATTATTTAAGGAATTTGCTGCAGTATTTAAGGACTCTGCTGCATTATTTAAGGACTTTGCTGCATTATTTAAGGACTCTGCTGCGGTATTTTTGGACTCTGCTGCATTATTTAAGGACTTTGATGCATTATTTAAGGACGCTGCTGCAAAATTTAAGGAATCTGCTGCATTATTTAAGGACTTTGTTGCATTATTTAAGGACTCTGCTGCATTATTTAATGAATTTGCTGCATTATTTAAGGACTCTGCTGCATTATTTAAGGACTCTGCTGTGGTATTTTAGGACTCTGCTGCGTTACATAAGGACTCTGCTGCATTATTTAAGGACTTTGCTGCATTATTTAAGGACTCTGCTGCAGTATTTTAGGACTCTGCTGCGTTACATAAGGACTCTGCTGCATTATTTAAGGACTTTGCTGCATTATTTAAGGTCTCTGCTGCAGTATTTAAGGACTCTGCTGCATTATTTATGGACTTTGTTGCATTATTTAAGGACTCTGCTGCATTATCTAAGGACTTTGTTGCATTATTTAAGGACTATGCTGCATTATTTAAGGACTTTGCTGAATTATTTAAGGACTCTGCTGCTGTATTTAAGGACTTTGCTGCATTATTTAGGGACTTTTTTCATTATTTAAGGACGCTGCTGCAGTATTAAGGACTCTGCTGCATTATTTAAGGACTCAGCTGCATTATTAAGGACGTTGCCACATTATTTAAGGACTCTGCTGCATTATTTAAGGACTTTATTGCATTATTTAAGGACTCTTCTGCATTATTTAAGTAATATCCTGCATTATTTAATGACTCTGCTGCATTATTTAATGACTCTGCGGTGGTATTTAAGGACTCTGCTGCATTATTTAAGGACTTTGATGCATTATGTAAGGACTCTGCTGCAGTATTTAAGGACTCTGCTGCATTATTTAAGGACTTTGATGCATTATTTAAGGATGCTGCTGCAGAATTTAAGGAATCTGCTGCATTATTTAAGGACCTTGTTGCATTATTTAAGGACTCTGCTGCATTATTTAAGGACTTTGCTGCATTATTTAACGACTCTGCTGCATTATTTAAGGACTTTGCTGCATTATTTAAGGACTCTGCTGTATTATTAAGGACGTTGCTGCATTAATTAAGGACTCTGCTGCATTATTTAAGGAATTTGCTGCAGTATTTAAGGACTCTGCTGCATTATTTAAGGACTTTGCTGCATTATTTAAGGACTCTGCTGCGGTATTTTTGGACTCTGCTGCATTATTTAAGGACTTTGATGCATTATTTAAGGACGCTGCTGCAAAATTTAAGGAATCTGCTGCATTATTTAAGGACTTTGTTGCATTATTTAAGGACTCTGCTGCATTATTTAATGAATTTGCTGCATTATTTAAGGACTCTGCTGCATTATTTAAGGACTCTGCTGTGGTATTTTAGGACTCTGCTGCGTTACATAAGGACTCTGCTGCATTATTTAAGGACTTTGCTGCATTATTTAAGGTCTCTGCTGCAGTATTTAAGGACTCTGCTGCATTATTTAAGGACTTTGTTGCATTATTTAAGGACTCTGCTGCATTATCTAAGGACTTTGTTGCATTATTTAAGGACTCTGCTGCCTTATTTAAGGACTTTGCAGAATTATTTAAGGACTCTGCTGCTGTATTTAAGGACTCTGCTGCATTATTTAAGGACTTTGCTGCATTATTTAGGGACTTTTTTCATTATTTAAGGACGCTGCTGCAGTATTAAGGACTCTGCTGCATTATTTAAGGATGTTGCTGCATTATTTAAGGACTCAGCTGCATTATTAAGGACGTTGCCACATTATTTAAGGACTCTGCTGCCTTATTTAAGGACCTTATTGCATTATTTAAGGAATCTTCTGCATTATTTAAGTAATATCCTGCTTTATTTAATGACTCTGCTGCATTATTTAATGACTCTGCTGTGGTATTTAAGGACTCTGCTGCATTATTTAAGGACTTTGATGCATTATGTAAGGACTCTGCTGCAGTATTTAAGGACTCTGCTGCATTATTTAAGGACTTTGATGCATTATTTAAGGATGCTGCTGCAGAATTTAAGGAATCTGCTGCATTATTTAAGGACATTGTTGCATTATTTAAGGACTCTGCTGCATTATTTAAGGACTTTGCTGCATTATTTAAGGACTCTGCTGCATTATTTAAGGAATTTGCTGCATTATTTAAGGACTCTGCTGTATTATTAAGGACGTTGCTGCATTAATTAAGGACTCTGCTGCATTATTTAAGGAATTGCTGCAGTATTTAAGGACTCTGCTGCATTATTTAAGGACTTTGATGCATTATTTAAGGACGCTGCTGCAGAATTTAAGGAGTCTGCTCCATTATTTAAGGACTTTGTTGCATTATTTAAGGACTGTGCTGCATGGTTTAAGGACTCTGCTGCATTATTTAAGAACTTTGTTGCATTATTTAAGGACTCTGCTGCATTATTTAAGGATGCTGCAGCAGTATTTAAGGACTCTGCTGCATTATTTAAGGACTTTGCTGCATTATTTAAGGACTCTGCTGCATTATTAAGGACTTTGCTGCATTATTTAAGGACTCTGCTGCAGTATTTAAGGACTCTGCTGCATTATTTAAGGACTGTGATGCATTATTTAAGGACGCTGCTGCAGAATTTAAGGAATCTGCTGCATTATTTAAGGACTTTGTTGCATTATTTAAGGACTATGCTGCATTATTTAAGGACTCTGCTGCATTATTTAAGGACTTTGCTGCATTATTTAAGTACTCTTCTGCATTATTTAAGGAATTTTTTGCATTATTTAAGGACTCTGCTGCATTATTTAAGGACTTTGTTGCATTATTTAAGGACTCTGCTGCAGTATTTAAGGACTCTGCTGCATTATTTAAGGACTTTGTTGCATTATTTAAGGACTATGCTGCATTATTTAAGGACTTTGCTGCATTATTTAAGTACTCTGCTGCATTATTTAAGGAATTTTTTGCATTATTTAAGGACTCTGCTGCATTATTTAAGGACCTTGTTGCATTATTTAAGGACTCTGCTGCATTATTTAAGGACGCTGCTGCAGTATTTAAGGCCTCTGCTGCATTATTTTAGGACTTTTCTGCATTATTTAAGGACTCTGCTGCATTATTAAGGACGTTGCTGCATTATTTAAGGACTTTATTGCATTATTTAAGGAATTTGCTGCATTATTTAAGTACTTTGCTGCATTATTTAATGAGTTTGTTGCCTTTATTTAAGGACTCTGCTGCATTATTTAAGGACTTTGTTGCATTATTTAAGGACTCTGTTGCATTATTTAAGGACTTTGTTGCATTATTTAAGGACGCTGCTGCGGTATTTAAGGACTCTGCTGCATTATTTAAGGACTTTGCTGCATTATTTAAGGACTCAGCTGCATTATTAAGGGCGTTGCTGCATTTTATTTAAGGACTTTATTGCATTATTTAATTAATTTGCTGCAATATTTAAGGACTCTGCTGCATTATTTAATGACTCTGCTGCGGTATTTAAGGACTCTGCTGCATTATATAAGCACTCTGCTGCATTATTTAAGGACTTTGCTGCATTATTTAAGGACTCTGCTGCGGTATTTTTGGACTCTGCTGCATTATTTAAGGACTTTGATGCATTATTTAAGGACGCTGCTGCAAAATTTAAGGAATCTGCTGCATTATTTAAGGATTTTGTTGCATTATTTAAGGACTATGCTGCATTATTTAATGAATTTGCTGCATTATTTAAGGACTCTGCTGCATTATTAAGGACGTTGCTGCATTATTTAAGGACTTTATTGCATTATTTAAGGATTCTGCTGCATTATTTAAGGAATTTCCTGCATTATTTAAGGACTTTGATGCATTATTTAAGAACTCTGCTGCAGTATTTAAGGACTCTGCTGCATTATTTAATGACTCTTCTGCATTATTTAAGGAATTTGCTGCAATATTTAAGGACTCTGCTGCATTATTTAATGACTCTGCTGCGGTATTTTAGGACTCTGCTGCATTATATAAGCACTCTGCTGCATTATTTAAGGACTTTGCTGCATTATTTAAGGACTCTGCTGCGGTATTTTTGGACTCTGCTGCATTATTTAAGGACTTTGATGCATTATTTAAGGACGCTGCTGCGAAATTTAAGGAATCTGCTGCATTATTTAAGGACTTTGTTGCATTATTTAAGGACTCTGCTGCATTATTTAATGAATTTGCTGCATTATTTAAGGACTCTGCTGCATTATTTAAGGACTCTGCTGCGGTATTTTAGGACTCTGCTGCGTTACATAAGGACTCTGCTGCATTATTTAAGGACTTTGCTGCATTATTTAAGGTCTCTACTGCAGTATTTAAGGACTCTGCTGCATTATTTCAGGACTTTGTTGCATTATTTAAGGACTCTGCTGCAGTATTTAAGGACTCTGCTGCATTATTTGAGGACTTTGTTGCATTATTTAATGACTCTGCTGTGGTATTTAAGGACTCTGATGCATTATTTAAGGATGCTGCTGCAGAATTTAAGGAATCTGCTGCATTATTTAAGGACTTTGTTGCATTATTTAAGGACTCTGCTGCGGTATTTTCGGACTCTGCTGCATTATTTAAGGACTTTGATGCATTATTTAAGGACGCTGCTGCGAAATTTAACTAATCTGGTGCATTATTTAAGGACTTTGTTGCATTATTTAAGGGCTCTGCTGCATTATTTAATGAATTTGCTGCATTATATAAGGACTCTGCTGCATTATTTAAGGACTTTGTTGCATTATTTAAGGACTCTGCTGCATTATTTAAGGACTCTGCTGCTGTATTTAAGGACTCTGCTGCATTATTTAAGGACTTTGCTGCTTTCTTTAAGGACTTTGTTTCATTATTTAAGGACGCTGCTGCAGTATTTAAGGACTCTGCTGCATTATTTAAGGATGTTGCTGCATTATTTAAGGACTCTGCTGCATTATTTAATGACTCTGCTGTGGTATTTAAGGACTCTGCTGCATTATTTAAGGACTTTGTTGCATTATTTAAGGACTCTGCTGCATTATTTAAGGACGCTGCTGCAGTATTTAAGGCCTCTGCTGCATTATTTAAGGACTCTGCTGCATTATTTAAGGACTCTACTGCATTATTAAGGACGTTGCTGCATTATTTAAGGACTTTATTGCATTATTTAAGGATTCTGCTGCATTATTTAAGGACTCTGCTGCATTATTTAAGGAGTTTGATGCATTATTTAAGGACTCTGCTGCATTATTTAAGGACTTTGTTGCATTATTTAAGGACGCTGCTGCGGTATTTAAGGACTCTGCTGCATTATTTAAGGACTTTGCTGCATTATTTAACGACTCGGCTGCATTATTAAGGGCGTTGCTGCATTTTATTTAAGGAATTTATTGCATTATTTAAGGACTCTGTGCATTATTTAAGGAATTTGCTGCATTATTTAAGGACTCTGCTGCATTATTTAATGACTCTGCTGCGGTATTTAAGGACTCTGCTGCATCATTTAAGCACTCTGCTGATTTATTTAAGGACTTTGCTGCATTATTTAAGGACTCTGCTGTGGTATTTTAGGACTCTGATGCATTATTTAAATACTTTGATGCATTATTTAAGAACTCTGCTGCAGTATTTAAGGACTCTGCTGCATTATTTAATGTCTTTGATGCATTATTTAAGGACTCTTCTGCATTATTTAAGGACTTTGCTGCATTATTTAAGGACGCTGCTGCGGTATTTAAGGCCTCTGCTGCATTATTTAAGGACTTTGCTGCATTATTTAAGGACTCTGCTGCATTATTAAGGACGTTGCTGCATTATTTAAGGACTTTATTGCATTATTTAAGGATTCTGCTGCATTATTTGAGGACTTTGTTGCATTATTTAATGACTCTGCTGTGGTATTTAAGGACTCTGATGCATTATTTAAGGATGCTGCTGCAGAATTTAAGGAATCTGCTGCATTATTTAAGGATTTTGTTGCATTATTTAAGGACTCTGCTGCGGTATTTTCGGACTCTGCTGCATTATTTAAGGACTTTGATGCATTATTTAAGGACGCTGCTGCGAAATTTAACTAATCTGGTGCATTATTTAAGGACTTTGTTGCATTATTTAAGGGCTCTGCTGCATTATTTAATGAATTTGCTGCATTATATAAGGACTCTGCTGCATTATTTAAGGACTTTGTTGCATTATTTAAGGACTCTGCTGCATTATTTAAGGACTCTGCTGCTGTATTTAAGGACTCTGCTGCATTATTTAAGGACTTTGCTGCTTTCTTTAAGGACTTTGTTTCATTATTTAAGGACGCTGCTGCAGTATTTAAGGACTCTGCTGCATTATTTAAGGATGTTGCTGCATTATTTAAGGACTCTGCTGCATTATTTAATGACTCTGCTGTGGTATTTAAGGACTCTGCTGCATTATTTAAGGACTTTGTTGCATTATTTAAGGACTCTGCTGCATTATTTAAGGACGCTGCTGCAGTATTTAAGGCCTCTGCTGCATTATTTAAGGACTCTGCTGCATTATTTAAGGACTCTACTGCATTATTAAGGACGTTGCTGCATTATTTAAGGACTTTATTGCATTATTTAAGGATTCTGCTGCATTATTTAAGGACTCTGCTGCATTATTTAAGGAGTTTGATGCATTATTTAAGGACTCTGCTGCATTATTTAAGGACTTTGTTGCATTATTTAAGGACGCTGCTGCGGTATTTAAGGACTCTGCTGCATTATTTAAGGACTTTGCTGCATTATTTAACGACTCGGCTGCATTATTAAGGGCGTTGCTGCATTTTATTTAAGGAATTTATTGCATTATTTAAGGACTCTGTGCATTATTTAAGGAATTTTCTGCATTATTTAAGGACTCTGCTGCATTATTTAATGACTCTGCTGCGGTATTTAAGGACTCTGCTGCATCATTTAAGCACTCTGCTGATTTATTTAAGGACTTTGCTGCATTATTTAAGGACTCTGCTGTGGTATTTTAGGACTCTGATGCATTATTTAAATACTTTGATGCATTATTTAAGAACTCTGCTGCAGTATTTAAGGACTCTGCTGCATTATTTAATGTCTTTGATGCATTATTTAAGGACTCTTCTGCATTATTTAAGGACTTTGCTGCATTATTTAAGGACGCTGCTGCGGTATTTAAGGCCTCTGCTGCATTATTTAAGGACTTTGCTGCATTATTTAAGGACTCTGCTGCATTATTAAGGACGTTGCTGCATTATTTAAGGACTTTATTGCATTATTTAAGGATTCTGCTGCATTATTTAAGGAATTTCCTGCATTATTTAAGGACTTTGATGCATTATTTAAGAACTCTGCTGCAGTATTTAAGGACTCTGCTGCATTATTTAAGGACTCTGCTGCATTATTTAAGGACGCTGCTGCGGTATTTAAGGCCTCTGCTGCATTATTTAAGGACTTTGCTGCATTATTTAAGGACTCTATTGCATTATTTAAGGATTCTGCTGCATTATTTAAGGAATTTGCTGCATTATTTAAGGACTCTGTTGCATTATTTAAGGACTTTGTTGCATTATTTAATGACTCTGCTGCAGTATTTAAGGACTCTGCTGCATTATTTAAGGACTTTGCTGCATTATTTAAGGACTCTGCTGCAGTATTTAAGGACTCTGCTGCATTATTTAAGGACTTTGTTGCATTATTTAAGGACTATGCTGCATTATTTAAGGACTTTGCTGCATTATTTAAGTACTCTGCTGCATTATTTAAGGAATTTTTTGCATTATTTAAGGACTCTGCTGCATTATTTAAGGACCTTGTTGCATTATTTAAGGACTCTGCTGCATTATTTAAGGACGCTGCTGCAGTATTTAAGGCCTCTGCTGCATTATTTTAGGACTTTTCTGCATTATTTAAGGACTCTGCTGCATTATTAAGGACGTTGCTGCATTATTTAAGGACTTTATTGCATTATTTAAGGAATTTGCTGCATTATTTAAGTACTTTGCTGCATTATTTAATGAGTTTGTTGCCTTTATTTAAGGACTCTGCTGCATTATTTAAGGACTTTGTTGCATTATTTAAGGACTCTGTTGCATTATTTAATGACTCTGCTGCGGTATTTAAGGACTCTGCTGCATCATTTAAGCACTCTGCTGATTTATTTAAGGACTTTGCTGCATTATTTAAGGACTCTGCTGTGGTATTTTAGGACTCTGATGCATTATTTAAATACTTTGATGCATTATTTAAGAACTCTGCTGCAGTATTTAAGGACTCTGCTGCATTATTTAATGTCTTTGATGCATTATTTAAGGACTCTACTGCATTATTAAGGACGTTGCTGCATTATTTAAGGACTTTATTGCATTATTTAAGGATTCTGCTGCATTATTTAAGGACTCTGCTGCATTATTTAAGGAGTTTGATGCATTATTTAAGGACTCTGCTGCATTATTTAAGGACTTTGTTGCATTATTTAAGGACGCTGCTGCGGTATTTAAGGACTCTGCTGCATTATTTAAGGACTTTGCTGCATTATTTAACGACTCGGCTGCATTATTAAGGGCGTTGCTGCATTTTATTTAAGGAATTTATTGCATTATTTAAGGACTCTGTGCATTATTTAAGGAATTTGCTGCATTATTTAAGGACTCTGCTGCATTATTTAATGACTCTGCTGCGGTATTTAAGGACTCTGCTGCATCATTTAAGCACTCTGCTGATTTATTTAAGGACTTTGCTGCATTATTTAAGGACTCTGCTGTGGTATTTTAGGACTCTGATGCATTATTTAAATACTTTGATGCATTATTTAAGAACTCTGCTGCAGTATTTAAGGACTCTGCTGCATTATTTAATGTCTTTGATGCATTATTTAAGGACTCTTCTGCATTATTTAAGGACTTTGCTGCATTATTTAAGGACGCTGCTGCGGTATTTAAGGCCTCTGCTGCATTATTTAAGGACTTTGCTGCATTATTTAAGGACTCTGCTGCATTATTAAGGACGTTGCTGCATTATTTAAGGACTTTATTGCATTATTTAAGGATTCTGCTGCATTATTTAAGGAATTCCCTGCATTATTTAAGGACTTTGATGCATTATTTAAGGACTCTGCTGCATTATTTAAGGACTTTGCTGCATTATTTAAGTACTCTTCTGCATTATTTAAGGAATTTTTTGCATTATTTAAGGACTCTGCTGCATTATTTAAGGACTTTGTTGCATTATTTAAGGACTCTGCTGCAGTATTTAAGGACTCTGCTGCATTATTTAAGGACTTTGTTGCATTATTTAAGGACTATGCTGCATTATTTAAGGACTTTGCTGCATTATTTAAGTACTCTGCTGCATTATTTAAGGAATTTTTTGCATTATTTAAGGACTCTGCTGCATTATTTAAGGACCTTGTTGCATTATTTAAGGACTCTGCTGCATTATTTAAGGACGCTGCTGCAGTATTTAAGGCCTCTGCTGCATTATTTTAGGACTTTTCTGCATTATTTAAGGACTCTGCTGCATTATTAAGGACGTTGCTGCATTATTTAAGGACTTTATTGCATTATTTAAGGAATTTGCTGCATTATTTAAGTACTTTGCTGCATTATTTAATGAGTTTGTTGCCTTTATTTAAGGACTCTGCTGCATTATTTAAGGACTTTGTTGCATTATTTAAGGACTCTGTTGCATTATTTAAGGACGCTGCTGCGAAATTTAACTAATCTGGTGCATTATTTAAGGACTTTGTTGCATTATTTAAGGGCTCTGCTGCATTATTTAATGAATTTGCTGCATTATATAAGGACTCTGCTGCATTATTTAAGGACTTTGTTGCATTATTTAAGGACTCTGCTGCATTATTTAAGGACTCTGCTGCTGTATTTAAGGACTCTGCTGCATTATTTAAGGACTTTGCTGCTTTCTTTAAGGACTTTGTTTCATTATTTAAGGACGCTGCTGCAGTATTTAAGGACTCTGCTGCATTATTTAAGGATGTTGCTGCATTATTTAAGGACTCTGCTGCATTATTTAATGACTCTGCTGTGGTATTTAAGGACTCTGCTGCATTATTTAAGGACTTTGTTGCATTATTTAAGGACTCTGCTGCATTATTTAAGGACGCTGCTGCAGTATTTAAGGCCTCTGCTGCATTATTTAAGGACTCTGCTGCATTATTTAAGGACTCTACTGCATTATTAAGGACGTTGCTGCATTATTTAAGGACTTTATTGCATTATTTAAGGATTCTGCTGCATTATTTAAGGACTCTGCTGCATTATTTAAGGAGTTTGATGCATTATTTAAGGACTCTGCTGCATTATTTAAGGACTTTGTTGCATTATTTAAGGACGCTGCTGCGGTATTTAAGGACTCTGCTGCATTATTTAAGGAATTTTTTGCATTATTTAAGGACTCTGCTGCATTATTTAAGGACCTTGTTGCATTATTTAAGGACTCTGCTGCATTATTTAAGGACGCTGCTGCAGTATTTAAGGCCTCTGCTGCATTATTTTAGGACTTTTCTGCATTATTTAAGGACTCTGCTGCATTATTAAGGACGTTGCTGCATTATTTAAGGACTTTATTGCATTATTTAAGGAATTTGCTGCATTATTTAAGTACTTTGCTGCATTATTTAATGAGTTTGTTGCCTTTATTTAAGGACTCTGCTGCATTATTTAAGGACTTTGTTGCATTATTTAAGGACTCTGTTGCATTATTTAATGACTCTGCTGCGGTATTTAAGGACTCTGCTGCATCATTTAAGCACTCTGCTGATTTATTTAAGGACTTTGCTGCATTATTTAAGGACTCTGCTGTGGTATTTTAGGACTCTGATGCATTATTTAAATACTTTGATGCATTATTTAAGAACTCTGCTGCAGTATTTAAGGACTCTGCTGCATTATTAAATGTCTTTGATGCATTATTTAAGGACTCTACTGCATTATTAAGGACGTTGCTGCATTATTTAAGGACTTTATTGCATTATTTAAGGATTCTGCTGCATTATTTAAGGACTCTGCTGCATTATTTAAGGAGTTTGATGCATTATTTAAGGACTCTGCTGCATTATTTAAGGACTTTGTTGCATTATTTAAGGACGCTGCTGCGGTATTTAAGGACTCTGCTGCATTATTTAAGGACTTTGCTGCATTATTTAACGACTCGGCTGCATTATTAAGGGCGTTGCTGCATTTTATTTAAGGAATTTATTGCATTATTTAAGGACTCTGTGCATTATTTAAGGAATTTGCTGCATTATTTAAGGACTCTGCTGCATTATTTAATGACTCTGCTGCGGTATTTAAGGACTCTGCTGCATCATTTAAGCACTCTGCTGATTTATTTAAGGACTTTGCTGCATTATTTAAGGACTCTGCTGTGGTATTTTAGGACTCTGATGCATTATTTAAATACTTTGATGCATTATTTAAGAACTCTGCTGCAGTATTTAAGGACTCTGCTGCATTATTTAATGTCTTTGATGCATTATTTAAGGACTCTTCTGCATTATTTAAGGACTTTGCTGCATTATTTAAGGACGCTGCTGCGGTATTTAAGGCCTCTGCTGCATTATTTAAGGACTTTGCTGCATTATTTAAGGACTCTGCTGCATTATTAAGGACGTTGCTGCATTATTTAAGGACTTTATTGCATTATTTAAGGATTCTGCTGCATTATTTAAGGAATTTCCTGCATTATTTAAGGACTTTGATGCATTATTTAAGAACTCTGCTGCAGTATTTAAGGACTCTGCTGCATTATTTAAGGACTCTGCTGCATTATTTAAGGACGCTGCTGCGGTATTTAAGGCCTCTGCTGCATTATTTAAGGACTTTGCTGCATTATTTAAGGACTCTATTGCATTATTTAAGGATTCTGCTGCATTATTTAAGGAATTTGCTGCATTATTTAAGGACTCTGTTGCATTATTTAAGGACTTTGTTGCATTATTTAATGACTCTGCTGCAGTATTTAAGGACTCTGCTGCATTATTTAAGGACTTTGCTGCATTATTTAAGGACTCTGCTGCAGTATTTAAGGACTCTGCTGCATTATTTAAGGACTTTGTTGCATTATTTAAGGACTATGCTGCATTATTTAAGGACTTTGCTGCATTATTTAAGTACTCTGCTGCATTATTTAAGGAATTTTTTGCATTATTTAAGGACTCTGCTGCATTATTTAAGGACCTTGTTGCATTATTTAAGGACTCTGCTGCATTATTTAAGGACGCTGCTGCAGTATTTAAGGCCTCTGCTGCATTATTTTAGGACTTTTCTGCATTATTTAAGGACTCTGCTGCATTATTAAGGACGTTGCTGCATTATTTAAGGACTTTATTGCATTATTTAAGGAATTTGCTGCATTATTTAAGTACTTTGCTGCATTATTTAATGAGTTTGTTGCCTTTATTTAAGGACTCTGCTGCATTATTTAAGGACTTTGTTGCATTATTTAAGGACTCTGTTGCATTATTTAATGACTCTGCTGCGGTATTTAAGGACTCTGCTGCATCATTTAAGCACTCTGCTGATTTATTTAAGGACTTTGCTGCATTATTTAAGGACTCTGCTGTGGTATTTTAGGACTCTGATGCATTATTTAAATACTTTGATGCATTATTTAAGAACTCTGCTGCAGTATTTAAGGACTCTGCTGCATTATTTAATGTCTTTGATGCATTATTTAAGGACTCTACTGCATTATTAAGGACGTTGCTGCATTATTTAAGGACTTTATTGCATTATTTAAGGATTCTGCTGCATTATTTAAGGACTCTGCTGCATTATTTAAGGAGTTTGATGCATTATTTAAGGACTCTGCTGCATTATTTAAGGACTTTGTTGCATTATTTAAGGACGCTGCTGCGGTATTTAAGGACTCTGCTGCATTATTTAAGGACTTTGCTGCATTATTTAACGACTCGGCTGCATTATTAAGGGCGTTGCTGCATTTTATTTAAGGAATTTATTGCATTATTTAAGGACTCTGTGCATTATTTAAGGAATTTGCTGCATTATTTAAGGACTCTGCTGCATTATTTAATGACTCTGCTGCGGTATTTAAGGACTCTGCTGCATCATTTAAGCACTCTGCTGATTTATTTAAGGACTTTGCTGCATTATTTAAGGACTCTGCTGTGGTATTTTAGGACTCTGATGCATTATTTAAATACTTTGATGCATTATTTAAGAACTCTGCTGCAGTATTTAAGGACTCTGCTGCATTATTTAATGTCTTTGATGCATTATTTAAGGACTCTTCTGCATTATTTAAGGACTTTGCTGCATTATTTAAGGACGCTGCTGCGGTATTTAAGGCCTCTGCTGCATTATTTAAGGACTTTGCTGCATTATTTAAGGACTCTGCTGCATTATTAAGGACGTTGCTGCATTATTTAAGGACTTTATTGCATTATTTAAGGATTCTGCTGCATTATTTAAGGAATTTCCTGCATTATTTAAGGACTTTGATGCATTATTTAAGAACTCTGCTGCAGTATTTAAGGACTCTGCTGCATTATTTAAGGACTCTGCTGCATTATTTAAGGACGCTGCTGCGGTATTTAAGGCCTCTGCTGCATTATTTAAGGACTTTGCTGCATTATTTAAGGACTCTATTGCATTATTTAAGGATTCTGCTGCATTATTTAAGGAATTTGCTGCATTATTTAAGGACTCTGTTGCATTATTTAAGGACTTTGTTGCATTATTTAATGACTCTGCTGCAGTATTTAAGGACTCTGCTGCATTATTTAAGGACTTTGCTGCATTATTTAAGGACTCTGCTGCAGTATTTAAGGACTCTGCTGCATTATTTAAGGACTTTGTTGCATTATTTAAGGACTATGCTGCATTATTTAAGGACTTTGCTGCATTATTTAAGTACTCTGCTGCATTATTTAAGGAATTTTTTGCATTATTTAAGGACTCTGCTGCATTATTTAAGGACCTTGTTGCATTATTTAAGGACTCTGCTGCATTATTTAAGGACGCTGCTGCAGTATTTAAGGCCTCTGCTGCATTATTTTAGGACTTTTCTGCATTATTTAAGGACTCTGCTGCATTATTAAGGACGTTGCTGCATTATTTAAGGACTTTATTGCATTATTTAAGGAATTTGCTGCATTATTTAAGTACTTTGCTGCATTATTTAATGAGTTTGTTGCCTTTATTTAAGGACTCTGCTGCATTATTTAAGGACTTTGTTGCATTATTTAAGGACTCTGTTGCATTTTTTAATGACTCTGCTGCGGTATTTAAGGACTCTGCTGCATCATTTAAGCACTCTGCTGATTTATTTAAGGACTTTGCTGCATTATTTAAGGACTCTGCTGTGGTATTTTAGGACTCTGATGCATTATTTAAATACTTTGATGCATTATTTAAGAACTCTGCTGCAGTATTTAAGGACTCTGCTGCATTATTTAATGTCTTTGATGCATTATTTAAGGACTCTACTGCATTATTAAGGACGTTGCTGCATTATTTAAGGACTTTATTGCATTATTTAAGGATTCTGCTGCATTATTTAAGGACTCTGCTGCATTATTTAAGGAGTTTGATGCATTATTTAAGGACTCTGCTGCATTATTTAAGGACTTTGTTGCATTATTTAAGGACGCTGCTGCGGTATTTAAGGACTCTGCTGCATTATTTAAGGACTTTGCTGCATTATTTAACGACTCGGCTGCATTATTAAGGGCGTTGCTGCATTTTATTTAAGGAATTTATTGCATTATTTAAGGACTCTGTGCATTATTTAAGGAATTTGCTGCATTATTTAAGGACTCTGCTGCATTATTTAATGACTCTGCTGCGGTATTTAAGGACTCTGCTGCATCATTTAAGCACTCTGCTGATTTATTTAAGGACTTTGCTGCATTATTTAAGGACTCTGCTGTGGTATTTTAGGACTCTGATGCATTATTTAAATACTTTGATGCATTATTTAAGAACTCTGCTGCAGTATTTAAGGACTCTGCTGCATTATTTAATGTCTTTGATGCATTATTTAAGGACTCTTCTGCATTATTTAAGGACTTTGCTGCATTATTTAAGGACGCTGCTGCGGTATTTAAGGCCTCTGCTGCATTATTTAAGGACTTTGCTGCATTATTTAAGGACTCTGCTGCATTATTAAGGACGTTGCTGCATTATTTAAGGACTTTATTGCATTATTTAAGGATTCTGCTGCATTATTTAAGGAATTTCCTGCATTATTTAAGGACTTTGATGCATTATTTAAGAACTCTGCTGCAGTATTTAAGGACTCTGCTGCATTATTTAAGGACTCTGCTGCATTATTTAAGGACGCTGCTGCGGTATTTAAGGCCTCTGCTGCATTATTTAAGGACTTTGCTGCATTATTTAAGGACTCTATTGCATTATTTAAGGATTCTGCTGCATTATTTAAGGAATTTGCTGCATTATTTAAGGACTCTGTTGCATTATTTAAGGACTTTGTTGCATTATTTAATGACTCTGCTGCAGTATTTAAGGACTCTGCTGCATTATTTAAGGACTTTGCTGCATTATTTAAGGACTCTGCTGCAGTATTTAAGGACTCTGCTGCATTATTTAAGGACTTTGTTGCATTATTTAAGGACTATGCTGCATTATTTAAGGACTTTGCTGCATTATTTAAGTACTCTGCTGCATTATTTAAGGAATTTTTTGCATTATTTAAGGACTCTGCTGCATTATTTAAGGACCTTGTTGCATTATTTAAGGACTCTGCTGCATTATTTAAGGACGCTGCTGCAGTATTTAAGGCCTCTGCTGCATTATTTTAGGACTTTTCTGCATTATTTAAGGACTCTGCTGCATTATTAAGGACGTTGCTGCATTATTTAAGGACTTTATTGCATTATTTAAGGAATTTGCTGCATTATTTAAGTACTTTGCTGCATTATTTAATGAGTTTGTTGCCTTTATTTAAGGACTCTGCTGCATTATTTAAGGACTTTGTTGCATTATTTAAGGACTCTGTTGCATTATTTAAGGACTTTGTTGCATTATTTAAGGACGCTGCTGCGGTATTTAAGGACTCTGCTGCATTATTTAAGGACTTTGCTGCATTATTTAAGGACTCAGCTGCATTATTAAGGGCGTTGCTGCATTTTATTTAAGGACTTTATTGCATTATTTAATTAATTTGCTGCAATATTTAAGGACTCTGCTGCATTATTTAATGACTCTGCTGCGGTATTTAAGGACTCTGCTGCATTATATAAGCACTCTGCTGCATTATTTAAGGACTTTGCTGCATTATTTAAGGACTCTGCTGCGGTATTTTTGGACTCTGCTGCATTATTTAAGGACTTTGATGCATTATTTAAGGACGCTGCTGCAAAATTTAAGGAATCTGCTGCATTATTTAAGGATTTTGTTGCATTATTTAAGGACTATGCTGCATTATTTAATGAATTTGCTGCATTATTTAAGGACTCTGCTGCATTATTTAAGGACTCTGCTGCAGTATTTTAGGACTCTGCTGCGTTACATAAGGACTCTGCTGCATTATTTAAGGACTTTGCTGCATTATTTAAGGTCTCTGCTGCAGTATTTAAGGACTCTGCTGCATTATTTATGGACTTTGTTGCATTATTTAAGGACTCTGCTGCATTATCTAAGGACTTTGTTGCATTATTTAAGGACTATGCTGCATTATTTAAGGACTTTGCTGAATTATTTAAGGACTCTGCTGCTGTATTTAAGGACTTTGCTGCATTATTTAGGGACTTTTTTCATTATTTAAGGACGCTGCTGCAGTATTAAGGACTCTGCTGCATTATTTAAGGACTCAGCTGCATTATTAAGGACGTTGCCACATTATTTAAGGACTCTGCTGCATTATTTAAGGACTTTATTGCATTATTTAAGTAATCTTCTGCATTATTTAAGTAATATCCTGCATTATTTAATGACTCTGCTGCATTATTTAATGACTCTGCGGTGGTATTTAAGGACTCTGCTGCATTATTTAAGGACTTTGATGCATTATGTAAGGACTCTGCTGCAGTATTTAAGGACTCTGCTGCATTATTTAAGGACTTTGATGCATTATTTAAGGATGCTGCTGCAGAATTTAAGGAATCTGCTGCATTATTTAAGGACCTTGTTGCATTATTTAAGGACTCTGCTGCATTATTTAAGGACTTTGCTGCATTATTTAACGACTCTGCTGCATTATTTAAGGACTTTGCTGCATTATTTAAGGACTCTGCTGTATTATTAAGGACGTTGCTGCATTAATTAAGGACTCTGCTGCATTATTTAAGGAATTTGCTGCAGTATTTAAGGACTCTGCTGCATTATTTAAGGACTTTGCTGCATTATTTAAGGACTCTGCTGCGGTATTTTTGGACTCTGCTGCATTATTTAAGGACTTTGATGCATTATTTAAGGACGCTGCTGCAAAATTTAAGGAATCTGCTGCATTATTTAAGGACTTTGTTGCATTATTTAAGGACTCTGCTGCATTATTTAATGAATTTGCTGCATTATTTAAGGACTCTGCTGCATTATTTAAGGACTCTGCTGTGGTATTTTAGGACTCTGCTGCGTTACATAAGGACTCTGCTGCATTATTTAAGGACTTTGCTGCATTATTTAAGGTCTCTGCTGCAGTATTTAAGGACTCTGCTGCATTATTTAAGGACTTTGTTGCATTATTTAAGGACTCTGCTGCATTATCTAAGGACTTTGTTGCATTATTTAAGGACTCTGCTGCCTTATTTAAGGACTTTGCAGAATTATTTAAGGACTCTGCTGCTGTATTTAAGGACTCTGCTGCATTATTTAAGGACTTTGCTGCATTATTTAGGGACTTTTTTCATTATTTAAGGACGCTGCTGCAGTATTAAGGACTCTGCTGCATTATTTAAGGATGTTGCTGCATTATTTAAGGACTCAGCTGCATTATTAAGGACGTTGCCACATTATTTAAGGACTCTGCTGCCTTATTTAAGGACCTTATTGCATTATTTAAGTAATCTTCTGCATTATTTAAGTAATATCCTGCTTTATTTAATGACTCTGCTGCATTATTTAATGACTCTGCTGTGGTATTTAAGGACTCTGCTGCATTATTTAAGGACTTTGATGCATTATGTAAGGACTCTGCTGCAGTATTTAAGGACTCTGCTGCATTATTTAAGGACTTTGATGCATTATTTAAGGATGCTGCTGCAGAATTTAAGGAATCTGCTGCATTATTTAAGGACATTGTTGCATTATTTAAGGACTCTGCTGCATTATTTAAGGACTTTGCTGCATTATTTAAGGACTCTGCTGCATTATTTAAGGAATTTGCTGCATTATTTAAGGACTCTGCTGTATTATTAAGGACGTTGCTGCATTAATTAAGGACTCTGCTGCATTATTTAAGGAATTTGCTGCAGTATTTAAGGACTCTGCTGCATTATTTAAGGACTTTGATGCATTATTTAAGGACGCTGCTGCAGAATTTAAGGAGTCTGCTCCATTATTTAAGGACTTTGTTGCATTATTTAAGGACTGTGCTGCATGGTTTAAGGACTCTGCTGCATTATTTAAGAACTTTGTTGCATTATTTAAGGACTCTGCTGCATTATTTAAGGATGCTGCAGCAGTATTTAAGGACTCTGCTGCATTATTTAAGGACTTTGCTGCATTATTTAAGGACTCTGCTGCATTATTAAGGACTTTGCTGCATTATTTAAGGACTCTGCTGCAGTATTTAAGGACTCTGCTGCATTATTTAAGGACTGTGATGCATTATTTAAGGACGCTGCTGCAGAATTTAAGGAATCTGCTGCATTATTTAAGGAGTTTGCTGCATTATTTAAGGACTTTATTGCATTATTTAAGGATTCTGCTGCATTATTTAAGGAATTTGCTGCATTATTTAAGGACTCTGCTAAATTATTTAAGGACTTTGTTGCATTATTTAATGACTCTGCTGCGGTATTTAAGGACTCTGCTGAATTATTTAAGGATTCTGCTGCAGTATCTAAGGACTCTGCTGCATTATTTAAGGACTTTGATGCATTATTTAAGGAGGCTGCTGCAGAATTTAAGGAATCTGCTGCATTATTTAAGGACTTTGTTGCATTATTTAAGGACTATGCTGCATTATTTAAGGACTCTGCTGCATTATTTAAGGACTTTGCTGCATTATTTAAGTACTCTTCTGCATTATTTAAGGAATTTTTTGCATTATTTAAGGACTCTGCTGCATTATTTAAGGACTTTGTTGCATTATTTAAGGACTCTGCTGCATTATTTAAGGACGCTGCTGCAGTATTTAAGGCCTGTGCTGCATTATTTAAGGACTCTGCTGCATTATTTAAGGACTTTGCTGCATTATTTAAGTACTCTGCTGCATTATTTAAGGAATTGTTTGCATTATTTAAGGACTCTGCTGCATTATTTAAGGACTTTGATGCATTATTTAAGGATGCTGCTGCAGAATTTAAGGAATCTGCTGCATTATTTAAGGACTTTGTTCCATTATTTAAGGACTCTGCTGCATTATTTAAGGACTTTGCTGCATTATTTAAGGACTCTGCTGCATTATTTAAGGACTTTGCTGCATTATTTAAGGACTATGCTGTATTATTAAGGACGTTGCTGCATTAATTAAGGACTCTGCTGCATTATTTAAGGACGCTGCTGCAGAATTTAAGGAGTCTGCTCCATTATTTAAGGACTTTGTTGCATTATTTAAGGACTGTGCTGCATTGTTTAAGGACCCTGCTGCATTATTTAAGGACTTTGTTACATTATTTAAGTACTCTGCTGCATTATTTAAGGACGCTGCAGCAGTATTTAAGGACTTGGCTGCATTATTTAAGGACTTTGCTGCATTATTTAAGGACTCTGCTGCATTATTAAGGACTTTGCTGCATTATTTAAGGACTCTGCTGCAGTATTTAAGGACTCTGCTGCATTATTTAAGGACTTTGATGCATTATTTAAGGACGCTGCTGCATAATTTAAGGAATCTGCTGCATTATTTAAGGACTTTGCTGCATTATTTAAGGACTTTATTGCATTATTTAAGGATTCTGCTGCATTATTTAAGGAATTTGCTGCATTATTTAAGGACTCTGCTAAATTATTTAAGGACTTTGTTGCATTATTTAATGACTCTGCTGCAGTATTTAAGGACTCTTCTGCATTATTTAAGGATTCTGCTGCAGTATTTAAGGACTCTGCTGCATTATTTAAGGACTTTGATGCATTATTTAAGGAGGCTGCTGCAGAATTTAAGGAATCTGCTGCATTATTTAAGGACTTTGTTGCATTATTTAAGGACTATGCTGCATTATTTAAGGACTCTGCTGCATTATTTATGGTCTTTGCTGCATTATTTAAGTACTCTTCTGCATTATTTAAGGATTTTTTTGCATTATTTAAGGACTCTGCTGCATTATTTAAGGACTTTGTTGCATTATTTAAGGACTCTGCTGCATTATTTAAGGACGCTGCTGCAGTATTTAAGGCCTCTGCTGCATTATTTAAGGACTCTGCTGCATTATTTAAGGACTTTGCTGCATTATTTAAGTACTCTGCTGCATTATTTAAGGAATTTTTTGCATTATTTAAGGACTCTGCTGCATTATTTAAGGACTTTGATGCATTATTTAAGGATGCTGCTGCAGAATTTAAGGAATCTGCTGCATTATTTAAGGACTTTGTTGCATTATTTAAGGACTCTGCTGCATTATTTAAGGACTTTGCTGCATTATTTAAGGACTCTGCTGCATTATTTAAGGACTTTGTTGCATTATTTAATGACTCTGCTGCAGTATTTAAGGACTCTGCTGCATTATTTAAGGACTTTGCTGCATTATTTAAGGACTCTGCTGCAGTATTTAAGGACTCTGCTGCATTATTTAAGGACGTTGTTGCATTATTTAAGGACTATGCTGCATTATTTAAGGACTCTGCTGCATCATTTAAGCACTCTGCTGATTTATTTAAGGACTTTGCTGCATTATTTAAGGACTCTGCTGTGGTATTTTAGGACTCTGATGCATTATTTAAATACTTTGATGCATTATTTAAGAACTCTGCTGCAGTATTTAAGGACTCTGCTGCATTATTTAATGTCTTTGATGCATTATTTAAGGACTCTTCTGCATTATTTAAGGACTTTGCTGCATTATTTAAGGACGCTGCTGCGGTATTTAAGGCCTCTGCTGCATTATTTAAGGACTTTGCTGCATTATTTAAGGACTCTGCTGCATTATTAAGGACGTTGCTGCATTATTTAAGGACTTTATTGCATTATTTAAGGATTCTGCTGCATTATTTAAGGAATTTCCTGCATTATTTAAGGACTTTGATGCATTATTTAAGAACTCTGCTGCAGTATTTAAGGACTCTGCTGCATTATTTAAGGACTCTGCTGCATTATTTAAGGACGCTGCTGCGGTATTTAAGGCCTCTGCTGCATTATTTAAGGACTTTGCTGCATTATTTAAGGACTCTATTGCATTATTTAAGGATTCTGCTGCATTATTTAAGGAATTTGCTGCATTATTTAAGGACTCTGTTGCATTATTTAAGGACTTTGTTGCATTATTTAATGACTCTGCTGCAGTATTTAAGGACTCTGCTGCATTATTTAAGGACTTTGCTGCATTATTTAAGGACTCTGCTGCAGTATTTAAGGACTCTGCTGCATTATTTAAGGACTTTGTTGCATTATTTAAGGACTATGCTGCATTATTTAAGGACTTTGCTGCATTATTTAAGTACTCTGCTGCATTATTTAAGGAATTTTTTGCATTATTTAAGGACTCTGCTGCATTATTTAAGGACCTTTTTGCATTATTTAAGGACTCTGCTGCATTATTTAAGGACGCTGCTGCAGTATTTAAGGCCTCTGCTGCATTATTTTAGGACTTTTCTGCATTATTTAAGGACTCTGCTGCATTATTAAGGACGTTGCTGCATTATTTAAGGACTTTATTGCATTATTTAAGGAATTTGCTGCATTATTTAAGTACTTTGCTGCATTATTTAATGAGTTTGTTGCCTTTATTTAAGGACTCTGCTGCATTATTTAAGGACTTTGTTGCATTATTTAAGGACTCTGTTGCATTATTTAAGGACTTTGTTGCATTATTTAAGGACGCTGCTGCGGTATTTAAGGACTCTGCTGCATTATTTAAGGACTTTGCTGCATTATTTAAGGACTCAGCTGCATTATTAAGGGCGTTGCTGCATTTTATTTAAGGACTTTATTGCATTATTTAATTAATTTGCTGCAATATTTAAGGACTCTGCTGCATTATTTAATGACTCTGCTGCGGTATTTAAGGACTCTGCTGCATTATATAAGCACTCTGCTGCATTATTTAAGGACTTTGCTGCATTATTTAAGGACTCTGCTGCGGTATTTTTGGACTCTGCTGCATTATTTAAGGACTTTGATGCATTATTTAAGGACGCTGCTGCAAAATTTAAGGAATCTGCTGCATTATTTAAGGATTTTGTTGCATTATTTAAGGACTATGCTGCATTATTTAATGAATTTGCTGCATTATTTAAGGACTCTGCTGCATTATTTAAGGACTCTGCTGCAGTATTTTAGGACTCTGCTGCGTTACATAAGGACTCTGCTGCATTATTTAAGGACTTTGCTGCATTATTTAAGGTCTCTGCTGCAGTATTTAAGGACTCTGCTGCATTATTTATGGACTTTGTTGCATTATTTAAGGACTCTGCTGCATTATCTAAGGACTTTGTTGCATTATTTAAGGACTATGCTGCGTTATTTAAGGACTTTGCTGAATTATTTAAGGACTCTGCTGCTGTATTTAAGGACTTTGCTGCATTATTTAGGGACTTTTTTCATTATTTAAGGACGCTGCTGCAGTATTAAGGACTCTGCTGCATTATTTAAGGACTCAGCTGCATTATTAAGGACGTTGCCACATTATTTAAGGACTCTGCTGCATTATTTAAGGACTTTATTGCATTATTTAAGGACTTTTCTGCATTATTTAAGTAATATCCTGCATTATTTAATGACTCTGCTGCATTATTTAATGACTCTGCGGTGGTATTTAAGGACTCTGCTGCATTATTTAAGGACTTTGATGCATTATGTAAGGACTCTGCTGCAGTATTTAAGGACTCTGCTGCATTATTTAAGGACTTTGATGCATTATTTAAGGATGCTGCTGCAGAATTTAAGGAATCTGCTGCATTATTTAAGGACCTTGTTGCATTATTTAAGGACTCTGCTGCATTATTTAAGGACTTTGCTGCATTATTTAACGACTCTGCTGCATTATTTAAGGACTTTGCTGCATTATTTAAGGACTCTGCTGTATTATTAAGGACGTTGCTGCATTAATTAAGGACTCTGCTGCATTATTTAAGGAATTTGCTGCAGTATTTAAGGACTCTGCTGCATTATTTAAGGACTTTGCTGCATTATTTAAGGACTCTGCTGCGGTATTTTTGGACTCTGCTGCATTATTTAAGGACTTTGATGCATTATTTAAGGACGCTGCTGCAAAATTTAAGGAATCTGCTGCATTATTTAAGGACTTTGTTGCATTATTTAAGGACTCTGCTGCATTATTTAATGAATTTGCTGCATTATTTAAGGACTCTGCTGCATTATTTAAGGACTCTGCTGTGGTATTTTAGGACTCTGCTGCGTTACATAAGGACTCTGCTGCATTATTTAAGGACTTTGCTGCATTATTTAAGGTCTCTGCTGCAGTATTTAAGGACTCTGCTGCATTATTTAAGGACTTTGTTGCATTATTTAAGGACTCTGCTGCATTATCTAAGGACTTTGTTGCATTATTTAAGGACTCTGCTGCCTTATTTAAGGACTTTGCAGAATTATTTAAGGACTCTGCTGCTGTATTTAAGGACTCTGCTGCATTATTTAAGGACTTTGCTGCATTATTTAGGGACTTTTTTCATTATTTAAGGACGCTGCTGCAGTATTAAGGACTCTGCTGCATTATTTAAGGATGTTGCTGCATTATTTAAGGACTCAGCTGCATTATTAAGGACGTTGCCACATTATTTAAGGACTCTGCTGCCTTATTTAAGGACCTTATTGCATTATTTAAGTAATCTTCTGCATTATTTAAGTAATATCCTGCTTTATTTAATGACTCTGCTGCATTATTTAATGACTCTGCTGTGGTATTTAAGGACTCTGCTGCATTATTTAAGGACTTTGATGCATTATGTAAGGACTCTGCTGCAGTATTTAAGGACTCTGCTGCATTATTTAAGGACTTTGATGCATTATTTAAGGATGCTGCTGCAGAATTTAAGGAATCTGCTGCATTATTTAAGGACATTGTTGCATTATTTAAGGACTCTGCTGCATTATTTAAGGACTTTGCTGCATTATTTAAGGACTCTGCTGCATTATTTAAGGAATTTGCTGCATTATTTAAGGACTCTGCTGTATTATTAAGGACGTTGCTGCATTAATTAAGGACTCTGCTGCATTATTTAAGGAATTTGCTGCAGTATTTAAGGACTCTGCTGCATTATTTAAGGACTTTGATGCATTATTTAAGGACGCTGCTGCAGAATTTAAGGAGTCTGCTCCATTATTTAAGGACTTTGTTGCATTATTTAAGGACTGTGCTGCATGGTTTAAGGACTCTGCTGCATTATTTAAGAACTTTGTTGCATTATTTAAGGACTCTGCTGCATTATTTAAGGATGCTGCAGCAGTATTTAAGGACTCTGCTGCATTATTTAAGGACTTTGCTGCATTATTTAAGGACTCTGCTGCATTATTAAGGACTTTGCTGCATTATTTAAGGACTCTGCTGCAGTATTTAAGGACTCTGCTGCATTATTTAAGGACTGTGATGCATTATTTAAGGACGCTGCTGCAGAATTTAAGGAATCTGCTGCATTATTTAAGGAGTTTGCTGCATTATTTAAGGACTTTATTGCATTATTTAAGGATTCTGCTGCATTATTTAAGGAATTTGCTGCATTATTTAAGGACTCTGCTAAATTATTTAAGGACTTTGTTGCATTATTTAATGACTCTGCTGCGGTATTTAAGGACTCTGCTGAATTATTTAAGGATTCTGCTGCAGTATCTAAGGACTCTGCTGCATTATTTAAGGACTTTGATGCATTATTTAAGGAGGCTGCTGCAGAATTTAAGGAATCTGCTGCATTATTTAAGGACTTTGTTGCATTATTTAAGGACTATGCTGCATTATTTAAGGACTCTGCTGCATTATTTAAGGACTTTGCTGCATTATTTAAGTACTCTTCTGCATTATTTAAGGAATTTTTTGCATTATTTAAGGACTCTGCTGCATTATTTAAGGACTTTGTTGCATTATTTAAGGACTCTGCTGCATTATTTAAGGACGCTGCTGCAGTATTTAAGGCCTGTGCTGCATTATTTAAGGACTCTGCTGCATTATTTAAGGACTTTGCTGCATTATTTAAGTACTCTGCTGCATTATTTAAGGAATTTTTTGCATTATTTAAGGACTCTGCTGCATTATTTAAGGACTTTGATGCATTTGTTAAGGATGCTGCTGCAGAATTTAAGGAATCTGCTGCATTATTTAAGGACTTTGTTCCATTATTTAAGGACTCTGCTGCATTATTTAAGGACTTTGCTGCATTATTTAAGGACTCTGCTGCATTATTTAAGGACTTTGCTGCATTATTTAAGGACTATGCTGTATTATTAAGGACGTTGCTGCATTAATTAAGGACTCTGCTGCATTATTTAAGGACGCTGCTGCAGAATTTAAGGAGTCTGCTCCATTATTTAAGGACTTTGTTGCATTATTTAAGGACTGTGCTGCATTGTTTAAGGACCCTGCTGCATTATTTAAGGACTTTGTTACATTATTTAAGTACTCTGCTACATTATTTAAGGACGCTGCAGCAGTATTTAAGGACTTGGCTGCATTATTTAAGGACTTTGCTGCATTATTTAAGGACTCTGCTGCATTATTAAGGACTTTGCTGCATTATTTAAGGACTCTGCTGCAGTATTTAAGGACTCTGCTGCATTATTTAAGGACTTTGATGCATTATTTAAGGACGCTGCTGCATAATTTAAGGAATCTGCTGCATTATTTAAGGACTTTGCTGCATTATTTAAGGACTTTATTGCATTATTTAAGGATTCTGCTGCATTATTTAAGGAATTTGCTGCATTATTTAAGGACTCTGCTAAATTATTTAAGGACTTTGTTGCATTATTTAATGACTCTGCTGCAGTATTTAAGGACTCTTCTGCATTATTTAAGGATTCTGCTGCAGTATTTAAGGACTCTGCTGCATTATTTAAGGACTTTGATGCATTATTTAAGGAGGCTGCTGCAGAATTTAAGGAATCTGCTGCATTATTTAAGGACTTTGTTGCATTATTTAAGGACTATGCTGCATTATTTAAGGACTCTGCTGCATTATTTATGGTCTTTGCTGCATTATTTAAGTACTCTTCTGCATTATTTAAGGATTTTTTTGCATTATTTAAGGACTCTGCTGCATTATTTAAGGACTTTGTTGCATTATTTAAGGACTCTGCTGCATTATTTAAGGACGCTGCTGCAGTATTTAAGGCCTCTGCTGCATTATTTAAGGACTCTGCTGCATTATTTAAGGACTTTGCTGCATTATTTAAGTACTCTGCTGCATTATTTAAGGAATTTTTTGCATTATTTAAGGACTCTGCTGCATTATTTAAGGACTTTGATGCATTATTTAAGGATGCTGCTGCAGAATTTAAGGAATCTGCTGCATTATTTAAGGACTTTGTTGCATTATTTAAGGACTCTGCTGCATTATTTAAGGACTTTGCTGCATTATTTAAGGACTCTGCTGCATTATTTAAGGACTTTGTTGCATTATTTAATGACTCTGCTGCAGTATTTAAGGACTCTGCTGCATTATTTAAGGACTTTGCTGCATTATTTAAGGACTCTGCTGCAGTATTTAAGGACTCTGCTGCATTATTTAAGGACGTTGTTGCATTATTTAAGGACTATGCTGCATTATTTAAGGACTCTGCTGCATCATTTAAGCACTCTGCTGATTTATTTAAGGACTTTGCTGCATTATTTAAGGACTCTGCTGTGGTATTTTAGGACTCTGATGCATTATTTAAATACTTTGATGCATTATTTAAGAACTCTGCTGCAGTATTTAAGGACTCTGCTGCATTATTTAATGTCTTTGATGCATTATTTAAGGACTCTTCTGCATTATTTAAGGACTTTGCTGCATTATTTAAGGACGCTGCTGCGGTATTTAAGGCCTCTGCTGCATTATTTAAGGACTTTGCTGCATTATTTAAGGACTCTGCTGCATTATTAAGGACGTTGCTGCATTATTTAAGGACTTTATTGCATTATTTAAGGATTCTGCTGCATTATTTAAGGAATTTCCTGCATTATTTAAGGACTTTGATGCATTATTTAAGAACTCTGCTGCAGTATTTAAGGACTCTGCTGCATTATTTAAGGACTCTGCTGCATTATTTAAGGACGCTGCTGCGGTATTTAAGGCCTCTGCTGCATTATTTAAGGACTTTGCTGCATTATTTAAGGACTCTATTGCATTATTTAAGGATTCTGCTGCATTATTTAAGGAATTTGCTGCATTATTTAAGGACTTTATTGCATTATTTAAGGAATTTGCTGCATTATTTAAGTACTTTGCTGCATTATTTAATGAGTTTGTTGCCTTTATTTAAGGACTCTGCTGCATTATTTAAGGACTTTGTTGCATTATTTAAGGACTCTGTTGCATTATTTAAGGACTTTGTTGCATTATTTAAGGACGCTGCTGCGGTATTTAAGGACTCTGCTGCATTATTTAAGGACTTTGCTGCATTATTTAAGGACTCAGCTGCATTATTAAGGGCGTTGCTGCATTTTATTTAAGGACTTTATTGCATTATTTAATTAATTTGCTGCAATATTTAAGGACTCTGCTGCATTATTTAATGACTCTGCTGCGGTATTTAAGGACTCTGCTGCATTATATAAGCACTCTGCTGCATTATTTAAGGACTTTGCTGCATTATTTAAGGACTCTGCTGCGGTATTTTTGGACTCTGCTGCATTATTTAAGGACTTTGATGCATTATTTAAGGACGCTGCTGCAAAATTTAAGGAATCTGCTGCATTATTTAAGGATTTTGTTGCATTATTTAAGGACTATGCTGCATTATTTAATGAATTTGCTGCATTATTTAAGGACTCTGCTGCATTATTTAAGGACTCTGCTGCAGTATTTTAGGACTCTGCTGCGTTACATAAGGACTCTGCTGCATTATTTAAGGACTTTGCTGCATTATTTAAGGTCTCTGCTGCAGTATTTAAGGACTCTGCTGCATTATTTATGGACTTTGTTGCATTATTTAAGGACTCTGCTGCATTATCTAAGGACTTTGTTGCATTATTTAAGGACTATGCTGCATTATTTAAGGACTTTGCTGAATTATTTAAGGACTCTGCTGCTGTATTTAAGGACTTTGCTGCATTATTTAGGGACTTTTTTCATTATTTAAGGACGCTGCTGCAGTATTAAGGACTCTGCTGCATTATTTAAGGACTCAGCTGCATTATTAAGGACGTTGCCACATTATTTAAGGACTCTGCTGCATTATTTAAGGACTTTATTGCATTATTTAAGGACTCTTCTGCATTATTTAAGTAATATCCTGCATTATTTAATGACTCTGCTGCATTATTTAATGACTCTGCGGTGGTATTTAAGGACTCTGCTGCATTATTTAAGGACTTTGATGCATTATGTAAGGACTCTGCTGCAGTATTTAAGGACTCTGCTGCATTATTTAAGGACTTTGATGCATTATTTAAGGATGCTGCTGCAGAATTTAAGGAATCTGCTGCATTATTTAAGGACCTTGTTGCATTATTTAAGGACTCTGCTGCATTATTTAAGGACTTTGCTGCATTATTTAACGACTCTGCTGCATTATTTAAGGACTTTGCTGCATTATTTAAGGACTCTGCTGTATTATTAAGGACGTTGCTGCATTAATTAAGGACTCTGCTGCATTATTTAAGGAATTTGCTGCAGTATTTAAGGACTCTGCTGCATTATTTAAGGACTTTGCTGCATTATTTAAGGACTCTGCTGCGGTATTTTTGGACTCTGCTGCATTATTTAAGGACTTTGATGCATTATTTAAGGACGCTGCTGCAAAATTTAAGGAATCTGCTGCATTATTTAAGGACTTTGTTGCATTATTTAAGGACTCTGCTGCATTATTTAATGAATTTGCTGCATTATTTAAGGACTCTGCTGCATTATTTAAGGACTCTGCTGTGGTATTTTAGGACTCTGCTGCGTTACATAAGGACTCTGCTGCATTATTTAAGGACTTTGCTGCATTATTTAAGGTCTCTGCTGCAGTATTTAAGGACTCTGCTGCATTATTTAAGGACTTTGTTGCATTATTTAAGGACTCTGCTGCATTATCTAAGGACTTTGTTGCATTATTTAAGGACTCTGCTGCCTTATTTAAGGACTTTGCTGAATTATTTAAGGACTCTGCTGCTGTATTTAAGGACTCTGCTGCATTATTTAAGGACTTTGCTGCATTATTTAGGGACTTTTTTCATTATTTAAGGACGCTGCTGCAGTATTAAGGACTCTGCTGCATTATTTAATGACTCTGCTGTGGTATTTAAGGACTCTGCTGCATTATTTAAGGACTTTGATGCATTATGTAAGGACTCTGCTGCAGTATTTAAGGACTCTGCTGCATTATTTAAGGACTTTGATGCATTATTTAAGGATGCTGCTGCAGAATTTAAGGAATCTGCTGCATTATTTAAGGACATTGTTGCATTATTTAAGGACTCTGCTGCATTATTTAAGGACTTTGCTGCATTATTTAAGGACTCTGCTGCATTATTTAAGGAATTTGCTGCATTATTTAAGGACTCTGCTGTATTATTAAGGACGTTGCTGCATTAATTAAGGACTCTGCTGCATTATTTAAGGAATTTGCTGCAGTATTTAAGGACTCTGCTGCATTATTTAAGGACTTTGATGCATTATTTAAGGACGCTGCTGCAGAATTTAAGGAGTCTGCTCCATTATTTAAGGACTTTGTTGCATTATTTAAGGACTGTGCTGCATGGTTTAAGGACTCTGCTGCATTATTTAAGAACTTTGTTGCATTATTTAAGGACTCTGCTGCATTATTTAAGGATGCTGCAGCAGTATTTAAGGACTCTGCTGCATTATTTAAGGACTTTGCTGCATTATTTAAGGACTCTGCTGCATTATTAAGGACTTTGCTGCATTATTTAAGGACTCTGCTGCAGTATTTAAGGACTCTGCTGCATTATTTAAGGACTGTGATGCATTATTTAAGGACGCTGCTGCAGAATTTAAGGAATCTGCTGCATTATTTAAGGAGTTTGCTGCATTATTTAAGGACTTTATTGCATTATTTAAGGATTCTGCTGCATTATTTAAGGAATTTGCTGCATTATTTAAGGACTCTGCTAAATTATTTAAGGACTTTGTTGCATTATTTAATGACTCTGCTGCGGTATTTAAGGACTCTGCTGAATTATTTAAGGATTCTGCTGCAGTATCTAAGGACTCTGCTGCATTATTTAAGGACTTTGATGCATTATTTAAGGAGGCTGCTGCAGAATTTAAGGAATCTGCTGCATTATTTAAGGACTTTGTTGCATTATTTAAGGACTATGCTGCATTATTTAAGGACTCTGCTGCATTATTTAAGGACTTTGCTGCATTATTTAAGTACTCTTCTGCATTATTTAAGGAATTTTTTGCATTATTTAAGGACTCTGCTGCATTATTTAAGGACTTTGTTGCATTATTTAAGGACTCTGCTGCATTATTTAAGGACGCTGCTGCAGTATTTAAGGCCTGTGCTGCATCATTTAAGGACTCTGCTGCATTATTTAAGGACTTTGCTGCATTATTTAAGTGCTCTGCTGCATTATTTAAGGAATTTTTTGCATTATTTAAGGACTCTGCTGCATTATTTAAGGACTTTGATGCATTATTTAAGGATGCTGCTGCAGAATTTAAGGAATCTGCTGCATTATTTAAGGACTTTGTTGCATTATTTAAGGACTCTGCTGCATTATTTAAGGACTTTGCTGCATTATTTAAGGACTCTGCTGCATTATTTAAGGAATTTGCTGCATTATTTAAGGACTCTGCTGTATTATTAAGGACGTTGCTGCATTAATTAAGGACTCTGCTGCATTATTTAAGGAATTTGCTGCAGTATTTAAGGACTCTGCTGCATTATTTAAGGACTTTGATGCATTATTTAAGGACGCTGCTGCAGAATTTAAGGAGTCTGCTCCATTATTTAAGGACTTTGTTGCATTATTTAAGGACTGTGCTGCAGGGTTTAAGGACTCTGCTGCATTATTTAAGAACTTTGTTGCATTATTTAAGGACTCTGCTGCATTATTTAAGGATGCTGCAGCAGTATTTAAGGACTCTGCTGCATTATTTAAGGACTTTGCTGCATTATTTAAGGACTCTGCTGCATTATTAAGGACTTTGCTGCATTATTTAAGGACTCTGCTGCAGTATTTAAGGACTCTGCTGCATTATTTAAGGACTGTGATGCATTATTTAAGGACGCTGCTGCAGAATTTAAGGAATCTGCTGCATTATTTAAGGAGTTTGCTGCATTATTTAAGGACTTTATTGCATTATTTAAGGATTCTGCTGCATTATTTAAGGAATTTGCTGCATTATTTAAGGACTCTGCTAAATTATTTAAGGACTTTGTTGCATTATTTAATGACTCTGCTGCGGTATTTAAGGACTCTGCTGAATTATTTAAGGATTCTGCTGCAGTATCTAAGGACTCTGCTGCATTATTTAAGGACTTTGATGCATTATTTAAGGAGGCTGCTGCAGAATTTAAGGAATCTGCTGCATTATTTAAGGACTTTGTTGCATTATTTAAGGACTATGCTGCATTATTTAAGGACTCTGCTGCATTATTTAAGGACTTTGCTGCATTATTTAAGTACTCTTCTGCATTATTTAAGGAATTTTTTGCATTATTTAAGGACTCTGCTGCATTATTTAAGGACTTTGTTGCATTATTTAAGGACTCTGCTGCATTATTTAAGGACGCTGCTGCAGTATTTAAGGCCTGTGCTGCATTATTTAAGGACTCTGCTGCATTATTTAAGGACTTTGCTGCATTATTTAAGTACTCTGCTGCATTATTTAAGGATTTTTTTGCATTATTTAAGGACTCTGCTGCATTATTTAAGGACTTTGATGCATTATTTAAGGATGCTGCTGCAGAATTTAAGGAATCTGCTGCATTATTTAAGGACTTTGTTGCATTATTTAAGGACTATGCTGCATTATTTAAGGACTCTGCTGCATTATTTAAGGACTCTGCTGCATTATTTAAGGACTTTGCTGCATTATTTAAGTACTCTTCTGCATTATTTAAGGAATTTTTTGCATTATTTAAGGACTCTGCTGCATTATTTAAGGACTTTGTTGCATTATTTAAGGACTCTGCTGCATTATTTAAGGACGCTGCTGCAGTATTTAAGGCCTGTGCTGCATTATTTAAGGACTCTGCTGCATTATTTAAGGACTTTGCTGCATTATTTAAGTACTCTGCTGCATTATTTAAGGAATTTTTTGCATTATTTAAGGACTCTGCTGCATTATTTAAGGACTTTGATGCATTATTTAAGGATGCTGCTGCAGAATTTAAGGAATCTGCTGCATTATTTAAGGACTTTGTTCCATTATTTAAGGACTCTGCTGCATTATTTAAGGACTTTGCTGCATTATTTAAGGACTCTGCTGCATTATTTAAGGACTTTGCTGCATTATTTAAGGACTATGCTGTATTATTAAGGACGTTGCTGCATTAATTAAGGACTCTGCTACATTATTTAAGGACTTTGCTGCAGTATTTAAGGACTCTGATGCATTTTTTAAGGACTTTGATGCATTATTTAAGGACGCTGCTGCAGAATTTAAGGAGTCTGCTCCATTATTTAAGGACTTTGTTGCATTATTTAAGGACTGTGCTGCATTGTTTAAGGACCCTGCTGCATTATTTAAGGACTTTGTTACATTATTTAAGTACTCTGCTGCATTATTTAAGGACGCTGCAGCAGTATTTAAGGACTTGGCTGCATTATTTAAGGACTTTGCTGCATTATTTAAGGACTCTGCTGCATTATTAAGGACTTTGCTGCATTATTTAAGGACTCTGCTGCAGTATTTAAGGACTCTGCTGCATTATTTAAGGACTTTGATGCATTATTTAAGGACGCTGCTGCATAATTTAAGGAATCTGCTGCATTATTTAAGGACTTTGCTGCATTATTTAAGGACTTTATTGCATTATTTAAGGATTCTGCTGCATTATTTAAGGAATTTGCTGCATTATTTAAGGACTCTGCTAAATTATTTAAGGACTTTGTTGCATTATTTAATGACTCTGCTGCAGTATTTAAGGACTCTGCTGCATTATTTAAGGATTCTGCTGCAGTATTTAAGGACTCTGCTGCATTATTTAAGGACTTTGATGCATTATTTAAGGAGGCTGCTGCAGAATTTAAGGAATCTGCTGCATTATTTAAGGACTTTGTTGCATTATTTAAGGACTATGCTGCATTATTTAAGGACTCTGCTGCATTATTTATGGTCTTTGCTGCATTATTTAAGTACTCTTCTGCATTATTTAAGGAATTTTTTGCATTATTTAAGGACTCTGCTGCATTATTTAAGGACTTTGTTGCATTATTTAAGGACTCTGCTGCATTATTTAAGGACGCTGCTGCAGTATTTAAGGCCTCTGCTGCATTATTTAAGGACTCTGCTGCATTATTTAAGGACTTTGCTGCATTATTTAAGTACTCTGCTGCATTATTTAAGGAATTTTTTGCATTATTTAAGGACTCTGCTGCATTATTTAAGGACTTTGATGCATTATTTAAGGATGCTGCTGCAGAATTTAAGGAATCTGCTGCATTATTTAAGGACTTTGTTGCATTATTTAAGGACTCTGCTGCATTATTTAAGGACTTTGCTGCATTATTTAAGGACTCTGCTGCATTATTTAAGGACTTTGTTGCATTATTTAATGACTCTGCTGCAGTATTTAAGGACTCTGCTGCATTATTTAAGGACTTTGCTGCATTATTTAAGGACTCTGCTGCAGTATTTAAGGACTCTGCTGCATTATTTAAGGACGTTGTTGCATTATTTAAGGACTATGCTGCATTATTTAAGGACTCTGCTGCATTATTTAAGGACTTTGCTGCATTATTTAAGTACTCTGCTGCATTATTTAAGGAATTTTTTGCATTATTTAAGGACTCTGCTGCATTATTTAAGGACCTTGTTGCATTATTTAAGGACTCTGCTGCATTATTTAAGAATGCTGCTGCAGTATTTAAGGCCTCTACTGCATTATTTAAGGACTTTTCTGCATTATTTAAGGACTCTGCTGCATTATTAAGGACGTTGCTGCATTATTTAAGGACTTTGTTGCATTATTTAAGGACCTTATTGCATTATTTAAGGACTCTTCTGCATTATTTAAGTAATATCCTGCTTTATTTAATGACTCTGCTGCATTATTTAATGACTCTGCTGTGGTATTTAAGGACTCTGCTGCATTATTTAAGGACTTTGATGCATTATGTAAGGACTCTGCTGCAGTATTTAAGGACTCTGCTGCATTATTTAAGGACTTTGATGCATTATTTAAGGATGCTGCTGCAGAATTTAAGGAATCTGCTGCATTATTTAAGGACATTGTTGCATTATTTAAGGACTGTGCTGCATGGTTTAAGGACTCTGCTGCATTATTTAAGAACTTTGTTGCATTATTTAAGGACTCTGCTGCATTATTTAAGGATGCTGCAGCAGTATTTAAGGACTCTGCTGCATTATTTAAGGACTTTGCTGCATTATTTAAGGACTCTGCTGCATTATTAAGGACTTTGCTGCATTATTTAAGGACTCTGCTGCAGTATTTAAGGACTCTGCTGCATTATTTAAGGACTGTGATGCATTATTTAAGGACGCTGCTGCAGAATTTAAGGAATCTGCTGCATTATTTAAGGAGTTTGCTGCATTATTTAAGGACTTTATTGCATTATTTAAGGATTCTGCTGCATTATTTAAGGAATTTGCTGCATTATTTAAGGACTCTGCTAAATTATTTAAGGACTTTGTTGCATTATTTAATGACTCTGCTGCGGTATTTAAGGACTCTGCTGAATTATTTAAGGATTCTGCTGCAGTATCTAAGGACTCTGCTGCATTATTTAAGGACTTTGATGCATTATTTAAGGAGGCTGCTGCAGAATTTAAGGAATCTGCTGCATTATTTAAGGACTTTGTTGCATTATTTAAGGACTATGCTGCATTATTTAAGGACTCTGCTGCATTATTTAAGGACTTTGCTGCATTATTTAAGTACTCTTCTGCATTATTTAAGAATTTTTTGCATTATTTAAGGACTCTGCTGCATTATTTAAGGACTTTGTTGCATTATTTAAGGACTCTGCTGCATTATTTAAGGATGCTGCTGCAGTATTTAAGGCCTGTGCTGCATTATTTAAGGACTCTGCTGCATTATTTAAGGACTTTGCTGCATTATTTAAGTACTCTGCTGCATTATTTAAGGATTTTTTTGCATTATTTAAGGACTCTGCTGCATTATTTAAGGACTTTGATGCATTATTTAAGGATGCTGCTGCAGAATTTAAGGAATCTGCTGCATTATTTAAGGACTTTGTTCCATTATTTAAGGACTCTGCTGCATTATTTAAGGACTTTGCTGCATTATTTAAGGACTCTGCTGCATTATTTAAGGACTTTGCTGCATTATTTAAGGACTATGCTGTATTATTAAGGACGTTGCTGCATTAATTAAGGACTCTGCTGCATTATTTAAGGACGCTGCTGCAGAATTTAAGGAGTCTGCTCCATTATTTAAGGACTTTGTTGCATTATTTAAGGACTGTGCTGCATTGTTTAAGGACCCTGCTGCATTATTTAAGGACTTTGTTACATTATTTAAGTACTCTGCTGCATTATTTAAGGACGCTGCAGCAGTATTTAAGGACTTGGCTGCATTATTTAAGGACTTTGCTGCATTATTTAAGGACTCTGCTGCATTATTAAGGACTTTGCTGCATTATTTAAGGACTCTGCTGCAGTATTTAAGGACTCTGCTGCATTATTTAAGGACTTTGATGCATTATTTAAGGACGCTGCTGCATAATTTAAGGAATCTGCTGCATTATTTAAGGACTTTGCTGCATTATTTAAGGACTTTATTGCATTATTTAAGGATTCTGCTGCATTATTTAAGGAATTTGCTGCATTATTTAAGGACTCTGCTAAATTATTTAAGGACTTTGTTGCATTATTTAATGACTCTGCTGCAGTATTTAAGGACTCTGCTGCATTATTTAAGGATTCTGCTGCAGTATTTAAGGACTCTGCTGCATTATTTAAGGACTTTGATGCATTATTTAAGGAGGCTGCTGCAGAATTTAAGGAATCTGCTGCATTATTTAAGGACTTTGTTGCATTATTTAAGGACTATGCTGCATTATTTAAGGACTCTGCTGCATTATTTATGGTCTTTGCTGCATTATTTAAGTACTCTTCTGCATTATTTAAGGAATTTTTTGCATTATTTAAGGACTCTGCTGCATTATTTAAGGACTTTGTTGCATTATTTAAGGACTCTGCTGCATTATTTAAGGACGCTGCTGCAGTATTTAAGGCCTCTGCTGCATTATTTAAGGACTCTGCTGCATTATTTAAGGACTTTGCTGCATTATTTAAGTACTCTGCTGCATTATTTAAGGAATTTTTTGCATTATTTAAGGACTCTGCTGCATTATTTAAGGACTTTGATGCATTATTTAAGGATGCTGCTGCAGAATTTAAGGAATTTGCTGCATTATTTAAGGACTTTGTTGCATTATTTAAGGACTCTGCTGCATTATTTAAGGACTTTGCTGCATTATTTAAGGACTCTGCTGCATTATTTAAGGACTTTGTTGCATTATTTAATGACTCTGCTGCAGTATTTAAGGACTCTGCTGCATTATTTAAGGACTTTGCTGCATTATTTAAGGACTCTGCTGCAGTATTTAAGGACTCTGCTGCATTATTTAAGGACGTTGTTGCATTATTTAAGGACTATGCTGCATTATTTAAGGACTCTGCTGCATTATTTAAGGACTTTGCTGCATTATTTAAGTACTCTGCTGCATTATTTAAGGAATTTTTTGCATTATTTAAGGACTCTGCTGCATTATTTAAGGACCTTGTTGCATTATTTAAGGACTCTGCTGCATTATTTAAGAATGCTGCTGCAGTATTTAAGGCCTCTACTGCATTATTTAAGGACTTTTCTGCATTATTTAAGGACTCTGCTGCATTATTAAGGACGTTGCTGCATTATTTAAGGACTTTGTTGCATTATTTAAGGATCTTATTGCATTATTTAAGGACTCTTCTGCATTATTTAAGTAATATCCTGCTTTATTTAATGACTCTGCTGCATTATTTAATGACTCTGCTGTGGTATTTAAGGACTCTGCTGCATTATTTAAGGACTTTGATGCATTATGTAAGGACTCTGCTGCAGTATTTAAGGACTCTGCTGCATTATTTAAGGACTTTGATGCATTATTTAAGGATGCTGCTGCAGAATTTAAGGAATCTGCTGCATTATTTAAGGACATTGTTGCATTATTTAAGGACTCTGCTGCATTATTTAAGGACTTTGCTGCATTATTTAAGGACTCTGCTGCATTATTTAAGGAATTTGCTGCATTATTTAAGGACTCTGCTGTATTATTAAGGACGTTGCTGCATTAATTAAGGACTCTGCTGCATTATTTAAGGAATTTGCTGCAGTATTTAAGGACTCTGCTGCATTATTTAAGGACTTTGATGCATTATTTAAGGACGCTGCTGCAGAATTTAAGGAGTCTGCTCCATTATTTAAGGACTTTGTTGCATTATTTAAGGACTGTGCTGCATGGTTTAAGGACTCTGCTGCATTATTTAAGAACTTTGTTGCATTATTTAAGGACTCTGCTGCATTATTTAAGGATGCTGCAGCAGTATTTAAGGACTCTGCTGCATTATTTAAGGACTTTGCTGCATTATTTAAGGACTCTGCTGCATTATTAAGGACTTTGCTGCATTATTTAAGGACTCTGCTGCAGTATTTAAGGACTCTGCTGCATTATTTAAGGACTGTGATGCATTATTTAAGGACGCTGCTGCAGAATTTAAGGAATCTGCTGCATTATTTAAGGAGTTTGGTGCATTATTTAAGGACTTTATTGCATTATTTAAGGATTCTGCTGCATTATTTAAGGAATTTGCTGCATTATTTAAGGACTCTGCTAAATTATTTAAGGACTTTGTTGCATTATTTAATGACTCTGCTGCGGTATTTAAGGACTCTGCTGAATTATTTAAGGATTCTGCTGCAGTATCTAAGGACTCTGCTGCATTATTTAAGGACTTTGATGCATTATTTAAGGAGGCTGCTGCAGAATTTAAGGAATCTGCTGCATTATTTAAGGACTTTGTTGCATTATTTAAGGACTATGCTGCATTATTTAAGGACTCTGCTGCATTATTTAAGGACTTTGCTGCATTATTTAAGTACTCTTCTGCATTATTTAAGGAATTTTTTGCATTATTTAAGGACTCTGCTGCATTATTTAAGGACTTTGTTGCATTATTTAAGGACTCTGCTGCATTATTTAAGGACGCTGCTGCAGTATTTAAGGCCTGTGCTGCATTATTTAAGGACTCTGCTGCATTATTTAAGGACTTTGCTGCATTATTTAAGTACTCTGCTGCATTATTTAAGGAATTTTTTGCATTATTTAAGGACTCTGCTGCATTATTTAAGGACTTTGATGCATTATTTAAGGATGCTGCTGCAGAATTTAAGGAATCTGCTGCATTATTTAAGGACTTTGTTCCATTATTTAAGGACTCTGCTGCATTATTTAAGGACTTTGCTGCATTATTTAAGGACTCTGCTGCATTATTTAAGGACTTTGCTGCATTATTTAAGGACTATGCTGTATTATTAAGGACGTTGCTGCATTAATTAAGGACTCTGCTGCATTATTTAAGGACTTTGCTGCAGTATTTAAGGACTCTGATGCATTTTTTAAGGACTTTGATGCATTATTTAAGGACGCTGCTGCAGAATTTAAGGAGTCTGCTCCATTATTTAAGGACTTTGTTGCATTATTTAAGGACTGTGCTGCATTGTTTAAGGACCCTGCTGCATTATTTAAGGACTTTGTTACATTATTTAAGTACTCTGCTGCATTATTTAAGGACGCTGCAGCAGTATTTAAGGACTTGGCTGCATTATTTAAGGACTTTGCTGCATTATTTAAGGACTCTGCTGCATTATTAAGGACTTTGCTGCATTATTTAAGGACTCTGCTGCAGTATTTAAGGACTCTGCTGCATTATTTAAGGACTTTGATGCATTATTTAAGGACGCTGCTGCATAATTTAAGGAATCTGCTGCATTATTTAAGGACTTTGCTGCATTATTTAAGGACTTTATTGCATTATTTAAGGATTCTGCTGCATTATTTAAGGAATTTGCTGCATTATTTAAGGACTCTGCTAAATTATTTAAGGACTTTGTTGCATTATTTAATGACTCTGCTGCAGTATTTAAGGACTCTGCTGCATTATTTAAGGATTCTGCTGCAGTATTTAAGGACTCTGCTGCATTATTTAAGGACTTTGCTGCATTATTTAAGTACTCTTCTGCATTATTTAAGGAATTTTTTGCATTATTTAAGGACTCTGCTGCATTATTTAAGGACTTTGTTGCATTATTTAAGGACTCTGCTGCATTATTTAAGGACGCTGCTGCAGTATTTAAGGCCTCTGCTGCATTATTTAAGGACTCTGCTGCATTATTTAAGGACTTTGCTGCATTATTTAAGTACTCTGCTGCATTATTTAAGGAATTTTTTGCATTATTTAAGGACTCTGCTGCATTATTTAAGGACTTTGATGCATTATTTAAGGATGCTGCTGCAGAATTTAAGGAATCTGCTGCATTATTTAAGGACTTTGTTGCATTATTTAAGGACTCTGCTGCATTATTTAAGGACTTTGCTGCATTATTTAAGGACTCTGCTGCATTATTTAAGGACTTTGTTGCATTATTTAATGACTCTGCTGCAGTATTTAAGGACTCTGCTGCATTATTTAAGGACTTTGCTGCATTATTTAAGGACTCTGCTGCAGTATTTAAGGACTCTGCTGCATTATTTAAGGACGTTGTTGCATTATTTAAGGACTATGCTGCATTATTTAAGGACTCTGCTGCATTATTTAAGGACTTTGCTGCATTATTTAAGTACTCTGCTGCATTATTTAAGGAATTTTTTGCATTATTTAAGGACTCTGCTGCATTATTTAAGGACCTTGTTGCATTATTTAAGGACTCTGCTGCATTATTTAAGAATGCTGCTGCAGTATTTAAGGCCTCTACTGCATTATTTAAGGACTTTTCTGCATTATTTAAGGACTCTGCTGCATTATTAAGGATGTTGCTGCATTATTTAAGGACTTTGTTGCATTATTTAAGGACCTTATTGCATTATTTAAGGACTCTTCTGCATTATTTAAGTAATATCCTGCTTTATTTAATGACTCTGCTGCATTATTTAATGACTCTGCTGTGGTATTTAAGGACTCTGCTGCATTATTTAAGGACTTTGATGCATTATGTAAGTACTCTGCTGCAGTATTTAAGGACTCTGCTGCATTATTTAAGGACTTTGATGCATTATTTAAGGATGCTGCTGCAGAATTTAAGGAATCTGCTGCATTATTTAAGGACATTGTTGCATTATTTAAGGACTCTGCTGCATTATTTAAGGAATTTGCTGCATTATTTAAGGACTCTGCTGTATTATTAAGGACGTTGCTGCATTAATTAAGGACTCTGCTGCATTATTTAAGGAATTTGCTGCAGTATTTAAGGACTCTGCTGCATTATTTAAGGACTTTGATGCATTATTTAAGGACGCTGCTGCAGAATTTAAGGAGTCTGCTCCATTATTTAAGGACTTTGTTGCATTATTTAAGGACTGTGCTGCATGGTTTAAGGACTCTGCTGCATTATTTAAGAACTTTGTTGCATTATTTAAGGACTCTGCTGCATTATTTAAGGATGCTGCAGCAGTATTTAAGGACTCTGCTGCATTATTTAAGGACTTTGCTGCATTATTTAAGGACTCTGCTGCATTATTAAGGACTTTGCTGCATTATTTAAGGACTCTGCTGCAGTATTTAAGGACTCTGCTGCATTATTTAAGGACTGTGATGCATTATTTAAGGACGCTGCTGCAGAATTTAAGGAATCTGCTGCATTATTTAAGGAGTTTGCTGCATTATTTAAGGACTTTATTGCATTATTTAAGGATTCTGCTGCATTATTTAAGGAATTTGCTGCATTATTTAAGGACTCTGCTAAATTATTTAAGGACTTTGTTGCATTATTTAATGACTCTGCTGCGGTATTTAAGGACTCTGCTGAATTATTTAAGGATTCTGCTGCAGTATCTAAGGACTCTGCTGCATTATTTAAGGACTTTGATGCATTATTTAAGGAGGCTGCTGCAGAATTTAAGGAATCTGCTGCATTATTTAAGGACTTTGTTGCATTATTTAAGGACTATGCTGCATTATTTAAGGACTCTGCTGCATTATTTAAGGACTTTGCTGCATTATTTAAGTACTCTTCTGCATTATTTAAGGAATTTTTTGCATTATTTAAGGACTCTGCTGCATTATTTAAGGACTTTGTTGCATTATTTAAGGACTCTGCTGCATTATTTAAGGACGCTGCTGCAGTATTTAAGGCCTGTGCTGCATTATTTAAGGACTCTGCTGCATTATTTAAGGACTTTGCTGCATTATTTAAGTACTCTGCTGCATTATTTAAGGATTTTTTTGCATTATTTAAGGACTCTGCTGCATTATTTAAGGACTTTGATGCATTATTTAAGGATGCTGCTGCAGATTTTAAGGAATCTGCTGCATTATTTAAGGACTTTGTTGCATTATTTAAGGACTATGCTGCATTATTTAAGGACTCTGCTGCATTATTTAAGGACTCTGCTGCATTATTTAAGGACTTTGCTGCATTATTTAAGTACTCTTCTGCATTATTTAAGGAATTTTTTGCATTATTTAAGGACTCTGCTGCATTATTTAAGGACTTTGTTGCATTATTTAAGGACTCTGCTGCATTATTTAAGGACGCTGCTGCAGTATTTAAGGCCTGTGCTGCATTATTTAAGGACTCTGCTGCATTATTTAAGGACTTTGCTGCATTATTTAAGTACTCTGCTGCATTATTTAAGGAATTTTTTGCATTATTTAAGGACTCTGCTGCATTATTTAAGGACTTTGATGCATTATTTAAGGATGCTGCTGCAGAATTTAAGGAATCTGCTGCATTATTTAAGGACTTTGTTCCATTATTTAAGGACTCTGCTGCATTATTTAAGGACTTTGCTGCATTATTTAAGGACTCTGCTGCATTATTTAAGGACTTTGCTGCATTATTTAAGGACTATGCTGTATTATTAAGGACGTTGCTGCATTAATTAAGGACTCTGCTGCATTATTTAAGGACTTTGCTGCAGTATTTAAGGACTCTGATGCATTTTTTAAGGACTTTGATGCATTATTTAAGGACGCTGCTGCAGAATTTAAGGAGTCTGCTCCATTATTTAAGGACTTTGTTGCATTATTTAAGGACTGTGCTGCATTGTTTAAGGACCCTGCTGCATTATTTAAGGACTTTGTTACATTATTTAAGTACTCTGCTGCATTATTTAAGGACGCTGCAGCAGTATTTAAGGACTTGGCTGCATTATTTAAGGACTTTGCTGCATTATTTAAGGACTCTGCTGCATTATTAAGGACTTTGCTGCATTATTTAAGGACTCTGCTGCAGTATTTAAGGACTCTGCTGCATTATTTAAGGACTTTGATGCATTATTTAAGGACGCTGCTGCATAATTTAAGGAATCTGCTGCATTATTTAAGGACTTTGCTGCATTATTTAAGGACTTTATTGCATTATTTAAGGATTCTGCTGCATTATTTAAGGAATTTGCTGCATTATTTAAGGACTCTGCTAAATTATTTAAGGACTTTGTTGCATTATTTAATGACTCTGCTGCAGTATTTAAGGACTCTGCTGCATTATTTAAGGATTCTGCTGCAGTATTTAAGGACTCTGCTGCATTATTTAAGGACTTTGCTGCATTATTTAAGTACTCTTCTGCATTATTTAAGGAATTTTTTGCATTATTTAAGGACTCTGCTGCATTATTTAAGGACTTTGTTGCATTATTTAAGGACTCTGCTGCATTATTTAAGGACGCTGCTGCAGTATTTAAGGCCTCTGCTGCATTATTTAAGGACTCTGCTGCATTATTTAAGGACTTTGCTGCATTATTTAAGTACTCTGCTGCATTATTTAAGGAATTTTTTGCATTATTTAAGGACTCTGCTGCATTATTTAAGGACTTTGATGCATTATTTAAGGATGCTGCTGCAGAATTTAAGGAATCTGCTGCATTATTTAAGGACTTTGTTGCATTATTTAAGGACTCTGCTGCATTATTTAAGGACTTTGCTGCATTATTTAAGGACTCTGCTGCATTATTTAAGGACTTTGTTGCATTATTTAATGACTCTGCTGCAGTATTTAAGGACTCTGCTGCATTATTTAAGGACTTTGCTGCATTATTTAAGGACTCTGCTGCAGTATTTAAGGACTCTGCTGCATTATTTAAGGACGTTGTTGCATTATTTAAGGACTATGCTGCATTATTTAAGGACTCTGCTGCATTATTTAAGGACTTTGCTGCATTATTTAAGTACTCTGCTGCATTATTTAAGGAATTTTTTGCATTATTTAAGGACTCTGCTGCATTATTTAAGGACCTTGTTGCATTATTTAAGGACTCTGCTGCATTATTTAAGAATGCTGCTGCAGTATTTAAGGCCTCTACTGCATTATTTAAGGACTTTTCTGCATTATTTAAGGACTCTGCTGCATTATTAAGGATGTTGCTGCATTATTTAAGGACTTTGTTGCATTATTTAAGGACCTTATTGCATTATTTAAGGACTCTTCTGCATTATTTAAGTAATATCCTGCTTTATTTAATGACTCTGCTGCATTATTTAATGACTCTGCTGTGGTATTTAAGGACTCTGCTGCATTATTTAAGGACTTTGATGCATTATGTAAGTACTCTGCTGCAGTATTTAAGGACTCTGCTGCATTATTTAAGGACTTTGATGCATTATTTAAGGATGCTGCTGCAGAATTTAAGGAATCTGCTGCATTATTTAAGGACATTGTTGCATTATTTAAGGACTCTGCTGCATTATTTAAGGACTTTGCTGCATTATTTAAGGACTCTGCTGCATTATTTAAGGAATTTGCTGCATTATTTAAGGACTCTGCTGTATTATTAAGGACGTTGCTGCATTATTTAAGGACTCTGCTGCATTATTTAAGGAATTTGCTGCAGTATTTAAGGACTCTGCTGCATTATTTAAGGACTTTGATGCATTATTTAAGGACGCTGCTGCAGAATTTAAGGAGTCTGCTCCATTATTTAAGGACTTTGTTGCATTATTTAAGGACTGTGCTGCATGGTTTAAGGACTCTGCTGCATTATTTAAGAACTTTGTTGCATGTTTTAAGGACTCTGCTGCATTATTTAAGGATGCTGCAGCAGTATTTAAGGACTCTGCTGCATTATTTAAGGACTTTGCTGCATTATTTAAGGACTCTGCTGCATTATTAAGGACTTTGCTGCATTATTTAAGGACTCTGCTGCAGTATTTAAGGACTCTGCTGCATTATTTAAGGACTGTGATGCATTATTTAAGGACGCTGCTGCAGAATTTAAGGAATCTGCTGCATTATTTAAGGAGTTTGCTGCATTATTTAAGGACTTTATTGCATTATTTAAGGATTCTGCTGCATTATTTAAGGAATTTGCTGCATTATTTAAGGACTCTGCTAAATTATTTAAGGACTTTGTTGCATTATTTAATGACTCTGCTGCGGTATTTAAGGACTCTGCTGAATTATTTAAGGATTCTGCTGCAGTATCTAAGGACTCTGCTGCATTATTTAAGGACTTTGATGCATTATTTAAGGAGGCTGCTGCAGAATTTAAGGAATCTGCTGCATTATTTAAGGACTTTGTTGCATTATTTAAGGACTATGCTGCATTATTTAAGGACTCTGCTGCATTATTTAAGGACTTTGCTGCATTATTTAAGTACTCTTCTGCATTATTTAAGGAATTTTTTGCATTATTTAAGGACTCTGCTGCATTATTTAAGGACTTTGTTGCATTATTTAAGGACTCTGCTGCATTATTTAAGGACGCTGCTGCAGTATTTAAGGCCTGTGCTGCATTATTTAAGGACTCTGCTGCATTATTTAAGGACTTTGCTGCATTATTTAAGTACTCTGCTGCATTATTTAAGGATTTTTTTGCATTATTTAAGGACTCTGCTGCATTATTTAAGGACTTTGATGCATTATTTAAGGATGCTGCTGCAGAATTTAAGGAATCTGCTGCATTATTTAAGGACTTTGTTCCATTATTTAAGGACTCTGCTGCATTATTTAAGGACTTTGCTGCATTATTTAAGGACTCTGCTGCATTATTTAAGGACTTTGCTGCATTATTTAAGGACTATGCTGTATTATTAAGGACGTTGCTGCATTAATTAAGGACTCTGCTGCATTATTTAAGGACGCTGCTGCAGAATTTAAGGAGTCTGCTCCATTATTTAAGGACTTTGTTGCATTATTTAAGGACTGTGCTGCATTGTTTAAGGACCCTGCTGCATTATTTAAGGACTTTGTTACATTATTTAAGTACTCTGCTGCATTATTTAAGGACGCTGCAGCAGTATTTAAGGACTTGGCTGCATTATTTAAGGACTTTGCTGCATTATTTAAGGACTCTGCTGCATTATTAAGGACTTTGCTGCATTATTTAAGGACTCTGCTGCAGTATTTAAGGACTCTGCTGCATTATTTAAGGACTTTGATGCATTATTTAAGGACGCTGCTGCATAATTTAAGGAATCTGCTGCATTATTTAAGGACTTTGCTGCATTATTTAAGGACTTTATTGCATTATTTAAGGATTCTGCTGCATTATTTAAGGAATTTGCTGCATTATTTAAGGACTCTGCTAAATTATTTAAGGACTTTGTTGCATTATTTAATGACTCTGCTGCAGTATTTAAGGACTCTGCTGCATTATTTAAGGATTCTGCTGCAGTATTTAAGGACTCTGCTGCATTATTTAAGGACTTTGATGCATTATTTAAGGAGGCTGCTGCAGAATTTAAGGAATCTGCTGCATTATTTAAGGACTTTGTTGCATTATTTAAGGACTATGCTGCATTATTTAAGGACTCTGCTGCATTATTTATGGTCTTTGCTGCATTATTTAAGTACTCTTCTGCATTATTTAAGGAATTTTTTGCATTATTTAAGGACTCTGCTGCATTATTTAAGGACTTTGTTGCATTATTTAAGGACTCTGCTGCATTATTTAAGGACGCTGCTGCAGTATTTAAGGCCTCTGCTGCATTATTTAAGGACTCTGCTGCATTATTTAAGGACTTTGCTGCATTATTTAAGTACTCTGCTGCATTATTTAAGGAATTTTTTGCATTATTTAAGGACTCTGCTGCATTATTTAAGGACTTTGATGCATTATTTAAGGATGCTGCTGCAGAATTTAAGGAATCTGCTGCATTATTTAAGGACTTTGTTGCATTATTTAAGGACTCTGCTGCATTATTTAAGGACTTTGCTGCATTATTTAAGGACTCTGCTGCATTATTTAAGGACTTTGTTGCATTATTTAATGACTCTGCTGCAGTATTTAAGGACTCTGCTGCATTATTTAAGGACTTTGCTGCATTATTTAAGGACTCTGCTGCAGTATTTAAGGACTCTGCTGCATTATTTAAGGACGTTGTTGCATTATTTAAGGACTATGCTGCATTATTTAAGGACTCTGCTGCATTATTTAAGGACTTTGCTGCATTATTTAAGTACTCTGCTGCATTATTTAAGGAATTTTTTGCATTATTTAAGGACTCTGCTGCATTATTTAAGGACCTTGTTGCATTATTTAAGGACTCTGCTGCATTATTTAAGAATGCTGCTGCAGTATTTAAGGCCTCTACTGCATTATTTAAGGACTTTTCTGCATTATTTAAGGACTCTGCTGCATTATTAAGGACGTTGCTGCATTATTTAAGGACTTTGTTGCATTATTTAAGGATCTTATTGCATTATTTAAGGACTCTTCTGCATTATTTAAGTAATATCCTGCTTTATTTAATGACTCTGCTGCATTATTTAATGACTCTGCTGTGGTATTTAAGGACTCTGCTGCATTATTTAAGGACTTTGATGCATTATGTAAGGACTCTGCTGCAGTATTTAAGGACTCTGCTGCATTATTTAAGGACTTTGATGCATTATTTAAGGATGCTGCTGCAGAATTTAAGGAATCTGCTGCATTATTTAAGGACATTGTTGCATTATTTAAGGACTCTGCTGCATTATTTAAGGACTTTGCTGCATTATTTAAGGACTCTGCTGCATTATTTAAGGAATTTGCTGCATTATTTAAGGACTCTGCTGTATTATTAAGGACGTTGCTGCATTAATTAAGGACTCTGCTGCATTATTTAAGGAATTTGCTGCAGTATTTAAGGACTCTGCTGCATTATTTAAGGACTTTGATGCATTATTTAAGGACGCTGCTGCAGAATTTAAGGAGTCTGCTCCATTATTTAAGGACTTTGTTGCATTATTTAAGGACTGTGCTGCATGGTTTAAGGACTCTGCTGCATTATTTAAGAACTTTGTTGCATTATTTAAGGACTCTGCTGCATTATTTAAGGATGCTGCAGCAGTATTTAAGGACTCTGCTGCATTATTTAAGGACTTTGCTGCATTATTTAAGGACTCTGCTGCATTATTAAGGACTTTGCTGCATTATTTAAGGACTCTGCTGCAGTATTTAAGGACTCTGCTGCATTATTTAAGGACTGTGATGCATTATTTAAGGACGCTGCTGCAGAATTTAAGGAATCTGCTGCATTATTTAAGGAGTTTGGTGCATTATTTAAGGACTTTATTGCATTATTTAAGGATTCTGCTGCATTATTTAAGGAATTTGCTGCATTATTTAAGGACTCTGCTAAATTATTTAAGGACTTTGTTGCATTATTTAATGACTCTGCTGCGGTATTTAAGGACTCTGCTGAATTATTTAAGGATTCTGCTGCAGTATCTAAGGACTCTGCTGCATTATTTAAGGACTTTGATGCATTATTTAAGGAGGCTGCTGCAGAATTTAAGGAATCTGCTGCATTATTTAAGGACTTTGTTGCATTATTTAAGGACTATGCTGCATTATTTAAGGACTCTGCTGCATTATTTAAGGACTTTGCTGCATTATTTAAGTACTCTTCTGCATTATTTAAGGAATTTTTTGCATTATTTAAGGACTCTGCTGCATTATTTAAGGACTTTGTTGCATTATTTAAGGACTCTGCTGCATTATTTAAGGACGCTGCTGCAGTATTTAAGGCCTGTGCTGCATTATTTAAGGACTCTGCTGCATTATTTAAGGACTTTGCTGCATTATTTAAGTACTCTGCTGCATTATTTAAGGATTTTTTTGCATTATTTAAGGACTCTGCTGCATTATTTAAGGACTTTGATGCATTATTTAAGGATGCTGCTGCAGAATTTAAGGAATCTGCTGCATTATTTAAGGACTTTGTTGCATTATTTAAGGACTATGCTGCATTATTTAAGGACTCTGCTGCATTATTTAAGGACTCTGCTGCATTATTTAAGGACTTTGCTGCATTATTTAAGTACTCTTCTGCATTATTTAAGGAATTTTTTGCATTATTTAAGGACTCTGCTGCATTATTTAAGGACTTTGTTGCATTATTTAAGGACTCTGCTGCATTATTTAAGGACGCTGCTGCAGTATTTAAGGCCTGTGCTGCATTATTTAAGGACTCTGCTGCATTATTTAAGGACTTTGCTGCATTATTTAAGTACTCTGCTGCATTATTTAAGGAATTTTTTGCATTATTTAAGGACTCTGCTGCATTATTTAAGGACTTTGATGCATTATTTAAGGATGCTGCTGCAGAATTTAAGGAATCTGCTGCATTATTTAAGGACTTTGTTCCATTATTTAAGGACTCTGCTGCATTATTTAAGGACTTTGCTGCATTATTTAAGGACTCTGCTGCATTATTTAAGGACTTTGCTGCATTATTTAAGGACTATGCTGTATTATTAAGGACGTTGCTGCATTAATTAAGGACTCTGCTGCATTATTTAAGGACTTTGCTGCAGTATTTAAGGACTCTGATGCATTTTTTAAGGACTTTGATGCATTATTTAAGGACGCTGCTGCAGAATTTAAGGAGTCTGCTCCATTATTTAAGGACTTTGTTGCATTATTTAAGGACTGTGCTGCATTGTTTAAGGACCCTGCTGCATTATTTAAGGACTTTGTTACATTATTTAAGTACTCTGCTGCATTATTTAAGGACGCTGCAGCAGTATTTAAGGACTTGGCTGCATTATTTAAGGACTTTGCTGCATTATTTAAGGACTCTGCTGCATTATTAAGGACTTTGCTGCATTATTTAAGGACTCTGCTGCAGTATTTAAGGACTCTGCTGCATTATTTAAGGACTTTGATGCATTATTTAAGGACGCTGCTGCATAATTTAAGGAATCTGCTGCATTATTTAAGGACTTTGCTGCATTATTTAAGGACTTTATTGCATTATTTAAGGATTCTGCTGCATTATTTAAGGAATTTGCTGCATTATTTAAGGACTCTGCTAAATTATTTAAGGACTTTGTTGCATTATTTAATGACTCTGCTGCAGTATTTAAGGACTCTGCTGCATTATTTAAGGATTCTGCTGCAGTATTTAAGGACTCTGCTGCATTATTTAAGGACTTTGCTGCATTATTTAAGTACTCTTCTGCATTATTTAAGGAATTTTTTGCATTATTTAAGGACTCTGCTGCATTATTTAAGGACTTTGTTGCATTATTTAAGGACTCTGCTGCATTATTTAAGGACGCTGCTGCAGTATTTAAGGCCTCTGCTGCATTATTTAAGGACTCTGCTGCATTATTTAAGGACTTTGCTGCATTATTTAAGTACTCTGCTGCATTATTTAAGGAATTTTTTGCATTATTTAAGGACTCTGCTGCATTATTTAAGGACTTTGATGCATTATTTAAGGATGCTGCTGCAGAATTTAAGGAATCTGCTGCATTATTTAAGGACTTTGTTGCATTATTTAAGGACTCTGCTGCATTATTTAAGGACTTTGCTGCATTATTTAAGGACTCTGCTGCATTATTTAAGGACTTTGTTGCATTATTTAATGACTCTGCTGCAGTATTTAAGGACTCTGCTGCATTATTTAAGGACTTTGCTGCATTATTTAAGGACTCTGCTGCAGTATTTAAGGACTCTGCTGCATTATTTAAGGACGTTGTTGCATTATTTAAGGACTATGCTGCATTATTTAAGGACTCTGCTGCATTATTTAAGGACTTTGCTGCATTATTTAAGTACTCTGCTGCATTATTTAAGGAATTTTTTGCATTATTTAAGGACTCTGCTGCATTATTTAAGGACCTTGTTGCATTATTTAAGGACTCTGCTGCATTATTTAAGAATGCTGCTGCAGTATTTAAGGCCTCTACTGCATTATTTAAGGACTTTTCTGCATTATTTAAGGACTCTGCTGCATTATTAAGGATGTTGCTGCATTATTTAAGGACTTTGTTGCATTATTTAAGGACCTTATTGCATTATTTAAGGACTCTTCTGCATTATTTAAGTAATATCCTGCTTTATTTAATGACTCTGCTGCATTATTTAATGACTCTGCTGTGGTATTTAAGGACTCTGCTGCATTATTTAAGGACTTTGATGCATTATGTAAGTACTCTGCTGCAGTATTTAAGGACTCTGCTGCATTATTTAAGGACTTTGATGCATTATTTAAGGATGCTGCTGCAGAATTTAAGGAATCTGCTGCATTATTTAAGGACATTGTTGCATTATTTAAGGACTCTGCTGCATTATTTAAGGACTTTGCTGCATTATTTAAGGACTCTGCTGCATTATTTAAGGAATTTGCTGCATTATTTAAGGACTCTGCTGTATTATTAAGGACGTTGCTGCATTATTTAAGGACTCTGCTGCATTATTTAAGGAATTTGCTGCAGTATTTAAGGACTCTGCTGCATTATTTAAGGACTTTGATGCATTATTTAAGGACGCTGCTGCAGAATTTAAGGAGTCTGCTCCATTATTTAAGGACTTTGTTGCATTATTTAAGGACTGTGCTGCATGGTTTAAGGACTCTGCTGCATTATTTAAGAACTTTGTTGCATTATTTAAGGACTCTGCTGCATTATTTAAGGATGCTGCAGCAGTATTTAAGGACTCTGCTGCATTATTTAAGGACTTTGCTGCATTATTTAAGGACTCTGCTGCATTATTAAGGACTTTGCTGCATTATTTAAGGACTCTGCTGCAGTATTTAAGGACTCTGCTGCATTATTTAAGGACTGTGATGCATTATTTAAGGACGCTGCTGCAGAATTTAAGGAATCTGCTGCATTATTTAAGGAGTTTGCTGCATTATTTAAGGACTTTATTGCATTATTTAAGGATTCTGCTGCATTATTTAAGGAATTTGCTGCATTATTTAAGGACTCTGCTAAATTATTTAAGGACTTTGTTGCATTATTTAATGACTCTGCTGCGGTATTTAAGGACTCTGCTGAATTATTTAAGGATTCTGCTGCAGTATCTAAGGACTCTGCTGCATTATTTAAGGACTTTGATGCATTATTTAAGGAGGCTGCTGCAGAATTTAAGGAATCTGCTGCATTATTTAAGGACTTTGTTGCATTATTTAAGGACTATGCTGCATTATTTAAGGACTCTGCTGCATTATTTAAGGACTTTGCTGCATTATTTAAGTACTCTTCTGCATTATTTAAGGAATTTTTTGCATTATTTAAGGACTCTGCTGCATTATTTAAGGACTTTGTTGCATTATTTAAGGACTCTGCTGCATTATTTAAGGACGCTGCTGCAGTATTTAAGGCCTGTGCTGCATTATTTAAGGACTCTGCTGCATTATTTAAGGACTTTGCTGCATTATTTAAGTACTCTGCTGCATTATTTAAGGATTTTTTTGCATTATTTAAGGACTCTGCTGCATTATTTAAGGACTTTGATGCATTATTTAAGGATGCTGCTGCAGAATTTAAGGAATCTGCTGCATTATTTAAGGACTTTGTTCCATTATTTAAGGACTCTGCTGCATTATTTAAGGACTTTGCTGCATTATTTAAGGACTCTGCTGCATTATTTAAGGACTTTGCTGCATTATTTAAGGACTATGCTGTATTATTAAGGACGTTGCTGCATTAATTAAGGACTCTGCTGCATTATTTAAGGACGCTGCTGCAGAATTTAAGGAGTCTGCTCCATTATTTAAGGACTTTGTTGCATTATTTAAGGACTGTGCTGCATTGTTTAAGGACCCTGCTGCATTATTTAAGGACTTTGTTACATTATTTAAGTACTCTGCTGCATTATTTAAGGACGCTGCAGCAGTATTTAAGGACTTGGCTGCATTATTTAAGGACTTTGCTGCATTATTTAAGGACTCTGCTGCATTATTAAGGACTTTGCTGCATTATTTAAGGACTCTGCTGCAGTATTTAAGGACTCTGCTGCATTATTTAAGGACTTTGATGCATTATTTAAGGACGCTGCTGCATAATTTAAGGAATCTGCTGCATTATTTAAGGACTTTGCTGCATTATTTAAGGACTTTATTGCATTATTTAAGGATTCTGCTGCATTATTTAAGGAATTTGCTGCATTATTTAAGGACTCTGCTAAATTATTTAAGGACTTTGTTGCATTATTTAATGACTCTGCTGCAGTATTTAAGGACTCTGCTGCATTATTTAAGGATTCTGCTGCAGTATTTAAGGACTCTGCTGCATTATTTAAGGACTTTGATGCATTATTTAAGGAGGCTGCTGCAGAATTTAAGGAATCTGCTGCATTATTTAAGGACTTTGTTGCATTATTTAAGGACTATGCTGCATTATTTAAGGACTCTGCTGCATTATTTATGGTCTTTGCTGCATTATTTAAGTACTCTTCTGCATTATTTAAGGAATTTTTTGCATTATTTAAGGACTCTGCTGCATTATTTAAGGACTTTGTTGCATTATTTAAGGACTCTGCTGCATTATTTAAGGACGCTGCTGCAGTATTTAAGGCCTCTGCTGCATTATTTAAGGACTCTGCTGCATTATTTAAGGACTTTGCTGCATTATTTAAGTACTCTGCTGCATTATTTAAGGAATTTTTTGCATTATTTAAGGACTCTGCTGCATTATTTAAGGACTTTGATGCATTATTTAAGGATGCTGCTGCAGAATTTAAGGAACCTGCTGCATTATTTAAGGACTTTGTTGCATTATTTAAGGACTCTGCTGCATTATTTAAGGACTTTGCTGCATTATTTAAGGACTCTGCTGCATTATTTAAGGACTTTGTTGCATTATTTAATGACTCTGCTGCAGTATTTAAGGACTCTGCTGCATTATTTAAGGACTTTGCTGCATTATTTAAGGACTCTGCTGCAGTATTTAAGGACTCTGCTGCATTATTTAAGGACGTTGTTGCATTATTTAAGGACTATGCTGCATTATTTAAGGACTCTGCTGCATTATTTAAGGACTTTGCTGCATTATTTAAGTACTCTGCTGCATTATTTAAGGAATTTTTTGCATTATTTAAGGACTCTGCTGCATTATTTAAGGACCTTGTTGCATTATTTAAGGACTCTGCTGCATTATTTAAGAATGCTGCTGCAGTATTTAAGGCCTCTACTGCATTATTTAAGGACTTTTCTGCATTATTTAAGGACTCTGCTGCATTATTAAGGACGTTGCTGCATTATTTAAGGACTTTGTTGCATTATTTAAGGATCTTATTGCATTATTTAAGGACTCTTCTGCATTATTTAAGTAATATCCTGCTTTATTTAATGACTCTGCTGCATTATTTAATGACTCTGCTGTGGTATTTAAGGACTCTGCTGCATTATTTAAGGACTTTGATGCATTATGTAAGGACTCTGCTGCAGTATTTAAGGACTCTGCTGCATTATTTAAGGACTTTGATGCATTATTTAAGGATGCTGCTGCAGAATTTAAGGAATCTGCTGCATTATTTAAGGACATTGTTGCATTATTTAAGGACTCTGCTGCATTATTTAAGGACTTTGCTGCATTATTTAAGGACTCTGCTGCATTATTTAAGGAATTTGCTGCATTATTTAAGGACTCTGCTGTATTATTAAGGACGTTGCTGCATTAATTAAGGACTCTGCTGCATTATTTAAGGAATTTGCTGCAGTATTTAAGGACTCTGCTGCATTATTTAAGGACTTTGATGCATTATTTAAGGACACTGCTGCAGAATTTAAGGAGTCTGCTCCATTATTTAAGGACTTTGTTGCATTATTTAAGGACTGTGCTGCATGGTTTAAGGACTCTGCTGCATTATTTAAGAACTTTGTTGCATTATTTAAGGACTCTGCTGCATTATTTAAGGATGCTGCAGCAGTATTTAAGGACTCTGCTGCATTATTTAAGGACTTTGCTGCATTATTTAAGGACTCTGCTGCATTATTAAGGACTTTGCTGCATTATTTAAGGACTCTGCTGCAGTATTTAAGGACTCTGCTGCATTATTTAAGGACTGTGATGCATTATTTAAGGACGCTGCTGCAGAATTTAAGGAATCTGCTGCATTATTTAAGGAGTTTGGTGCATTATTTAAGGACTTTATTGCATTATTTAAGGATTCTGCTGCATTATTTAAGGAATTTGCTGCATTATTTAAGGACTCTGCTAAATTATTTAAGGACTTTGTTGCATTATTTAATGACTCTGCTGCGGTATTTAAGGACTCTGCTGAATTATTTAAGGATTCTGCTGCAGTATCTAAGGACTCTGCTGCATTATTTAAGGACTTTGATGCATTATTTAAGGAGGCTGCTGCAGAATTTAAGGAATCTGCTGCATTATTTAAGGACTTTGTTGCATTATTTAAGGACTATGCTGCATTATTTAAGGACTCTGCTGCATTATTTAAGGACTTTGCTGCATTATTTAAGTACTCTTCTGCATTATTTAAGGAATTTTTTGCATTATTTAAGGACTCTGCTGCATTATTTAAGGACTTTGTTGCATTATTTAAGGACTCTGCTGCATTATTTAAGGACGCTGCTGCAGTATTTAAGGCCTGTGCTGCATTATTTAAGGACTCTGCTGCATTATTTAAGGACTTTGCTGCATTATTTAAGTACTCTGCTGCATTATTTAAGGATTTTTTTGCATTATTTAAGGACTCTGCTGCATTATTTAAGGACTTTGATGCATTATTTAAGGATGCTGCTGCAGAATTTAAGGAATCTGCTGCATTATTTAAGGACTTTGTTGCATTATTTAAGGACTATGCTGCATTATTTAAGGACTCTGCTGCATTATTTAAGGACTCTGCTGCATTATTTAAGGACTTTGCTGCATTATTTAAGTACTCTTCTGCATTATTTAAGGAATTTTTTGCATTATTTAAGGACTCTGCTGCATTATTTAAGGACTTTGTTGCATTATTTAAGGACTCTGCTGCATTATTTAAGGACGCTGCTGCAGTATTTAAGGCCTGTGCTGCATTATTTAAGGACTCTGCTGCATTATTTAAGGACTTTGCTGCATTATTTAAGTACTCTGCTGCATTATTTAAGGAATTTTTTGCATTATTTAAGGACTCTGCTGCATTATTTAAGGACTTTGATGCATTATTTAAGGATGCTGCTGCAGAATTTAAGGAATCTGCTGCATTATTTAAGGACTTTGTTCCATTATTTAAGGACTCTGCTGCATTATTTAAGGACTTTGCTGCATTATTTAAGGACTCTGCTGCATTATTTAAGGACTTTGCTGCATTATTTAAGGACTATGCTGTATTATTAAGGACGTTGCTGCATTAATTAAGGACTCTGCTGCATTATTTAAGGACTTTGCTGCAGTATTTAAGGACTCTGATGCATTTTTTAAGGACTTTGATGCATTATTTAAGGACGCTGCTGCAGAATTTAAGGAGTCTGCTCCATTATTTAAGGACTTTGTTGCATTATTTAAGGACTGTGCTGCATTGTTTAAGGACCCTGCTGCATTATTTAAGGACTTTGTTACATTATTTAAGTACTCTGCTGCATTATTTAAGGACGCTGCAGCAGTATTTAAGGACTTGGCTGCATTATTTAAGGACTTTGCTGCATTATTTAAGGACTCTGCTGCATTATTAAGGACTTTGCTGCATTATTTAAGGACTCTGCTGCAGTATTTAAGGACTCTGCTGCATTATTTAAGGACTTTGATGCATTATTTAAGGACGCTGCTGCATAATTTAAGGAATCTGCTGCATTATTTAAGGACTTTGCTGCATTATTTAAGGACTTTATTGCATTATTTAAGGATTCTGCTGCATTATTTAAGGAATTTGCTGCATTATTTAAGGACTCTGCTAAATTATTTAAGGACTTTGTTGCATTATTTAATGACTCTGCTGCAGTATTTAAGGACTCTGCTGCATTATTTAAGGATTCTGCTGCAGTATTTAAGGACTCTGCTGCATTATTTAAGGACTTTGCTGCATTATTTAAGTACTCTTCTGCATTATTTAAGGAATTTTTTGCATTATTTAAGGACTCTGCTGCATTATTTAAGGACTTTGTTGCATTATTTAAGGACTCTGCTGCATTATTTAAGGACGCTGCTGCAGTATTTAAGGCCTCTGCTGCATTATTTAAGGACTCTGCTGCATTATTTAAGGACTTTGCTGCATTATTTAAGTACTCTGCTGCATTATTTAAGGAATTTTTTGCATTATTTAAGGACTCTGCTGCATTATTTAAGGACTTTGATGCATTATTTAAGGATGCTGCTGCAGAATTTAAGGAATCTGCTGCATTATTTAAGGACTTTGTTGCATTATTTAAGGACTCTGCTGCATTATTTAAGGACTTTGCTGCATTATTTAAGGACTCTGCTGCATTATTTAAGGACTTTGTTGCATTATTTAATGACTCTGCTGCAGTATTTAAGGACTCTGCTGCATTATTTAAGGACTTTGCTGCATTATTTAAGGACTCTGCTGCAGTATTTAAGGACTCTGCTGCATTATTTAAGGACGTTGTTGCATTATTTAAGGACTATGCTGCATTATTTAAGGACTCTGCTGCATTATTTAAGGACTTTGCTGCATTATTTAAGTACTCTGCTGCATTATTTAAGGAATTTTTTGCATTATTTAAGGACTCTGCTGCATTATTTAAGGACCTTGTTGCATTATTTAAGGACTCTGCTGCATTATTTAAGAATGCTGCTGCAGTATTTAAGGCCTCTACTGCATTATTTAAGGACTTTTCTGCATTATTTAAGGACTCTGCTGCATTATTAAGGATGTTGCTGCATTATTTAAGGACTTTGTTGCATTATTTAAGGACCTTATTGCATTATTTAAGGACTCTTCTGCATTATTTAAGTAATATCCTGCTTTATTTAATGACTCTGCTGCATTATTTAATGACTCTGCTGTGGTATTTAAGGACTCTGCTGCATTATTTAAGGACTTTGATGCATTATGTAAGTACTCTGCTGCAGTATTTAAGGACTCTGCTGCATTATTTAAGGACTTTGATGCATTATTTAAGGATGCTGCTGCAGAATTTAAGGAATCTGCTGCATTATTTAAGGACATTGTTGCATTATTTAAGGACTCTGCTGCATTATTTAAGGACTTTGCTGCATTATTTAAGGACTCTGCTGCATTATTTAAGGAATTTGCTGCATTATTTAAGGACTCTGCTGTATTATTAAGGACGTTGCTGCATTATTTAAGGACTCTGCTGCATTATTTAAGGAATTTGCTGCAGTATTTAAGGACTCTGCTGCATTATTTAAGGACTTTGATGCATTATTTAAGGACGCTGCTGCAGAATTTAAGGAGTCTGCTCCATTATTTAAGGACTTTGTTGCATTATTTAAGGACTGTGCTGCATGGTTTAAGGACTCTGCTGCATTATTTAAGAACTTTGTTGCATTATTTAAGGACTCTGCTGCATTATTTAAGGATGCTGCAGCAGTATTTAAGGACTCTGCTGCATTATTTAAGGACTTTGCTGCATTATTTAAGGACTCTGCTGCATTATTAAGGACTTTGCTGCATTATTTAAGGACTCTGCTGCAGTATTTAAGGACTCTGCTGCATTATTTAAGGACTGTGATGCATTATTTAAGGACGCTGCTGCAGAATTTAAGGAATCTGCTGCATTATTTAAGGAGTTTGCTGCATTATTTAAGGACTTTATTGCATTATTTAAGGATTCTGCTGCATTATTTAAGGAATTTGCTGCATTATTTAAGGACTCTGCTAAATTATTTAAGGACTTTGTTGCATTATTTAATGACTCTGCTGCGGTATTTAAGGACTCTGCTGAATTATTTAAGGATTCTGCTGCAGTATCTAAGGACTCTGCTGCATTATTTAAGGACTTTGATGCATTATTTAAGGAGGCTGCTGCAGAATTTAAGGAATCTGCTGCATTATTTAAGGACTTTGTTGCATTATTTAAGGACTATGCTGCATTATTTAAGGACTCTGCTGCATTATTTAAGGACTTTGCTGCATTATTTAAGTACTCTTCTGCATTATTTAAGGAATTTTTTGCATTATTTAAGGACTCTGCTGCATTATTTAAGGACTTTGTTGCATTATTTAAGGACTCTGCTGCATTATTTAAGGACGCTGCTGCAGTATTTAAGGCCTGTGCTGCATTATTTAAGGACTCTGCTGCATTATTTAAGGACTTTGCTGCATTATTTAAGTACTCTGCTGCATTATTTAAGGATTTTTTTGCATTATTTAAGGACTCTGCTGCATTATTTAAGGACTTTGATGCATTATTTAAGGATGCTGCTGCAGAATTTAAGGAATCTGCTGCATTATTTAAGGACTTTGTTCCATTATTTAAGGACTCTGCTGCATTATTTAAGGACTTTGCTGCATTATTTAAGGACTCTGCTGCATTATTTAAGGACTTTGCTGCATTATTTAAGGACTATGCTGTATTATTAAGGACGTTGCTGCATTAATTAAGGACTCTGCTGCATTATTTAAGGACGCTGCTGCAGAATTTAAGGAGTCTGCTCCATTATTTAAGGACTTTGTTGCATTATTTAAGGACTGTGCTGCATTGTTTAAGGACCCTGCTGCATTATTTAAGGACTTTGTTACATTATTTAAGTACTCTGCTGCATTATTTAAGGACGCTGCAGCAGTATTTAAGGACTTGGCTGCATTATTTAAGGACTTTGCTGCATTATTTAAGGACTCTGCTGCATTATTAAGGACTTTGCTGCATTATTTAAGGACTCTGCTGCAGTATTTAAGGACTCTGCTGCATTATTTAAGGACTTTGATGCATTATTTAAGGACGCTGCTGCATAATTTAAGGAATCTGCTGCATTATTTAAGGACTTTGCTGCATTATTTAAGGACTTTATTGCATTATTTAAGGATTCTGCTGCATTATTTAAGGAATTTGCTGCATTATTTAAGGACTCTGCTAAATTATTTAAGGACTTTGTTGCATTATTTAATGACTCTGCTGCAGTATTTAAGGACTCTGCTGCATTATTTAAGGATTCTGCTGCAGTATTTAAGGACTCTGCTGCATTATTTAAGGACTTTGCTGCATTATTTAAGTACTCTTCTGCATTATTTAAGGAATTTTTTGCATTATTTAAGGACTCTGCTGCATTATTTAAGGACTTTGTTGCATTATTTAAGGACTCTGCTGCATTATTTAAGGACGCTGCTGCAGTATTTAAGGCCTCTGCTGCATTATTTAAGGACTCTGCTGCATTATTTAAGGACTTTGCTGCATTATTTAAGTACTCTGCTGCATTATTTAAGGAATTTTTTGCATTATTTAAGGACTCTGCTGCATTATTTAAGGACTTTGATGCATTATTTAAGGATGCTGCTGCAGAATTTAAGGAATCTGCTGCATTATTTAAGGACTTTGTTGCATTATTTAAGGACTCTGCTGCATTATTTAAGGACTTTGCTGCATTATTTAAGGACTCTGCTGCATTATTTAAGGACTTTGTTGCATTATTTAATGACTCTGCTGCAGTATTTAAGGACTCTGCTGCATTATTTAAGGACTTTGCTGCATTATTTAAGGACTCTGCTGCAGTATTTAAGGACTCTGCTGCATTATTTAAGGACGTTGTTGCATTATTTAAGGACTATGCTGCATTATTTAAGGACTCTGCTGCATTATTTAAGGACTTTGCTGCATTATTTAAGTACTCTGCTGCATTATTTAAGGAATTTTTTGCATTATTTAAGGACTCTGCTGCATTATTTAAGGACCTTGTTGCATTATTTAAGGACTCTGCTGCATTATTTAAGAATGCTGCTGCAGTATTTAAGGCCTCTACTGCATTATTTAAGGACTTTTCTGCATTATTTAAGGACTCTGCTGCATTATTAAGGATGTTGCTGCATTATTTAAGGACTTTGTTGCATTATTTAAGGACCTTATTGCATTATTTAAGGACTCTTCTGCATTATTTAAGTAATATCCTGCTTTATTTAATGACTCTGCTGCATTATTTAATGACTCTGCTGTGGTATTTAAGGACTCTGCTGCATTATTTAAGGACTTTGATGCATTATGTAAGTACTCTGCTGCAGTATTTAAGGACTCTGCTGCATTATTTAAGGACTTTGATGCATTATTTAAGGATGCTGCTGCAGAATTTAAGGAATCTGCTGCATTATTTAAGGACATTGTTGCATTATTTAAGGACTCTGCTGCATTATTTAAGGACTTTGCTGCATTATTTAAGGACTCTGCTGCATTATTTAAGGAATTTGCTGCATTATTTAAGGACTCTGCTGTATTATTAAGGACGTTGCTGCATTATTTAAGGACTCTGCTGCATTATTTAAGGAATTTGCTGCAGTATTTAAGGACTCTGCTGCATTATTTAAGGACTTTGATGCATTATTTAAGGACGCTGCTGCAGAATTTAAGGAGTCTGCTCCATTATTTAAGGACTTTGTTGCATTATTTAAGGACTGTGCTGCATGGTTTAAGGACTCTGCTGCATTATTTAAGAACTTTGTTGCATTATTTAAGGACTCTGCTGCATTATTTAAGGATGCTGCAGCAGTATTTAAGGACTCTGCTGCATTATTTAAGGACTTTGCTGCATTATTTAAGGACTCTGCTGCATTATTAAGGACTTTGCTGCATTATTTAAGGACTCTGCTGCAGTATTTAAGGACTCTGCTGCATTATTTAAGGACTGTGATGCATTATTTAAGGACGCTGCTGCAGAATTTAAGGAATCTGCTGCATTATTTAAGGAGTTTGCTGCATTATTTAAGGACTTTATTGCATTATTTAAGGATTCTGCTGCATTATTTAAGGAATTTGCTGCATTATTTAAGGACTCTGCTAAATTATTTAAGGACTTTGTTGCATTATTTAATGACTCTGCTGCGGTATTTAAGGACTCTGCTGAATTATTTAAGGATTCTGCTGCAGTATCTAAGGACTCTGCTGCATTATTTAAGGACTTTGATGCATTATTTAAGGAGGCTGCTGCAGAATTTAAGGAATCTGCTGCATTATTTAAGGACTTTGTTGCATTATTTAAGGACTATGCTGCATTATTTAAGGACTCTGCTGCATTATTTAAGGACTTTGCTGCATTATTTAAGTACTCTTCTGCATTATTTAAGGAATTTTTTGCATTATTTAAGGACTCTGCTGCATTATTTAAGGACTTTGTTGCATTATTTAAGGACTCTGCTGCATTATTTAAGGACGCTGCTGCAGTATTTAAGGCCTGTGCTGCATTATTTAAGGACCCTGCTGCATTATTTAAGGACTTTGCTGCATTATTTAAGTACTCTGCTGCATTATTTAAGGATTTTTTTGCATTATTTAAGGACTCTGCTGCATTATTTAAGGACTTTGATGCATTATTTAAGGATGCTGCTGCAGAATTTAAGGAATCTGCTGCATTATTTAAGGACTTTGTTCCATTATTTAAGGACTCTGCTGCATTATTTAAGGACTTTGCTGCATTATTTAAGGACTCTGCTGCATTATTTAAGGACTTTGCTGCATTATTTAAGGACTATGCTGTATTATTAAGGACGTTGCTGCATTAATTAAGGACTCTGCTGCATTATTTAAGGACGCTGCTGCAGAATTTAAGGAGTCTGCTCCATTATTTAAGGACTTTGTTGCATTATTTAAGGACTGTGCTGCATTGTTTAAGGACCCTGCTGCATTATTTAAGGACTTTGTTACATTATTTAAGTACTCTGCTGCATTATTTAAGGACGCTGCAGCAGTATTTAAGGACTTGGCTGCATTATTTAAGGACTTTGCTGCATTATTTAAGGACTCTGCTGCATTATTAAGGACTTTGCTGCATTATTTAAGGACTCTGCTGCAGTATTTAAGGACTCTGCTGCATTATTTAAGGACTTTGATGCATTATTTAAGGACGCTGCTGCATAATTTAAGGAATCTGCTGCATTATTTAAGGACTTTGCTGCATTATTTAAGGACTTTATTGCATTATTTAAGGATTCTGCTGCATTATTTAAGGAATTTGCTGCATTATTTAAGGACTCTGCTAAATTATTTAAGGACTTTGTTGCATTATTTAATGACTCTGCTGCAGTATTTAAGGACTCTGCTGCATTATTTAAGGATTCTGCTGCAGTATTTAAGGACTCTGCTGCATTATTTAAGGACTTTGATGCATTATTTAAGGAGGCTGCTGCAGAATTTAAGGAATCTGCTGCATTATTTAAGGACTTTGTTGCATTATTTAAGGACTATGCTGCATTATTTAAGGACTCTGCTGCATTATTTATGGTCTTTGCTGCATTATTTAAGTACTCTTCTGCATTATTTAAGGAATTTTTTGCATTATTTAAGGACTCTGCTGCATTATTTAAGGACTTTGTTGCATTATTTAAGGACTCTGCTGCATTATTTAAGGACGCTGCTGCAGTATTTAAGGCCTCTGCTGCATTATTTAAGGACTCTGCTGCATTATTTAAGGACTTTGCTGCATTATTTAAGTACTCTGCTGCATTATTTAAGGAATTTTTTGCATTATTTAAGGACTCTGCTGCATTATTTAAGGACTTTGATGCATTATTTAAGGATGCTGCTGCAGAATTTAAGGAATCTGCTGCATTATTTAAGGACTTTGTTGCATTATTTAAGGACTCTGCTGCATTATTTAAGGACTTTGCTGCATTATTTAAGGACTCTGCTGCATTATTTAAGGACTTTGTTGCATTATTTAATGACTCTGCTGCAGTATTTAAGGACTCTGCTGCATTATTTAAGGACTTTGCTGCATTATTTAAGGACTCTGCTGCAGTATTTAAGGACTCTGCTGCATTATTTAAGGACGTTGTTGCATTATTTAAGGACTATGCTGCATTATTTAAGGACTCTGCTGCATTATTTAAGGACTTTGCTGCATTATTTAAGTACTCTGCTGCATTATTTAAGGAATTTTTTGCATTATTTAAGGACTCTGCTGCATTATTTAAGGACCTTGTTGCATTATTTAAGGACTCTGCTGCATTATTTAAGAATGCTGCTGCAGTATTTAAGGCCTCTACTGCATTATTTAAGGACTTTTCTGCATTATTTAAGGACTCTGCTGCATTATTAAGGACGTTGCTGCATTATTTAAGGACTTTGTTGCATTATTTAAGGACCTTATTGCATTATTTAAGGACTCTTCTGCATTATTTAAGTAATATCCTGCTTTATTTAATGACTCTGCTGCATTATTTAATGACTCTGCTGTGGTATTTAAGGACTCTGCTGCATTATTTAAGGACTTTGATGCATTATGTAAGGACTCTGCTGCAGTATTTAAGGACTCTGCTGCATTATTTAAGGACTTTGATGCATTATTTAAGGATGCTGCTGCAGAATTTAAGGAATCTGCTGCATTATTTAAGGACATTGTTGCATTATTTAAGGACTCTGCTGCATTATTTAAGGACTCTGCTGCATTATTTAAGGAATTTGCTGCATTATTTAAGGACTCTGCTGTATTATTAAGGACGTTGCTGCATTAATTAAGGACTCTGCTGCATTATTTAAGGAATTTGCTGCAGTATTTAAGGACTCTGCTGCATTATTTAAGGACTTTGATGCATTATTTAAGGACGCTGCTGCAGAATTTAAGGAGTCTGCTCCATTATTTAAGGACTTTGTTGCATTATTTAAGGACTGTGCTGCATGGTTTAAGGACTCTGCTGCATTATTTAAGAACTTTGTTGCATTATTTAAGGACTCTGCTGCATTATTTAAGGATGCTGCAGCAGTATTTAAGGACTCTGCTGCATTATTTAAGGACTTTGCTGCATTATTTAAGGACTCTGCTGCATTATTAAGGACTTTGCTGCATTATTTAAGGACTCTGCTGCAGAATTTAAGGACTCTGCTGCATTATTTAAGGACTGTGATGCATTATTTAAGGACGCTGCTGCAGAATTTAAGGAATCTGCTGCATTATTTAAGGAGTTTGCTGCATTATTTAAGGAATTTGCTGCATTATTTAAGGACTCTGCTAAATTATTTAAGGACTTTGTTGCATTATTTAATGACTCTGCTGCGGTATTTAAGGACTCTGCTGAATTATTTAAGGATTCTGCTGCAGTATCTAAGGACTCTGCTGCATTATTTAAGGACTTTGATGCATTATTTAAGGAGGCTGCTGCAGAATTTAAGGAATCTGCTGCATTATTTAAGGACTTTGTTGCATTATTTAAGGACTATGCTGCATTATTTAAGGACTCTGCTGCATTATTTAAGGACTTTGCTGCATTATTTAAGTACTCTTCTGCATTATTTAAGGAATTTTTTGCATTATTTAAGGACTCTGCTGCATTATTTAAGGACTTTGTTGCATTATTTAAGGACTCTGCTGCATTATTTAAGGATGCTGCTGCAGTATTTAAGGCCTGTGCTGCATTATTTAAGGACTCTGCTGCATTATTTAAGGACTTTGCTGCATTATTTAAGTACTCTGCTGCATTATTTAAGGATTTTTTTGCATTATTTAAGGACTCTGCTGCATTATTTAAGGACTTTGATGCATTATTTAAGGATGCTGCTGCAGAATTTAAGGAATCTGCTGCATTATTTAAGGACTTTGTTCCATTATTTAAGGACTCTGCTGCATTATTTAAGGACTTTGCTGCATTATTTAAGGACTCTGCTGCATTATTTAAGGACTTTGCTGCATTATTTAAGGACTATGCTGTATTATTAAGGACGTTGCTGCATTAATTAAGGACTCTGCTGCATTATTTAAGGACGCTGCTGCAGAATTTAAGGAGTCTGCTCCATTATTTAAGGACTTTGTTGCATTATTTAAGGACTGTGCTGCATTGTTTAAGGACCCTGCTGCATTATTTAAGGACTTTGTTACATTATTTAAGTACTCTGCTGCATTATTTAAGGACGCTGCAGCAGTATTTAAGGACTTGGCTGCATTATTTAAGGACTTTGCTGCATTATTTAAGGACTCTGCTGCATTATTAAGGACTTTGCTGCATTATTTAAGGACTCTGCTGCAGTATTTAAGGACTCTGCTGCATTATTTAAGGACTTTGATGCATTATTTAAGGACGCTGCTGCATAATTTAAGGAATCTGCTGCATTATTTAAGGACTTTGCTGCATTATTTAAGGACTTTATTGCATTATTTAAGGATTCTGCTGCATTATTTAAGGAATTTGCTGCATTATTTAAGGACTCTGCTAAATTATTTAAGGACTTTGTTGCATTATTTAATGACTCTGCTGCAGTATTTAAGGACTCTGCTGCATTATTTAAGGATTCTGCTGCAGTATTTAAGGACTCTGCTGCATTATTTAAGGACTTTGATGCATTATTTAAGGAGGCTGCTGCAGAATTTAAGGAATCTGCTGCATTATTTAAGGACTTTGTTGCATTATTTAAGGACTATGCTGCATTATTTAAGGACTCTGCTGCATTATTTATGGTCTTTGCTGCATTATTTAAGTACTCTTCTGCATTATTTAAGGAATTTTTTGCATTATTTAAGGACTCTGCTGCATTATTTAAGGACTTTGTTGCATTATTTAAGGACTCTGCTGCATTATTTAAGGACGCTGCTGCAGTATTTAAGGCCTCTGCTGCATTATTTAAGGACTCTGCTGCATTATTTAAGGACTTTGCTGCATTATTTAAGTACTCTGCTGCATTATTTAAGGAATTTTTTGCATTATTTAAGGACTCTGCTGCATTATTTAAGGACTTTGATGCATTATTTAAGGATGCTGCTGCAGAATTTAAGGAATCTGCTGCATTATTTAAGGACTTTGTTGCATTATTTAAGGACTCTGCTGCATTATTTAAGGACTTTGCTGCATTATTTAAGGACTCTGCTGCATTATTTAAGGACTTTGTTGCATTATTTAATGACTCTGCTGCAGTATTTAAGGACTCTGCTGCATTATTTAAGGACTTTGCTGCATTATTTAAGGACTCTGCTGCAGTATTTAAGGACTCTGCTGCATTATTTAAGGACGTTGTTGCATTATTTAAGGACTATGCTGCATTATTTAAGGACTCTGCTGCATTATTTAAGGACTTTGCTGCATTATTTAAGTACTCTGCTGCATTATTTAAGGAATTTTTTGCATTATTTAAGGACTCTGCTGCATTATTTAAGGACCTTGTTGCATTATTTAAGGACTCTGCTGCATTATTTAAGAATGCTGCTGCAGTATTTAAGGCCTCTACTGCATTATTTAAGGACTTTTCTGCATTATTTAAGGACTCTGCTGCATTATTAAGGACGTTGCTGCATTATTTAAGGACTTTGTTGCATTATTTAAGGATCTTATTGCATTATTTAAGGACTCTTCTGCATTATTTAAGTAATATCCTGCTTTATTTAATGACTCTGCTGCATTATTTAATGACTCTGCTGTGGTATTTAAGGACTCTGCTGCATTATTTAAGGACTTTGATGCATTATGTAAGGACTCTGCTGCAGTATTTAAGGACTCTGCTGCATTATTTAAGGACTTTGATGCATTATTTAAGGATGCTGCTGCAGAATTTAAGGAATCTGCTGCATTATTTAAGGACATTGTTGCATTATTTAAGGACTCTGCTGCATTATTTAAGGACTTTGCTGCATTATTTAAGGACTCTGCTGCATTATTTAAGGAATTTGCTGCATTATTTAAGGACTCTGCTGTATTATTAAGGACGTTGCTGCATTAATTAAGGACTCTGCTGCATTATTTAAGGAATTTGCTGCAGTATTTAAGGACTCTGCTGCATTATTTAAGGACTTTGATGCATTATTTAAGGACGCTGCTGCAGAATTTAAGGAGTCTGCTCCATTATTTAAGGACTTTGTTGCATTATTTAAGGACTGTGCTGCATGGTTTAAGGACTCTGCTGCATTATTTAAGAACTTTGTTGCATTATTTAAGGACTCTGCTGCATTATTTAAGGATGCTGCAGCAGTATTTAAGGACTCTGCTGCATTATTTAAGGACTTTGCTGCATTATTTAAGGACTCTGCTGCATTATTAAGGACTTTGCTGCATTATTTAAGGACTCTGCTGCAGTATTTAAGGACTCTGCTGCATTATTTAAGGACTGTGATGCATTATTTAAGGACGCTGCTGCAGAATTTAAGGAATCTGCTGCATTATTTAAGGAGTTTGGTGCATTATTTAAGGACTTTATTGCATTATTTAAGGATTCTGCTGCATTATTTAAGGAATTTGCTGCATTATTTAAGGACTCTGCTAAATTATTTAAGGACTTTGTTGCATTATTTAATGACTCTGCTGCGGTATTTAAGGACTCTGCTGAATTATTTAAGGATTCTGCTGCAGTATCTAAGGACTCTGCTGCATTATTTAAGGACTTTGATGCATTATTTAAGGAGGCTGCTGCAGAATTTAAGGAATCTGCTGCATTATTTAAGGACTTTGTTGCATTATTTAAGGACTATGCTGCATTATTTAAGGACTCTGCTGCATTATTTAAGGACTTTGCTGCATTATTTAAGTACTCTTCTGCATTATTTAAGGAATTTTTTGCATTATTTAAGGATTCTGCTGCATTATTTAAGGACTTTGTTGCATTATTTAAGGACTCTGCTGCATTATTTAAGGACGCTGCTGCAGTATTTAAGGCCTGTGCTGCATTATTTAAGGACTCTGCTGCATTATTTAATTACTTTGCTGCATTATTTAAGTACTCTGCTGCATTATTTAAGGATTTTTTTGCATTATTTAAGGACTCTGCTGCATTATTTAAGGACTTTGATGCATTATTTAAGGATGCTGCTGCAGAATTTAAGGAATCTGCTGCATTATTTAAGGACTTTGTTGCATTATTTAAGGACTATGCTGCATTATTTAAGGACTCTGCTGCATTATTTAAGGACTCTGCTGCATTATTTAAGGACTTTGCTGCATTATTTAAGTACTCTTCTGCATTATTTAAGGAATTTTTTGCATTATTTAAGGACTCTGCTGCATTATTTAAGGACTTTGTTGCATTATTTAAGGACTCTGCTGCATTATTTAAGGACGCTGCTGCAGTATTTAAGGCCTGTGCTGCATTATTTAAGGACTCTGCTGCATTATTTAAGGACTTTGCTGCATTATTTAAGTACTCTGCTGCATTATTTAAGGAATTTTTTGCATTATTTAAGGACTCTGCTGCATTATTTAAGGACTTTGATGCATTATTTAAGGATGCTGCTGCAGAATTTAAGGAATCTGCTGCATTATTTAAGGACTTTGTTCCATTATTTAAGGACTCTGCTGCATTATTTAAGGACTTTGCTGCATTATTTAAGGACTCTGCTGCATTATTTAAGGACTTTGCTGCATTATTTAAGGACTATGCTGTATTATTAAGGACGTTGCTGCATTAATTAAGGACTCTGCTGCATTATTTAAGGACTTTGCTGCAGTATTTAAGGACTCTGATGCATTTTTTAAGGACTTTGATGCATTATTTAAGGACGCTGCTGCAGAATTTAAGGAGTCTGCTCCATTATTTAAGGACTTTGTTGCATTATTTAAGGACTGTGCTGCATTGTTTAAGGACCCTGCTGCATTATTTAAGGACTTTGTTACATTATTTAAGTACTCTGCTGCATTATTTAAGGACGCTGCAGCAGTATTTAAGGACTTGGCTGCATTATTTAAGGACTTTGCTGCATTATTTAAGGACTCTGCTGCATTATTAAGGACTTTGCTGCATTATTTAAGGACTCTGCTGCAGTATTTAAGGACTCTGCTGCATTATTTAAGGACTTTGATGCATTATTTAAGGACGCTGCTGCATAATTTAAGGAATCTGCTGCATTATTTAAGGACTTTGCTGCATTATTTAAGGACTTTATTGCATTATTTAAGGATTCTGCTGCATTATTTAAGGAATTTGCTGCATTATTTAAGGACTCTGCTAAATTATTTAAGGACTTTGTTGCATTATTTAATGACTCTGCTGCAGTATTTAAGGACTCTGCTGCATTATTTAAGGATTCTGCTGCAGTATTTAAGGACTCTGCTGCATTATTTAAGGACTTTGCTGCATTATTTAAGTACTCTTCTGCATTATTTAAGGAATTTTTTGCATTATTTAAGGACTCTGCTGCATTATTTAAGGACTTTGTTGCATTATTTAAGGACTCTGCTGCATTATTTAAGGACGCTGCTGCAGTATTTAAGGCCTCTGCTGCATTATTTAAGGACTCTGCTGCATTATTTAAGGACTTTGCTGCATTATTTAAGTACTCTGCTGCATTATTTAAGGAATTTTTTGCATTATTTAAGGACTCTGCTGCATTATTTAAGGACTTTGATGCATTATTTAAGGATGCTGCTGCAGAATTTAAGGAATCTGCTGCATTATTTAAGGACTTTGTTGCATTATTTAAGGACTCTGCTGCATTATTTAAGGACTTTGCTGCATTATTTAAGGACTCTGCTGCATTATTTAAGGACTTTGTTGCATTATTTAATGACTCTGCTGCAGTATTTAAGGACTCTGCTGCATTATTTAAGGACTTTGCTGCATTATTTAAGGACTCTGCTGCAGTATTTAAGGACTCTGCTGCATTATTTAAGGACGTTGTTGCATTATTTAAGGACTATGCTGCATTATTTAAGGACTCTGCTGCATTATTTAAGGACTTTGCTGCATTATTTAAGTACTCTGCTGCATTATTTAAGGAATTTTTTGCATTATTTAAGGACTCTGCTGCATTATTTAAGGACCTTGTTGCATTATTTAAGGACTCTGCTGCATTATTTAAGAATGCTGCTGCAGTATTTAAGGCCTCTACTGCATTATTTAAGGACTTTTCTGCATTATTTAAGGACTCTGCTGCATTATTAAGGATGTTGCTGCATTATTTAAGGACTTTGTTGCATTATTTAAGGACCTTATTGCATTATTTAAGGACTCTTCTGCATTATTTAAGTAATATCCTGCTTTATTTAACGACTCTGCTGCATTATTTAATGACTCTGCTGTGGTATTTAAGGACTCTGCTGCATTATTTAAGGACTTTGATGCATTATGTAAGTACTCTGCTGCAGTATTTAAGGACTCTGCTGCATTATTTAAGGACTTTGATGCATTATTTAAGGATGCTGCTGCAGAATTTAAGGAATCTGCTGCATTATTTAAGGACATTGTTGCATTATTTAAGGACTCTGCTGCATTATTTAAGGACTTTGCTGCATTATTTAAGGACTCTGCTGCATTATTTAAGGAATTTGCTGCATTATTTAAGGACTCTGCTGTATTATTAAGGACGTTGCTGCATTATTTAAGGACTCTGCTGCATTATTTAAGGAATTTGCTGCAGTATTTAAGGACTCTGCTGCATTATTTAAGGACTTTGATGCATTATTTAAGGACGATGCTGCAGAATTTAAGGAGTCTGCTCCATTATTTAAGGACTTTGTTGCATTATTTAAGGACTGTGCTGCATGGTTTAAGGACTCTGCTGCATTATTTAAGAACTTTGTTGCATTATTTAAGGACTCTGCTGCATTATTTAAGGATGCTGCAGCAGTATTTAAGGACTCTGCTGCATTATTTAAGGACTTTGCTGCATTATTTAAGGACTCTGCTGCATTATTAAGGACTTTGCTGCATTATTTAAGGACTCTGCTGCAGTATTTAAGGACTCTGCTGCATTATTTAAGGACTGTGATGCATTATTTAAGGACGCTGCTGCAGAATTTAAGGAATCTGCTGCATTATTTAAGGAGTTTGCTGCATTATTTAAGGACTTTATTGCATTATTTAAGGATTCTGCTGCATTATTTAAGGAATTTGCTGTATTATTTAAGGACTCTGCTAAATTATTTAAGGACTTTGTTGCATTATTTAATGACTCTGCTGCGGTATTTAAGGACTCTGCTGAATTATTTAAGGATTCTGCTGCAGTATCTAAGGACTCTGCTGCATTATTTAAGGACTTTGATGCATTATTTAAGGAGGCTGCTGCAGAATTTAAGGAATCTGCTGCATTATTTAAGGACTTTGTTGCATTATTTAAGGACTATGCTGCATTATTTAAGGACTCTGCTGCATTATTTAAGGACTTTGCTGCATTATTTAAGTACTCTTCTGCATTATTTAAGGAATTTTTTGCATTATTTAAGGACTCTGCTGCATTATTTAAGGACTTTGTTGCATTATTTAAGGACTCTGCTGCATTATTTAAGGACGCTGCTGCAGTATTTAAGGCCTGTGCTGCATTATTTAAGGACTCTGCTGCATTATTTAAGGACTTTGCTGCATTATTTAAGTACTCTGCTGCATTATTTAAGGATTTTTTTGCATTATTTAAGGACTCTGCTGCATTATTTAAGGACTTTGATGCATTATTTAAGGATGCTGCTGCAGAATTTAAGGAATCTGCTGCATTATTTAAGGACTTTGTTCCATTATTTAAGGACTCTGCTGCATTATTTAAGGACTTTGCTGCATTATTTAAGGACTCTGCTGCATTATTTAAGGACTTTGCTGCATTATTTAAGGACTATGCTGTATTATTAAGGACGTTGCTGCATTAATTAAGGACTCTGCTGCATTATTTAAGGACGCTGCTGCAGAATTTAAGGAGTCTGCTCCATTATTTAAGGACTTTGTTGCATTATTTAAGGACTGTGCTGCATTGTTTAAGGACCCTGCTGCATTATTTAAGGACTTTGTTACATTATTTAAGTACTCTGCTGCATTATTTAAGGACACTGCAGCAGTATTTAAGGACTTGGCTGCATTATTTAAGGACTTTGCTGCATTATTTAAGGACTCTGCTGCATTATTAAGGACTTTGCTGCATTATTTAAGGACTCTGCTGCAGTATTTAAGGACTCTGCTGCATTATTTAAGGACTTTGATGCATTATTTAAGGACGCTGCTGCATAATTTAAGGAATCTGCTGCATTATTTAAGGACTTTGCTGCATTATTTAAGGACTTTATTGCATTATTTAAGGATTCTGCTGCATTATTTAAGGAATTTGCTGCATTATTTAAGGACTCTGCTAAATTATTTAAGGACTTTGTTGCATTATTTAATGACTCTGCTGCAGTATTTAAGGACTCTGCTGCATTATTTAAGGATTCTGCTGCAGTATTTAAGGACTCTGCTGCATTATTTAAGGACTTTGATGCATTATTTAAGGAGGCTGCTGCATTATTTATGGTCTTTGCTGCATTATTTAAGTACTCTTCTGCATTATTTAAGGAATTTTTTGCATTATTTAAGGACTCTGCTGCATTATTTAAGGACTTTGTTGCATTATTTAAGGACTCTGCTGCATTATTTAAGGACGCTGCTGCAGTATTTAAGGCCTCTGCTGCATTATTTAAGGACTCTGCTGCATTATTTAAGGACTTTGCTGCATTATTTAAGTACTCTGCTGCATTATTTAAGGAATTTTTTGCATTATTTAAGGACTCTGCTGCATTATTTAAGGACTTTGATGCATTATTTAAGGATGCTGCTGCAGAATTTAAGGAATCTGCTGCATTATTTAAGGACTTTGTTGCATTATTTAAGGACTCTGCTGCATTATTTAAGGACTTTGCTGCATTATTTAAGGACTCTGCTGCATTATTTAAGGACTTTGTTGCATTATTTAATGACTCTGCTGCAGTATTTAAGGACTCTGCTGCATTATTTAAGGACTTTGCTGCATTATTTAAGGACTCTGCTGCAGTATTTAAGGACTCTGCTGCATTATTTAAGGACGTTGTTGCATTATTTAAGGACTATGCTGCATTATTTAAGGACTCTGCTGCATCATTTAAGCACTCTGCTGATTTATTTAAGGACTTTGCTGCATTATTTAAGGACTCTGCTGTGGTATTTTAGGACTCTGATGCATTATTTAAATACTTTGATGCATTATTTAAGAACTCTGCTGCAGTATTTAAGGACTCTGCTGCATTATTTAATGTCTTTGATGCATTATTTAAGGACTCTTCTGCATTATTTAAGGACTTTGCTGCATTATTTAAGGACGCTGCTGCGGTATTTAAGGCCTCTGCTGCATTATTTAAGGACTTTGCTGCATTATTTAAGGACTCTGCTGCATTATTAAGGACGTTGCTGCATTATTTAAGGACTTTATTGCATTATTTAAGGATTCTGCTGCATTATTTAAGGAATTTCCTGCATTATTTAAGGACTTTGATGCATTATTTAAGAACTCTGCTGCAGTATTTAAGGACTCTGCTGCATTATTTAAGGACTCTGCTGCATTATTTAAGGACGCTGCTGCGGTATTTAAGGCCTCTGCTGCATTATTTAAGGACTTTGCTGCATTATTTAAGGACTCTATTGCATTATTTAAGGATTCTGCTGCATTATTTAAGGAATTTGCTGCATTATTTAAGGACTCTGTTGCATTATTTAAGGACTTTGTTGCATTATTTAATGACTCTGCTGCAGTATTTAAGGACTCTGCTGCATTATTTAAGGACTTTGCTGCATTATTTAAGGACTCTGCTGCAGTATTTAAGGACTCTGCTGCATTATTTAAGGACTTTGTTGCATTATTTAAGGACTATGCTGCATTATTTAAGGACTTTGCTGCATTATTTAAGTACTCTGCTGCATTATTTAAGGAATTTTTTGCATTATTTAAGGACTCTGCTGCATTATTTAAGGACCTTGTTGCATTATTTAAGGACTCTGCTGCATTATTTAAGGACGCTGCTGCAGTATTTAAGGCCTCTGCTGCATTATTTTAGGACTTTTCTGCATTATTTAAGGACTCTGCTGCATTATTAAGGACGTTGCTGCATTATTTAAGGACTTTATTGCATTATTTAAGGAATTTGCTGCATTATTTAAGTACTTTGCTGCATTATTTAATGAGTTTGTTGCCTTTATTTAAGGACTCTGCTGCATTATTTAAGGACTTTGTTGCATTATTTAAGGACTCTGTTGCATTATTTAAGGACTTTGTTGCATTATTTAAGGATGCTGCTGCGGTATTTAAGGACTCTGCTGCATTATTTAAGGACTTTGCTGCATTATTTAAGGACTCAGCTGCATTATTAAGGGCGTTGCTGCATTTTATTTAAGGACTTTATTGCATTATTTAATTAATTTGCTGCAATATTTAAGGACTCTGCTGCATTATTTAATGACTCTGCTGCGGTATTTAAGGACTCTGCTGCATTATATAAGCACTCTGCTGCATTATTTAAGGACTTTGCTGCATTATTTAAGGACTCTGCTGCGGTATTTTTGGACTCTGCTGCATTATTTAAGGACTTTGATGCATTATTTAAGGACGCTGCTGCAAAATTTAAGGAATCTGCTGCATTATTTAAGGATTTTGTTGCATTATTTAAGGACTATGCTGCATTATTTAATGAATTTGCTGCATTATTTAAGGACTCTGCTGCATTATTTAAGGACTTTGTTGCATTATTTAAGGACTATGCTGCATTATTTAAGGACTTTGCTGCATTATTTAAGTACTCTGCTGCATTATTTAAGGAATTTTTTGCATTATTTAAGGACTCTGCTGCATTATTTAAGGACCTTGTTGCATTATTTAAGGACTCTGCTGCATTATTTAAGGACGCTGCTGCAGTATTTAAGGCCTCTGCTGCATTATTTTAGGACTTTTCTGCATTATTTAAGGACTCTGCTGCATTATTAAGGACGTTGCTGCATTATTTAAGGACTTTATTGCATTATTTAAGGAATTTGCTGCATTATTTAAGTACTTTGCTGCATTATTTAATGAGTTTGTTGCCTTTATTTAAGGACTCTGCTGCATTATTTAAGGACTTTGTTGCATTATTTAAGGACTCTGTTGCATTATTTAAGGACTTTGTTGCATTATTTAAGGACGCTGCTGCGGTATTTAAGGACTCTGCTGCATTATTTAAGGACTTTGCTGCATTATTTAAGGACTCAGCTGCATTATTAAGGGCGTTGCTGCATTTTATTTAAGGACTTTATTGCATTATTTAATTAATTTGCTGCAATATTTAAGGACTCTGCTGCATTATTTAATGACTCTGCTGCGGTATTTAAGGACTCTGCTGCATTATATAAGCACTCTGCTGCATTATTTAAGGACTTTGCTGCATTATTTAAGGACTCTGCTGCGGTATTTTTGGACTCTGCTGCATTATTTAAGGACTTTGATGCATTATTTAAGGACGCTGCTGCAAAATTTAAGGAATCTGCTGCATTATTTAAGGATTTTGTTGCATTATTTAAGGACTATGCTGCATTATTTAATGAATTTGCTGCATTATTTAAGGACTCTGCTGCATTATTTAAGGACTCTGCTGCAGTATTTTAGGACTCTGCTGCGTTACATAAGGACTCTGCTGCATTATTTAAGGACTTTGCTGCATTATTTAAGGTCTCTGCTGCAGTATTTAAGGACTCTGCTGCATTATTTATGGACTTTGTTGCATTATTTAAGGACTCTGCTGCATTATCTAAGGACTTTGTTGCATTATTTAAGGACTATGCTGCATTATTTAAGGACTTTGCTGAATTATTTAAGGACTCTGCTGCTGTATTTAAGGACTTTGCTGCATTATTTAGGGACTTTTTTCATTATTTAAGGACGCTGCTGCAGTATTAAGGACTCTGCTGCATTATTTAAGGACTCAGCTGCATTATTAAGGACGTTGCCACATTATTTAAGGACTCTGCTGCATTATTTAAGGACTTTATTGCATTATTTAAGGACTCTTCTGCATTATTTAAGTAATATCCTGCATTATTTAATGACTCTGCTGCATTATTTAATGACTCTGCGGTGGTATTTAAGGACTCTGCTGCATTATTTAAGGACTTTGATGCATTATGTAAGGACTCTGCTGCAGTATTTAAGGACTCTGCTGCATTATTTAAGGACTTTGATGCATTATTTAAGGATGCTGCTGCAGAATTTAAGGAATCTGCTGCATTATTTAAGGACCTTGTTGCATTATTTAAGGACTCTGCTGCATTATTTAAGGACTTTGCTGCATTATTTAACGACTCTGCTGCATTATTTAAGGACTTTGCTGCATTATTTAAGGACTCTGCTGTATTATTAAGGACGTTGCTGCATTAATTAAGGACTCTGCTGCATTATTTAAGGAATTTGCAGCAGTATTTAAGGACTCTGCTGCATTATTTAAGGACTTTGCTGCATTATTTAAGGACTCTGCTGCGGTATTTTTGGACTCTGCTGCATTATTTAAGGACTTTGATGCATTATTTAAGGACGCTGCTGCAAAATTTAAGGAATCTGCTGCATTATTTAAGGACTTTGTTGCATTATTTAAGGACTCTGCTGCATTATTTAATGAATTTGCTGCATTATTTAAGGACTCTGCTGCATTATTTAAGGACTCTGCTGTGGTATTTTAGGACTCTGCTGCGTTACATAAGGACTCTGCTGCATTATTTAAGGACTTTGCTGCATTATTTAAGGTCTCTGCTGCAGTATTTAAGGACTCTGCTGCATTATTTAAGGACTTTGTTGCATTATTTAAGGACTCTGCTGCATTATCTAAGGACTTTGTTGCATTATTTAAGGACTCTGCTGCCTTATTTAAGGACTTTGCTGAATTATTTAAGGACTCTGCTGCTGTATTTAAGGACTCTGCTGCATTATTTAAGGACGCTGCTGCAGTATTTAAGGCCTCTGCTGCATTATTTAAGGACTCTGCTGCATTATTTAAGGACTTTGCTGCATTATTTAAGTACTCTGCTGCATTATTTAAGGAATTTTTTGCATTATTTAAGGACTCTGCTGCATTATTTAAGGACTTTGATGCATTATTTAAGGATGCTGCTGCAGAATTTAAGGAATCTGCTGCATTATTTAAGGACTTTGTTGCATTATTTAAGGACTCTGCTGCATTATTTAAGGACTTTGCTGCATTATTTAAGGACTCTGCTGCATTATTTAAGGACTTTGTTGCATTATTTAATGACTCTGCTGCAGTATTTAAGGACTCTGCTGCATTATTTAAGGACTTTGCTGCATTATTTAAGGACTCTGCTGCAGTATTTAAGGACTCTGCTGCATTATTTAAGGACGTTGTTGCATTATTTAAGGACTATGCTGCATTATTTAAGGACTCTGCTGCATCATTTAAGCACTCTGCTGATTTATTTAAGGACTTTGCTGCATTATTTAAGGACTCTGCTGTGGTATTTTAGGACTCTGATGCATTATTTAAATACTTTGATGCATTATTTAAGAACTCTGCTGCAGTATTTAAGGACTCTGCTGCATTATTTAATGTCTTTGATGCATTATTTAAGGACTCTTCTGCATTATTTAAGGACTTTGCTGCATTATTTAAGGACGCTGCTGCGGTATTTAAGGCCTCTGCTGCATTATTTAAGGACTTTGCTGCATTATTTAAGGACTCTGCTGCATTATTAAGGACGTTGCTGCATTATTTAAGGACTTTATTGCATTATTTAAGGATTCTGCTGCATTATTTAAGGAATTTCCTGCATTATTTAAGGACTTTGATGCATTATTTAAGAACTCTGCTGCAGTATTTAAGGACTCTGCTGCATTATTTAAGGACTCTGCTGCATTATTTAAGGACGCTGCTGCGGTATTTAAGGCCTCTGCTGCATTATTTAAGGACTTTGCTGCATTATTTAAGGACTCTATTGCATTATTTAAGGATTCTGCTGCATTATTTAAGGAATTTGCTGCATTATTTAAGGACTCTGTTGCATTATTTAAGGACTTTGTTGCATTATTTAATGACTCTGCTGCAGTATTTAAGGACTCTGCTGCATTATTTAAGGACTTTGCTGCATTATTTAAGGACTCTGCTGCAGTATTTAAGGACTCTGCTGCATTATTTAAGGACTTTGTTGCATTATTTAAGGACTATGCTGCATTATTTAAGGACTTTGCTGCATTATTTAAGTACTCTGCTGCATTATTTAAGGAATTTTTTGCATTATTTAAGGACTCTGCTGCATTATTTAAGGACCTTGTTGCATTATTTAAGGACTCTGCTGCATTATTTAAGGACGCTGCTGCAGTATTTAAGGCCTCTGCTGCATTATTTTAGGACTTTTCTGCATTATTTAAGGACTCTGCTGCATTATTAAGGACGTTGCTGCATTATTTAAGGACTTTATTGCATTATTTAAGGAATTTGCTGCATTATTTAAGTACTTTGCTGCATTATTTAATGAGTTTGTTGCCTTTATTTAAGGACTCTGCTGCATTATTTAAGGACTTTGTTGCATTATTTAAGGACTCTGTTGCATTATTTAAGGACTTTGTTGCATTATTTAAGGATGCTGCTGCGGTATTTAAGGACTCTGCTGCATTATTTAAGGACTTTGCTGCATTATTTAAGGACTCAGCTGCATTATTAAGGGCGTTGCTGCATTTTATTTAAGGACTTTATTGCATTATTTAATTAATTTGCTGCAATATTTAAGGACTCTGCTGCATTATTTAATGACTCTGCTGCGGTATTTAAGGACTCTGCTGCATTATATAAGCACTCTGCTGCATTATTTAAGGACTTTGCTGCATTATTTAAGGACTCTGCTGCGGTATTTTTGGACTCTGCTGCATTATTTAAGGACTTTGATGCATTATTTAAGGACGCTGCTGCAAAATTTAAGGAATCTGCTGCATTATTTAAGGATTTTGTTGCATTATTTAAGGACTATGCTGCATTATTTAATGAATTTGCTGCATTATTTAAGGACTCTGCTGCATTATTTAAGGACTTTGTTGCATTATTTAAGGACTATGCTGCATTATTTAAGGACTTTGCTGCATTATTTAAGTACTCTGCTGCATTATTTAAGGAATTTTTTGCATTATTTAAGGACTCTGCTGCATTATTTAAGGACCTTGTTGCATTATTTAAGGACTCTGCTGCATTATTTAAGGACGCTGCTGCAGTATTTAAGGCCTCTGCTGCATTATTTTAGGACTTTTCTGCATTATTTAAGGACTCTGCTGCATTATTAAGGACGTTGCTGCATTATTTAAGGACTTTATTGCATTATTTAAGGAATTTGCTGCATTATTTAAGTACTTTGCTGCATTATTTAATGAGTTTGTTGCCTTTATTTAAGGACTCTGCTGCATTATTTAAGGACTTTGTTGCATTATTTAAGGACGCTGCTGCGGTATTTAAGGACTCTGCTGCATTATTTAAGGACTTTGCTGCATTATTTAAGGACTCAGCTGCATTATTAAGGGCGTTGCTGCATTTTATTTAAGGACTTTATTGCATTATTTAATTAATTTGCTGCAATATTTAAGGACTCTGCTGCATTATTTAATGACTCTGCTGCGGTATTTAAGGACTCTGCTGCATTATATAAGCACTCTGCTGCATTATTTAAGGACTTTGCTGCATTATTTAAGGACTCTGCTGCGGTATTTTTGGACTCTGCTGCATTATTTAAGGACTTTGATGCATTATTTAAGGACGCTGCTGCAAAATTTAAGGAATCTGCTGCATTATTTAAGGATTTTGTTGCATTATTTAAGGACTATGCTGCATTATTTAATGAATTTGCTGCATTATTTAAGGACTCTGCTGCATTATTTAAGGACTCTGCTGCAGTATTTTAGGACTCTGCTGCGTTACATAAGGACTCTGCTGCATTATTTAAGGACTTTGCTGCATTATTTAAGGTCTCTGCTGCAGTATTTAAGGACTCTGCTGCATTATTTATGGACTTTGTTGCATTATTTAAGGACTCTGCTGCATTATCTAAGGACTTTGTTGCATTATTTAAGGACTATGCTGCATTATTTAAGGACTTTGCTGAATTATTTAAGGACTCTGCTGCTGTATTTAAGGACTTTGCTGCATTATTTAGGGACTTTTTTCATTATTTAAGGACGCTGCTGCAGTATTAAGGACTCTGCTGCATTATTTAAGGACTCAGCTGCATTATTAAGGACGTTGCCACATTATTTAAGGACTCTGCTGCATTATTTAAGGACTTTATTGCATTATTTAAGGACTCTTCTGCATTATTTAAGTAATATCCTGCATTATTTAATGACTCTGCTGCATTATTTAATGACTCTGCGGTGGTATTTAAGGACTCTGCTGCATTATTTAAGGACTTTGATGCATTATGTAAGGACTCTGCTGCAGTATTTAAGGACTCTGCTGCATTATTTAAGGACTTTGATGCATTATTTAAGGATGCTGCTGCAGAATTTAAGGAATCTGCTGCATTATTTAAGGACCTTGTTGCATTATTTAAGGACTCTGCTGCATTATTTAAGGACTTTGCTGCATTATTTAACGACTCTGCTGCATTATTTAAGGACTTTGCTGCATTATTTAAGGACTCTGCTGTATTATTAAGGACGTTGCTGCATTAATTAAGGACTCTGCTGCATTATTTAAGGAATTTGCAGCAGTATTTAAGGACTCTGCTGCATTATTTAAGGACTTTGCTGCATTATTTAAGGACTCTGCTGCGGTATTTTTGGACTCTGCTGCATTATTTAAGGACTTTGATGCATTATTTAAGGACGCTGCTGCAAAATTTAAGGAATCTGCTGCATTATTTAAGGACTTTGTTGCATTATTTAAGGACTCTGCTGCATTATTTAATGAATTTGCTGCATTATTTAAGGACTCTGCTGCATTATTTAAGGACTCTGCTGTGGTATTTTAGGACTCTGCTGCGTTACATAAGGACTCTGCTGCATTATTTAAGGACTTTGCTGCATTATTTAAGGTCTCTGCTGCAGTATTTAAGGACTCTGCTGCATTATTTAAGGACTTTGTTGCATTATTTAAGGACTCTGCTGCATTATCTAAGGACTTTGTTGCATTATTTAAGGACTCTGCTGCCTTATTTAAGGACTTTGCTGAATTATTTAAGGACTCTGCTGCTGTATTTAAGGACTCTGCTGCATTATTTAAGGACTTTGCTGCATTATTTAGGGACTTTTTTCATTATTTAAGGACGCTGCTGCAGTATTAAGGACTCTGCTGCATTATTTAAGGATGTTGCTGCATTATTTAAGGACTCAGCTGCATTATTAAGGACGTTGCCACATTATTTAAGGACTCTGCTGCATTATTTAAGGACCTTATTGCATTATTTAAGGACTCTTCTGCATTATTTAAGTAATATCCTGCTTTATTTAATGACTCTGCTGCATTATTTAATGACTCTGCTGTGGTATTTAAGGACTCTGCTGCATTATTTAAGGACTTTGATGCATTATGTAAGGACTCTGCTGCAGTATTTAAGGACTCTGCTGCATTATTTAAGGACTTTGATGCATTATTTAAGGATGCTGCTGCAGAATTTAAGGAATCTGCTGCATTATTTAAGGACATTGTTGCATTATTTAAGGACTCTGCTGCATTATTTAAGGACTTTGCTGCATTATTTAAGGACTCTGCTGCATTATTTAAGGAATTTGCTGCATTATTTAAGGACTCTGCTGTATTATTAAGGACGTTGCTGCATTAATTAAGGACTTTGCTGCATTATTTAAGGAATTTGCTGCAGTATTTAAGGACTCTGCTGCATTATTTAAGGACTTTGATGCATTATTTAAGGACGCTGCTGCAGAATTTAAGGAGTCTGCTCCATTATTTAAGGACTTTGTTGCATTATTTAAGGACTGTGCTGCATGGTTTAAGGACTCTGCTGCATTATTTAAGAACTTTGTTGCATTATTTAAGGACTCTGCTGCATTATTTAAGGATGCTGCAGCAGTATTTAAGGACTCTGCTGCATTATTTAAGGACTTTGCTGCATTATTTAAGGACTCTGCTGCATTATTAAGGACTTTGCTGCATTATTTAAGGACTCTGCTGCAGTATTTAAGGACTCTGCTGCATTATTTAAGGACTGTGATGCATTATTTAAGGACGCTGCTGCAGAATTTAAGGAATCTGCTGCATTATTTAAGGAGTTTGCTGCATTATTTAAGGACTTTATTGCATTATTTAAGGATTCTGCTGCATTATTTAAGGAATTTGCTGCATTATTTAAGGACTCTGCTAAATTATTTAAGGACTTTGTTGCATTATTTAATGACTCTGCTGCGGTATTTAAGGACTCTGCTGAATTATTTAAGGATTCTGCTGCAGTATCTAAGGACTCTGCTGCATTATTTAAGGACTTTGATGCATTATTTAAGGAGGCTGCTGCAGAATTTAAGGAATCTGCTGCATTATTTAAGGACTTTGTTGCATTATTTAAGGACTATGCTGCATTATTTAAGGACTCTGCTGCATTATTTAAGGACTTTGCTGCATTATTTAAGTACTCTTCTGCATTATTTAAGGAATTTTTTGCATTATTTAAGGACTCTGCTGCATTATTTAAGGACTTTGTTGCATTATTTAAGGACTCTGCTGCATTATTTAAGGACGCTGCTGCAGTATTTAAGGCCTGTGCTGCATTATTTAAGGACTCTGCTGCATTATTTAAGGACTTTGCTGCATTATTTAAGTACTCTGCTGCATTATTTAAGGAATTTTTTGCATTATTTAAGGACTCTGCTGCATTATTTAAGGACTTTGATGCATTATTTAAGGATGCTGCTGCAGAATTTAAGGAATCTGCTGCATTATTTAAGGACTTTGTTCCATTATTTAAGGACTCTGCTGCATTATTTAAGGACTTTGCTGCATTATTTAAGGACTCTGCTGCATTATTTAAGGACTTTGCTGCATTATTTAAGGACTATGCTGTATTATTAAGGACGTTGCTGCATTAATTAAGGACTCTGCTGCATTATTTAAGGACTTTGCTGCAGTATTTAAGGACTCTGATGCATTTTTTAAGGACTTTGATGCATTATTTAAGGACGCTGCTGCAGAATTTAAGGAGTCTGCTCCATTATTTAAGGACTTTGTTGCATTATTTAAGGACTGTGCTGCATTGTTTAAGGACCCTGCTGCATTATTTAAGGACTTTGTTACATTATTTAAGTACTCTGCTGCATTATTTAAGGACGCTGCAGCAGTATTTAAGGACTTGGCTGCATTATTTAAGGACTTTGATGCATTATTTAAGAACTCTGCTGCAGTATTTAAGGACTCTGCTGCATTATTTAAGGACTCTGCTGCATTATTTAAGGATGCTGCTGCGGTATTTAAGGCCTCTGCTGCATTATTTAAGGACTTTGCTGCATTATGTAAGGACTCTATTGCATTATTTAAGGATTCTGCTGCATTATTTAAGGAATTTGCTGCATTATTTAAGGACTCTGTTGCATTATTTAAGGACTTTGTTGCATTATTTAATGACTCTGCTGCAGTATTTAAGGACTCTGCTGCATTATTTAAGGACTTTGCTGCATTATTTAAGGACTCTGCTGCAGTATTTAAGGACTCTGCTGCATTATTTAAGGACTTTGTTGCATTATTTAAGGACTATGCTGCATTATTTAAGGACTTTGCTGCATTATTTAAGTACTCTGCTGCATTATTTAAGGAATTTTTTGCATTATTTAAGGACTCTGCTGCATTATTTAAGGACCTTGTTGCATTATTTAAGGACTCTGCTGCATTATTTAAGGACGCTGCTGCAGTATTTAAGGCCTCTGCTGCATTATTTTAGGACTTTTCTGCATTATTTAAGGACTCTGCTGCATTATTAAGGACGTTGCTGCATTATTTAAGGACTTTATTGCATTATTTAAGGAATTTGCTGCATTATTTAAGTACTTTGCTGCATTATTTAATGAGTTTGTTGCCTTTATTTAAGGACTCTGCTGCATTATTTAAGGACTTTGTTGCATTATTTAAGGACTCTGTTGCATTATTTAAGGACTTTGTTGCATTATTTAAGGACGCTGCTGCGGTATTTAAGGACTCTGCTGCATTATTTAAGGACTTTGCTGCATTATTTAAGGACTCAGCTGCATTATTAAGGGCGTTGCTGCATTTTATTTAAGGACTTTATTGCATTATTTAATTAATTTGCTGCAATATTTAAGGACTCTGCTGCATTATTTAATGACTCTGCTGCGGTATTTAAGGACTCTGCTGCATTATATAAGCACTCTGCTGCATTATTTAAGGACTTTGCTGCATTATTTAAGGACTCTGCTGCGGTATTTTTGGACTCTGCTGCATTATTTAAGGACTTTGATGCATTATTTAAGGACGCTGCTGCAAAATTTAAGGAATCTGCTGCATTATTTAAGGATTTTGTTGCATTATTTAAGGACTATGCTGCATTATTTAATGAATTTGCTGCATTATTTAAGGACTCTGCTGCATTATTTAAGGACTTTGTTGCATTATTTAAGGACTATGCTGCATTATTTAAGGACTTTGCTGCATTATTTAAGTACTCTGCTGCATTATTTAAGGAATTTTTTGCATTATTTAAGGACTCTGCTGCATTATTTAAGGACCTTGTTGCATTATTTAAGGACTCTGCTGCATTATTTAAGGACGCTGCTGCAGTATTTAAGGCCTCTGCTGCATTATTTTAGGACTTTTCTGCATTATTTAAGGACTCTGCTGCATTATTAAGGACGTTGCTGCATTATTTAAGGACTTTATTGCATTATTTAAGGAATTTGCTGCATTATTTAAGTACTTTGCTGCATTATTTAATGAGTTTGTTGCCTTTATTTAAGGACTCTGCTGCATTATTTAAGGACTTTGTTGCATTATTTAAGGACTCTGTTGCATTATTTAAGGACTTTGTTGCATTATTTAAGGACGCTGCTGCGGTATTTAAGGACTCTGCTGCATTATTTAAGGACTTTGCTGCATTATTTAAGGACTCAGCTGCATTATTAAGGGCGTTGCTGCATTTTATTTAAGGACTTTATTGCATTATTTAATTAATTTGCTGCAATATTTAAGGACTCTGCTGCATTATTTAATGACTCTGCTGCGGTATTTAAGGACTCTGCTGCATTATATAAGCACTCTGCTGCATTATTTAAGGACTTTGCTGCATTATTTAAGGACTCTGCTGCGGTATTTTTGGACTCTGCTGCATTATTTAAGGACTTTGATGCATTATTTAAGGACGCTGCTGCAAAATTTAAGGAATCTGCTGCATTATTTAAGGATTTTGTTGCATTATTTAAGGACTATGCTGCATTATTTAATGAATTTGCTGCATTATTTAAGGACTCTGCTGCATTATTTAAGGACTCTGCTGCAGTATTTTAGGACTCTGCTGCGTTACATAAGGACTCTGCTGCATTATTTAAGGACTTTGCTGCATTATTTAAGGTCTCTGCTGCAGTATTTAAGGACTCTGCTGCATTATTTATGGACTTTGTTGCATTATTTAAGGACTCTGCTGCATTATCTAAGGACTTTGTTGCATTATTTAAGGACTATGCTGCATTATTTAAGGACTTTGCCGAATTATTTAAGGACTCTGCTGCTGTATTTAAGGACTTTGCTGCATTATTTAGGGACTTTTTTCATTATTTAAGGACGCTGCTGCAGTATTAAGGACTCTGCTGCATTATTTAAGGACTCAGCTGCATTATTAAGGACGTTGCCACATTATTTAAGGACTCTGCTGCATTATTTAAGGACTTTATTGCATTATTTAAGGACTCTTCTGCATTATTTAAGTAATATCCTGCATTATTTAATGACTCTGCTGCATTATTTAATGACTCTGCGGTGGTATTTAAGGACTCTGCTGCATTATTTAAGGACTTTGATGCATTATGTAAGGACTCTGCTGCAGTATTTAAGGACTCTGCTGCATTATTTAAGGACTTTGATGCATTATTTAAGGATGCTGCTGCAGAATTTAAGGAATCTGCTGCATTATTTAAGGACCTTGTTGCATTATTTAAGGACTCTGCTGCATTATTTAAGGACTTTGCTGCATTATTTAACGACTCTGCTGCATTATTTAAGGACTTTGCTGCATTATTTAAGGACTCTGCTGTATTATTAAGGACGTTGCTGCATTAATTAAGGACTCTGCTGCATTATTTAAGGAATTTGCTGCAGTATTTAAGGACTCTGCTGCATTATTTAAGGACTTTGCTGCATTATTTAAGGACTCTGCTGCGGTATTTTTGGAATCTGCTGCATTATTTAAGGACTTTGATGCATTATTTAAGGACGCTGCTGCAAAATTTAAGGAATCTGCTGCATTATTTAAGGACTTTGTTGCATTATTTAAGGACTCTGCTGCATTATTTAATGAATTTGCTGCATTATTTAAGGACTCTGCTGCATTATTTAAGGACTCTGCTGTGGTATTTTAGGACTCTGCTGCGTTACATAAGGACTCTGCTGCATTATTTAAGGACTTTGCTGCATTATTTAAGGTCTCTGCTGCAGTATTTAAGGACTCTGCTGCATTATTTAAGGACTTTGTTGCATTATTTAAGGACTCTGCTGCATTATCTAAGGACTTTGTTGCATTATTTAAGGACTCTGCTGCCTTATTTAAGGACTTTGCTGAATTATTTAAGGACTCTGCTGCTGTATTTAAGGACTCTGCTGCATTATTTAAGGACTTTGCTGCATTATTTAGGGACTTTTTTCATTATTTAAGGACGCTGCTGCAGTATTAAGGACTCTGCTGCATTATTTAAGGATGTTGCTGCATTATTTAAGGACTCAGCTGCATTATTAAGGACGTTGCCACATTATTTAAGGACTCTGCTGCATTATTTAAGGACCTTATTGCATTATTTAAGGACTCTTCTGCATTATTTAAGTAATATCCTGCTTTATTTAATGACTCTGCTGCATTATTTAATGACTCTGCTGTGGTATTTAAGGACTCTGCTGCATTATTTAAGGACTTTGATGCATTATGTAAGGACTCTGCTGCAGTATTTAAGGACTCTGCTGCATTATTTAAGGACTTTGATGCATTATTTAAGGATGCTGCTGCAGAATTTAAGGAATCTGCTGCATTATTTAAGGACATTGTTGCATTATTTAAGGACTCTGCTGCATTATTTAAGGACTTTGCTGCATTATTTAAGGACTCTGCTGCATTATTTAAGGAATTTGCTGCATTATTTAAGGACTCTGCTGTATTATTAAGGACGTTGCTGCATTAATTAAGGACTCTGCTGCATTATTTAAGGAATTTGCTGCAGTATTTAAGGACTCTGCTGCATTATTTAAGGACTTTGATGCATTATTTAAGGACGCTGCTGCAGAATTTAAGGAGTCTGCTCCATTATTTAAGGACTTTGTTGCATTATTTAAGGACTGTGCTGCATGGTTTAAGGACTCTGCTGCATTATTTAAGAACTTTGTTGCATTATTTAAGGACTCTGCTGCATTATTTAAGGATGCTGCAGCAGTATTTAAGGACTCTGCTGCATTATTTAAGGACTTTGCTGCATTATTTAAGGACTCTGCTGCATTATTAAGGACTTTGCTGCATTATTTAAGGACTATGCTGCAGTATTTAAGGACTCTGCTGCATTATTTAAGGACTGTGATGCATTATTTAAGGACGCTGCTGCAGAATTTAAGGAATCTGCTGCATTATTTAAGGAGTTTGCTGCATTATTTAAGGACTTTATTGCATTATTTAAGGATTCTGCTGCATTATTTAAGGAATTTGCTGCATTATTTAAGGACTCTGCTAAATTATTTAAGGACTTTGTTGCATTATTTAATGACTCTGCTGCGGTATTTAAGGACTCTGCTGAATTATTTAAGGATTCTGCTGCAGTATCTAAGGACTCTGCTGCATTATTTAAGGACTTTGATGCATTATTTAAGGAGGCTGCTGCAGAATTTAAGGAATCTGCTGCATTATTTAAGGACTTTGTTGCATTATTTAAGGACTATGCTGCATTATTTAAGGACTCTGCTGCATTATTTAAGGACTTTGCTGCATTATTTAAGTACTCTTCTGCATTATTTAAGGAATTTTTTGCATTATTTAAGGACTCTGCTGCATTATTTAAGGACTTTGTTGCATTATTTAAGGACTCTGCTGCATTATTTAAGGACGCTGCTGCAGTATTTAAGGCCTGTGCTGCATTATTTAAGGACTCTGCTGCATTATTTAAGGACTTTGCTGCATTATTTAAGTACTCTGCTGCATTATTTAAGGAATTTTTTGCATTATTTAAGGACTCTGCTGCATTATTTAAGGACTTTGATGCATTATTTAAGGATGCTGCTGCAGAATTTAAGGAATCTGCTGCATTATTTAAGGACTTTGTTCCATTATTTAAGGACTCTGCTGCATTATTTAAGGACTTTGCTGCATTATTTAAGGACTCTGCTGCATTATTTAAGGACTTTGCTGCATTATTTAAGGACTATGCTGTATTATTAAGGACGTTGCTGCATTAATTAAGGACTCTGCTGCATTATTTAAGGACTTTGCTGCAGTATTTAAGGACTCTGATGCATTTTTTAAGGACTTTGATGCATTATTTAAGGACGCTGCTGCAGAATTTAAGGAGTCTGCTCCATTATTTAAGGACTTTGTTGCATTATTTAAGGACTGTGCTGCATTGTTTAAGGACCCTGCTGCATTATTTAAGGACTTTGTTACATTATTTAAGTACTCTGCTGCATTATTTAAGGACGCTGCAGCAGTATTTAAGGACTTGGCTGCATTATTTAAGGACTTTGATGCATTATTTAAGAACTCTGCTGCAGTATTTAAGGACTCTGCTGCATTATTTAAGGACTCTGCTGCATTATTTAAGGATGCTGCTGCGGTATTTAAGGCCTCTGCTGCATTATTTAAGGACTTTGCTGCATTATGTAAGGACTCTATTGCATTATTTAAGGATTCTGCTGCATTATTTAAGGAATTTGCTGCATTATTTAAGGACTCTGTTGCATTATTTAAGGACTTTGTTGCATTATTTAATGACTCTGCTGCAGTATTTAAGGACTCTGCTGCATTATTTAAGGACTTTGCTGCATTATTTAAGGACTCTGCTGCAGTATTTAAGGACTCTGCTGCATTATTTAAGGACTTTGTTGCATTATTTAAGGACTATGCTGCATTATTTAAGGACTTTGCTGCATTATTTAAGTACTCTGCTGCATTATTTAAGGAATTTTTTGCATTATTTAAGGACTCTGCTGCATTATTTAAGGACCTTGTTGCATTATTTAAGGACTCTGCTGCATTATTTAAGGACGCTGCTGCAGTATTTAAGGCCTCTGCTGCATTATTTTAGGACTTTTCTGCATTATTTAAGGACTCTGCTGCATTATTAAGGACGTTGCTGCATTATTTAAGGACTTTATTGCATTATTTAAGGAATTTGCTGCATTATTTAAGTACTTTGCTGCATTATTTAATGAGTTTGTTGCCTTTATTTAAGGACTCTGCTGCATTATTTAAGGACTTTGTTGCATTATTTAAGGACTCTGTTGCATTATTTAAGGACTTTGTTGCATTATTTAAGGACGCTGCTGCGGTATTTAAGGACTCTGCTGCATTATTTAAGGACTTTGCTGCATTATTTAAGGACTCAGCTGCATTATTAACCCCTTAAGCCCCGGAGCATTTTTCGTTTTTGCATTTTCGTTTTTGCTCCCCTTGTTCCCAGAGCCATAGCGTTTTTATTTTTTGGTCAATATGGCCATGTGAGGGCTTATTTTTTGCGGGACGAGTTGTACTTTTCAACGCCATTACTAGTTTTATCATATCCTGTACGGGAAAACAGGAAAAAAATTCCAAGTGCGGTAAAATTGCAAAAAAAAGTGCAATACCCCAGTTGTTTTTTATTTATTTTTTTTACCATGTTCACTGAATGCTAAAACTGACCTGCTTTTCTTATTCTACAGGTCATTACGAGTTCATAGACACCAAACATGTATAGGTTCTTTTATATTTAAGTGGTGAAAAAAAATTCCAAAATTTGGTAAAAAAAAAAATAAAAAAATAGCGCCATTTTCTAAGACCCGTAGCGTCTCCATTTTTCGTGATCTGGGGCTGGTTGATGGCTTATTTTTTGCGTGCCAGGCTGACGTTTTTATTGATACCATTTTGGGGTAGATCTGATGTTTTGATCGCCCGTTATTGCATTTTATTGCAATTTTGCGGCGACCAAAAAACGTAATTCTGGCGTTTAGAATTTTTTTCTCGTTACGCCGTTTACCGATCGGAATAATTCTTTTTTTATTTTGATAGATCGGGCGATTCTGAACGCGGCGATACCAAATATGTGTATGTGGGGTTTTTTTTTATATATTTTATTTTGAATGGGGTGAAAGGGGGGTGATTTAAACTTTTATATTTTTTTATTTTTTTTTATATTTTTAAAAACTTTTTTTTTTTACTTTTTGCATGCTTCTATAGTCTCCATAGGAGACTAGAAGCAGCAACTGTCCGATCGCCTCTGCTACATACAGGGGACCAGCAGATCCCCTGCATGCAGCAGAAATGGTCCTGTGCTATGAGCGCCGACCACTAGGTGGCGCTCATAGCGACAAGATCATGACAACCACAGGCGTCTGCTGCAGACCCTGGGTTGTCATGCACGCCCATCGGCGACCCGCGATCACGTGACGGGGTCGCCGGTGGGCGGGGCTTATGACGCGCTACCCGGAAGCGCGCGTTAAATGCTGCTGTCGGAGATTGACAGCAGCATTTAACTGGTTAACAGCCGCGGATGGATCGCGATTCCACCTGCGGCTGTTGCGGGCACATGTCAGCTGTAAGAATCAGCTGACATGTGCTCGGTTCAGTGAGGGCTCAGCGCCGGAGCCCTCACTGAACCGGATGTACGCAGATATGCGTACTAATACGTCCCCGGTAGTTAAGGGGTTAAGGGCGTTGCTGCATTTTATTTAAGGACTTTATTGCATTATTTAATTAATTTGCTGCAATATTTAAGGACTCTGCTGCATTATTTAATGACTCTGCTGCGGTATTTAAGGACTCTGCTGCATTATATAAGCACTCTGCTGCATTATTTAAGGACTTTGCTGCATTATTTAAGGACTCTGCTGCGGTATTTTTGGACTCTGCTGCATTATTTAAGGACTTTGATGCATTATTTAAGGACGCTGCTGCAAAATTTAAGGAATCTGCTGCATTATTTAAGGATTTTGTTGCATTATTTAAGGACTATGCTGCATTATTTAATGAATTTGCTGCATTATTTAAGGACTCTGCTGCATTATTTAAGGACTTTGTTGCATTATTTAAGGACTATGCTGCATTATTTAAGGACTTTGCTGCATTATTTAAGTACTCTGCTGCATTATTTAAGGATTTTTTTTGCATTATTTAAGGACTCTGCTGCATTATTTAAGGACCTTGTTGCATTATTTAAGGACTCTGCTGCATTATTTAAGGACGCTGCTGCAGTATTTAAGGCCTCTGCTGCATTATTTTAGGACTTTTCTGCATTATTTAAGGACTCTGCTGCATTATTAAGGACGTTGCTGCATTATTTAAGGACTTTATTGCATTATTTAAGGAATTTGCTGCATTATTTAAGTACTTTGCTGCATTATTTAATGAGTTTGTTGCCTTTATTTAAGGACTCTGCTGCATTATTTAAGGACTTTGTTGCATTATTTAAGGACTCTGTTGCATTATTTAAGGACTTTGTTGCATTATTTAAGGACGCTGCTGCGGTATTTAAGGACTCTGCTGCATTATTTAAGGACTTTGCTGCATTATTTAAGGACTCAGCTGCATTATTAAGGGCGTTGCTGCATTTTATTTAAGGACTTTATTGCATTATTTAATTAATTTGCTGCAATATTTAAGGACTCTGCTGCATTATTTAATGACTCTGCTGCGGTATTTAAGGACTCTGCTGCATTATATAAGCACTCTGCTGCATTATTTAAGGACTTTGCTGCATTATTTAAGGACTCTGCTGCGGTATTTTTGGACTCTGCTGCATTATTTAAGGACTTTGATGCATTATTTAAGGACGCTGCTGCAAAATTTAAGGAATCTGCTGCATTATTTAAGGATTTTGTTGCATTATTTAAGGACTATGCTGCATTATTTAATGAATTTGCTGCATTATTTAAGGACTCTGCTGCATTATTTAAGGCCTCTGCTGCAGTATTTTAGGACTCTGCTGCGTTACATAAGGACTCTGCTGCATTATTTAAGGACTTTGCTGCATTATTTAAGGTCTCTGCTGCAGTATTTAAGGACTCTGCTGCATTATTTATGGACTTTGTTGCATTATTTAAGGACTCTGCTGCATTATCTAAGGACTTTGTTGCATTATTTAAGGACTATGCTGCATTATTTAAGGACTTTGCTGAATTATTTAAGGACTCTGCTGCTGTATTTAAGGACTTTGCTGCATTATTTAGGGACTTTTTTCATTATTTAAGGACGCTGCTGCAGTATTAAGGACTCTGCTGCATTATTTAAGGACTCAGCTGCATTATTAAGGACGTTGCCACATTATTTAAGGACTCTGCTGCATTATTTAAGGACTTTATTGCATTATTTAAGGACTCTTCTGCATTATTTAAGTAATATCCTGCATTATTTAATGACTCTGCTGCATTATTTAATGACTCTGCGGTGGTATTTAAGGACTCTGCTGCATTATTTAAGGACTTTGATGCATTATGTAAGGACTCTGCTGCAGTATTTAAGGACTCTGCTGCATTATTTAAGGACTTTGATGCATTATTTAAGGATGCTGCTGCAGAATTTAAGGAATCTGCTGCATTATTTAAGGACCTTGTTGCATTATTTAAGGACTCTGCTGCATTATTTAAGGACTTTGCTGCATTATTTAACGACTCTGCTGCATTATTTAAGGACTTTGCTGCATTATTTAAGGACTCTGCTGTATTATTAAGGACGTTGCTGCATTAATTAAGGACTCTGCTGCATTATTTAAGGAATTTGCTGCAGTATTTAAGGACTCTGCTGCATTATTTAAGGACTTTGCTGCATTATTTAAGGACTCTGCTGCGGTATTTTTGGACTCTGCTGCATTATTTAAGGACTTTGATGCATTATTTAAGGACGCTGCTGCAAAATTTAAGGAATCTGCTGCATTATTTAAGGACTTTGTTGCATTATTTAAGGACTCTGCTGCATTATTTAATGAATTTGCTGCATTATTTAAGGACTCTGCTGCATTATTTAAGGACTCTGCTGTGGTATTTTAGGACTCTGCTGCGTTACATAAGGACTCTGCTGCATTATTTAAGGACTTTGCTGCATTATTTAAGGTCTCTGCTGCAGTATTTAAGGACTCTGCTGCATTATTTAAGGACTTTGTTGCATTATTTAAGGACTCTGCTGCATTATCTAAGGACTTTGTTGCATTATTTAAGGACTCTGCTGCCTTATTTAAGGACTTTGCTGAATTATTTAAGGACTCTGCTGCTGTATTTAAGGACTCTGCTGCATTATTTAAGGACTTTGCTGCATTATTTAGGGACTTTTTTCATTATTTAAGGACGCTGCTGCAGTATTAAGGACTCTGCTGCATTATTTAAGGATGTTGCTGCATTATTTAAGGACTCAGCTGCATTATTAAGGACGTTGCCACATTATTTAAGGACTCTGCTGCATTATTTAAGGACCTTATTGCATTATTTAAGGACTCTTCTGCATTATTTAAGTAATATCCTGCTTTATTTAATGACTCTGCTGCATTATTTAATGACTCTGCTGTGGTATTTAAGGACTCTGCTGCATTATTTAAGGACTTTGATGCATTATGTAAGGACTCTGCTGCAGTATTTAAGGACTCTGCTGCATTATTTAAGGACTTTGATGCATTATTTAAGGATGCTGCTGCAGAATTTAAGGAATCTGCTGCATTATTTAAGGACATTGTTGCATTATTTAAGGACTCTGCTGCATTATTTAAGGACTTTGCTGCATTATTTAAGGACTCTGCTGCATTATTTAAGGAATTTGCTGCATTATTTAAGGACTCTGCTGTATTATTAAGGACGTTGCTGCATTAATTAAGGACTCTGCTGCATTATTTAAGGAATTTGCTGCAGTATTTAAGGACTCTGCTGCATTATTTAAGGACTTTGATGCATTATTTAAGGACGCTGCTGCAGAATTTAAGGAGTCTGCTCCATTATTTAAGGACTTTGTTGCATTATTTAAGGACTGTGCTGCATGGTTTAAGGACTCTGCTGCATTATTTAAGAACTTTGTTGCATTATTTAAGGACTCTGCTGCATTATTTAAGGATGCTGCAGCAGTATTTAAGGACTCTGCTGCATTATTTAAGGACTTTGCTGCATTATTTAAGGACTCTGCTGCATTATTAAGGACTTTGCTGCATTATTTAAGGACTATGCTGCAGTATTTAAGGACTCTGCTGCATTATTTAAGGACTGTGATGCATTATTTAAGGACGCTGCTGCAGAATTTAAGGAATCTGCTGCATTATTTAAGGAGTTTGCTGCATTATTTAAGGACTTTATTGCATTATTTAAGGATTCTGCTGCATTATTTAAGGAATTTGCTGCATTATTTAAGGACTCTGCTAAATTATTTAAGGACTTTGTTGCATTATTTAATGACTCTGCTGCGGTATTTAAGGACTCTGCTGAATTATTTAAGGATTCTGCTGCAGTATCTAAGGACTCTGCTGCATTATTTAAGGACTTTGATGCATTATTTAAGGAGGCTGCTGCAGAATTTAAGGAATCTGCTGCATTATTTAAGGACTTTGTTGCATTATTTAAGGACTATGCTGCATTATTTAAGGACTCTGCTGCATTATTTAAGGACTTTGCTGCATTATTTAAGTACTCTTCTGCATTATTTAAGGAATTTTTTGCATTATTTAAGGACTCTGCTGCATTATTTAAGGACTTTGTTGCATTATTTAAGGACTCTGCTGCATTATTTAAGGACGCTGCTGCAGTATTTAAGGCCTGTGCTGCATTATTTAAGGACTCTGCTGCATTATTTAAGGACTTTGCTGCATTATTTAAGTACTCTGCTGCATTATTTAAGGAATTTTTTGCATTATTTAAGGACTCTGCTGCATTATTTAAGGACTTTGATGCATTATTTAAGGATGCTGCTGCAGAATTTAAGGAATCTGCTGCATTATTTAAGGATTTTGTTCCATTATTTAAGGACTCTGCTGCATTATTTAAGGACTTTGCTGCATTATTTAAGGACTCTGCTGCATTATTTAAGGACTTTGCTGCATTATTTAAGGACTATGCTGTATTATTAAGGACGTTGCTGCATTAATTAAGGACTCTGCTGCATTATTTAAGGACTTTGCTGCAGTATTTAAGGACTCTGATGCATTTTTTAAGGACTTTGATGCATTATTTAAGGACGCTGCTGCAGAATTTAAGGAGTCTGCTCCATTATGTAAGGACTTTGTTGCATTATTTAAGGACTGTGCTGCATTGTTTAAGGACCCTGCTGCATTATTTAAGGACTTTGTTACATTATTTAAGTACTCTGCTGCATTATTTAAGGACGCTGCAGCAGTATTTAAGGACTTGGCTGCATTATTTAAGGACTTTGCTGCATTATTTAAGGACTCTGCTGCATTATTAAGGACTTTGCTGCATTATTTAAGGACTCTGCTGCAGTATTTAAGGACTCTGCTGCATTATTTAAGGACTTTGATGCATTATTTAAGGACGCTGCTGCATAATTTAAGGAATCTGCTGCATTATTTAAGGACTTTGCTGCATTATTTAAGGACTTTATTGCATTATTTAAGGATTCTGCTGCATTATTTAAGGAATTTGCTGCATTATTTAAGGACTCTGCTAAATTATTTAAGGACTTTGTTGCATTATTTAATGACTCTGCTGCAGTATTTAAGGACTCTGCTGCATTATTTAAGGATTCTGCTGCAGTATTTAAGGACTCTGCTGCATTATTTAAGGACTTTGATGCATTATTTAAGGAGGCTGCTGCAGAATTTAAGGAATCTGCTGCATTATTTAAGGACTTTGTTGCATTATTTAAGGACTATGCTGCATTATTTAAGGACTCTGCTGCATTATTTATGGTCTTTGCTGCATTATTTAAGTACTCTTCTGCATTATTTAAGGAATTTTTTGCATTATTTAAGGACTCTGCTGCATTATTTAAGGACTTTGTTGCATTATTTAAGGACTCTGCTGCATTATTTAAGGACGCTGCTGCAGTATTTAAGGCCTCTGCTGCATTATTTAAGGACTCTGCTGCATTATTTAAGGACTTTGCTGCATTATTTAAGTACTCTGCTGCATTATTTAAGGAATTTTTTGCATTATTTAAGGACTCTGCTGCATTATTTAAGGACTTTGATGCATTATTTAAGGATGCTGCTGCAGAATTTAAGGAATCTGCTGCATTATTTAAGGACTTTGTTGCATTATTTAAGGACTCTGCTGCATTATTTAAGGACTTTGCTGCATTATTTAAGGACTCTGCTGCATTATTTAAGGACTTTGTTGCATTATTTAATGACTCTGCTGCAGTATTTAAGGACTCTGCTGCATTATTTAAGGACTTTGCTGCATTATTTAAGGACTCTGCTGCAGTATTTAAGGACTCTGCTGCATTATTTAAGGACGTTGTTGCATTATTTAAGGACTATGCTGCATTATTTAAGGACTCTGCTGCATTATTTAAGGACTTTGCTGCATTATTTAAGTACTCTGCTGCATTATTTAAGGAATTTTTTGCATTATTTAAGGACTCTGCTGCATTATTTAAGGACCTTGTTGCATTATTTAAGGACTCTGCTGCATTATTTAAGAATGCTGCTGCAGTATTTAAGGCCTCTACTGCATTATTTAAGGACTTTTCTGCATTATTTAAGGACTCTGCTGCATTATTAAGGACGTTGCTGCATTATTTAAGGACTTTGTTGCATTATTTAAGGACCTTATTGCATTATTTAAGGACTCTTCTGCATTATTTAAGTAATATCCTGCTTTATTTAATGACTCTGCTGCATTATTTAATGACTCTGCTGTGGTATTTAAGGACTCTGCTGCATTATTTAAGGACTTTGATGCATTATGTAAGGACTCTGCTGCAGTATTTAAGGACTCTGCTGCATTATTTAAGGACTTTGATGCATTATTTAAGGATGCTGCTGCAGAATTTAAGGAATCTGCTGCATTATTTAAGGACATTGTTGCATTATTTAAGGACTCTGCTGCATTATTTAAGGACTTTGCTGCATTATTTAAGGACTCTGCTGCATTATTTAAGGAATTTGCTGCATTATTTAAGGACTCTGCTGTATTATTAAGGACGTTGCTGCATTAATTAAGGACTCTGCTGCATTATTTAAGGAATTTGCTGCAGTATTTAAGGACTCTGCTGCATTATTTAAGGACTTTGATGCATTATTTAAGGACGCTGCTGCAGAATTTAAGGAGTCTGCTCCATTATTTAAGGACTTTGTTGCATTATTTAAGGACTGTGCTGCATGGTTTAAGGACTCTGCTGCATTATTTAAGAACTTTGTTGCATTATTTAAGGACTCTGCTGCATTATTTAAGGATGCTGCAGCAGTATTTAAGGACTCTGCTGCATTATTTAAGGACTTTGCTGCATTATTTAAGGACTCTGCTGCATTATTAAGGACTTTGCTGCATTATTTAAGGACTCTGCTGCAGTATTTAAGGACTCTGCTGCATTATTTAAGGACTGTGATGCATTATTTAAGGACGCTGCTGCAGAATTTAAGGAATCTGCTGCATTATTTAAGGAGTTTGCTGCATTATTTAAGGACTTTATTGCATTATTTAAGGATTCTGCTGCATTATTTAAGGAATTTGCTGCATTATTTAAGGACTCTGCTAAATTATTTAAGGACTTTGTTGCATTATTTAATGACTCTGCTGCGGTATTTAAGGACTCTGCTGAATTATTTAAGGATTCTGCTGCAGTATCTAAGGACTCTGCTGCATTATTTAAGGACTTTGATGCATTATTTAAGGAGGCTGCTGCAGAATTTAAGGAATCTGCTGCATTATTTAAGGACTTTGTTGCATTATTTAAGGACTATGCTGCATTATTTAAGGACTCTGCTGCATTATTTAAGGACTTTGCTGCATTATTTAAGTACTCTTCTGCATTATTTAAGGAATTTTTTGCATTATTTAAGGACTCTGCTGCATTATTTAAGGACTTTGTTGCATTATTTAAGGACTCTGCTGCATTATTTAAGGACGCTGCTGCAGTATTTAAGGCCTGTGCTGCATTATTTAAGGACTCTGCTGCATTATTTAAGGACTTTGCTGCATTATTTAAGTACTCTGCTGCATTATTTAAGGATTTTTTTGCATTATTTAAGGACTCTGCTGCATTATTTAAGGACTTTGATGCATTATTTAAGGATGCTGCTGCAGAATTTAAGGAATCTGCTGCATTATTTAAGGACTTTGTTCCATTATTTAAGGACTCTGCTGCATTATTTAAGGACTTTGCTGCATTATTTAAGGACTCTGCTGCATTATTTAAGGACTTTGCTGCATTATTTAAGGACTATGCTGTATTATTAAGGACGTTGCTGCATTAATTAAGGACTCTGCTGCATTATTTAAGGACGCTGCTGCAGAATTTAAGGAGTCTGCTCCATTATTTAAGGACTTTGTTGCATTATTTAAGGACTGTGCTGCATTGTTTAAGGACCCTGCTGCATTATTTAAGGACTTTGTTACATTATTTAAGTACTCTGCTGCATTATTTAAGGACGCTGCAGCAGTATTTAAGGACTTGGCTGCATTATTTAAGGACTTTGCTGCATTATTAAGGACTTTGCTGCATTATTTAAGGACTCTGCTGCAGTATTTAAGGACTCTGCTGCATTATTTAAGGACTTTGATGCATTATTTAAGGACGCTGCTGCATAATTTAAGGAATCTGCTGCATTATTTAAGGACTTTGCTGCATTATTTAAGGACTTTATTGCATTATTTAAGGATTCTGCTGCATTATTTAAGGAATTTGCTGCATTATTTAAGGACTCTGCTGCATTATTTAAGGACTTTGCTGCATTATTTAAGGACTCTGCTGCATTATTTAAGGACTTTGCTGCATTATTTAAGGACTATGCTGCATTATTTAAGGACTTTGCTGCATTATTTAAGGACTATGCTGTATTATTAAGGACGTTGCTGCATTAATTAAGGACTCTGCTGCATTATTTAAGGACTTTGCTGCAGTATTTAAGGACTCTGATGCATTTTTTAAGGACTTTGATGCATTATTTAAGGACGCTGCTGCAGAATTTAAGGAGTCTGCTCCATTATTTAAGGACTTTGTTGCATTATTTAAGGACTGTGCTGCATTGTTTAAGGACCCTGCTGCATTATTTAAGGACTTTGTTACATTATTTAAGTACTCTGCTGCATTATTTAAGGACGCTGCAGCAGTATTTAAGGACTTGGCTGCATTATTTAAGGACTTTGATGCATTATTTAAGAACTCTGCTGCAGTATTTAAGGACTCTGCTGCATTATTTAAGGACTCTGCTGCATTATTTAAGGATGCTGCTGCGGTATTTAAGGCCTCTGCTGCATTATTTAAGGACTTTGCTGCATTATGTAAGGACTCTATTGCATTATTTAAGGATTCTGCTGCATTATTTAAGGAATTTGCTGCATTATTTAAGGACTCTGTTGCATTATTTAAGGACTTTGTTGCATTATTTAATGACTCTGCTGCAGTATTTAAGGACTCTGCTGCATTATTTAAGGACTTTGCTGCATTATTTAAGGACTCTGCTGCAGTATTTAAGGACTCTGCTGCATTATTTAAGGACTTTGTTGCATTATTTAAGGACTATGCTGCATTATTTAAGGACTTTGCTGCATTATTTAAGTACTCTGCTGCATTATTTAAGGAATTTTTTGCATTATTTAAGGACTCTGCTGCATTATTTAAGGACCTTGTTGCATTATTTAAGGACTCTGCTGCATTATTTAAGGACGCTGCTGCAGTATTTAAGGCCTCTGCTGCATTATTTTAGGACTTTTCTGCATTATTTAAGGACTCTGCTGCATTATTAAGGACGTTGCTGCATTATTTAAGGACTTTATTGCATTATTTAAGGAATTTGCTGCATTATTTAAGTACTTTGCTGCATTATTTAATGAGTTTGTTGCCTTTATTTAAGGACTCTGCTGCATTATTTAAGGACTTTGTTGCATTATTTAAGGACTCTGTTGCATTATTTAAGGACTTTGTTGCATTATTTAAGGACGCTGCTGCGGTATTTAAGGACTCTGCTGCATTATTTAAGGACTTTGCTGCATTATTTAAGGACTCAGCTGCATTATTAAGGGCGTTGCTGCATTTTATTTAAGGACTTTATTGCATTATTTAATTAATTTGCTGCAATATTTAAGGACTCTGCTGCATTATTTAATGACTCTGCTGCGGTATTTAAGGACTCTGCTGCATTATATAAGCACTCTGCTGCATTATTTAAGGACTTTGCTGCATTATTTAAGGACTCTGCTGCGGTATTTTTGGACTCTGCTGCATTATTTAAGGACTTTGATGCATTATTTAAGGACGCTGCTGCAAAATTTAAGGAATCTGCTGCATTATTTAAGGATTTTGTTGCATTATTTAAGGACTATGCTGCATTATTTAATGAATTTGCTGCATTATTTAAGGACTCTGCTGCATTATTTAAGGACTTTGTTGCATTATTTAAGGACTATGCTGCATTATTTAAGGACTTTGCTGCATTATTTAAGTACTCTGCTGCATTATTTAAGGAATTTTTTGCATTATTTAAGGACTCTGCTGCATTATTTAAGGACCTTGTTGCATTATTTAAGGACTCTGCTGCATTATTTAAGGACGCTGCTGCAGTATTTAAGGCCTCTGCTGCATTATTTTAGGACTTTTCTGCATTATTTAAGGACTCTGCTGCATTATTAAGGACGTTGCTGCATTATTTAAGGACTTTATTGCATTATTTAAGGAATTTGCTGCATTATTTAAGTACTTTGCTGCATTATTTAATGAGTTTGTTGCCTTTATTTAAGGACTCTGCTGCATTATTTAAGGACTTTGTTGCATTATTTAAGGACTCTGTTGCATTATTTAAGGACTTTGTTGCATTATTTAAGGACGCTGCTGCGGTATTTAAGGACTCTGCTGCATTATTTAAGGACTTTGCTGCATTATTTAAGGACTCAGCTGCATTATTAAGGGCGTTGCTGCATTTTATTTAAGGACTTTATTGCATTATTTAATTAATTTGCTGCAATATTTAAGGACTCTGCTGCATTATTTAATGACTCTGCTGCGGTATTTAAGGACTCTGCTGCATTATATAAGCACTCTGCTGCATTATTTAAGGACTTTGCTGCATTATTTAAGGACTCTGCTGCGGTATTTTTGGACTCTGCTGCATTATTTAAGGACTTTGATGCATTATTTAAGGACGCTGCTGCAAAATTTAAGGAATCTGCTGCATTATTTAAGGATTTTGTTGCATTATTTAAGGACTATGCTGCATTATTTAATGAATTTGCTGCATTATTTAAGGACTCTGCTGCATTATTTAAGGACTCTGCTGCAGTATTTTAGGACTCTGCTGCGTTACATAAGGACTCTGCTGCATTATTTAAGGACTTTGCTGCATTATTTAAGGTCTCTGCTGCAGTATTTAAGGACTCTGCTGCATTATTTATGGACTTTGTTGCATTATTTAAGGACTCTGCTGCATTATCTAAGGACTTTGTTGCATTATTTAAGGACTATGCTGCATTATTTAAGGACTTTGCTGAATTATTTAAGGACTCTGCTGCTGTATTTAAGGACTTTGCTGCATTATTTAGGGACTTTTTTCATTATTTAAGGACGCTGCTGCAGTATTAAGGACTCTGCTGCATTATTTAAGGACTCAGCTGCATTATTAAGGACGTTGCCACATTATTTAAGGACTCTGCTGCATTATTTAAGGACTTTATTGCATTATTTAAGGACTCTTCTGCATTATTTAAGTAATATCCTGCATTATTTAATGACTCTGCTGCATTATTTAATGACTCTGCGGTGGTATTTAAGGACTCTGCTGCATTATTTAAGGACTTTGATGCATTATGTAAGGACTCTGCTGCAGTATTTAAGGACTCTGCTGCATTATTTAAGGACTTTGATGCATTATTTAAGGATGCTGCTGCAGAATTTAAGGAATCTGCTGCATTATTTAAGGACCTTGTTGCATTATTTAAGGACTCTGCTGCATTATTTAAGGACTTTGCTGCATTATTTAACGACTCTGCTGCATTATTTAAGGACTTTGCTGCATTATTTAAGGACTCTGCTGTATTATTAAGGACGTTGCTGCATTAATTAAGGACTCTGCTGCATTATTTAAGGAATTTGCTGCAGTATTTAAGGACTCTGCTGCATTATTTAAGGACTTTGCTGCATTATTTAAGGACTCTGCTGCGGTATTTTTGGACTCTGCTGCATTATTTAAGGACTTTGATGCATTATTTAAGGACGCTGCTGCAAAATTTAAGGAATCTGCTGCATTATTTAAGGACTTTGTTGCATTATTTAAGGACTCTGCTGCATTATTTAATGAATTTGCTGCATTATTTAAGGACTCTGCTGCATTATTTAAGGACTCTGCTGTGGTATTTTAGGACTCTGCTGCGTTACATAAGGACTCTGCTGCATTATTTAAGGACTTTGCTGCATTATTTAAGGTCTCTGCTGCAGTATTTAAGGACTCTGCTGCATTATTTAAGGACTTTGTTGCATTATTTAAGGACTCTGCTGCATTATCTAAGGACTTTCTTGCATTATTTAAGGACTCTGCTGCCTTATTTAAGGACTTTGCTGAATTATTTAAGGACTCTGCTGCTGTATTTAAGGACTCTGCTGCATTATTTAAGGACTTTGCTGCATTATTTAGGGACTTTTTTCATTATTTAAGGACGCTGCTGCAGTATTAAGGACTCTGCTGCATTATTTAAGGATGTTGCTGCATTATTTAAGGACTCAGCTGCATTATTAAGGACGTTGCCACATTATTTAAGGACTCTGCTGCATTATTTAAGGACCTTATTGCATTATTTAAGGACTCTTCTGCATTATTTAAGTAATATCCTGCTTTATTTAATGACTCTGCTGCATTATTTAATGACTCTGCTGTGGTATTTAAGGACTCTGCTGCATTATTTAAGGACTTTGATGCATTATGTAAGGACTCTGCTGCAGTATTTAAGGACTCTGCTGCATTATTTAAGGACTTTGATGCATTATTTAAGGATGCTGCTGCAGAATTTAAGGAATCTGCTGCATTATTTAAGGACATTGTTGCATTATTTAAGGACTCTGCTGCATTATTTAAGGACTTTGCTGCATTATTTAAGGACTCTGCTGCATTATTTAAGGAATTTGCTGCATTATTTAAGGACTCTGCTGTATTATTAAGGACGTTGCTGCATTAATTAAGGACTCTGCTGCATTATTTAAGGAATTTGCTGCAGTATTTAAGGACTCTGCTGCATTATTTAAGGACTTTGATGCATTATTTAAGGACGCTGCTGCAGAATTTAAGGAGTCTGCTCCATTATTTAAGGACTTTGTTGCATTATTTAAGGACTGTGCTGCATGGTTTAAGGACTCTGCTGCATTATTTAAGAACTTTGTTGCATTATTTAAGGACTCTGCTGCATTATTTAAGGATGCTGCAGCAGTATTTAAGGACTCTGCTGCATTATTTAAGGACTTTGCTGCATTATTTAAGGACTCTGCTGCATTATTAAGGACTTTGCTGCATTATTTAAGGACTCTGCTGCAGTATTTAAGGACTCTGCTGCATTATTTAAGGACTGTGATGCATTATTTAAGGACGCTGCTGCAGAATTTAAGGAATCTGCTGCATTATTTAAGGAGTTTGCTGCATTATTTAAGGACTTTATTGCATTATTTAAGGATTCTGCTGCATTATTTAAGGACTCTGCTGCATTATTTAAGGATGCTGCTGCGGTATTTAAGGCCTCTGCTGCATTATTTAAGGACTTTGCTGCATTATGTAAGGACTCTATTGCATTATTTAAGGATTCTGCTGCATTATTTAAGGAATTTGCTGCATTATTTAAGGACTCTGTTGCATTATTTAAGGACTTTGTTGCATTATTTAATGACTCTGCTGCAGTATTTAAGGACTCTGCTGCATTATTTAAGGACTTTGCTGCATTATTTAAGGACTCTGCTGCAGTATTTAAGGACTCTGCTGCATTATTTAAGGACTTTGTTGCATTATTTAAGGACTATGCTGCATTATTTAAGGACTTTGCTGCATTATTTAAGTACTCTGCTGCATTATTTAAGGAATTTTTTGCATTATTTAAGGACTCTGCTGCATTATTTAAGGACCTTGTTGCATTATTTAAGGACTCTGCTGCATTATTTAAGGACGCTGCTGCAGTATTTAAGGCCTCTGCTGCATTATTTTAGGACTTTTCTGCATTATTTAAGGACTCTGCTGCATTATTAAGGACGTTGCTGCATTATTTAAGGACTTTATTGCATTATTTAAGGAATTTGCTGCATTATTTAAGTACTTTGCTGCATTATTTAATGAGTTTGTTGCCTTTATTTAAGGACTCTGCTGCATTATTTAAGGACTTTGTTGCATTATTTAAGGACTCTGTTGCATTATTTAAGGACTTTGTTGCATTATTTAAGGACGCTGCTGCGGTATTTAAGGACTCTGCTGCATTATTTAAGGACTTTGCTGCATTATTTAAGGACTCAGCTGCATTATTAAGGGCGTTGCTGCATTTTATTTAAGGACTTTATTGCATTATTTAATTAATTTGCTGCAATATTTAAGGACTCTGCTGCATTATTTAATGACTCTGCTGCGGTATTTAAGGACTCTGCTGCATTATATAAGCACTCTGCTGCATTATTTAAGGACTTTGCTGCATTATTTAAGGACTCTGCTGCGGTATTTTTGGACTCTGCTGCATTATTTAAGGACTTTGATGCATTATTTAAGGACGCTGCTGCAAAATTTAAGGAATCTGCTGCATTATTTAAGGATTTTGTTGCATTATTTAAGGACTATGCTGCATTATTTAATGAATTTGCTGCATTATTTAAGGACTCTGCTGCATTATTTAAGGACTTTGTTGCATTATTTAAGGACTATGCTGCATTATTTAAGGACTTTGCTGCATTATTTAAGTACTCTGCTGCATTATTTAAGGAATTTTTTGCATTATTTAAGGACTCTGCTGCATTATTTAAGGACCTTGTTGCATTATTTAATGACTCTGCTGCATTATTTAAGGACGCTGCTGCAGTATTTAAGGCCTCTGCTGCATTATTTTAGGACTTTTCTGCATTATTTAAGGACTCTGCTGCATTATTAAGGACGTTGCTGCATTATTTAAGGACTTTATTGCATTATTTAAGGAATTTGCTGCATTATTTAAGTACTTTGCTGCATTATTTAATGAGTTTGTTGCCTTTATTTAAGGACTCTGCTGCATTATTTAAGGACTTTGTTGCATTATTTAAGGACTCTGTTGCATTATTTAAGGACTTTGTTGCATTATTTAAGGACGCTGCTGCGGTATTTAAGGACTCTGCTGCATTATTTAAGGACTTTGCTGCATTATTTAAGGACTCAGCTGCATTATTAAGGGCGTTGCTGCATTTTATTTAAGGACTTTATTGCATTATTTAATTAATTTGCTGCAATATTTAAGGACTCTGCTGCATTATTTAATGACTCTGCTGCGGTATTTAAGGACTCTGCTGCATTATATAAGCACTCTGCTGCATTATTTAAGGACTTTGCTGCATTATTTAAGGACTCTGCTGCGGTATTTTTGGACTCTGCTGCATTATTTAAGGACTTTGATGCATTATTTAAGGACGCTGCTGCAAAATTTAAGGAATCTGCTGCATTATTTAAGGATTTTGTTGCATTATTTAAGGACTATGCTGCATTATTTAATGAATTTGCTGCATTATTTAAGGACTCTGCTGCATTATTTAAGGACTCTGCTGCAGTATTTTAGGACTCTGCTGCGTTACATAAGGACTCTGCTGCATTATTTAAGGACTTTGCTGCATTATTTAAGGTCTCTGCTGCAGTATTTAAGGACTCTGCTGCATTATTTATGGACTTTGTTGCATTATTTAAGGACTCTGCTGCATTATCTAAGGACTTTGTTGCATTATTTAAGGACTATGCTGCATTATTTAAGGACTTTGCTGAATTATTTAAGGACTCTGCTGCTGTATTTAAGGACTTTGCTGCATTATTTAGGGACTTTTTTCATTATTTAAGGACGCTGCTGCAGTATTAAGGACTCTGCTGCATTATTTAAGGACTCAGCTGCATTATTAAGGACGTTGCCACATTATTTAAGGACTCTGCTGCATTATTTAAGGACTTTATTGCATTATTTAAGGACTCTTCTGCATTATTTAAGTAATATCCTGCATTATTTAATGACTCTGCTGCATTATTTAATGACTCTGCGGTGGTATTTAAGGACTCTGCTGCATTATTTAAGGACTTTGATGCATTATGTAAGGACTCTGCTGCAGTATTTAAGGACTCTGCTGCATTATTTAAGGACTTTGATGCATTATTTAAGGACTCTGCTGCATTATTTAAGAATGCTGCTGCAGTATTTAAGGCCTCTACTGCATTATTTAAGGACTTTTCTGCATTATTTAAGGACTCTGCTGCATTATTAAGGACGTTGCTGCATTATTTAAGGACTTTGTTGCATTATTTAAGGACCTTATTGCATTATTTAAGGACTCTTCTGCATTATTTAAGTAATATCCTGCTTTATTTAATGACTCTGCTGCATTATTTAATGACTCTGCTGTGGTATTTAAGGACTCTGCTGCATTATTTAAGGACTTTGATGCATTATGTAAGGACTCTGCTGCAGTATTTAAGGACTCTGCTGCATTATTTAAGGACTTTGATGCATTATTTAAGGATGCTGCTGCAGAATTTAAGGAATCTGCTGCATTATTTAAGGACATTGTTGCATTATTTAAGGACTCTGCTGCATTATTTAAGGACTTTGCTGCATTATTTAAGGACTCTGCTGCATTATTTAAGGAATTTGCTGCATTATTTAAGGACTCTGCTGTATTATTAAGGACGTTGCTGCATTAAATAAGGACTCTGCTGCATTATTTAAGGAATTTGCTGCAGTATTTAAGGACTCTGCTGCATTATTTAAGGACTTTGATGCATTATTTAAGGACGCTGCTGCAGAATTTAAGGAGTCTGCTCCATTATTTAAGGACTTTGTTGCATTATTTAAGGACTGTGCTGCATGGTTTAAGGACTCTGCTGCATTATTTAAGAACTTTGTTGCATTATTTAAGGACTCTGCTGCATTATTTAAGGATGCTGCAGCAGTATTTAAGGACTCTGCTGCATTATTTAAGGACTTTGCTGCATTATTTAAGGACTCTGCTGCATTATTAAGGACTTTGCTGCATTATTTAAGGACTCTGCTGCAGTATTTAAGGACTCTGCTGCATTATTTAAGGACTGTGATGCATTATTTAAGGACGCTGCTGCAGAATTTAAGGAATCTGCTGCATTATTTAAGGAGTTTGCTGCATTATTTAAGGACTTTATTGCATTATTTAAGGATTCTGCTGCATTATTTAAGGAATTTGCTGCATTATTTAAGGACTATGCTAAATTATTTAAGGACTTTGTTGCATTATTTAATGACTCTGCTGCGGTATTTAAGGACTCTGCTGAATTATTTAAGGATTCTGCTGCAGTATCTAAGGACTCTGCTGCATTATTTAAGGACTTTGATGCATTATTTAAGGAGGCTGCTGCAGAATTTAAGGAATCTGCTGCATTATTTAAGGACTTTGTTGCATTATTTAAGGACTATGCTGCATTATTTAAGGACTCTGCTGCATTATTTAAGGACTTTGCTGCATTATTTAAGTACTCTTCTGCATTATTTAAGGAATTTTTTGCATTATTTAAGGACTCTGCTGCATTATTTAAGGACTTTGTTGCATTATTTAAGGACTCTGCTGCATTATTTAAGGACGCTGCTGCAGTATTTAAGGCCTGTGCTGCATTATTTAAGGACTTTTCTGCATTATTTAAGGACTCTGCTGCATTATTAAGGACGTTGCTGCATTATTTAAGGACTTTATTGCATTATTTAAGGAATTTGCTGCATTATTTAAGTACTTTGCTGCATTATTTAATGAGTTTGTTGCCTTTATTTAAGGACTCTGCTGCATTATTTAAGGACTTTGTTGCATTATTTAAGGACTCTGTTGCATTATTTAAGGACTTTGTTGCATTATTTAAGGACGCTGCTGCGGTATTTAAGGACTCTGCTGCATTATTTAAGGACTTTGCTGCATTATTTAAGGACTCAGCTGCATTATTAAGGGCGTTGCTGCATTTTATTTAAGGACTTTATTGCATTATTTAATTAATTTGCTGCAATATTTAAGGACTCTGCTGCATTATTTAATGACTCTGCTGCGGTATTTAAGGACTCTGCTGCATTATATAAGCACTCTGCTGCATTATTTAAGGACTTTGCTGCATTATTTAAGGACTCTGCTGCGGTATTTTTGGACTCTGCTGCATTATTTAAGGACTTTGATGCATTATTTAAGGACGCTGCTGCAAAATTTAAGGAATCTGCTGCATTATTTAAGGATTTTGTTGCATTATTTAAGGACTATGCTGCATTATTTAATGAATTTGCTGCATTATTTAAGGACTCTGCTGCATTATTTAAGGACTTTGTTGCATTATTTAAGGACTATGCTGCATTATTTAAGGACTTTGCTGCATTATTTAAGTACTCTGCTGCATTATTTAAGGAATTTTTTGCATTATTTAAGGACTCTGCTGCATTATTTAAGGACCTTGTTGCATTATTTAAGGACTCTGCTGCATTATTTAAGGACGCTGCTGCAGTATTTAAGGCCTCTGCTGCATTATTTTAGGACTTTTCTGCATTATTTAAGGACTCTGCTGCATTATTAAGGACGTTGCTGCATTATTTAAGGACTTTATTGCATTATTTAAGGAATTTGCTGCATTATTTAAGTACTTTGCTGCATTATTTAATGAGTTTGTTGCCTTTATTTAAGGACTCTGCTGCATTATTTAAGGACTTTGTTGCATTATTTAAGGACTCTGTTGCATTATTTAAGGACTTTGTTGCATTATTTAAGGACGCTGCTGCGGTATTTAAGGACTCTGCTGCATTATTTAAGGACTTTGCTGCATTATTTAAGGACTCAGCTGCATTATTAAGGGCGTTGCTGCATTTTATTTAAGGACTTTATTGCATTATTTAATTAATTTGCTGCAATATTTAAGGACTCTGCTGCATTATTTAATGACTCTGCTGCGGTATTTAAGGACTCTGCTGCATTATATAAGCACTCTGCTGCATTATTTAAGGACTTTGCTGCATTATTTAAGGACTCTGCTGCGGTATTTTTGGACTCTGCTGCATTATTTAAGGACTTTGATGCATTATTTAAGGACGCTGCTGCAAAATTTAAGGAATCTGCTGCATTATTTAAGGATTTTGTTGCATTATTTAAGGACTATGCTGCATTATTTAATGAATTTGCTGCATTATTTAAGGACTCTGCTGCATTATTTAAGGACTCTGCTGCAGTATTTTAGGACTCTGCTGCGTTACATAAGGACTCTGCTGCATTATTTAAGGACTTTGCTGCATTATTTAAGGTCTCTGCTGCAGTATTTAAGGACTCTGCTGCATTATTTATGGACTTTGTTGCATTATTTAAGGACTCTGCTGCATTATCTAAGGACTTTGTTGCATTATTTAAGGACTATGCTGCATTATTTAAGGACTTTGCTGAATTATTTAAGGACTCTTCTGCTGTATTTAAGGACTTTGCTGCATTATTTAGGGACTTTTTTCATTATTTAAGGACGCTGCTGCAGTATTAAGGACTCTGCTGCATTATTTAAGGACTCAGCTGCATTATTAAGGACGTTGCCACATTATTTAAGGACTCTGCTGCATTATTTAAGGACTTTATTGCATTATTTAAGGACTCTTCTGCATTATTTAAGTAATATCCTGCATTATTTAATGACTCTGCTGCATTATTTAATGACTCTGCGGTGGTATTTAAGGACTCTGCTGCATTATTTAAGGACTTTGATGCATTATGTAAGGACTCTGCTGCAGTATTTAAGGACTCTGCTGCATTATTTAAGGACTTTGATGCATTATTTAAGGATGCTGCTGCAGAATTTAAGGAATCTGCTGCATTATTTAAGGACCTTGTTGCATTATTTAAGGACTCTGCTGCATTATTTAAGGACTTTGCTGCATTATTTAACGACTCTGCTGCATTATTTAAGGACTTTGCTGCATTATTTAAGGACTCTGCTGTATTATTAAGGACGTTGCTGCATTAATTAAGGACTCTGCTGCATTATTTAAGGAATTTGCTGCAGTATTTAAGGACTCTGCTGCATTATTTAAGGACTTTGCTGCATTATTTAAGGACTCTGCTGCGGTATTTTTGGACTCTGCTGCATTATTTAAGGACTTTGATGCATTATTTAAGGACGCTGCTGCAAAATTTAAGGAATCTGCTGCATTATTTAAGGACTTTGTTGCATTATTTAAGGACTCTGCTGCATTATTTAATGAATTTGCTGCATTATTTAAGGACTCTGCTGCATTATTTAAGGACTCTGCTGTGGTATTTTAGGACTCTGCTGCGTTACATAAGGACTCTGCTGCATTATTTAAGGACTTTGCTGCATTATTTAAGGTCTCTGCTGCAGTATTTAAGGACTCTGCTGCATTATTTAAGGACTTTGTTGCATTATTTAAGGACTCTGCTGCATTATCTAAGGACTTTGTTGCATTATTTAAGGACTCTGCTGCCTTATTTAAGGACTTTGCTGAATTATTTAAGGACTCTGCTGCTGTATTTAAGGACTCTGCTGCATTATTTAAGGACTTTGCTGCATTATTTAGGGACTTTTTTCATTATTTAAGGACGCTGCTGCAGTATTAAGGACTCTGCTGCATTATTTAAGGATGTTGCTGCATTATTTAAGGACTCAGCTGCATTATTAAGGACGTTGCCACATTATTTAAGGACTCTGCTGCATTATTTAAGGACCTTATTGCATTATTTAAGGACTCTTCTGCATTATTTAAGTAATATCCTGCTTTATTTAATGACTCTGCTGCATTATTTAATGACTCTGCTGTGGTATTTAAGGACTCTGCTGCATTATTTAAGGACTTTGATGCATTATGTAAGGACTCTGCTGCAGTATTTAAGGACTCTGCTGCATTATTTAAGGACTTTGATGCATTATTTAAGGATGCTGCTGCAGAATTTAAGGAATCTGCTGCATTATTTAAGGACATTGTTGCATTATTTAAGGACTCTGCTGCATTATTTAAGGACTTTGCTGCATTATTTAAGGACTCTGCTGCATTATTTAAGGAATTTGCTGCATTATTTAAGGACTCTGCTGTATTATTAAGGACGTTGCTGCATTAATTAAGGACTCTGCTGCATTATTTAAGGAATTTGCTGCAGTATTTAAGGACTCTGCTGCATTATTTAAGGACTTTGATGCATTATTTAAGGACGCTGCTGCAGAATTTAAGGAGTCTGCTCCATTATTTAAGGACTTTGTTGCATTATTTAAGGACTGTGCTGCATGGTTTAAGGACTCTGCTGCATTATTTAAGAACTTTGTTGCATTATTTAAGGACTCTGCTGCATTATTTAAGGATGCTGCAGCAGTATTTAAGGACTCTGCTGCATTATTTAAGGACTTTGCTGCATTATTTAAGGACTCTGCTGCATTATTAAGGACTTTGCTGCATTATTTAAGGACTCTGCTGCAGTATTTAAGGACTCTGCTGCATTATTTAAGGACTGTGATGCATTATTTAAGGACGCTGCTGCAGAATTTAAGGAATCTGCTGCATTATTTAAGGAGTTTGCTGCATTATTTAAGGACTTTATTGCATTATTTAAGGATTCTGCTGCATTATTTAAGGACTCTGCTGCATTATTTAAGGATGCTGCTGCGGTATTTAAGGCCTCTGCTGCATTATTTAAGGACTTTGCTGCATTATGTAAGGACTCTATTGCATTATTTAAGGATTCTGCTGCATTATTTAAGGAATTTGCTGCATTATTTAAGGACTCTGTTGCATTATTTAAGGACTTTGTTGCATTATTTAATGACTCTGCTGCAGTATTTAAGGACTCTGCTGCATTATTTAAGGACTTTGCTGCATTATTTAAGGACTCTGCTGCAGTATTTAAGGACTCTGCTGCATTATTTAAGGACTTTGTTGCATTATTTAAGGACTATGCTGCATTATTTAAGGACTTTGCTGCATTATTTAAGTACTCTGCTGCATTATTTAAGGAATTTTTTGCATTATTTAAGGACTCTGCTGCATTATTTAAGGACCTTGTTGCATTATTTAAGGACTCTGCTGCATTATTTAAGGACGCTGCTGCAGTATTTAAGGCCTCTGCTGCATTATTTTAGGACTTTTCTGCATTATTTAAGGACTCTGCTGCATTATTAAGGACGTTGCTGCATTATTTAAGGACTTTATTGCATTATTTAAGGAATTTGCTGCATTATTTAAGTACTTTGCTGCATTATTTAATGAGTTTGTTGCCTTTATTTAAGGACTCTGCTGCATTATTTAAGGACTTTGTTGCATTATTTAAGGACTCTGTTGCATTATTTAAGGACTTTGTTGCATTATTTAAGGACGCTGCTGCGGTATTTAAGGACTCTGCTGCATTATTTAAGGACTTTGCTGCATTATTTAAGGACTCAGCTGCATTATTAAGGGCGTTGCTGCATTTTATTTAAGGACTTTATTGCATTATTTAATTAATTTGCTGCAATATTTAAGGACTCTGCTGCATTATTTAATGACTCTGCTGCGGTATTTAAGGACTCTGCTGCATTATATAAGCACTCTGCTGCATTATTTAAGGACTTTGCTGCATTATTTAAGGACTCTGCTGCGGTATTTTTGGACTCTGCTGCATTATTTAAGGACTTTGATGCATTATTTAAGGACGCTGCTGCAAAATTTAAGGAATCTGCTGCATTATTTAAGGATTTTGTTGCATTATTTAAGGACTATGCTGCATTATTTAATGAATTTGCTGCATTATTTAAGGACTCTGCTGCATTATTTAAGGACTTTGTTGCATTATTTAAGGACTATGCTGCATTATTTAAGGACTTTGCTGCATTATTTAAGTACTCTGCTGCATTATTTAAGGAATTTTTTGCATTATTTAAGGACTCTGCTGCATTATTTAAGGACCTTGTTGCATTATTTAATGACTCTGCTGCATTATTTAAGGACGCTGCTGCAGTATTTAAGGCCTCTGCTGCATTATTTTAGGACTTTTCTGCATTATTTAAGGACTCTGCTGCATTATTAAGGACGTTGCTGCATTATTTAAGGACTTTATTGCATTATTTAAGGAATTTGCTGCATTATTTAAGTACTTTGCTGCATTATTTAATGAGTTTGTTGCCTTTATTTAAGGACTCTGCTGCATTATTTAAGGACTTTGTTGCATTATTTAAGGACTCTGTTGCATTATTTAAGGACTTTGTTGCATTATTTAAGGACGCTGCTGCGGTATTTAAGGACTCTGCTGCATTATTTAAGGACTTTGCTGCATTATTTAAGGACTCAGCTGCATTATTAAGGGCGTTGCTGCATTTTATTTAAGGACTTTATTGCATTATTTAATTAATTTGCTGCAATATTTAAGGACTCTGCTGCATTATTTAATGACTCTGCTGCGGTATTTAAGGACTCTGCTGCATTATATAAGCACTCTGCTGCATTATTTAAGGACTTTGCTGCATTATTTAAGGACTCTGCTGCGGTATTTTTGGACTCTGCTGCATTATTTAAGGACTTTGATGCATTATTTAAGGACGCTGCTGCAAAATTTAAGGAATCTGCTGCATTATTTAAGGATTTTGTTGCATTATTTAAGGACTATGCTGCATTATTTAATGAATTTGCTGCATTATTTAAGGACTCTGCTGCATTATTTAAGGACTCTGCTGCAGTATTTTAGGACTCTGCTGCGTTACATAAGGACTCTGCTGCATTATTTAAGGACTTTGCTGCATTATTTAAGGTCTCTGCTGCAGTATTTAAGGACTCTGCTGCATTATTTATGGACTTTGTTGCATTATTTAAGGACTCTGCTGCATTATCTAAGGACTTTGTTGCATTATTTAAGGACTATGCTGCATTATTTAAGGACTTTGCTGAATTATTTAAGGACTCTGCTGCTGTATTTAAGGACTTTGCTGCATTATTTAGGGACTTTTTTCATTATTTAAGGACGCTGCTGCAGTATTAAGGACTCTGCTGCATTATTTAAGGACTCAGCTGCATTATTAAGGACGTTGCCACATTATTTAAGGACTCTGCTGCATTATTTAAGGACTTTATTGCATTATTTAAGGACTCTTCTGCATTATTTAAGTAATATCCTGCATTATTTAATGACTCTGCTGCATTATTTAATGACTCTGCGGTGGTATTTAAGGACTCTGCTGCATTATTTAAGGACTTTGATGCATTATGTAAGGACTCTGCTGCAGTATTTAAGGACTCTGCTGCATTATTTAAGGACTTTGATGCATTATTTAAGGACTCTGCTGCATTATTTAAGAATGCTGCTGCAGTATTTAAGGCCTCTACTGCATTATTTAAGGACTTTTCTGCATTATTTAAGGACTCTGCTGCATTATTAAGGACGTTGCTGCATTATTTAAGGACTTTGTTGCATTATTTAAGGACCTTATTGCATTATTTAAGGACTCTTCTGCATTATTTAAGTAATATCCTGCTTTATTTAATGACTCTGCTGCATTATTTAATGACTCTGCTGTGGTATTTAAGGACTCTGCTGCATTATTTAAGGACTTTGATGCATTATGTAAGGACTCTGCTGCAGTATTTAAGGACTCTGCTGCATTATTTAAGGACTTTGATGCATTATTTAAGGATGCTGCTGCAGAATTTAAGGAATCTGCTGCATTATTTAAGGACATTGTTGCATTATTTAAGGACTCTGCTGCATTATTTAAGGACTTTGCTGCATTATTTAAGGACTCTGCTGCATTATTTAAGGAATTTGCTGCAGTATTTAAGGACTCTGCTGCATTATTTAAGGACTTTGATGCATTATTTAAGGACGCTGCTGCAGAATTTAAGGAGTCTGCTCCATTATTTAAGGACTTTGTTGCATTATTTAAGGACTGTGCTGCATGGTTTAAGGACTCTGCTGCATTATTTAAGAACTTTGTTGCATTATTTAAGGACTCTGCTGCATTATTTAAGGATGCTGCAGCAGTATTTAAGGACTCTGCTGCATTATTTAAGGACTTTGCTGCATTATTTAAGGACTCTGCTGCATTATTAAGGACTTTGCTGCATTATTTAAGGACTCTGCTGCAGTATTTAAGGACTCTGCTGCATTATTTAAGGACTGTGATGCATTATTTAAGGACGCTGCTGCAGAATTTAAGGAATCTGCTGCATTATTTAAGGAGTTTGCTGCATTATTTAAGGACTTTATTGCATTATTTAAGGATTCTGCTGCATTATTTAAGGAATTTGCTGCATTATTTAAGGACTATGCTAAATTATTTAAGGACTTTGTTGCATTATTTAATGACTCTGCTGCGGTATTTAAGGACTCTGCTGAATTATTTAAGGATTCTGCTGCAGTATCTAAGGACTCTGCTGCATTATTTAAGGACTTTGATGCATTATTTAAGGAGGCTGCTGCAGAATTTAAGGAATCTGCTGCATTATTTAAGGACTTTGTTGCATTATTTAAGGACTATGCTGCATTATTTAAGGACTCTGCTGCATTATTTAAGGACTTTGCTGCATTATTTAAGTACTCTTCTGCATTATTTAAGGAATTTTTTGCATTATTTAAGGACTCTGCTGCATTATTTAAGGACTTTGTTGCATTATTTAAGGACTCTGCTGCATTATTTAAGGACGCTGCTGCAGTATTTAAGGCCTGTGCTGCATTATTTAAGGACTCTGCTGCATTATTTAAGGACTTTGCTGCATTATTTAAGTACTCTGCTGCATTATTTAAGGATTTTTTTGCATTATTTAAGGACTCTGCTGCATTATTTAAGGACTTTGATGCATTATTTAAGGATGCTGCTGCAGAATTTAAGGAATCTGCTGCATTATTTAAGGACTTTGTTCCATTATTTAAGGACTCTGCTGCATTATTTAAGGACTTTGCTGCATTATTTAAGGACTCTGCTGCATTATTTAAGGACTTTGCTGCATTATTTAAGGACTATGCTGTATTATTAAGGACGTTGCTGCATTAATTAAGGACTCTGCTGCATTATTTAAGGACGCTGCTGCAGAATTTAAGGAGTCTGCTCCATTATTTAAGGACTTTGTTGCATTATTTAAGGACTGTGCTGCATTGTTTAAGGACCCTGCTGCATTATTTAAGGACTTTGTTACATTATTTAAGTACTCTGCTGCATTATTTAAGGACGCTGCAGCAGTATTTAAGGACTTGGCTGCATTATTTAAGGACTTTGCTGCATTATTTAAGGACTCTGCTGCATTATTAAGGACTTTGCTGCATTATTTAAGGACTCTGCTGCAGTATTTAAGGACTCTGCTGCATTATTTAAGGACTTTGATGCATTATTTAAGGACGCTGCTGCATAATTTAAGGAATCTGCTGCATTATTTAAGGACTTTGCTGCATTATTTAAGGACTTTATTGCATTATTTAAGGATTCTGCTGCATTATTTAAGGAATTTGCTGCATTATTTAAGGACTCTGCTGCATTATTTAAGGACTTTGCTGCATTATTTAAGGACTCTGCTGCATTATTTAAGGACTTTGCTGCATTATTTAAGGACTATGCTGCATTATTTAAGGACTTTGCTGCATTATTTAAGGACTATGCTGTATTATTAAGGACGTTGCTGCATTAATTAAGGACTCTGCTGCATTATTTAAGGACTTTGCTGCAGTATTTAAGGACTCTGATGCATTTTTTAAGGACTTTGATGCATTATTTAAGGACGCTGCTGCAGAATTTAAGGAGTCTGCTCCATTATTTAAGGACTTTGTTGCATTATTTAAGGACTGTGCTGCATTGTTTAAGGACCCTGCTGCATTATTTAAGGACTTTGTTACATTATTTAAGTACTCTGCTGCATTATTTAAGGACGCTGCAGCAGTATTTAAGGACTTGGCTGCATTATTTAAGGACTTTGATGCATTATTTAAGAACTCTGCTGCAGTATTTAAGGACTCTGCTGCATTATTTAAGGACTCTGCTGCATTATTTAAGGATGCTGCTGCGGTATTTAAGGCCTCTGCTGCATTATTTAAGGACTTTGCTGCATTATGTAAGGACTCTATTGCATTATTTAAGGATTCTGCTGCATTATTTAAGGAATTTGCTGCATTATTTAAGGACTCTGTTGCATTATTTAAGGACTTTGTTGCATTATTTAATGACTCTGCTGCAGTATTTAAGGACTCTGCTGCATTATTTAAGGACTTTGCTGCATTATTTAAGGACTCTGCTGCAGTATTTAAGGACTCTGCTGCATTATTTAAGGACTTTGTTGCATTATTTAAGGACTATGCTGCATTATTTAAGGACTTTGCTGCATTATTTAAGTACTCTGCTGCATTATTTAAGGAATTTTTTGCATTATTTAAGGACTCTGCTGCATTATTTAAGGACCTTGTTGCATTATTTAAGGACTCTGCTGCATTATTTAAGGACGCTGCTGCAGTATTTAAGGCCTCTGCTGCATTATTTTAGGACTTTTCTGCATTATTTAAGGACTCTGCTGCATTATTAAGGACGTTGCTGCATTATTTAAGGACTTTATTGCATTATTTAAGGAATTTGCTGCATTATTTAAGTACTTTGCTGCATTATTTAATGAGTTTGTTGCCTTTATTTAAGGACTCTGCTGCATTATTTAAGGACTTTGTTGCATTATTTAAGGACTCTGTTGCATTATTTAAGGACTTTGTTGCATTATTTAAGGACGCTGCTGCGGTATTTAAGGACTCTGCTGCATTATTTAAGGACTTTGCTGCATTATTTAAGGACTCAGCTGCATTATTAAGGGCGTTGCTGCATTTTATTTAAGGACTTTATTGCATTATTTAATTAATTTGCTGCAATATTTAAGGACTCTGCTGCATTATTTAATGACTCTGCTGCGGTATTTAAGGACTCTGCTGCATTATATAAGCACTCTGCTGCATTATTTAAGGACTTTGCTGCATTATTTAAGGACTCTGCTGCGGTATTTTTGGACTCTGCTGCATTATTTAAGGACTTTGATGCATTATTTAAGGACGCTGCTGCAAAATTTAAGGAATCTGCTGCATTATTTAAGGATTTTGTTGCATTATTTAAGGACTATGCTGCATTATTTAATGAATTTGCTGCATTATTTAAGGACTCTGCTGCATTATTTAAGGACTTTGTTGCATTATTTAAGGACTATGCTGCATTATTTAAGGACTTTGCTGCATTATTTAAGTACTCTGCTGCATTATTTAAGGAATTTTTTGCATTATTTAAGGACTCTGCTGCATTATTTAAGGACCTTGTTGCATTATTTAAGGACTCTGCTGCATTATTTAAGGACGCTGCTGCAGTATTTAAGGCCTCTGCTGCATTATTTTAGGACTTTTCTGCATTATTTAAGGACTCTGCTGCATTATTAAGGACGTTGCTGCATTATTTAAGGACTTTATTGCATTATTTAAGGAATTTGCTGCATTATTTAAGTACTTTGCTGCATTATTTAATGAGTTTGTTGCCTTTATTTAAGGACTCTGCTGCATTATTTAAGGACTTTGTTGCATTATTTAAGGACTCTGTTGCATTATTTAAGGACTTTGTTGCATTATTTAAGGACGCTGCTGCGGTATTTAAGGACTCTGCTGCATTATTTAAGGACTTTGCTGCATTATTTAAGGACTCAGCTGCATTATTAAGGGCGTTGCTGCATTTTATTTAAGGACTTTATTGCATTATTTAATTAATTTGCTGCAATATTTAAGGACTCTGCTGCATTATTTAATGACTCTGCTGCGGTATTTAAGGACTCTGCTGCATTATATAAGCACTCTGCTGCATTATTTAAGGACTTTGCTGCATTATTTAAGGACTCTGCTGCGGTATTTTTGGACTCTGCTGCATTATTTAAGGACTTTGATGCATTATTTAAGGACGCTGCTGCAAAATTTAAGGAATCTGCTGCATTATTTAAGGATTTTGTTGCATTATTTAAGGACTATGCTGCATTATTTAATGAATTTGCTGCATTATTTAAGGACTCTGCTGCATTATTTAAGGACTCTGCTGCAGTATTTTAGGACTCTGCTGCGTTACATAAGGACTCTGCTGCATTATTTAAGGACTTTGCTGCATTATTTAAGGTCTCTGCTGCAGTATTTAAGGACTCTGCTGCATTATTTATGGACTTTGTTGCATTATTTAAGGACTCTGCTGCATTATCTAAGGACTTTGTTGCATTATTTAAGGACTTTGCTGAATTATTTAAGGACTCTGCTGCTGTATTTAAGGACTTTGCTGCATTATTTAGGGACTTTTTTCATTATTTAAGGACGTTGCCACATTATTTAAGGACTCTGCTGCATTATTTAAGGACTTTATTGCATTATTTAAGGACTCTTCTGCATTATTTAAGTAATATCCTGCATTATTTAATGACTCTGCTGCATTATTTAATGACTCTGCGGTGGTATTTAAGGACTCTGCTGCATTATTTAAGGACTTTGATGCATTATGTAAGGACTCTGCTGCAGTATTTAAGGACTCTGCTGCATTATTTAAGGACTTTGATGCATTATTTAAGGATGCTGCTGCAGAATTTAAGGAATCTGCTGCATTATTTAAGGACCTTGTTGCATTATTTAAGGACTCTGCTGCATTATTTAAGGACTTTGCTGCATTATTTAACGACTCTGCTGCATTATTTAAGGACTTTGCTGCATTATTTAAGGACTCTGCTGTATTATTAAGGACGTTGCTGCATTAATTAAGGACTCTGCTGCATTATTTAAGGAATTTGCTGCAGTATTTAAGGACTCTGCTGCATTATTTAAGGACTTTGCTGCATTATTTAAGGACTCTGCTGCGGTATTTTTGGACTCTGCTGCATTATTTAAGGACTTTGATGCATTATTTAAGGACGCTGCTGCAAAATTTAAGGAATCTGCTGCATTATTTAAGGACTTTGTTGCATTATTTAAGGACTCTGCTGCATTATTTAATGAATTTGCTGCATTATTTAAGGACTCTGCTGCATTATTTAAGGACTCTGCTGTGGTATTTTAGGACTCTGCTGCGTTACATAAGGACTCTGCTGCATTATTTAAGGACTTTGCTGCATTATTTAAGGTCTCTGCTGCAGTATTTAAGGACTCTGCTGCATTATTTAAGGACTTTGTTGCATTATTTAAGGACTCTGCTGCATTATCTAAGGACTTTGTTGCATTATTTAAGGACTCTGCTGCCTTATTTAAGGACTTTGCTGAATTATTTAAGGACTCTGCTGCTGTATTTAAGGACTCTGCTGCATTATTTAAGGACTTTGCTGCATTATTTAGGGACTTTTTTCATTATTTAAGGACGCTGCTGCAGTATTAAGGACTCTGCTGCATTATTTAAGGATGTTGCTGCATTATTTAAGGACTCAGCTGCATTATTAAGGACGTTGCCACATTATTTAAGGACTCTGCTGCATTATTTAAGGACCTTATTGCATTATTTAAGGACTCTTCTGCATTATTTAAGTAATATCCTGCTTTATTTAATGACTCTGCTGCATTATTTAATGACTCTGCTGTGGTATTTAAGGACTCTGCTGCATTATTTAAGGACTTTGATGCATTATGTAAGGACTCTGCTGCAGTATTTAAGGACTCTGCTGCATTATTTAAGGACTTTGATGCATTATTTAAGGATGCTGCTGCAGAATTTAAGGAATCTGCTGCATTATTTAAGGACATTGTTGCATTATTTAAGGACTCTGCTGCATTATTTAAGGACTTTGCTGCATTATTTAAGGACTCTGCTGCATTATTTAAGGAATTTGCTGCATTATTTAAGGACTCTGCTGTATTATTAAGGACGTTGCTGCATTAATTAAGGACTCTGCTGCATTATTTAAGGAATTTGCTGCAGTATTTAAGGACTCTGCTGCATTATTTAAGGACTTTGATGCATTATTTAAGGACGCTGCTGCAGAATTTAAGGAGTCTGCTCCATTATTTAAGGACTTTGTTGCATTATTTAAGGACTGTGCTGCATGGTTTAAGGACTCTGCTGCATTATTTAAGAACTTTGTTGCATTATTTAAGGACTCTGCTGCATTATTTAAGGATGCTGCAGCAGTATTTAAGGACTCTGCTGCATTATTTAAGGACTTTGCTGCATTATTTAAGGACTCTGCTGCATTATTAAGGACTTTGCTGCATTATTTAAGGACTCTGCTGCAGTATTTAAGGACTCTGCTGCATTATTTAAGGACTGTGATGCATTATTTAAGGACGCTGCTGCAGAATTTAAGGAATCTGCTGCATTATTTAAGGAGTTTGCTGCATTATTTAAGGACTTTATTGCATTATTTAAGGATTCTGCTGCATTATTTAAGGAATTTGCTGCATTATTTAAGGACTCTGCTAAATTATTTAAGGACTTTGTTGCATTATTTAATGACTCTGCTGCGGTATTTAAGGACTCTGCTGAATTATTTAAGGATTCTGCTGCAGTATCTAAGGACTCTGCTGCATTATTTAAGGACTTTGATGCATTATTTAAGGAGGCTGCTGCAGAATTTAAGGAATCTGCTGCATTATTTAAGGACTTTGTTGCATTATTTAAGGACTATGCTGCATTATTTAAGGACTCTGCTGCATTATTTAAGGACTTTGCTGCATTATTTAAGTACTCTTCTGCATTATTTAAGGAATTTTTTGCATTATTTAAGGACTCTGCTGCATTATTTAAGGACTTTGTTGCATTATTTAAGGACTCTGCTGCATTATTTAAGGACGCTGCTGCAGTATTTAAGGCCTGTGCTGCATTATTTAAGGACTCTGCTGCATTATTTAAGGACTTTGCTGCATTATTTAAGTACTCTGCTGCATTATTTAAGGAATTTTTTGCATTATTTAAGGACTCTGCTGCATTATTTAAGGACTTTGATGCATTATTTAAGGATGCTGCTGCAGAATTTAAGGAATCTGCTGCATTATTTAAGGATTTTGTTCCATTATTTAAGGACTCTGCTGCATTATTTAAGGACTTTGCTGCATTATTTAAGGACTCTGCTGCATTATTTAAGGACTTTGCTGCATTATTTAAGGACTATGCTGTATTATTAAGGACGTTGCTGCATTAATTAAGGACTCTGCTGCATTATTTAAGGACTTTGCTGCAGTATTTAAGGACTCTGATGCATTTTTTAAGGACTTTGATGCATTATTTAAGGACGCTGCTGCAGAATTTAAGGAGTCTGCTCCATTATTTAAGGACTTTGTTGCATTATTTAAGGACTGTGCTGCATTGTTTAAGGACCCTGCTGCATTATTTATGGACTTTGTTGCATTATTTAAGGACTCTGCTGCATTATCTAAGGACTTTGTTGCATTATTTAAGGACTTTGCTGAATTATTTAAGGACTCTGCTGCTGTATTTAAGGACTTTGCTGCATTATTTAGGGACTTTTTTCATTATTTAAGGACGTTGCCACATTATTTAAGGACTCTGCTGCATTATTTAAGGACTTTATTGCATTATTTAAGGACTCTTCTGCATTATTTAAGTAATATCCTGCATTATTTAATGACTCTGCTGCATTATTTAATGACTCTGCGGTGGTATTTAAGGACTCTGCTGCATTATTTAAGGACTTTGATGCATTATGTAAGGACTCTGCTGCAGTATTTAAGGACTCTGCTGCATTATTTAAGGACTTTGATGCATTATTTAAGGATGCTGCTGCAGAATTTAAGGAATCTGCTGCATTATTTAAGGACCTTGTTGCATTATTTAAGGACTCTGCTGCATTATTTAAGGACTTTGCTGCATTATTTAACGACTCTGCTGCATTATTTAAGGACTTTGCTGCATTATTTAAGGACTCTGCTGTATTATTAAGGACGTTGCTGCATTAATTAAGGACTCTGCTGCATTATTTAAGGAATTTGCTGCAGTATTTAAGGACTCTGCTGCATTATTTAAGGACTTTGCTGCATTATTTAAGGACTCTGCTGCGGTATTTTTGGACTCTGCTGCATTATTTAAGGACTTTGATGCATTATTTAAGGACGCTGCTGCAAAATTTAAGGAATCTGCTGCATTATTTAAGGACTTTGTTGCATTATTTAAGGACTCTGCTGCATTATTTAATGAATTTGCTGCATTATTTAAGGACTCTGCTGCATTATTTAAGGACTCTGCTGTGGTATTTTAGGACTCTGCTGCGTTACATAAGGACTCTGCTGCATTATTTAAGGACTTTGCTGCATTATTTAAGGTCTCTGCTGCAGTATTTAAGGACTCTGCTGCATTATTTAAGGACTTTGTTGCATTATTTAAGGACTCTGCTGCATTATCTAAGGACTTTGTTGCATTATTTAAGGACTCTGCTGCCTTATTTAAGGACTTTGCTGAATTATTTAAGGACTCTGCTGCTGTATTTAAGGACTCTGCTGCATTATTTAAGGACTTTGCTGCATTATTTAGGGACTTTTTTCATTATTTAAGGACGCTGCTGCAGTATTAAGGACTCTGCTGCATTATTTAAGGATGTTGCTGCATTATTTAAGGACTCAGCTGCATTATTAAGGACGTTGCCACATTATTTAAGGACTCTGCTGCATTATTTAAGGACCTTATTGCATTATTTAAGGACTCTTCTGCATTATTTAAGTAATATCCTGCTTTATTTAATGACTCTGCTGCATTATTTAATGACTCTGCTGTGGTATTTAAGGACTCTGCTGCATTATTTAAGGACTTTGATGCATTATGTAAGGACTCTGCTGCAGTATTTAAGGACTCTGCTGCATTATTTAAGGACTTTGATGCATTATTTAAGGATGCTGCTGCAGAATTTAAGGAATCTGCTGCATTATTTAAGGACATTGTTGCATTATTTAAGGACTCTGCTGCATTATTTAAGGACTTTGCTGCATTATTTAAGGACTCTGCTGCATTATTTAAGGAATTTGCTGCATTATTTAAGGACTCTGCTGTATTATTAAGGACGTTGCTGCATTAATTAAGGACTCTGCTGCATTATTTAAGGAATTTGCTGCAGTATTTAAGGACTCTGCTGCATTATTTAAGGACTTTGATGCATTATTTAAGGACGCTGCTGCAGAATTTAAGGAGTCTGCTCCATTATTTAAGGACTTTGTTGCATTATTTAAGGACTGTGCTGCATGGTTTAAGGACTCTGCTGCATTATTTAAGAACTTTGTTGCATTATTTAAGGACTCTGCTGCATTATTTAAGGATGCTGCAGCAGTATTTAAGGACTCTGCTGCATTATTTAAGGACTTTGCTGCATTATTTAAGGACTCTGCTGCATTATTAAGGACTTTGCTGCATTATTTAAGGACTCTGCTGCAGTATTTAAGGACTCTGCTGCATTATTTAAGGACTGTGATGCATTATTTAAGGACGCTGCTGCAGAATTTAAGGAATCTGCTGCATTATTTAAGGAGTTTGCTGCATTATTTAAGGACTTTATTGCATTATTTAAGGATTCTGCTGCATTATTTAAGGAATTTGCTGCATTATTTAAGGACTCTGCTAAATTATTTAAGGACTTTGTTGCATTATTTAATGACTCTGCTGCGGTATTTAAGGACTCTGCTGAATTATTTAAGGATTCTGCTGCAGTATCTAAGGACTCTGCTGCATTATTTAAGGACTTTGATGCATTATTTAAGGAGGCTGCTGCAGAATTTAAGGAATCTGCTGCATTATTTAAGGACTTTGTTGCATTATTTAAGGACTATGCTGCATTATTTAAGGACTCTGCTGCATTATTTAAGGACTTTGCTGCATTATTTAAGTACTCTTCTGCATTATTTAAGGAATTTTTTGCATTATTTAAGGACTCTGCTGCATTATTTAAGGACTTTGTTGCATTATTTAAGGACTCTGCTGCATTATTTAAGGACGCTGCTGCAGTATTTAAGGCCTGTGCTGCATTATTTAAGGACTCTGCTGCATTATTTAAGGACTTTGCTGCATTATTTAAGTACTCTGCTGCATTATTTAAGGAATTTTTTGCATTATTTAAGGACTCTGCTGCATTATTTAAGGACTTTGATGCATTATTTAAGGATGCTGCTGCAGAATTTAAGGAATCTGCTGCATTATTTAAGGATTTTGTTCCATTATTTAAGGACTCTGCTGCATTATTTAAGGACTTTGCTGCATTATTTAAGGACTCTGCTGCATTATTTAAGGACTTTGCTGCATTATTTAAGGACTATGCTGTATTATTAAGGACGTTGCTGCATTAATTAAGGACTCTGCTGCATTATTTAAGGACTTTGCTGCAGTATTTAAGGACTCTGATGCATTTTTTAAGGACTTTGATGCATTATTTAAGGACGCTGCTGCAGAATTTAAGGAGTCTGCTCCATTATTTAAGGACTTTGTTGCATTATTTAAGGACTGTGCTGCATTGTTTAAGGACCCTGCTGCATTATTTAAGGACTTTGTTACATTATTTAAGTACTCTGCTGCATTATTTAAGGACGCTGCAGCAGTATTTAAGGACTTGGCTGCATTATTTAAGGACTTTGCTGCATTATTTAAGGACTCTGCTGCATTATTAAGGACTTTGCTGCATTATTTAAGGACTCTGCTGCAGTATTTAAGGACTCTGCTGCATTATTTAAGGACTTTGATGCATTATTTAAGGACGCTGCTGCATAATTTAAGGAATCTGCTGCATTATTTAAGGACTTTGCTGCATTATTTAAGGACTTTATTGCATTATTTAAGGATTCTGCTGCATTATTTAAGGAATTTGCTGCATTATTTAAGGACTCTGCTAAATTATTTAAGGACTTTGTTGCATTATTTAATGACTCTGCTGCAGTATTTAAGGACTCTGCTGCATTATTTAAGGATTCTGCTGCAGTATTTAAGGACTCTGCTGCATTATTTAAGGACTTTGATGCATTATTTAAGGAGGCTGCTGCAGAATTTAAGGAATCTGCTGCATTATTTAAGGACTTTGTTGCATTATTTAAGGACTATGCTGCATTATTTAAGGACTCTGCTGCATTATTTATGGTCTTTGCTGCATTATTTAAGTACTCTTCTGCATTATTTAAGGAATTTTTTGCATTATTTAAGGACTCTGCTGCATTATTTAAGGACTTTGTTGCATTATTTAAGGACTCTGCTGCATTATTTAAGGACGCTGCTGCAGTATTTAAGGCCTCTGCTGCATTATTTAAGGACTCTGCTGCATTATTTAAGGACTTTGCTGCATTATTTAAGTACTCTGCTGCATTATTTAAGGAATTTTTTGCATTATTTAAGGACTCTGCTGCATTATTTAAGGACTTTGATGCATTATTTAAGGATGCTGCTGCAGAATTTAAGGAATCTGCTGCATTATTTAAGGACTTTGTTGCATTATTTAAGGACTCTGCTGCATTATTTAAGGACTTTGCTGCATTATTTAAGGACTCTGCTGCATTATTTAAGGACTTTGTTGCATTATTTAATGACTCTGCTGCAGTATTTAAGGACTCTGCTGCATTATTTAAGGACTTTGCTGCATTATTTAAGGACTCTGCTGCAGTATTTAAGGACTCTGCTGCATTATTTAAGGACGTTGTTGCATTATTTAAGGACTATGCTGCATTATTTAAGGACTCTGCTGCATTATTTAAGGACTTTGCTGCATTATTTAAGTACTCTGCTGCATTATTTAAGGAATTTTTTGCATTATTTAAGGACTCTGCTGCATTATTTAAGGACCTTGTTGCATTATTTAAGGACTCTGCTGCATTATTTAAGAATGCTGCTGCAGTATTTAAGGCCTCTACTGCATTATTTAAGGACTTTTCTGCATTATTTAAGGACTCTGCTGCATTATTAAGGACGTTGCTGCATTATTTAAGGACTTTGTTGCATTATTTAAGGACCTTATTGCATTATTTAAGGACTCTTCTGCATTATTTAAGTAATATCCTGCTTTATTTAATGACTCTGCTGCATTATTTAATGACTCTGCTGTGGTATTTAAGGACTCTGCTGCATTATTTAAGGACTTTGATGCATTATGTAAGGACTCTGCTGCAGTATTTAAGGACTCTGCTGCATTATTTAAGGACTTTGATGCATTATTTAAGGATGCTGCTGCAGAATTTAAGGAATCTGCTGCATTATTTAAGGACATTGTTGCATTATTTAAGGACTCTGCTGCATTATTTAAGGACTTTGCTGCATTATTTAAGGACTCTGCTGCATTATTTAAGGAATTTGCTGCATTATTTAAGGACTCTGCTGTATTATTAAGGACGTTGCTGCATTAATTAAGGACTCTGCTGCATTATTTAAGGAATTTGCTGCAGTATTTAAGGACTCTGCTGCATTATTTAAGGACTTTGATGCATTATTTAAGGACGCTGCTGCAGAATTTAAGGAGTCTGCTCCATTATTTAAGGACTTTGTTGCATTATTTAAGGACTGTGCTGCATGGTTTAAGGACTCTGCTGCATTATTTAAGAACTTTGTTGCATTATTTAAGGACTCTGCTGCATTATTTAAGGATGCTGCAGCAGTATTTAAGGACTCTGCTGCATTATTTAAGGACTTTGCTGCATTATTTAAGGACTCTGCTGCATTATTAAGGACTTTGCTGCATTATTTAAGGACTCTGCTGCAGTATTTAAGGACTCTGCTGCATTATTTAAGGACTGTGATGCATTATTTAAGGACGCTGCTGCAGAATTTAAGGAATCTGCTGCATTATTTAAGGAGTTTGCTGCATTATTTAAGGACTTTATTGCATTATTTAAGGATTCTGCTGCATTATTTAAGGAATTTGCTGCATTATTTAAGGACTCTGCTAAATTATTTAAGGACTTTGTTGCATTATTTAATGACTCTGCTGCGGTATTTAAGGACTCTGCTGAATTATTTAAGGATTCTGCTGCAGTATCTAAGGACTCTGCTGCATTATTTAAGGACTTGATGCATTATTTAAGGAGGCTGCTGCAGAATTTAAGGAATCTGCTGCATTATTTAAGGACTTTGTTGCATTATTTAAGGACTATGCTGCATTATTTAAGGACTCTGCTGCATTATTTAAGGACTTTGCTGCATTATTTAAGTACTCTTCTGCATTATTTAAGGAATTTTTTGCATTATTTAAGGACTCTGCTGCATTATTTAAGGACTTTGTTGCATTATTTAAGGACTCTGCTGCATTATTTAAGGACGCTGCTGCAGTATTTAAGGCCTGTGCTGCATTATTTAAGGACTCTGCTGCATTATTTAAGGACTTTGTTGCATTATTTAAGGACTCTGTTGCATTATTTAAGGACTTTGTTGCATTATTTAAGGACGCTGCTGCGGTATTTAAGGACTCTGCTGCATTATTTAAGGACTTTGCTGCATTATTTAAGGACTCAGCTGCATTATTAAGGGCGTTGCTGCATTTTATTTAAGGACTTTATTGCATTATTTAATTAATTTGCTGCAATATTTAAGGACTCTGCTGCATTATTTAATGACTCTGCTGCGGTATTTAAGGACTCTGCTGCATTATATAAGCACTCTGCTGCATTATTTAAGGACTTTGCTGCATTATTTAAGGACTCTGCTGCGGTATTTTTGGACTCTGCTGCATTATTTAAGGACTTTGATGCATTATTTAAGGACGCTGCTGCAAAATTTAAGGAATCTGCTGCATTATTTAAGGATTTTGTTGCATTATTTAAGGACTATGCTGCATTATTTAATGAATTTGCTGCATTATTTAAGGACTCTGCTGCATTATTTAAGGACTCTGCTGCAGTATTTTAGGACTCTGCTGCGTTACATAAGGACTCTGCTGCATTATTTAAGGACTTTGCTGCATTATTTAAGGTCTCTGCTGCAGTATTTAAGGACTCTGCTGCATTATTTATGGACTTTGTTGCATTATTTAAGGACTCTGCTGCATTATCTAAGGACTTTGTTGCATTATTTAAGGACTTTGCTGAATTATTTAAGGACTCTGCTGCTGTATTTAAGGACTTTGCTGCATTATTTAGGGACTTTTTTCATTATTTAAGGACGTTGCCACATTATTTAAGGACTCTGCTGCATTATTTAAGGACTTTATTGCATTATTTAAGGACTCTTCTGCATTATTTAAGTAATATCCTGCATTATTTAATGACTCTGCTGCATTATTTAATGACTCTGCGGTGGTATTTAAGGACTCTGCTGCATTATTTAAGGACTTTGATGCATTATGTAAGGACTCTGCTGCAGTATTTAAGGACTCTGCTGCATTATTTAAGGACTTTGATGCATTATTTAAGGATGCTGCTGCAGAATTTAAGGAATCTGCTGCATTATTTAAGGACCTTGTTGCATTATTTAAGGACTCTGCTGCATTATTTAAGGACTTTGCTGCATTATTTAACGACTCTGCTGCATTATTTAAGGACTTTGCTGCATTATTTAAGGACTCTGCTGTATTATTAAGGACGTTGCTGCATTAATAAAGGACTCTGCTGCATTATTTAAGGAATTTGCTGCAGTATTTAAGGACTCTGCTGCATTATTTCAGGACTTTGCTGCATTATTTAAGGACTCTGCTGCGGTATTTTTGGACTCTGCTGCATTATTTAAGGACTTTGATGCATTATTTAAGGACGCTGCTGCAAAATTTAAGGAATCTGCTGCATTATTTAAGGACTTTGTTGCATTATTTAAGGACTCTGCTGCATTATTTAATGAATTTGCTGCATTATTTAAGGACTCTGCTGCATTATTTAAGGACTCTGCTGTGGTATTTTAGGACTCTGCTGCGTTACATAAGGACTCTGCTGCATTATTTAAGGACTTTGCTGCATTATTTAAGGTCTCTGCTGCAGTATTTAAGGACTCTGCTGCATTATTTAAGGACTTTGTTGCATTATTTAAGGACTCTGCTGCATTATCTAAGGACTTTGTTGCATTATTTAAGGACTCTGCTGCCTTATTTAAGGACTTTGCTGAATTATTTAAGGACTCTGCTGCTGTATTTAAGGACTCTGCTGCATTATTTAAGGACTTTGCTGCATTATTTAGGGACTTTTTTCATTATTTAAGGACGCTGCTGCAGTATTAAGGACTCTGCTGCATTATTTAAGGATGTTGCTGCATTATTTAAGGACTCAGCTGCATTATTAAGGACGTTGCCACATTATTTAAGGACTCTGCTGCATTATTTAAGGACCTTATTGCATTATTTAAGGACTCTTCTGCATTATTTAAGTAATATCCTGCTTTATTTAATGACTCTGCTGCATTATTTAATGACTCTGCTGTGGTATTTAAGGACTCTGCTGCATTATTTAAGGACTTTGATGCATTATGTAAGGACTCTGCTGCAGTATTTAAGGACTCTGCTGCATTATTTAAGGACTTTGATGCATTATTTAAGGATGCTGCTGCAGAATTTAAGGAATCTGCTGCATTATTTAAGGACATTGTTGCATTATTTAAGGACTCTGCTGCATTATTTAAGGACTTTGCTGCATTATTTAAGGACTCTGCTGCATTATTTAAGGAATTTGCTGCATTATTTAAGGACTCTGCTGTATTATTAAGGACGTTGCTGCATTAATTAAGGACTCTGCTGCATTATTTAAGGAATTTGCTGCAGTATTTAAGGACTCTGCTGCATTATTTAAGGACTTTGATGCATTATTTAAGGACGCTGCTGCAGAATTTAAGGAGTCTGCTCCATTATTTAAGGACTTTGTTGCATTATTTAAGGACTGTGCTGCATGGTTTAAGGACTCTGCTGCATTATTTAAGAACTTTGTTGCATTATTTAAGGACTCTGCTGCATTATTTAAGGATGCTGCAGCAGTATTTAAGGACTCTGCTGCATTATTTAAGGACTTTGCTGCATTATTTAAGGACTCTGCTGCATTATTAAGGACTTTGCTGCATTATTTAAGGACTCTGCTGCAGTATTTAAGGACTCTGCTGCATTATTTAAGGACTGTGATGCATTATTTAAGGACGCTGCTGCAGAATTTAAGGAATCTGCTGCATTATTTAAGGAGTTTGCTGCATTATTTAAGGACTTTATTGCATTATTTAAGGATTCTGCTGCATTATTTAAGGAATTTGCTGCATTATTTAAGGACTCTGCTAAATTATTTAAGGACTTTGTTGCATTATTTAATGACTCTGCTGCGGTATTTAAGGACTCTGCTGAATTATTTAAGGATTCTGCTGCAGTATCTAAGGACTCTGCTGCATTATTTAAGGACTTTGATGCATTATTTAAGGAGGCTGCTGCAGAATTTAAGGAATCTGCTGCATTATTTAAGGACTTTGTTGCATTATTTAAGGACTATGCTGCATTATTTAAGGACTCTGCTGCATTATTTAAGGACTTTGCTGCATTATTTAAGTACTCTTCTGCATTATTTAAGGAATTTTTTGCATTATTTAAGGACTCTGCTGCATTATTTAAGGACTTTGTTGCATTATTTAAGGACTCTGCTGCATTATTTAAGGACGCTGCTGCAGTATTTAAGGCCTGTGCTGCATTATTTAAGGACTCTGCTGCATTATTTAAGGACTTTGCTGCATTATTTAAGTACTCTGCTGCATTATTTAAGGAATTTTTTGCATTATTTAAGGACTCTGCTGCATTATTTAAGGACTTTGATGCATTATTTAAGGATGCTGCTGCAGAATTTAAGGAATCTGCTGCATTATTTAAGGATTTTGTTCCATTATTTAAGGACTCTGCTGCATTATTTAAGGACTTTGCTGCATTATTTAAGGACTCTGCTGCATTATTTAAGGACTTTGCTGCATTATTTAAGGACTATGCTGTATTATTAAGGACGTTGCTGCATTAATTAAGGACTCTGCTGCATTATTTAAGGACTTTGCTGCAGTATTTAAGGACTCTGATGCATTTTTTAAGGACTTTGATGCATTATTTAAGGACGCTGCTGCAGAATTTAAGGAGTCTGCTCCATTATTTAAGGACTTTGTTGCATTATTTAAGGACTGTGCTGCATTGTTTAAGGACCCTGCTGCATTATTTAAGGACTTTGTTACATTATTTAAGTACTCTGCTGCATTATTTAAGGACGCTGCAGCAGTATTTAAGGACTTGGCTGCATTATTTAAGGACTTTGCTGCATTATTTAAGGACTCTGCTGCATTATTAAGGACTTTGCTGCATTATTTAAGGACTCTGCTGCAGTATTTAAGGACTCTGCTGCATTATTTAAGGACTTTGATGCATTATTTAAGGACGCTGCTGCATAATTTAAGGAATCTGCTGCATTATTTAAGGACTTTGCTGCATTATTTAAGGACTTTATTGCATTATTTAAGGATTCTGCTGCATTATTTAAGGAATTTGCTGCATTATTTAAGGACTCTGCTAAATTATTTAAGGACTTTGTTGCATTATTTAATGACTCTGCTGCAGTATTTAAGGACTCTGCTGCATTATTTAAGGATTCTGCTGCAGTATTTAAGGACTCTGCTGCATTATTTAAGGACTTTGATGCATTATTTAAGGAGGCTGCTGCAGAATTTAAGGAATCTGCTGCATTATTTAAGGACTTTGTTGCATTATTTAAGGACTATGCTGCATTATTTAAGGACTCTGCTGCATTATTTATGGTCTTTGCTGCATTATTTAAGTACTCTTCTGCATTATTTAAGGAATTTTTTGCATTATTTAAGGACTCTGCTGCATTATTTAAGGACTTTGTTGCATTATTTAAGGACTCTGCTGCATTATTTAAGGACGCTGCTGCAGTATTTAAGGCCTCTGCTGCATTATTTAAGGACTCTGCTGCATTATTTAAGGACTTTGCTGCATTATTTAAGTACTCTGCTGCATTATTTAAGGAATTTTTTGCATTATTTAAGGACTCTGCTGCATTATTTAAGGACTTTGATGCATTATTTAAGGATGCTGCTGCAGAATTTAAGGAATCTGCTGCATTATTTAAGGACTTTGTTGCATTATTTAAGGACTCTGCTGCATTATTTAAGGACTTTGCTGCATTATTTAAGGACTCTGCTGCATTATTTAAGGACTTTGTTGCATTATTTAATGACTCTGCTGCAGTATTTAAGGACTCTGCTGCATTATTTAAGGACTTTGCTGCATTATTTAAGGACTCTGCTGCAGTATTTAAGGACTCTGCTGCATTATTTAAGGACGTTGTTGCATTATTTAAGGACTATGCTGCATTATTTAAGGACTCTGCTGCATTATTTAAGGACTTTGCTGCATTATTTAAGTACTCTGCTGCATTATTTAAGGAATTTTTTGCATTATTTAAGGACTCTGCTGCATTATTTAAGGACCTTGTTGCATTATTTAAGGACTCTGCTGCATTATTTAAGAATGCTGCTGCAGTATTTAAGGCCTCTACTGCATTATTTAAGGACTTTTCTGCATTATTTAAGGACTCTGCTGCATTATTAAGGACGTTGCTGCATTATTTAAGGACTTTGTTGCATTATTTAAGGACCTTATTGCATTATTTAAGGACTCTTCTGCATTATTTAAGTAATATCCTGCTTTATTTAATGACTCTGCTGCATTATTTAATGACTCTGCTGTGGTATTTAAGGACTCTGCTGCATTATTTAAGGACTTTGATGCATTATGTAAGGACTCTGCTGCAGTATTTAAGGACTCTGCTGCATTATTTAAGGACTTTGATGCATTATTTAAGGATGCTGCTGCAGAATTTAAGGAATCTGCTGCATTATTTAAGGACATTGTTGCATTATTTAAGGACTCTGCTGCATTATTTAAGGACTTTGCTGCATTATTTAAGGACTCTGCTGCATTATTTAAGGAATTTGCTGCATTATTTAAGGACTCTGCTGTATTATTAAGGACGTTGCTGCATTAATTAAGGACTCTGCTGCATTATTTAAGGAATTTGCTGCAGTATTTAAGGACTCTGCTGCATTATTTAAGGACTTTGATGCATTATTTAAGGACGCTGCTGCAGAATTTAAGGAGTCTGCTCCATTATTTAAGGACTTTGTTGCATTATTTAAGGACTGTGCTGCATGGTTTAAGGACTCTGCTGCATTATTTAAGAACTTTGTTGCATTATTTAAGGACTCTGCTGCATTATTTAAGGATGCTGCAGCAGTATTTAAGGACTCTGCTGCATTATTTAAGGACTTTGCTGCATTATTTAAGGACTCTGCTGCATTATTAAGGACTTTGCTGCATTATTTAAGGACTCTGCTGCAGTATTTAAGGACTCTGCTGCATTATTTAAGGACTGTGATGCATTATTTAAGGACGCTGCTGCAGAATTTAAGGAATCTGCTGCATTATTTAAGGAGTTTGCTGCATTATTTAAGGACTTTATTGCATTATTTAAGGATTCTGCTGCATTATTTAAGGAATTTGCTGCATTATTTAAGGACTCTGCTAAATTATTTAAGGACTTTGTTGCATTATTTAATGACTCTGCTGCGGTATTTAAGGACTCTGCTGAATTATTTAAGGATTCTGCTGCAGTATCTAAGGACTCTGCTGCATTATTTAAGGACTTGATGCATTATTTAAGGAGGCTGCTGCAGAATTTAAGGAATCTGCTGCATTATTTAAGGACTTTGTTGCATTATTTAAGGACTATGCTGCATTATTTAAGGACTCTGCTGCATTATTTAAGGACTTTGCTGCATTATTTAAGTACTCTTCTGCATTATTTAAGGAATTTTTTGCATTATTTAAGGACTCTGCTGCATTATTTAAGGACTTTGTTGCATTATTTAAGGACTCTGCTGCATTATTTAAGGACGCTGCTGCAGTATTTAAGGCCTGTGCTGCATTATTTAAGGACTCTGCTGCATTATTTAAGGACTTTGCTGCATTATTTAAGTACTCTGCTGCATTATTTAAGGAATTTTTTGCATTATTTAAGGACTCTGCTGCATTATTTAAGGACTTTGATGCATTATTTAAGGATGCTGCTGCAGAATTTAAGGAATCTGCTGCATTATTTAAGGACTTTGTTCCATTATTTAAGGACTCTGCTGCATTATTTAAGGACTTTGCTGCATTATTTAAGGACTCTGCTGCATTATTTAAGGACTTTGCTGCATTATTTAAGGACTATGCTGTATTATTAAGGACGTTGCTGCATTAATTAAGGACTCTGCTGCATTATTTAAGGACGCTGCTGCAGAATTTAAGGAGTCTGCTCCATTATTTAAGGACTTTGTTGCATTATTTAAGGACTGTGCTGCATTGTTTAAGGACCCTGCTGCATTATTTAAGGACTTTGTTACATTATTTAAGTACTCTGCTGCATTATTTAAGGACGCTGCAGCAGTATTTAAGGACTTGGCTGCATTATTTAAGGACTTTGCTGCATTATTTAAGGACTCTGCTGCATTATTAAGGACTTTGCTGCATTATTTAAGGACTCTGCTGCAGTATTTAAGGACTCTGCTGCATTATTTAAGGACTTTGATGCATTATTTAAGGACGCTGCTGCATAATTTAAGGAATCTGCTGCATTATTTAAGGACTTTGCTGCATTATTTAAGGACTTTATTGCATTATTTAAGGATTCTGCTGCATTATTTAAGGAATTTGCTGCATTATTTAAGGACTCTGCTAAATTATTTAAGGACTTTGTTGCATTATTTAATGACTCTGCTGCAGTATTTAAGGACTCTGCTGCATTATTTAAGGATTCTGCTGCAGTATTTAAGGACTCTGCTGCATTATTTAAGGACTTTGATGCATTATTTAAGGAGGCTGCTGCAGAATTTAAGGAATCTGCTGCATTATTTAAGGACTTTGTTGCATTATTTAAGGACTATGCTGCATTATTTAAGGACTCTGCTGCATTATTTATGGTCTTTGCTGCATTATTTAAGTACTCTTCTGCATTATTTAAGGAATTTTTTGCATTATTTAAGGACTCTGCTGCATTATTTAAGGACTTTGTTGCATTATTTAAGGACTCTGCTGCATTATTTAAGGACGCTGCTGCAGTATTTAAGGCCTCTGCTGCATTATTTAAGGACTCTGCTGCATTATTTAAGGACTTTGCTGCATTATTTAAGTACTCTGCTGCATTATTTAAGGAATTTTTTGCATTATTTAAGGACTCTGCTGCATTATTTAAGGACTTTGATGCATTATTTAAGGATGCTGCTGCAGAATTTAAGGAATCTGCTGCATTATTTAAGGACTTTGTTGCATTATTTAAGGACTCTGCTGCATTATTTAAGGACTTTGCTGCATTATTTAAGGACTCTGCTGCATTATTTAAGGACTTTGTTGCATTATTTAATGACTCTGCTGCAGTATTTAAGGACTCTGCTGCATTATTTAAGGACTTTGCTGCATTATTTAAGGACTCTGCTGCAGTATTTAAGGACTCTGCTGCATTATTTAAGGACGTTGTTGCATTATTTAAGGACTATGCTGCATTATTTAAGGACTCTGCTGCATCATTTAAGCACTCTGTTGATTTATTTAAGGACTTTGCTGCATTATTTAAGGACTCTGCTGTGGTATTTTAGGACTCTGATGCATTATTTAAATACTTTGATGCATTATTTAAGAACTCTGCTGCAGTATTTAAGGACTCTGCTGCATTATTTAATGTCTTTGATGCATTATTTAAGGACTCTTCTGCATTATTTAAGGACTTTGCTGCATTATTTAAGGACGCTGCTGCGGTATTTAAGGCCTCTGCTGCATTATTTAAGGACTTTGCTGCATTATTTAAGGACTCTGCTGCATTATTAAGGACGTTGCTGCATTATTTAAGGACTTTATTGCATTATTTAAGGATTCTGCTGCATTATTTAAGGAATTTCCTGCATTATTTAAGGACTTTGATGCATTATTTAAGAACTCTGCTGCAGTATTTAAGGACTCTGCTGCATTATTTAAGGACTCTGCTGCATTATTTAAGGACGCTGCTGCGGTATTTAAGGCCTCTGCTGCATTATTTAAGGACTTTGCTGCATTATTTAAGGACTCTATTGCATTATTTAAGGATTCTGCTGCATTATTTAAGGAATTTGCTGCATTATTTAAGGACTCTGTTGCATTATTTAAGGACTTTGTTGCATTATTTAATGACTCTGCTGCAGTATATAAGGACTCTGCTGCATTATTTAAGGACTTTGCTGCATTATTTAAGGACTCTGCTGCAGTATTTAAGGACTCTGCTGCATTATTTAAGGACTTTGTTGCATTATTTAAGGACTATGCTGCATTATTTAAGGACTTTGCTGCATTATTTAAGTACTCTGCTGCATTATTTAAGGAATTTTTTGCATTATTTAAGGACTCTGCTGCATTATTTAAGAAGCCTTGTTGCATTATTTAAGGACTCTGCTGCATTATTTAAGGACGCTGCTGCAGTATTTAAGGCCTCTGCTGCATTATTTTAGGACTTTTCTGCATTATTTAAGGACTCTGCTGCATTATTAAGGACGTTGCTGCATTATTTAAGGACTTTATTGCATTATTTAAGGAATTTGCTGCATTATTTAAGTACTTTGCTGCATTATTTAATGAGTTTGTTGCCTTTATTTAAGGACTCTGCTGCATTATTTAAGGACTTTGTTGCATTATTTAAGGACTCTGTTGCATTATTTAAGGACTTTGTTGCATTATTTAAGGACGCTGCTGCGGTATTTAAGGACTCTGCTGCATTATTTAAGGACTTTGCTGCATTATTTAAGGACTCAGCTGCATTATTAAGGGCGTTGCTGCATTTTATTTAAGGACTTTATTGCATTATTTAATTAATTTGCTGCAATATTTAAGGACTCTGCTGCATTATTTAATGACTCTGCTGCGGTATTTAAGGACTCTGCTGCATTATATAAGCACTCTGCTGCATTATTTAAGGACTTTGCTGCATTATTTAAGGACTCTGCTGCGGTATTTTTGGACTCTGCTGCATTATTTAAGGACTTTGATGCATTATTTAAGGACGCTGCTGCAAAATTTAAGGAATCTGCTGCATTATTTAAGGATTTTGTTGCATTATTTAAGGACTATGCTGCATTATTTAATGAATTTGCTGCATTATTTAAGGACTCTGCTGCATTATTTAAGGACTCTGCTGCAGTATTTTAGGACTCTGCTGCGTTACATAAGGACTCTGCTGCATTATTTAAGGACTTTGCTGCATTATTTAAGGTCTCTGCTGCATTATTTAAGGACTCTGCTGCATTATTTATGGACTTTGTTGCATTATTTAAGGACTCTGCTGCATTATCTAAGGACTTTGTTGCATTATTTAAGGACTATGCTGCATTATTTAAGGACTTTGCTGAATTATTTAAGGACTCTGCTGCTGTATTTAAGGACTTTGCTGCATTATTTAGGGACTTTTTTCATTATTTAAGGACGCTGCTGCAGTATTAAGGACTCTGCTGCATTATTTAAGGACTCAGCTGCATTATTAAGGACGTTGCCACATTATTTAAGGACTCTGCTGCATTATTTAAGGACTTTATTGCATTATTTAAGGACTCTTCTGCATTATTTAAGTAATATCCTGCATTATTTAATGACTCTGCTGCATTATTTAATGACTCTGCGGTGGTATTTAAGGACTCTGCTGCATTATTTAAGGACTTTGATGCATTATGTAAGGACTCTGCTGCAGTATTTAAGGACTCTGCTGCATTATTTAAGGACTTTGATGCATTATTTAAGGATGCTGCTGCAGAATTTAAGGAATCTGCTGCATTATTTAAGGACCTTGTTGCATTATTTAAGGACTCTGCTGCATTATTTAAGGACTTTGCTGCATTATTTAACCACTCTGCTGCATTATTTAAGGACTTTGCTGCATTATTTAAGGACTCTGCTGTATTATTAAGGACGTTGCTGCATTAATTAAGGACTCTGCTGCATTATTTAAGGAATTTGCTGCAGTATTTAAGGACTCTGCTGCATTATTTAAGGACTTTGCTGCATTATTTAAGGACTCTGCTGCGGTATTTTTGGACTCTGCTGCATTATTTAAGGACTTTGATGCATTATTTAAGGACGCTGCTGCAAAATTTAAGGAATCTGCTGCATTATTTAAGGACTTTGTTGCATTATTTAAGGACTCTGCTGCATTATTTAATGAATTTGCTGCATTATTTAAGGACTCTGCTGCATTATTTAAGGACTCTGCTGTGGTATTTTAGGACTCTGCTGCGTTACATAAGGACTCTGCTGCATTATTTAAGGACTTTGCTGCATTATTTAAGGTCTCTGCTGCAGTATTTAAGGACTCTGCTGCATTATTTAAGGACTTTGTTGCATTATTTAAGGACTCTGCTGCATTATCTAAGGACTTTGTTGCATTATTTAAGGACTCTGCTGCCTTATTTAAGGACTTTGCTGAATTATTTAAGGACTCTGCTGCTGTATTTAAGGACTCTGCTGCATTATTTAAGGACTTTGCTGCATTATTTAGGGACTTTTTTCATTATTTAAGGACGCTGCTGCAGTATTAAGGACTCTGCTGCATTATTTAAGGATGTTGCTGCATTATTTAAGGACTCAGCTGCATTATTAAGGACGTTGCCACATTATTTAAGGACTCTGCTGCATTATTTAAGGACCTTATTGCATTATTTAAGGACTCTTCTGCATTATTTAAGTAATATCCTGCTTTATTTAATGACTCTGCTGCATTATTTAATGACTCTGCTGTGGTATTTAAGGACTCTGCTGCATTATTTAAGGACTTTGATGCATTATGTAAGGACTCTGCTGCAGTATTTAAGGACTCTGCTGCATTATTTAAGGACTTTGATGCATTATTTAAGGATGCTGCTGCAGAATTTAAGGAATCTGCTGCATTATTTAAGGACATTGTTGCATTATTTAAGGACTCTGCTGCATTATTTAAGGACTTTGCTGCATTATTTAAGGACTCTGCTGCATTATTTAAGGAATTTGCTGCATTATTTAAGGAATCTGCTGTATTATTAAGGACGTTGCTGCATTAATTAAGGACTCTGCTGCATTATTTAAGGAATTTGCTGCAGTATTTAAGGACTCTGCTGCATTATTTAAGGACTTTGATGCATTATTTAAGGACGCTGCTGCAGAATTTAAGGAGTCTGCTCCATTATTTAAGGACTTTGTTGCATTATTTAAGGACTGTGCTGCATGGTTTAAGGACTCTGCTGCATTATTTAAGAACTTTGTTGCATTATTTAAGGACTCTGCTGCATTATTTAAGGATGCTGCAGCAGTATTTAAGGACTCTGCTGCATTATTTAAGGACTTTGCTGCATTATTTAAGGACTCTGCTGCATTATTAAGGACTTTGCTGCATTATTTAAGGACTCTGCTGCAGTATTTAAGGACTCTGCTGCATTATTTAAGGACTCAGCTGCATTATTAAGGACGTTGCCACATTATTTAAGGACTCTGCTGCATTATTTAAGGACTTTATTGCATTATTTAAGGACTCTTCTGCATTATTTAAGTAATATCCTGCATTATTTAATGACTCTGCTGCATTATTTAATGACTCTGCGGTGGTATTTAAGGACTCTGCTGCATTATTTAAGGACTTTGATGCATTATGTAAGGACTCTGCTGCAGTATTTAAGGACTCTGCTGCATTATTTAAGGACTTTGATGCATTATTTAAGGATGCTGCTGCAGAATTTAAGGAATCTGCTGCATTATTTAAGGACCTTGTTGCATTATTTAAGGACTCTGCTGCATTATTTAAGGACTTTGCTGCATTATTTAACCACTCTGCTGCATTATTTAAGGACTTTGCTGCATTATTTAAGGACTCTGCTGTATTATTAAGGACGTTGCTGCATTAATTAAGGACTCTGCTGCATTATTTAAGGAATTTGCTGCAGTATTTAAGGACTCTGCTGCATTATTTAAGGACTTTGCTGCATTATTTAAGGACTCTGCTGCGGTATTTTTGGACTCTGCTGCATTATTTAAGGACTTTGATGCATTATTTAAGGACGCTGCTGCAAAATTTAAGGAATCTGCTGCATTATTTAAGGACTTTGTTGCATTATTTAAGGACTCTGCTGCATTATTTAATGAATTTGCTGCATTATTTAAGGACTCTGCTGCATTATTTAAGGACTCTGCTGTGGTATTTTAGGACTCTGCTGCGTTACATAAGGACTCTGCTGCATTATTTAAGGACTTTGCTGCATTATTTAAGGTCTCTGCTGCAGTATTTAAGGACTCTGCTGCATTATTTAAGGACTTTGTTGCATTATTTAAGGACTCTGCTGCATTATCTAAGGACTTTGTTGCATTATTTAAGGACTCTGCTGCCTTATTTAAGGACTTTGCTGAATTATTTAAGGACTCTGCTGCTGTATTTAAGGACTCTGCTGCATTATTTAAGGACTTTGATGCATTATTTAAGGATGCTGCTGCAGAATTTAAGGAATCTGCTGCATTATTTAAGGACTTTGTTGCATTATTTAAGGACTCTGCTGCATTATTTAAGGACTTTGCTGCATTATTTAAGGACTCTGCTGCATTATTTAAGGACTTTGTTGCATTATTTAATGACTCTGCTGCAGTATTTAAGGACTCTGCTGCATTATTTAAGGACTTTGCTGCATTATTTAAGGACTCTGCTGCAGTATTTAAGGACTCTGCTGCATTATTTAAGGACGTTGTTGCATTATTTAAGGACTATGCTGCATTATTTAAGGACTCTGCTGCATCATTTAAGCACTCTGCTGATTTATTTAAGGACTTTGCTGCATTATTTAAGGACTCTGCTGTGGTATTTTAGGACTCTGATGCATTATTTAAATACTTTGATGCATTATTTAAGAACTCTGCTGCAGTATTTAAGGACTCTGCTGCATTATTTAATGTCTTTGATGCATTATTTAAGGACTCTTCTGCATTATTTAAGGACTTTGCTGCATTATTTAAGGACGCTGCTGCGGTATTTAAGGCCTCTGCTGCATTATTTAAGGACTTTGCTGCATTATTTAAGGACTCTGCTGCATTATTAAGGACGTTGCTGCATTATTTAAGGACTTTATTGCATTATTTAAGGATTCTGCTGCATTATTTAAGGAATTTCCTGCATTATTTAAGGACTTTGATGCATTATTTAAGAACTCTGCTGCAGTATTTAAGGACTCTGCTGCATTATTTAAGGACTCTGCTGCATTATTTAAGGACGCTGCTGCGGTATTTAAGGCCTCTGCTGCATTATTTAAGGACTTTGCTGCATTATTTAAGGACTCTATTGCATTATTTAAGGATTCTGCTGCATTATTTAAGGAATTTGCTGCATTATTTAAGGACTCTGTTGCATTATTTAAGGACTTTGTTGCATTATTTAATGACTCTGCTGCAGTATATAAGGACTCTGCTGCATTATTTAAGGACTTTGCTGCATTATTTAAGGACTCTGCTGCAGTATTTAAGGACTCTGCTGCATTATTTAAGGACTTTGTTGCATTATTTAAGGACTATGCTGCATTATTTAAGGACTTTGCTGCATTATTTAAGTACTCTGCTGCATTATTTAAGGAATTTTTTGCATTATTTAAGGACTCTGCTGCATTATTTAAGAAGCCTTGTTGCATTATTTAAGGACTCTGCTGCATTATTTAAGGACGCTGCTGCAGTATTTAAGGCCTCTGCTGCATTATTTTAGGACTTTTCTGCATTATTTAAGGACTCTGCTGCATTATTAAGGACGTTGCTGCATTATTTAAGGACTTTATTGCATTATTTAAGGAATTTGCTGCATTATTTAAGTACTTTGCTGCATTATTTAATGAGTTTGTTGCCTTTATTTAAGGACTCTGCTGCATTATTTAAGGACTTTGTTGCATTATTTAAGGACTCTGTTGCATTATTTAAGGACTTTGTTGCATTATTTAAGGACGCTGCTGCGGTATTTAAGGACTCTGCTGCATTATTTAAGGACTTTGCTGCATTATTTAAGGACTCAGCTGCATTATTAAGGGCGTTGCTGCATTTTATTTAAGGACTTTATTGCATTATTTAATTAATTTGCTGCAATATTTAAGGACTCTGCTGCATTATTTAATGACTCTGCTGCGGTATTTAAGGACTCTGCTGCATTATATAAGCACTCTGCTGCATTATTTAAGGACTTTGCTGCATTATTTAAGGACTCTGCTGCGGTATTTTTGGACTCTGCTGCATTATTTAAGGACTTTGATGCATTATTTAAGGACGCTGCTGCAAAATTTAAGGAATCTGCTGCATTATTTAAGGATTTTGTTGCATTATTTAAGGACTATGCTGCATTATTTAATGAATTTGCTGCATTATTTAAGGACTCTGCTGCATTATTTAAGGACTCTGCTGCAGTATTTTAGGACTCTGCTGCGTTACATAAGGACTCTGCTGCATTATTTAAGGACTTTGCTGCATTATTTAAGGTCTCTGCTGCATTATTTAAGGACTCTGCTGCATTATTTATGGACTTTGTTGCATTATTTAAGGACTCTGCTGCATTATCTAAGGACTTTGTTGCATTATTTAAGGACTATGCTGCATTATTTAAGGACTTTGCTGAATTATTTAAGGACTCTGCTGCTGTATTTAAGGACTTTGCTGCATTATTTAGGGACTTTTTTCATTATTTAAGGACGCTGCTGCAGTATTAAGGACTCTGCTGCATTATTTAAGGACTCAGCTGCATTATTAAGGACGTTGCCACATTATTTAAGGACTCTGCTGCATTATTTAAGGACTTTATTGCATTATTTAAGGACTCTTCTGCATTATTTAAGTAATATCCTGCATTATTTAATGACTCTGCTGCATTATTTAATGACTCTGCGGTGGTATTTAAGGACTCTGCTGCATTATTTAAGGACTTTGATGCATTATGTAAGGACTCTGCTGCAGTATTTAAGGACTCTGCTGCATTATTTAAGGACTTTGATGCATTATTTAAGGATGCTGCTGCAGAATTTAAGGAATCTGCTGCATTATTTAAGGACCTTGTTGCATTATTTAAGGACTCTGCTGCATTATTTAAGGACTTTGCTGCATTATTTAACCACTCTGCTGCATTATTTAAGGACTTTGCTGCATTATTTAAGGACTCTGCTGTATTATTAAGGACGTTGCTGCATTAATTAAGGACTCTGCTGCATTATTTAAGGAATTTGCTGCAGTATTTAAGGACTCTGCTGCATTATTTAAGGACTTTGCTGCATTATTTAAGGACTCTGCTGCGGTATTTTTGGACTCTGCTGCATTATTTAAGGACTTTGATGCATTATTTAAGGACGCTGCTGCAAAATTTAAGGAATCTGCTGCATTATTTAAGGACTTTGTTGCATTATTTAAGGACTCTGCTGCATTATTTAATGAATTTGCTGCATTATTTAAGGACTCTGCTGCATTATTTAAGGACTCTGCTGTGGTATTTTAGGACTCTGCTGCGTTACATAAGGACTCTGCTGCATTATTTAAGGACTTTGCTGCATTATTTAAGGTCTCTGCTGCAGTATTTAAGGACTCTGCTGCATTATTTAAGGACTTTGTTGCATTATTTAAGGACTCTGCTGCATTATCTAAGGACTTTGTTGCATTATTTAAGGACTCTGCTGCCTTATTTAAGGACTTTGCTGAATTATTTAAGGACTCTGCTGCTGTATTTAAGGACTCTGCTGCATTATTTAAGGACTTTGCTGCATTATTTAGGGACTTTTTTCATTATTTAAGGACGCTGCTGCAGTATTAAGGACTCTGCTGCATTATTTAAGGATGTTGCTGCATTATTTAAGGACTCAGCTGCATTATTAAGGACGTTGCCACATTATTTAAGGACTCTGCTGCATTATTTAAGGACCTTATTGCATTATTTAAGGACTCTTCTGCATTATTTAAGTAATATCCTGCTTTATTTAATGACTCTGCTGCATTATTTAATGACTCTGCTGTGGTATTTAAGGACTCTGCTGCATTATTTAAGGACTTTGATGCATTATGTAAGGACTCTGCTGCAGTATTTAAGGACTCTGCTGCATTATTTAAGGACTTTGATGCATTATTTAAGGATGCTGCTGCAGAATTTAAGGAATCTGCTGCATTATTTAAGGACATTGTTGCATTATTTAAGGACTCTGCTGCATTATTTAAGGACTTTGCTGCATTATTTAAGGACTCTGCTGCATTATTTAAGGAATTTGCTGCATTATTTAAGGAATCTGCTGTATTATTAAGGACGTTGCTGCATTAATTAAGGACTCTGCTGCATTATTTAAGGAATTTGCTGCAGTATTTAAGGACTCTGCTGCATTATTTAAGGACTTTGATGCATTATTTAAGGACGCTGCTGCAGAATTTAAGGAGTCTGCTCCATTATTTAAGGACTTTGTTGCATTATTTAAGGACTGTGCTGCATGGTTTAAGGACTCTGCTGCATTATTTAAGAACTTTGTTGCATTATTTAAGGACTCTGCTGCATTATTTAAGGATGCTGCAGCAGTATTTAAGGACTCTGCTGCATTATTTAAGGACTTTGCTGCATTATTTAAGGACTCTGCTGCATTATTAAGGACTTTGCTGCATTATTTAAGGACTCTGCTGCAGTATTTAAGGACTCTGCTGCATTATTTAAGGACTCAGCTGCATTATTAAGGACGTTGCCACATTATTTAAGGACTCTGCTGCATTATTTAAGGACTTTATTGCATTATTTAAGGACTCTTCTGCATTATTTAAGTAATATCCTGCATTATTTAATGACTCTGCTGCATTATTTAATGACTCTGCGGTGGTATTTAAGGACTCTGCTGCATTATTTAAGGACTTTGATGCATTATGTAAGGACTCTGCTGCAGTATTTAAGGACTCTGCTGCATTATTTAAGGACTTTGATGCATTATTTAAGGATGCTGCTGCAGAATTTAAGGAATCTGCTGCATTATTTAAGGACCTTGTTGCATTATTTAAGGACTCTGCTGCATTATTTAAGGACTTTGCTGCATTATTTAACCACTCTGCTGCATTATTTAAGGACTTTGCTGCATTATTTAAGGACTCTGCTGTATTATTAAGGACGTTGCTGCATTAATTAAGGACTCTGCTGCATTATTTAAGGAATTTGCTGCAGTATTTAAGGACTCTGCTGCATTATTTAAGGACTTTGCTGCATTATTTAAGGACTCTGCTGCGGTATTTTTGGACTCTGCTGCATTATTTAAGGACTTTGATGCATTATTTAAGGACGCTGCTGCAAAATTTAAGGAATCTGCTGCATTATTTAAGGACTTTGTTGCATTATTTAAGGACTCTGCTGCATTATTTAATGAATTTGCTGCATTATTTAAGGACTCTGCTGCATTATTTAAGGACTCTGCTGTGGTATTTTAGGACTCTGCTGCGTTACATAAGGACTCTGCTGCATTATTTAAGGACTTTGCTGCATTATTTAAGGTCTCTGCTGCAGTATTTAAGGACTCTGCTGCATTATTTAAGGACTTTGTTGCATTATTTAAGGACTCTGCTGCATTATCTAAGGACTTTGTTGCATTATTTAAGGACTCTGCTGCCTTATTTAAGGACTTTGCTGAATTATTTAAGGACTCTGCTGCTGTATTTAAGGACTCTGCTGCATTATTTAAGGACTTTGCTGCATTATTTAGGGACTTTTTTCATTATTTAAGGACGCTGCTGCAGTATTAAGGACTCTGCTGCATTATTTAAGGATGTTGCTGCATTATTTAAGGACTCAGCTGCATTATTAAGGACGTTGCCACATTATTTAAGGACTCTGCTGCATTATTTAAGGACCTTATTGCATTATTTAAGGACTCTTCTGCATTATTTAAGTAATATCCTGCTTTATTTAATGACTCTGCTGCATTATTTAATGACTCTGCTGTGGTATTTAAGGACTCTGCTGCATTATTTAAGGACTTTGATGCATTATGTAAGGACTCTGCTGCAGTATTTAAGGACTCTGCTGCATTATTTAAGGACTTTGATGCATTATTTAAGGATGCTGCTGCAGAATTTAAGGAATCTGCTGCATTATTTAAGGACATTGTTGCATTATTTAAGGACTCTGCTGCATTATTTAAGGACTTTGCTGCATTATTTAAGGACTCTGCTGCATTATTTAAGGAATTTGCTGCATTATTTAAGGAATCTGCTGTATTATTAAGGACGTTGCTGCATTAATTAAGGACTCTGCTGCATTATTTAAGGAATTTGCTGCAGTATTTAAGGACTCTGCTGCATTATTTAAGGACTTTGATGCATTATTTAAGGACGCTGCTGCAGAATTTAAGGAGTCTGCTCCATTATTTAAGGACTTTGTTGCATTATTTAAGGACTGTGCTGCATGGTTTAAGGACTCTGCTGCATTATTTAAGAACTTTGTTGCATTATTTAAGGACTCTGCTGCATTATTTAAGGATGCTGCAGCAGTATTTAAGGACTCTGCTGCATTATTTAAGGACTTTGCTGCATTATTTAAGGACTCTGCTGCATTATTAAGGACTTTGCTGCATTATTTAAGGACTCTGCTGCAGTATTTAAGGACTCTGCTGCATTATTTAAGGACTGTGATGCATTATTTAAGGACGCTGCTGCAGAATTTAAGGAATCTGCTGCATTATTTAAGGAGTTTGCTGCATTATTTAAGGACTTTATTGCATTATTTAAGGATTCTGCTGCATTATTTAAGGAATTTGCTGCATTATTTAAGGACTCTGCTAAATTATTTAAGGACTTTGTTGCATTATTTAATGACTCTGCTGCGGTATTTAAGGACTCTGCTGAATTATTTAAGGATTCTGCTGCAGTATCTAAGGACTCTGCTGCATTATTTAAGGACTTTGATGCATTATTTAAGGAGGCTGCTGCAGAATTTAAGGAATCTGCTGCATTATTTAAGGACTTTGTTGCATTATTTAAGGACTATGCTGCATTATTTAAGGACTCTGCTGCATTATTTAAGGACTTTGCTGCATTATTTAAGTACTCTTCTGCATTATTTAAGGAATTTTTTGCATTATTTAAGGACTCTGCTGCATTATTTAAGGACTTTGTTGCATTATTTAAGGACTCTGCTGCATTATTTAAGGACGCTGCTGCAGTATTTAAGGCCTGTGCTGCATTATTTAAGGACTCTGCTGCATTATTTAAGGACTTTGCTGCATTATTTAAGTACTCTGCTGCATTATTTAAGGAATTTTTTGCATTATTTAAGGACTCTGCTGCATTATTTAAGGACTTTGATGCATTATTTAAGGATGCTGCTGCAGAATTTAAGGAATCTGCTGCATTATTTAAGGACTTTGTTCCATTATTTAAGGACTCTGCTGCATTATTTAAGGACTTTGCTGCATTATTTAAGGACTCTGCTGCATTATTTAAGGACTTTGCTGCATTATTTAAGGACTATGCTGTATTATTAAGGACGTTGCTGCATTAATTAAGGACTCTGCTGCATTATTTAAGGACGCTGCTGCAGAATTTAAGGAGTCTGCTCCATTATTTAAGGACTTTGTTGCATTATTTAAGGACTGTGCTGCATTGTTTAAGGACCCTGCTGCATTATTTAAGGACTTTGTTACATTATTTAAGTACTCTGCTGCATTATTTAAGGACGCTGCAGCAGTATTTAAGGACTTGGCTGCATTATTTAAGGACTTTGCTGCATTATTTAAGGACTCTGCTGCATTATTAAGGACTTTGCTGCATTATTTAAGGACTCTGCTGCAGTATTTAAGGACTCTGCTGCATTATTTAAGGACTTTGATGCATTATTTAAGGACGCTGCTGCATAATTTAAGGAATCTGCTGCATTATTTAAGGACTTTGCTGCATTATTTAAGGACTTTATTGCATTATTTAAGGATTCTGCTGCATTATTTAAGGAATTTGCTGCATTATTTAAGGACTCTGCTAAATTATTTAAGGACTTTGTTGCATTATTTAATGACTCTGCTGCAGTATTTAAGGACTCTGCTGCATTATTTAAGGATTCTGCTGCAGTATTTAAGGACTCTGCTGCATTATTTAAGGACTTTGATGCATTATTTAAGGAGGCTGCTGCAGAATTTAAGGAATCTGCTGCATTATTTAAGGACTTTGTTGCATTATTTAAGGACTATGCTGCATTATTTAAGGACTCTGCTGCATTATTTATGGTCTTTGCTGCATTATTTAAGTACTCTTCTGCATTATTTAAGGAATTTTTTGCATTATTTAAGGACTCTGCTGCATTATTTAAGGACTTTGTTGCATTATTTAAGGACTCTGCTGCATTATTTAAGGACGCTGCTGCAGTATTTAAGGCCTCTGCTGCATTATTTAAGGACTCTGCTGCATTATTTAAGGACTTTGCTGCATTATTTAAGTACTCTGCTGCATTATTTAAGGAATTTTTTGCATTATTTAAGGACTCTGCTGCATTATTTAAGGACTTTGATGCATTATTTAAGGATGCTGCTGCAGAATTTAAGGAATCTGCTGCATTATTTAAGGACTTTGTTGCATTATTTAAGGACTCTGCTGCATTATTTAAGGACTTTGCTGCATTATTTAAGGACTCTGCTGCATTATTTAAGGACTTTGTTGCATTATTTAATGACTCTGCTGCAGTATTTAAGGACTCTGCTGCATTATTTAAGGACTTTGCTGCATTATTTAAGGACTCTGCTGCAGTATTTAAGGACTCTGCTGCATTATTTAAGGACGTTGTTGCATTATTTAAGGACTATGCTGCATTATTTAAGGACTCTGCTGCATTATTTAAGGACTTTGCTGCATTATTTAAGTACTCTGCTGCATTATTTAAGGAATTTTTTGCATTATTTAAGGACTCTGCTGCATTATTTAAGGACCTTGTTGCATTATTTAAGGACTCTGCTGCATTATTTAAGAATGCTGCTGCAGTATTTAAGGCCTCTACTGCATTATTTAAGGACTTTTCTGCATTATTTAAGGACTCTGCTGCATTATTAAGGACGTTGCTGCATTATTTAAGGACTTTGTTGCATTATTTAAGGACCTTATTGCATTATTTAAGGACTCTTCTGCATTATTTAAGTAATATCCTGCTTTATTTAATGACTCTGCTGCATTATTTAATGACTCTGCTGTGGTATTTAAGGACTCTGCTGCATTATTTAAGGACTTTGATGCATTATGTAAGGACTCTGCTGCAGTATTTAAGGACTCTGCTGCATTATTTAAGGACTTTGATGCATTATTTAAGGATGCTGCTGCAGAATTTAAGGAATCTGCTGCATTATTTAAGGACATTGTTGCATTATTTAAGGACTCTGCTGCATTATTTAAGGACTTTGCTGCATTATTTAAGGACTCTGCTGCATTATTTAAGGAATTTGCTGCATTATTTAAGGACTCTGCTGTATTATTAAGGACGTTGCTGCATTAATTAAGGACTCTGCTGCATTATTTAAGGAATTTGCTGAAGTATTTAAGGACTCTGCTGCATTATTTAAGGACTTTGATGCATTATTTAAGGACGCTGCTGCAGAATTTAAGGAGTCTGCTCCATTATTTAAGGACTTTGTTGCATTATTTAAGGACTGTGCTGCATGGTTTAAGGACTCTGCTGCATTATTTAAGAACTTTGTTGCATTATTTAAGGACTCTGCTGCATTATTTAAGGATGCTGCAGCAGTATTTAAGGACTCTGCTGCATTATTTAAGGACTTTGCTGCATTATTTAAGGACTCTGCTGCATTATTAAGGACTTTGCTGCATTATTTAAGGACTCTGCTGCAGTATTTAAGGACTCTGCTGCATTATTTAAGGACTGTGATGCATTATTTAAGGACGCTGCTGCAGAATTTAAGGAATCTGCTGCATTATTTAAGGAGTTTGCTGCATTATTTAAGGACTTTATTGCATTATTTAAGGATTCTGCTGCATTATTTAAGGAATTTGCTGCATTATTTAAGGACTCTGCTAAATTATTTAAGGACTTTGTTGCATTATTTAATGACTCTGCTGCGGTATTTAAGGACTCTGCTGAATTATTTAAGGATTCTGCTGCAGTATCTAAGGACTCTGCTGCATTATTTAAGGACTTGATGCATTATTTAAGGAGGCTGCTGCAGAATTTAAGGAATCTGCTGCATTATTTAAGGACTTTGTTGCATTATTTAAGGACTATGCTGCATTATTTAAGGACTCTGCTGCATTATTTAAGGACTTTGCTGCATTATTTAAGTACTCTTCTGCATTATTTAAGGAATTTTTTGCATTATTTAAGGACTCTGCTGCATTATTTAAGGACTTTGTTGCATTATTTAAGGACTCTGCTGCATTATTTAAGGACGCTGCTGCAGTATTTAAGGCCTGTGCTGCATTATTTAAGGACTCTGCTGCATTATTTAAGGACTTTGCTGCATTATTTAAGTACTCTGCTGCATTATTTAAGGAATTTTTTGCATTATTTAAGGACTCTGCTGCATTATTTAAGGACTTTGATGCATTATTTAAGGATGCTGCTGCAGAATTTAAGGAATCTGCTGCATTATTTAAGGACTTTGTTCCATTATTTAAGGACTCTGCTGCATTATTTAAGGACTTTGCTGCATTATTTAAGGACTCTGCTGCATTATTTAAGGACTTTGCTGCATTATTTAAGGACTATGCTGTATTATTAAGGACGTTGCTGCATTAATTAAGGACTCTGCTGCATTATTTAAGGACGCTGCTGCAGAATTTAAGGAGTCTGCTCCATTATTTAAGGACTTTGTTGCATTATTTAAGGACTGTGCTGCATTGTTTAAGGACCCTGCTGCATTATTTAAGGACTTTGTTACATTATTTAAGTACTCTGCTGCATTATTTAAGGACGCTGCAGCAGTATTTAAGGACTTGGCTGCATTATTTAAGGACTTTGCTGCATTATTTAAGGACTCTGCTGCATTATTAAGGACTTTGCTGCATTATTTAAGGACTCTGCTGCAGTATTTAAGGACTCTGCTGCATTATTTAAGGACTTTGATGCATTATTTAAGGACGCTGCTGCATAATTTAAGGAATCTGCTGCATTATTTAAGGACTTTGCTGCATTATTTAAGGACTTTATTGCATTATTTAAGGATTCTGCTGCATTATTTAAGGAATTTGCTGCATTATTTAAGGACTCTGCTAAATTATTTAAGGACTTTGTTGCATTATTTAATGACTCTGCTGCAGTATTTAAGGACTCTGCTGCATTATTTAAGGATTCTGCTGCAGTATTTAAGGACTCTGCTGCATTATTTAAGGACTTTGATGCATTATTTAAGGAGGCTGCTGCAGAATTTAAGGAATCTGCTGCATTATTTAAGGACTTTGTTGCATTATTTAAGGACTATGCTGCATTATTTAAGGACTCTGCTGCATTATTTATGGTCTTTGCTGCATTATTTAAGTACTCTTCTGCATTATTTAAGGAATTTTTTGCATTATTTAAGGACTCTGCTGCATTATTTAAGGACTTTGTTGCATTATTTAAGGACTCTGCTGCATTATTTAAGGACGCTGCTGCAGTATTTAAGGCCTCTGCTGCATTATTTAAGGACTCTGCTGCATTATTTAAGGACTTTGCTGCATTATTTAAGTACTCTGCTGCATTATTTAAGGAATTTTTTGCATTATTTAAGGACTCTGCTGCATTATTTAAGGACTTTGATGCATTATTTAAGGATGCTGCTGCAGAATTTAAGGAATCTGCTGCATTATTTAAGGACTTTGTTGCATTATTTAAGGACTCTGCTGCATTATTTAAGGACTTTGCTGCATTATTTAAGGACTCTGCTGCATTATTTAAGGACTTTGTTGCATTATTTAATGACTCTGCTGCAGTATTTAAGGACTCTGCTGCATTATTTAAGGACTTTGCTGCATTATTTAAGGACTCTGCTGCAGTATTTAAGGACTCTGCTGCATTATTTAAGGACGTTGTTGCATTATTTAAGGACTATGCTGCATTATTTAAGGACTCTGCTGCATCATTTAAGCACTCTGCTGATTTATTTAAGGACTTTGCTGCATTATTTAAGGACTCTGCTGTGGTATTTTAGGACTCTGATGCATTATTTAAATACTTTGATGCATTATTTAAGAACTCTGCTGCAGTATTTAAGGACTCTGCTGCATTATTTAATGTCTTTGATGCATTATTTAAGGACTCTTCTGCATTATTTAAGGACTTTGCTGCATTATTTAAGGACGCTGCTGCGGTATTTAAGGCCTCTGCTGCATTATTTAAGGACTTTGCTGCATTATTTAAGGACTCTGCTGCATTATTAAGGACGTTGCTGCATTATTTAAGGACTTTATTGCATTATTTAAGGATTCTGCTGCATTATTTAAGGAATTTCCTGCATTATTTAAGGACTTTGATGCATTATTTAAGAACTCTGCTGCAGTATTTAAGGACTCTGCTGCATTATTTAAGGACTCTGCTGCATTATTTAAGGACGCTGCTGCGGTATTTAAGGCCTCTGCTGCATTATTTAAGGACTTTGCTGCATTATTTAAGGACTCTATTGCATTATTTAAGGATTCTGCTGCATTATTTAAGGAATTTGCTGCATTATTTAAGGACTCTGTTGCATTATTTAAGGACTTTGTTGCATTATTTAATGACTCTGCTGCAGTATATAAGGACTCTGCTGCATTATTTAAGGACTTTGCTGCATTATTTAAGGACTCTGCTGCAGTATTTAAGGACTCTGCTGCATTATTTAAGGACTTTGTTGCATTATTTAAGGACTATGCTGCATTATTTAAGGACTTTGCTGCATTATTTAAGTACTCTGCTGCATTATTTAAGGAATTTTTTGCATTATTTAAGGACTCTGCTGCATTATTTAAGAAGCCTTGTTGCATTATTTAAGGACTCTGCTGCATTATTTAAGGACGCTGCTGCAGTATTTAAGGCCTCTGCTGCATTATTTTAGGACTTTTCTGCATTATTTAAGGACTCTGCTGCATTATTAAGGACGTTGCTGCATTATTTAAGGACTTTATTGCATTATTTAAGGAATTTGCTGCATTATTTAAGTACTTTGCTGCATTATTTAATGAGTTTGTTGCCTTTATTTAAGGACTCTGCTGCATTATTTAAGGACTTTGTTGCATTATTTAAGGACTCTGTTGCATTATTTAAGGACTTTGTTGCATTATTTAAGGACGCTGCTGCGGTATTTAAGGACTCTGCTGCATTATTTAAGGACTTTGCTGCATTATTTAAGGACTCAGCTGCATTATTAAGGGCGTTGCTGCATTTTATTTAAGGACTTTATTGCATTATTTAATTAATTTGCTGCAATATTTAAGGACTCTGCTGCATTATTTAATGACTCTGCTGCGGTATTTAAGGACTCTGCTGCATTATATAAGCACTCTGCTGCATTATTTAAGGACTTTGCTGCATTATTTAAGGACTCTGCTGCGGTATTTTTGGACTCTGCTGCATTATTTAAGGACTTTGATGCATTATTTAAGGACGCTGCTGCAAAATTTAAGGAATCTGCTGCATTATTTAAGGATTTTGTTGCATTATTTAAGGACTATGCTGCATTATTTAATGAATTTGCTGCATTATTTAAGGACTCTGCTGCATTATTTAAGGACTCTGCTGCAGTATTTTAGGACTCTGCTGCGTTACATAAGGACTCTGCTGCATTATTTAAGGACTTTGCTGCATTATTTAAGGTCTCTGCTGCATTATTTAAGGACTCTGCTGCATTATTTATGGACTTTGTTGCATTATTTAAGGACTCTGCTGCATTATCTAAGGACTTTGTTGCATTATTTAAGGACTATGCTGCATTATTTAAGGACTTTGCTGAATTATTTAAGGACTCTGCTGCTGTATTTAAGGACTTTGCTGCATTATTTAGGGACTTTTTTCATTATTTAAGGACGCTGCTGCAGTATTAAGGACTCTGCTGCATTATTTAAGGACTCAGCTGCATTATTAAGGACGTTGCCACATTATTTAAGGACTCTGCTGCATTATTTAAGGACTTTATTGCATTATTTAAGGACTCTTCTGCATTATTTAAGTAATATCCTGCATTATTTAATGACTCTGCTGCATTATTTAATGACTCTGCGGTGGTATTTAAGGACTCTGCTGCATTATTTAAGGACTTTGATGCATTATGTAAGGACTCTGCTGCAGTATTTAAGGACTCTGCTGCATTATTTAAGGACTTTGATGCATTATTTAAGGATGCTGCTGCAGAATTTAAGGAATCTGCTGCATTATTTAAGGACCTTGTTGCATTATTTAAGGACTCTGCTGCATTATTTAAGGACTTTGCTGCATTATTTAACCACTCTGCTGCATTATTTAAGGACTTTGCTGCATTATTTAAGGACTCTGCTGTATTATTAAGGACGTTGCTGCATTAATTAAGGACTCTGCTGCATTATTTAAGGAATTTGCTGCAGTATTTAAGGACTCTGCTGCATTATTTAAGGACTTTGCTGCATTATTTAAGGACTCTGCTGCGGTATTTTTGGACTCTGCTGCATTATTTAAGGACTTTGATGCATTATTTAAGGACGCTGCTGCAAAATTTAAGGAATCTGCTGCATTATTTAAGGACTTTGTTGCATTATTTAAGGACTCTGCTGCATTATTTAATGAATTTGCTGCATTATTTAAGGACTCTGCTGCATTATTTAAGGACTCTGCTGTGGTATTTTAGGACTCTGCTGCGTTACATAAGGACTCTGCTGCATTATTTAAGGACTTTGCTGCATTATTTAAGGTCTCTGCTGCAGTATTTAAGGACTCTGCTGCATTATTTAAGGACTTTGTTGCATTATTTAAGGACTCTGCTGCATTATCTAAGGACTTTGTTGCATTATTTAAGGACTCTGCTGCCTTATTTAAGGACTTTGCTGAATTATTTAAGGACTCTGCTGCTGTATTTAAGGACTCTGCTGCATTATTTAAGGACTTTGCTGCATTATTTAGGGACTTTTTTCATTATTTAAGGACGCTGCTGCAGTATTAAGGACTCTGCTGCATTATTTAAGGATGTTGCTGCATTATTTAAGGACTCAGCTGCATTATTAAGGACGTTGCCACATTATTTAAGGACTCTGCTGCATTATTTAAGGACCTTATTGCATTATTTAAGGACTCTTCTGCATTATTTAAGTAATATCCTGCTTTATTTAATGACTCTGCTGCATTATTTAATGACTCTGCTGTGGTATTTAAGGACTCTGCTGCATTATTTAAGGACTTTGATGCATTATGTAAGGACTCTGCTGCAGTATTTAAGGACTCTGCTGCATTATTTAAGGACTTTGATGCATTATTTAAGGATGCTGCTGCAGAATTTAAGGAATCTGCTGCATTATTTAAGGACATTGTTGCATTATTTAAGGACTCTGCTGCATTATTTAAGGACTTTGCTGCATTATTTAAGGACTCTGCTGCATTATTTAAGGAATTTGCTGCATTATTTAAGGACTCTGCTGTATTATTAAGGACGTTGCTGCATTAATTAAGGACTCTGCTGCATTATTTAAGGAATTTGCTGCAGTATTTAAGGACTCTGCTGCATTATTTAAGGACTTTGATGCATTATTTAAGGACGCTGCTGCAGAATTTAAGGAGTCTGCTCCATTATTTAAGGACTTTGTTGCATTATTTAAGGACTGTGCTGCATGGTTTAAGGACTCTGCTGCATTATTTAAGAACTTTGTTGCATTATTTAAGGACTCTGCTGCATTATTTAAGGATGCTGCAGCAGTATTTAAGGACTCTGCTGCATTATTTAAGGACTTTGCTGCATTATTTAAGGACTCTGCTGCATTATTAAGGACTTTGCTGCATTATTTAAGGACTCTGCTGCAGTATTTAAGGACTCTGCTGCATTATTTAAGGACTGTGATGCATTATTTAAGGACGCTGCTGCAGAATTTAAGGAATCTGCTGCATTATTTAAGGAGTTTGCTGCATTATTTAAGGACTTTATTGCATTATTTAAGGATTCTGCTGCATTATTTAAGGAATTTGCTGCATTATTTAAGGACTCTGCTAAATTATTTAAGGACTTTGTTGCATTATTTAATGACTCTGCTGCGGTATTTAAGGACTCTGCTGAATTATTTAAGGATTCTGCTGCAGTATCTAAGGACTCTGCTGCATTATTTAAGGACTTGATGCATTATTTAAGGAGGCTGCTGCAGAATTTAAGGAATCTGCTGCATTATTTAAGGACTTTGTTGCATTATTTAAGGACTATGCTGCATTATTTAAGGACTCTGCTGCATTATTTAAGGACTTTGCTGCATTATTTAAGTACTCTTCTGCATTATTTAAGGAATTTTTTGCATTATTTAAGGACTCTGCTGCATTATTTAAGGACTTTGTTGCATTATTTAAGGACTCTGCTGCATTATTTAAGGACGCTGCTGCAGTATTTAAGGCCTGTGCTGCATTATTTAAGGACTCTGCTGCATTATTTAAGGACTTTGCTGCATTATTTAAGTACTCTGCTGCATTATTTAAGGAATTTTTTGCATTATTTAAGGACTCTGCTGCATTATTTAAGGACTTTGATGCATTATTTAAGGATGCTGCTGCAGAATTTAAGGAATCTGCTGCATTATTTAAGGACTTTGTTCCATTATTTAAGGACTCTGCTGCATTATTTAAGGATTCTGCTGCAGTATTTAAGGACTCTGCTGCATTATTTAAGGACTTTGATGCATTATTTAAGGAGGCTGCTGCAGAATTTAAGGAATCTGCTGCATTATTTAAGGACTTTGTTGCATTATTTAAGGACTATGCTGCATTATTTAAGGACTCTGCTGCATTATTTATGGTCTTTGCTGCATTATTTAAGTACTCTTCTGCATTATTTAAGGAATTTTTTGCATTATTTAAGGACTCTGCTGCATTATTTAAGGACTTTGTTGCATTATTTAAGGACTCTGCTGCATTATTTAAGGACGCTGCTGCAGTATTTAAGGCCTCTGCTGCATTATTTAAGGACTCTGCTGCATTATTTAAGGACTTTGCTGCATTATTTAAGTACTCTGCTGCATTATTTAAGGAATTTTTTGCATTATTTAAGGACTCTGCTGCATTATTTAAGGACTTTGATGCATTATTTAAGGATGCTGCTGCAGAATTTAAGGAATCTGCTGCATTATTTAAGGACTTTGTTGCATTATTTAAGGACTCTGCTGCATTATTTAAGGACTTTGCTGCATTATTTAAGGACTCTGCTGCATTATTTAAGGACTTTGTTGCATTATTTAATGACTCTGCTGCAGTATTTAAGGACTCTGCTGCATTATTTAAGGACTTTGCTGCATTATTTAAGGACTCTGCTGCAGTATTTAAGGACTCTGCTGCATTATTTAAGGACGTTGTTGCATTATTTAAGGACTATGCTGCATTATTTAAGGACTCTGCTGCATTATTTAAGGACTTTGCTGCATTATTTAAGTACTCTGCTGCATTATTTAAGGAATTTTTTGCATTATTTAAGGACTCTGCTGCATTATTTAAGGACCTTGTTGCATTATTTAAGGACTCTGCTGCATTATTTAAGAATGCTGCTGCAGTATTTAAGGCCTCTACTGCATTATTTAAGGACTTTTCTGCATTATTTAAGGACTCTGCTGCATTATTAAGGACGTTGCTGCATTATTTAAGGACTTTGTTGCATTATTTAAGGACCTTATTGCATTATTTAAGGACTCTTCTGCATTATTTAAGTAATATCCTGCTTTATTTAATGACTCTGCTGCATTATTTAATGACTCTGCTGTGGTATTTAAGGACTCTGCTGCATTATTTAAGGACTTTGATGCATTATGTAAGGACTCTGCTGCAGTATTTAAGGACTCTGCTGCATTATTTAAGGACTTTGATGCATTATTTAAGGATGCTGCTGCAGAATTTAAGGAATCTGCTGCATTATTTAAGGACATTGTTGCATTATTTAAGGACTCTGCTGCATTATTTAAGGACTTTGCTGCATTATTTAAGGACTCTGCTGCATTATTTAAGGAATTTGCTGCATTATTTAAGGACTCTGCTGTATTATTAAGGACGTTGCTGCATTAATTAAGGACTCTGCTGCATTATTTAAGGAATTTGCTGAAGTATTTAAGGACTCTGCTGCATTATTTAAGGACTTTGATGCATTATTTAAGGACGCTGCTGCAGAATTTAAGGAGTCTGCTCCATTATTTAAGGACTTTGTTGCATTATTTAAGGACTGTGCTGCATGGTTTAAGGACTCTGCTGCATTATTTAAGAACTTTGTTGCATTATTTAAGGACTCTGCTGCATTATTTAAGGATGCTGCAGCAGTATTTAAGGACTCTGCTGCATTATTTAAGGACTTTGCTGCATTATTTAAGGACTCTGCTGCATTATTAAGGACTTTGCTGCATTATTTAAGGACTCTGCTGCAGTATTTAAGGACTCTGCTGCATTATTTAAGGACTGTGATGCATTATTTAAGGACGCTGCTGCAGAATTTAAGGAATCTGCTGCATTATTTAAGGAGTTTGCTGCATTATTTAAGGACTTTATTGCATTATTTAAGGATTCTGCTGCATTATTTAAGGAATTTGCTGCATTATTTAAGGACTCTGCTAAATTATTTAAGGACTTTGTTGCATTATTTAATGACTCTGCTGCGGTATTTAAGGACTCTGCTGAATTATTTAAGGATTCTGCTGCAGTATCTAAGGACTCTGCTGCATTATTTAAGGACTTGATGCATTATTTAAGGAGGCTGCTGCAGAATTTAAGGAATCTGCTGCATTATTTAAGGACTTTGTTGCATTATTTAAGGACTATGCTGCATTATTTAAGGACTCTGCTGCATTATTTAAGGACTTTGCTGCATTATTTAAGTACTCTTCTGCATTATTTAAGGAATTTTTTGCATTATTTAAGGACTCTGCTGCATTATTTAAGGACTTTGTTGCATTATTTAAGGACTCTGCTGCATTATTTAAGGACGCTGCTGCAGTATTTAAGGCCTGTGCTGCATTATTTAAGGACTCTGCTGCATTATTTAAGGACTTTGCTGCATTATTTAAGTACTCTGCTGCATTATTTAAGGAATTTTTTGCATTATTTAAGGACTCTGCTGCATTATTTAAGGACTTTGATGCATTATTTAAGGATGCTGCTGCAGAATTTAAGGAATCTGCTGCATTATTTAAGGACTTTGTTCCATTATTTAAGGACTCTGCTGCATTATTTAAGGACTTTGCTGCATTATTTAAGGACTCTGCTGCATTATTTAAGGACTTTGCTGCATTATTTAAGGACTATGCTGTATTATTAAGGACGTTGCTGCATTAATTAAGGACTCTGCTGCATTATTTAAGGACGCTGCTGCAGAATTTAAGGAGTCTGCTCCATTATTTAAGGACTTTGTTGCATTATTTAAGGACTGTGCTGCATTGTTTAAGGACCCTGCTGCATTATTTAAGGACTTTGTTACATTATTTAAGTACTCTGCTGCATTATTTAAGGACGCTGCAGCAGTATTTAAGGACTTGGCTGCATTATTTAAGGACTTTGCTGCATTATTTAAGGACTCTGCTGCATTATTAAGGACTTTGCTGCATTATTTAAGGACTCTGCTGCAGTATTTAAGGACTCTGCTGCATTATTTAAGGACTTTGATGCATTATTTAAGGACGCTGCTGCATAATTTAAGGAATCTGCTGCATTATTTAAGGACTTTGCTGCATTATTTAAGGACTTTATTGCATTATTTAAGGATTCTGCTGCATTATTTAAGGAATTTGCTGCATTATTTAAGGACTCTGCTAAATTATTTAAGGACTTTGTTGCATTATTTAATGACTCTGCTGCAGTATTTAAGGACTCTGCTGCATTATTTAAGGATTCTGCTGCAGTATTTAAGGACTCTGCTGCATTATTTAAGGACTTTGATGCATTATTTAAGGAGGCTGCTGCAGAATTTAAGGAATCTGCTGCATTATTTAAGGACTTTGTTGCATTATTTAAGGACTATGCTGCATTATTTAAGGACTCTGCTGCATTATTTATGGTCTTTGCTGCATTATTTAAGTACTCTTCTGCATTATTTAAGGAATTTTTTGCATTATTTAAGGACTCTGCTGCATTATTTAAGGACTTTGTTGCATTATTTAAGGACTCTGCTGCATTATTTAAGGACGCTGCTGCAGTATTTAAGGCCTCTGCTGCATTATTTAAGGACTCTGCTGCATTATTTAAGGACTTTGCTGCATTATTTAAGTACTCTGCTGCATTATTTAAGGAATTTTTTGCATTATTTAAGGACTCTGCTGCATTATTTAAGGACTTTGATGCATTATTTAAGGATGCTGCTGCAGAATTTAAGGAATCTGCTGCATTATTTAAGGACTTTGTTGCATTATTTAAGGACTCTGCTGCATTATTTAAGGACTTTGCTGCATTATTTAAGGACTCTGCTGCATTATTTAAGGACTTTGTTGCATTATTTAATGACTCTGCTGCAGTATTTAAGGACTCTGCTGCATTATTTAAGGACTTTGCTGCATTATTTAAGGACTCTGCTGCAGTATTTAAGGACTCTGCTGCATTATTTAAGGACGTTGTTGCATTATTTAAGGACTATGCTGCATTATTTAAGGACTCTGCTGCATCATTTAAGCACTCTGCTGATTTATTTAAGGACTTTGCTGCATTATTTAAGGACTCTGCTGTGGTATTTTAGGACTCTGATGCATTATTTAAATACTTTGATGCATTATTTAAGAACTCTGCTGCAGTATTTAAGGACTCTGCTGCATTATTTAATGTCTTTGATGCATTATTTAAGGACTCTTCTGCATTATTTAAGGACTTTGCTGCATTATTTAAGGACGCTGCTGCGGTATTTAAGGCCTCTGCTGCATTATTTAAGGACTTTGCTGCATTATTTAAGGACTCTGCTGCATTATTAAGGACGTTGCTGCATTATTTAAGGACTTTATTGCATTATTTAAGGATTCTGCTGCATTATTTAAGGAATTTCCTGCATTATTTAAGGACTTTGATGCATTATTTAAGAACTCTGCTGCAGTATTTAAGGACTCTGCTGCATTATTTAAGGACTCTGCTGCATTATTTAAGGACGCTGCTGCGGTATTTAAGGCCTCTGCTGCATTATTTAAGGACTTTGCTGCATTATTTAAGGACTCTATTGCATTATTTAAGGATTCTGCTGCATTATTTAAGGAATTTGCTGCATTATTTAAGGACTCTGTTGCATTATTTAAGGACTTTGTTGCATTATTTAATGACTCTGCTGCAGTATATAAGGACTCTGCTGCATTATTTAAGGACTTTGCTGCATTATTTAAGGACTCTGCTGCAGTATTTAAGGACTCTGCTGCATTATTTAAGGACTTTGTTGCATTATTTAAGGACTATGCTGCATTATTTAAGGACTTTGCTGCATTATTTAAGTACTCTGCTGCATTATTTAAGGAATTTTTTGCATTATTTAAGGACTCTGCTGCATTATTTAAGAAGCCTTGTTGCATTATTTAAGGACTCTGCTGCATTATTTAAGGACGCTGCTGCAGTATTTAAGGCCTCTGCTGCATTATTTTAGGACTTTTCTGCATTATTTAAGGACTCTGCTGCATTATTAAGGACGTTGCTGCATTATTTAAGGACTTTATTGCATTATTTAAGGAATTTGCTGCATTATTTAAGTACTTTGCTGCATTATTTAATGAGTTTGTTGCCTTTATTTAAGGACTCTGCTGCATTATTTAAGGACTTTGTTGCATTATTTAAGGACTCTGTTGCATTATTTAAGGACTTTGTTGCATTATTTAAGGACGCTGCTGCGGTATTTAAGGACTCTGCTGCATTATTTAAGGACTTTGCTGCATTATTTAAGGACTCAGCTGCATTATTAAGGGCGTTGCTGCATTTTATTTAAGGACTTTATTGCATTATTTAATTAATTTGCTGCAATATTTAAGGACTCTGCTGCATTATTTAATGACTCTGCTGCGGTATTTAAGGACTCTGCTGCATTATATAAGCACTCTGCTGCATTATTTAAGGACTTTGCTGCATTATTTAAGGACTCTGCTGCGGTATTTTTGGACTCTGCTGCATTATTTAAGGACTTTGATGCATTATTTAAGGACGCTGCTGCAAAATTTAAGGAATCTGCTGCATTATTTAAGGATTTTGTTGCATTATTTAAGGACTATGCTGCATTATTTAATGAATTTGCTGCATTATTTAAGGACTCTGCTGCATTATTTAAGGACTCTGCTGCAGTATTTTAGGACTCTGCTGCGTTACATAAGGACTCTGCTGCATTATTTAAGGACTTTGCTGCATTATTTAAGGTCTCTGCTGCATTATTTAAGGACTCTGCTGCATTATTTATGGACTTTGTTGCATTATTTAAGGACTCTGCTGCATTATCTAAGGACTTTGTTGCATTATTTAAGGACTATGCTGCATTATTTAAGGACTTTGCTGAATTATTTAAGGACTCTGCTGCTGTATTTAAGGACTTTGCTGCATTATTTAGGGACTTTTTTCATTATTTAAGGACGCTGCTGCAGTATTAAGGACTCTGCTGCATTATTTAAGGACTCAGCTGCATTATTAAGGACGTTGCCACATTATTTAAGGACTCTGCTGCATTATTTAAGGACTTTATTGCATTATTTAAGGACTCTTCTGCATTATTTAAGTAATATCCTGCATTATTTAATGACTCTGCTGCATTATTTAATGACTCTGCGGTGGTATTTAAGGACTCTGCTGCATTATTTAAGGACTTTGATGCATTATGTAAGGACTCTGCTGCAGTATTTAAGGACTCTGCTGCATTATTTAAGGACTTTGATGCATTATTTAAGGATGCTGCTGCAGAATTTAAGGAATCTGCTGCATTATTTAAGGACCTTGTTGCATTATTTAAGGACTCTGCTGCATTATTTAAGGACTTTGCTGCATTATTTAACCACTCTGCTGCATTATTTAAGGACTTTGCTGCATTATTTAAGGACTCTGCTGTATTATTAAGGACGTTGCTGCATTAATTAAGGACTCTGCTGCATTATTTAAGGAATTTGCTGCAGTATTTAAGGACTCTGCTGCATTATTTAAGGACTTTGCTGCATTATTTAAGGACTCTGCTGCGGTATTTTTGGACTCTGCTGCATTATTTAAGGACTTTGATGCATTATTTAAGGACGCTGCTGCAAAATTTAAGGAATCTGCTGCATTATTTAAGGACTTTGTTGCATTATTTAAGGACTCTGCTGCATTATTTAATGAATTTGCTGCATTATTTAAGGACTCTGCTGCATTATTTAAGGACTCTGCTGTGGTATTTTAGGACTCTGCTGCGTTACATAAGGACTCTGCTGCATTATTTAAGGACTTTGCTGCATTATTTAAGGTCTCTGCTGCAGTATTTAAGGACTCTGCTGCATTATTTAAGGACTTTGTTGCATTATTTAAGGACTCTGCTGCATTATCTAAGGACTTTGTTGCATTATTTAAGGACTCTGCTGCCTTATTTAAGGACTTTGCTGAATTATTTAAGGACTCTGCTGCTGTATTTAAGGACTCTGCTGCATTATTTAAGGACTTTGCTGCATTATTTAGGGACTTTTTTCATTATTTAAGGACGCTGCTGCAGTATTAAGGACTCTGCTGCATTATTTAAGGATGTTGCTGCATTATTTAAGGACTCAGCTGCATTATTAAGGACGTTGCCACATTATTTAAGGACTCTGCTGCATTATTTAAGGACCTTATTGCATTATTTAAGGACTCTTCTGCATTATTTAAGTAATATCCTGCTTTATTTAATGACTCTGCTGCATTATTTAATGACTCTGCTGTGGTATTTAAGGACTCTGCTGCATTATTTAAGGACTTTGATGCATTATGTAAGGACTCTGCTGCAGTATTTAAGGACTCTGCTGCATTATTTAAGGACTTTGATGCATTATTTAAGGATGCTGCTGCAGAATTTAAGGAATCTGCTGCATTATTTAAGGACATTGTTGCATTATTTAAGGACTCTGCTGCATTATTTAAGGACTTTGCTGCATTATTTAAGGACTCTGCTGCATTATTTAAGGAATTTGCTGCATTATTTAAGGACTCTGCTGTATTATTAAGGACGTTGCTGCATTAATTAAGGACTCTGCTGCATTATTTAAGGAATTTGCTGCAGTATTTAAGGACTCTGCTGCATTATTTAAGGACTTTGATGCATTATTTAAGGACGCTGCTGCAGAATTTAAGGAGTCTGCTCCATTATTTAAGGACTTTGTTGCATTATTTAAGGACTGTGCTGCATGGTTTAAGGACTCTGCTGCATTATTTAAGAACTTTGTTGCATTATTTAAGGACTCTGCTGCATTATTTAAGGATGCTGCAGCAGTATTTAAGGACTCTGCTGCATTATTTAAGGACTTTGCTGCATTATTTAAGGACTCTGCTGCATTATTAAGGACTTTGCTGCATTATTTAAGGACTCTGCTGCAGTATTTAAGGACTCTGCTGCATTATTTAAGGACTGTGATGCATTATTTAAGGACGCTGCTGCAGAATTTAAGGAATCTGCTGCATTATTTAAGGAGTTTGCTGCATTATTTAAGGACTTTATTGCATTATTTAAGGATTCTGCTGCATTATTTAAGGAATTTGCTGCATTATTTAAGGACTCTGCTAAATTATTTAAGGACTTTGTTGCATTATTTAATGACTCTGCTGCGGTATTTAAGGACTCTGCTGAATTATTTAAGGATTCTGCTGCAGTATCTAAGGACTCTGCTGCATTATTTAAGGACTTGATGCATTATTTAAGGAGGCTGCTGCAGAATTTAAGGAATCTGCTGCATTATTTAAGGACTTTGTTGCATTATTTAAGGACTATGCTGCATTATTTAAGGACTCTGCTGCATTATTTAAGGACTTTGCTGCATTATTTAAGTACTCTTCTGCATTATTTAAGGAATTTTTTGCATTATTTAAGGACTCTGCTGCATTATTTAAGGACTTTGTTGCATTATTTAAGGACTCTGCTGCATTATTTAAGGACGCTGCTGCAGTATTTAAGGCCTGTGCTGCATTATTTAAGGACTCTGCTGCATTATTTAAGGACTTTGCTGCATTATTTAAGTACTCTGCTGCATTATTTAAGGAATTTTTTGCATTATTTAAGGACTCTGCTGCATTATTTAAGGACTTTGATGCATTATTTAAGGATGCTGCTGCAGAATTTAAGGAATCTGCTGCATTATTTAAGGACTTTGTTCCATTATTTAAGGACTCTGCTGCATTATTTAAGGACTTTGCTGCATTATTTAAGGACTCTGCTGCATTATTTAAGGACTTTGCTGCATTATTTAAGGACTATGCTGTATTATTAAGGACGTTGCTGCATTAATTAAGGACTCTGCTGCATTATTTAAGGACGCTGCTGCAGAATTTAAGGAGTCTGCTCCATTATTTAAGGACTTTGTTGCATTATTTAAGGACTGTGCTGCATTGTTTAAGGACCCTGCTGCATTATTTAAGGACTTTGTTACATTATTTAAGTACTCTGCTGCATTATTTAAGGACGCTGCAGCAGTATTTAAGGACTTGGCTGCATTATTTAAGGACTTTGCTGCATTATTTAAGGACTCTGCTGCATTATTAAGGACTTTGCTGCATTATTTAAGGACTCTGCTGCAGTATTTAAGGACTCTGCTGCATTATTTAAGGACTTTGATGCATTATTTAAGGACGCTGCTGCATAATTTAAGGAATCTGCTGCATTATTTAAGGACTTTGCTGCATTATTTAAGGACTTTATTGCATTATTTAAGGATTCTGCTGCATTATTTAAGGAATTTGCTGCATTATTTAAGGACTCTGCTGCGGTATTTTTGGACTCTGCTGCATTATTTAAGGACTTTGATGCATTATTTAAGGACGCTGCTGCAAAATTTAAGGAATCTGCTGCATTATTTAAGGACTTTGTTGCATTATTTAAGGACTCTGCTGCATTATTTAATGAATTTGCTGCATTATTTAAGGACTCTGCTGCATTATTTAAGGACTCTGCTGTGGTATTTTAGGACTCTGCTGCGTTACATAAGGACTCTGCTGCATTATTTAAGGACTTTGCTGCATTATTTAAGGTCTCTGCTGCAGTATTTAAGGACTCTGCTGCATTATTTAAGGACTTTGTTGCATTATTTAAGGACTCTGCTGCATTATCTAAGGACTTTGTTGCATTATTTAAGGACTCTGCTGCCTTATTTAAGGACTTTGCTGAATTATTTAAGGACTCTGCTGCTGTATTTAAGGACTCTGCTGCATTATTTAAGGACTTTGCTGCATTATTTAGGGACTTTTTTCATTATTTAAGGACGCTGCTGCAGTATTAAGGACTCTGCTGCATTATTTAAGGATGTTGCTGCATTATTTAAGGACTCAGCTGCATTATTAAGGACGTTGCCACATTATTTAAGGACTCTGCTGCATTATTTAAGGACCTTATTGCATTATTTAAGGACTCTTCTGCATTATTTAAGTAATATCCTGCTTTATTTAATGACTCTGCTGCATTATTTAATGACTCTGCTGTGGTATTTAAGGACTCTGCTGCATTATTTAAGGACTTTGATGCATTATGTAAGGACTCTGCTGCAGTATTTAAGGACTCTGCTGCATTATTTAAGGACTTTGATGCATTATTTAAGGATGCTGCTGCAGAATTTAAGGAATCTGCTGCATTATTTAAGGACATTGTTGCATTATTTAAGGACTCTGCTGCATTATTTAAGGACTTTGCTGCATTATTTAAGGACTCTGCTGCATTATTTAAGGAATTTGCTGCATTATTTAAGGACTCTGCTGTATTATTAAGGACGTTGCTGCATTAATTAAGGACTCTGCTGCATTATTTAAGGAATTTGCTGCAGTATTTAAGGACTCTGCTGCATTATTTAAGGACTTTGATGCATTATTTAAGGACGCTGCTGCAGAATTTAAGGAGTCTGCTCCATTATTTAAGGACTTTGTTGCATTATTTAAGGACTGTGCTGCATGGTTTAAGGACTCTGCTGCATTATTTAAGAACTTTGTTGCATTATTTAAGGACTCTGCTGCATTATTTAAGGATGCTGCAGCAGTATTTAAGGACTCTGCTGCATTATTTAAGGACTTTGCTGCATTATTTAAGGACTCTGCTGCATTATTAAGGACTTTGCTGCATTATTTAAGGACTCTGCTGCAGTATTTAAGGACTCTGCTGCATTATTTAAGGACTGTGATGCATTATTTAAGGACGCTGCTGCAGAATTTAAGGAATCTGCTGCATTATTTAAGGAGTTTGCTGCATTATTTAAGGACTTTATTGCATTATTTAAGGATTCTGCTGCATTATTTAAGGAATTTGCTGCATTATTTAAGGACTCTGCTAAATTATTTAAGGACTTTGTTGCATTATTTAATGACTCTGCTGCGGTATTTAAGGACTCTGCTGAATTATTTAAGGATTCTGCTGCAGTATCTAAGGACTCTGCTGCATTATTTAAGGACTTGATGCATTATTTAAGGAGGCTGCTGCAGAATTTAAGGAATCTGCTGCATTATTTAAGGACTTTGTTGCATTATTTAAGGACTATGCTGCATTATTTAAGGACTCTGCTGCATTATTTAAGGACTTTGCTGCATTATTTAAGTACTCTTCTGCATTATTTAAGGAATTTTTTGCATTATTTAAGGACTCTGCTGCATTATTTAAGGACTTTGTTGCATTATTTAAGGACTCTGCTGCATTATTTAAGGACGCTGCTGCAGTATTTAAGGCCTGTGCTGCATTATTTAAGGACTCTGCTGCATTATTTAAGGACTTTGCTGCATTATTTAAGTACTCTGCTGCATTATTTAAGGAATTTTTTGCATTATTTAAGGACTCTGCTGCATTATTTAAGGACTTTGATGCATTATTTAAGGATGCTGCTGCAGAATTTAAGGAATCTGCTGCATTATTTAAGGACTTTGTTCCATTATTTAAGGACTCTGCTGCATTATTTAAGGACTTTGCTGCATTATTTAAGGACTCTGCTGCATTATTTAAGGACTTTGCTGCATTATTTAAGGACTATGCTGTATTATTAAGGACGTTGCTGCATTAATTAAGGACTCTGCTGCATTATTTAAGGACGCTGCTGCAGAATTTAAGGAGTCTGCTCCATTATTTAAGGACTTTGTTGCATTATTTAAGGACTGTGCTGCATTGTTTAAGGACCCTGCTGCATTATTTAAGGACTTTGTTACATTATTTAAGTACTCTGCTGCATTATTTAAGGACGCTGCAGCAGTATTTAAGGACTTGGCTGCATTATTTAAGGACTTTGCTGCATTATTTAAGGACTCTGCTGCATTATTAAGGACTTTGCTGCATTATTTAAGGACTCTGCTGCAGTATTTAAGGACTCTGCTGCATTATTTAAGGACTTTGATGCATTATTTAAGGACGCTGCTGCATAATTTAAGGAATCTGCTGCATTATTTAAGGACTTTGCTGCATTATTTAAGGACTTTATTGCATTATTTAAGGATTCTGCTGCATTATTTAAGGAATTTGCTGCATTATTTAAGGACTCTGCTAAATTATTTAAGGACTTTGTTGCATTATTTAATGACTCTGCTGCAGTATTTAAGGACTCTGCTGCATTATTTAAGGATTCTGCTGCAGTATTTAAGGACTCTGCTGCATTATTTAAGGACTTTGATGCATTATTTAAGGAGGCTGCTGCAGAATTTAAGGAATCTGCTGCATTATTTAAGGACTTTGTTGCATTATTTAAGGACTATGCTGCATTATTTAAGGACTCTGCTGCATTATTTATGGTCTTTGCTGCATTATTTAAGTACTCTTCTGCATTATTTAAGGAATTTTTTGCATTATTTAAGGACTCTGCTGCATTATTTAAGGACTTTGTTGCATTATTTAAGGACTCTGCTGCATTATTTAAGGACGCTGCTGCAGTATTTAAGGCCTCTGCTGCATTATTTAAGGACTCTGCTGCATTATTTAAGGACTTTGCTGCATTATTTAAGTACTCTGCTGCATTATTTAAGGAATTTTTTGCATTATTTAAGGACTCTGCTGCATTATTTAAGGACTTTGATGCATTATTTAAGGATGCTGCTGCAGAATTTAAGGAATCTGCTGCATTATTTAAGGACTTTGTTGCATTATTTAAGGACTCTGCTGCATTATTTAAGGACTTTGCTGCATTATTTAAGGACTCTGCTGCATTATTTAAGGACTTTGTTGCATTATTTAATGACTCTGCTGCAGTATTTAAGGACTCTGCTGCATTATTTAAGGACTTTGCTGCATTATTTAAGGACTCTGCTGCAGTATTTAAGGACTCTGCTGCATTATTTAAGGACGTTGTTGCATTATTTAAGGACTATGCTGCATTATTTAAGGACTCTGCTGCATCATTTAAGCACTCTGCTGATTTATTTAAGGACTTTGCTGCATTATTTAAGGACTCTGCTGTGGTATTTTAGGACTCTGATGCATTATTTAAATACTTTGATGCATTATTTAAGAACTCTGCTGCAGTATTTAAGGACTCTGCTGCATTATTTAATGTCTTTGATGCATTATTTAAGGACTCTTCTGCATTATTTAAGGACTTTGCTGCATTATTTAAGGACGCTGCTGCGGTATTTAAGGCCTCTGCTGCATTATTTAAGGACTTTGCTGCATTATTTAAGGACTCTGCTGCATTATTAAGGACGTTGCTGCATTATTTAAGGACTTTATTGCATTATTTAAGGATTCTGCTGCATTATTTAAGGAATTTCCTGCATTATTTAAGGACTTTGATGCATTATTTAAGAACTCTGCTGCAGTATTTAAGGACTCTGCTGCATTATTTAAGGACTCTGCTGCATTATTTAAGGACGCTGCTGCGGTATTTAAGGCCTCTGCTGCATTATTTAAGGACTTTGCTGCATTATTTAAGGACTCTATTGCATTATTTAAGGATTCTGCTGCATTATTTAAGGAATTTGCTGCATTATTTAAGGACTCTGTTGCATTATTTAAGGACTTTGTTGCATTATTTAATGACTCTGCTGCAGTATATAAGGACTCTGCTGCATTATTTAAGGACTTTGCTGCATTATTTAAGGACTCTGCTGCAGTATTTAAGGACTCTGCTGCATTATTTAAGGACTTTGTTGCATTATTTAAGGACTATGCTGCATTATTTAAGGACTTTGCTGCATTATTTAAGTACTCTGCTGCATTATTTAAGGAATTTTTTGCATTATTTAAGGACTCTGCTGCATTATTTAAGAAGCCTTGTTGCATTATTTAAGGACTCTGCTGCATTATTTAAGGACGCTGCTGCAGTATTTAAGGCCTCTGCTGCATTATTTTAGGACTTTTCTGCATTATTTAAGGACTCTGCTGCATTATTAAGGACGTTGCTGCATTATTTAAGGACTTTATTGCATTATTTAAGGAATTTGCTGCATTATTTAAGTACTTTGCTGCATTATTTAATGAGTTTGTTGCCTTTATTTAAGGACTCTGCTGCATTATTTAAGGACTTTGTTGCATTATTTAAGGACTCTGTTGCATTATTTAAGGACTTTGTTGCATTATTTAAGGACGCTGCTGCGGTATTTAAGGACTCTGCTGCATTATTTAAGGACTTTGCTGCATTATTTAAGGACTCAGCTGCATTATTAAGGGCGTTGCTGCATTTTATTTAAGGACTTTATTGCATTATTTAATTAATTTGCTGCAATATTTAAGGACTCTGCTGCATTATTTAATGACTCTGCTGCGGTATTTAAGGACTCTGCTGCATTATATAAGCACTCTGCTGCATTATTTAAGGACTTTGCTGCATTATTTAAGGACTCTGCTGCGGTATTTTTGGACTCTGCTGCATTATTTAAGGACTTTGATGCATTATTTAAGGACGCTGCTGCAAAATTTAAGGAATCTGCTGCATTATTTAAGGATTTTGTTGCATTATTTAAGGACTATGCTGCATTATTTAATGAATTTGCTGCATTATTTAAGGACTCTGCTGCATTATTTAAGGACTCTGCTGCAGTATTTTAGGACTCTGCTGCGTTACATAAGGACTCTGCTGCATTATTTAAGGACTTTGCTGCATTATTTAAGGTCTCTGCTGCATTATTTAAGGACTCTGCTGCATTATTTATGGACTTTGTTGCATTATTTAAGGACTCTGCTGCATTATCTAAGGACTTTGTTGCATTATTTAAGGACTATGCTGCATTATTTAAGGACTTTGCTGAATTATTTAAGGACTCTGCTGCTGTATTTAAGGACTTTGCTGCATTATTTAGGGACTTTTTTCATTATTTAAGGACGCTGCTGCAGTATTAAGGACTCTGCTGCATTATTTAAGGACTCAGCTGCATTATTAAGGACGTTGCCACATTATTTAAGGACTCTGCTGCATTATTTAAGGACTTTATTGCATTATTTAAGGACTCTTCTGCATTATTTAAGTAATATCCTGCATTATTTAATGACTCTGCTGCATTATTTAATGACTCTGCGGTGGTATTTAAGGACTCTGCTGCATTATTTAAGGACTTTGATGCATTATGTAAGGACTCTGCTGCAGTATTTAAGGACTCTGCTGCATTATTTAAGGACTTTGATGCATTATTTAAGGATGCTGCTGCAGAATTTAAGGAATCTGCTGCATTATTTAAGGACCTTGTTGCATTATTTAAGGACTCTGCTGCATTATTTAAGGACTTTGCTGCATTATTTAACCACTCTGCTGCATTATTTAAGGACTTTGCTGCATTATTTAAGGACTCTGCTGTATTATTAAGGACGTTGCTGCATTAATTAAGGACTCTGCTGCATTATTTAAGGAATTTGCTGCAGTATTTAAGGACTCTGCTGCATTATTTAAGGACTTTGCTGCATTATTTAAGGACTCTGCTGCGGTATTTTTGGACTCTGCTGCATTATTTAAGGACTTTGATGCATTATTTAAGGACGCTGCTGCAAAATTTAAGGAATCTGCTGCATTATTTAAGGACTTTGTTGCATTATTTAAGGACTCTGCTGCATTATTTAATGAATTTGCTGCATTATTTAAGGACTCTGCTGCATTATTTAAGGACTCTGCTGTGGTATTTTAGGACTCTGCTGCGTTACATAAGGACTCTGCTGCATTATTTAAGGACTTTGCTGCATTATTTAAGGTCTCTGCTGCAGTATTTAAGGACTCTGCTGCATTATTTAAGGACTTTGTTGCATTATTTAAGGACTCTGCTGCATTATCTAAGGACTTTGTTGCATTATTTAAGGACTCTGCTGCCTTATTTAAGGACTTTGCTGAATTATTTAAGGACTCTGCTGCTGTATTTAAGGACTCTGCTGCATTATTTAAGGACTTTGCTGCATTATTTAGGGACTTTTTTCATTATTTAAGGACGCTGCTGCAGTATTAAGGACTCTGCTGCATTATTTAAGGATGTTGCTGCATTATTTAAGGACTCAGCTGCATTATTAAGGACGTTGCCACATTATTTAAGGACTCTGCTGCATTATTTAAGGACCTTATTGCATTATTTAAGGACTCTTCTGCATTATTTAAGTAATATCCTGCTTTATTTAATGACTCTGCTGCATTATTTAATGACTCTGCTGTGGTATTTAAGGACTCTGCTGCATTATTTAAGGACTTTGATGCATTATGTAAGGACTCTGCTGCAGTATTTAAGGACTCTGCTGCATTATTTAAGGACTTTGATGCATTATTTAAGGATGCTGCTGCAGAATTTAAGGAATCTGCTGCATTATTTAAGGACATTGTTGCATTATTTAAGGACTCTGCTGCATTATTTAAGGACTTTGCTGCATTATTTAAGGACTCTGCTGCATTATTTAAGGAATTTGCTGCATTATTTAAGGACTCTGCTGTATTATTAAGGACGTTGCTGCATTAATTAAGGACTCTGCTGCATTATTTAAGGAATTTGCTGCAGTATTTAAGGACTCTGCTGCATTATTTAAGGACTTTGATGCATTATTTAAGGACGCTGCTGCAGAATTTAAGGAGTCTGCTCCATTATTTAAGGACTTTGTTGCATTATTTAAGGACTGTGCTGCATGGTTTAAGGACTCTGCTGCATTATTTAAGAACTTTGTTGCATTATTTAAGGACTCTGCTGCATTATTTAAGGATGCTGCAGCAGTATTTAAGGACTCTGCTGCATTATTTAAGGACTTTGCTGCATTATTTAAGGACTCTGCTGCATTATTAAGGACTTTGCTGCATTATTTAAGGACTCTGCTGCAGTATTTAAGGACTCTGCTGCATTATTTAAGGACTGTGATGCATTATTTAAGGACGCTGCTGCAGAATTTAAGGAATCTGCTGCATTATTTAAGGAGTTTGCTGCATTATTTAAGGACTTTATTGCATTATTTAAGGATTCTGCTGCATTATTTAAGGAATTTGCTGCATTATTTAAGGACTCTGCTAAATTATTTAAGGACTTTGTTGCATTATTTAATGACTCTGCTGCGGTATTTAAGGACTCTGCTGAATTATTTAAGGATTCTGCTGCAGTATCTAAGGACTCTGCTGCATTATTTAAGGACTTTGATGCATTATTTAAGGAGGCTGCTGCAGAATTTAAGGAATCTGCTGCATTATTTAAGGACTTTGTTGCATTATTTAAGGACTATGCTGCATTATTTAAGGACTCTGCTGCATTATTTAAGGACTTTGCTGCATTATTTAAGTACTCTTCTGCATTATTTAAGGAATTTTTTGCATTATTTAAGGACTCTGCTGCATTATTTAAGGACTTTGTTGCATTATTTAAGGACTCTGCTGCATTATTTAAGGACGCTGCTGCAGTATTTAAGGCCTGTGCTGCATTATTTAAGGACTCTGCTGCATTATTTAAGGACTTTGCTGCATTATTTAAGTACTCTGCTGCATTATTTAAGGAATTTTTTGCATTATTTAAGGACTCTGCTGCATTATTTAAGGACTTTGATGCATTATTTAAGGATGCTGCTGCAGAATTTAAGGAATCTGCTGCATTATTTAAGGACTTTGTTCCATTATTTAAGGACTCTGCTGCATTATTTAAGGACTTTGCTGCATTATTTAAGGACTCTGCTGCATTATTTAAGGACTTTGCTGCATTATTTAAGGACTATGCTGTATTATTAAGGACGTTGCTGCATTAATTAAGGACTCTGCTGCATTATTTAAGGACTTTGCTGCAGTATTTAAGGACTCTGATGCATTTTTTAAGGACTTTGATGCATTATTTAAGGACGCTGCTGCAGAATTTAAGGAGTCTGCTCCATTATTTAAGGACTTTGTTGCATTATTTAAGGACTGTGCTGCATTGTTTAAGGACTCTGCTGCATTATTTAAGGACTTTGTTACATTATTTAAGTACTCTGCTGCATTATTTAAGGACGCTGCAGCAGTATTTAAGGACTTGGCTGCATTATTTAAGGACTTTGCTGCATTATTTAAGGACTCTGCTGCATTATTAAGGACTTTGCTGCATTATTTAAGGACTCTGCTGCAGTATTTAAGGACTCTGCTGCATTATTTAAGGACTTTGATGCATTATTTAAGGACGCTGCTGCATAATTTAAGGAATCTGCTGCATTATTTAAGGACTTTGCTGCATTATTTAAGGACTTTATTGCATTATTTAAGGATTCTGCTGCATTATTTAAGGAATTTGCTGCATTATTTAAGGACTCTGCTAAATTATTTAAGGACTTTGTTGCATTATTTAATGACTCTGCTGCAGTATTTAAGGACTCTGCTGCATTATTTAAGGATTCTGCTGCAGTATTTAAGGACTCTGCTGCATTATTTAAGGACTTTGATGCATTATTTAAGGAGGCTGCTGCAGAATTTAAGGAATCTGCTGCATTATTTAAGGACTTTGTTGCATTATTTAAGGACTATGCTGCATTATTTAAGGACTCTGCTGCATTATTTATGGTCTTTGCTGCATTATTTAAGTACTCTTCTGCATTATTTAAGGAATTTTTTGCATTATTTAAGGACTCTGCTGCATTATTTAAGGACTTTGTTGCATTATTTAAGGACTCTGCTGCATTATTTAAGGACGCTGCTGCAGTATTTAAGGCCTCTGCTGCATTATTTAAGGACTCTGCTGCATTATTTAAGGACTTTGCTGCATTATTTAAGTACTCTGCTGCATTATTTAAGGAATTTTTTGCATTATTTAAGGACTCTGCTGCATTATTTAAGGACTTTGATGCATTATTTAAGGATGCTGCTGCAGAATTTAAGGAATCTGCTGCATTATTTAAGGACTTTGTTGCATTATTTAAGGACTCTGCTGCATTATTTAAGCACTTTGCTGCATTATTTAAGGACTCTGCTGCATTATTTAAGGACTTTGTTGCATTATTTAATGACTCTGCTGCAGTATTTAAGGACTCTGCTGCATTATTTAAGGACTTTGCTGCATTATTTAAGGACTCTGCTGCAGTATTTAAGGACTCTGCTGCATTATTTAAGGACGTTGTTGCATTATTTAAGGACTATGCTGCATTATTTAAGGACTCTGCTGCATTATTTAAGGACTTTGCTGCATTATTTAAGTACTCTGCTGCATTATTTAAGGATTTTTTTGCATTATTTAAGGACTCTGCTGCATTATTTAAGGACCTTGTTGCATTATTTAAGGACTCTGCTGCATTATTTAAGAATGCTGCTGCAGTATTTAAGGCCTCTACTGCATTATTTAAGGACTTTTCTGCATTATTTAAGGACTCTGCTGCATTATTAAGGACGTTGCTGCATTATTTAAGGACTTTGTTGCATTATTTAAGGACCTTATTGCATTATTTAAGGACTCTTCTGCATTATTTAAGTAATATCCTGCTTTATTTAATGACTCTGCTGCATTATTTAATGACTCTGCTGTGGTATTTAAGGACTCTGCTGCATTATTTAAGGACTTTGATGCATTATGTAAGGACTCTGCTGCAGTATTTAAGGACTCTGCTGCATTATTTAAGGACTTTGATGCATTATTTAAGGATGCTGCTGCAGAATTTAAGGAATCTGCTGCATTATTTAAGGACATTGTTGCATTATTTAAGGACTCTGCTGCATTATTTAAGGACTTTGCTGCATTATTTAAGGACTCTGCTGCATTATTTAAGGAATTTGCTGCATTATTTAAGGACTCTGCTGTATTATTAAGGACGTTGCTGCATTAATTAAGGACTCTGCTGCATTATTTAAGGAATTTGCTGCAGTATTTAAGGACTCTGCTGCATTATTTAAGGACTTTGATGCATTATTTAAGGACGCTGCTGCAGAATTTAAGGAGTCTGCTCCATTATTTAAGGACTTTGTTGCATTATTTAAGGACTGTGCTGCATGGTTTAAGGACTCTGCTGCATTATTTAAGAACTTTGTTGCATTATTTAAGGACTCTGCTGCATTATTTAAGGATGCTGCAGCAGTATTTAAGGACTCTGCTGCATTATTTAAGGACTTTGCTGCATTATTTAAGGACTCTGCTGCATTATTAAGGACTTTGCTGCATTATTTAAGGACTCTGCTGCAGTATTTAAGGACTCTGCTGCATTATTTAAGGACTGTGATGCATTATTTAAGGACGCTGCTGCAGAATTTAAGGAATCTGCTGCATTATTTAAGGAGTTTGCTGCATTATTTAAGGACTTTATTGCATTATTTAAGGATTCTGCTGCATTATTTAAGGAATTTGCTGCATTATTTAAGGACTCTGCTAAATTATTTAAGGACTTTGTTGCATTATTTAATGACTCTGCTGCGGTATTTAAGGACTCTGCTGAATTATTTAAGGATTCTGCTGCAGTATCTAAGGACTCTGCTGCATTATTTAAGGACTTTGATGCATTATTTAAGGAGGCTGCTGCAGAATTTAAGGAATCTGCTGCATTATTTAAGGACTTTGTTGCATTATTTAAGGACTATGCTGCATTATTTAAGGACTCTGCTGCATTATTTAAGGACTTTGCTGCATTATTTAAGTACTCTTCTGCATTATTTAAGGAATTTTTTGCATTATTTAAGGACTCTGCTGCATTATTTAAGGACTTTGTTGCATTATTTAAGGACTCTGCTGCATTATTTAAGGACGCTGCTGCAGTATTTAAGGCCTGTGCTGCATTATCTAAGGACTCTGCTGCATTATTTAAGGACTTTGCTGCATTATTTAAGTACTCTGCTGCATTATTTAAGGAATTTTTTGCATTATTTAAGGACTCTGCTGCATTATTTAAGGACTTTGATGCATTATTTAAGGATGCTGCTGCAGAATTTAAGGAATCTGCTGCATTATTTAAGGACTTTGTTCCATTATTTAAGGACTCTGCTGCATTATTTAAGGACTTTGCTGCATTATTTAAGGACTCTGCTGCATTATTTAAGGACTTTGCTGCATTATTTAAGGACTATGCTGTATTATTAAGGACGTTGCTGCATTAATTAAGGACTCTGCTGCATTATTTAAGGACTTTGCTGCAGTATTTAAGGACTCTGATGCATTTTTTAAGGACTTTGATGCATTATTTAAGGACGCTGCTGCAGAATTTAAGGAGTCTGCGCCATTATTTAAGGACTTTGTTGCATTATTTAAGGACTGTGCTGCATTGTTTAAGGACCCTGCTGCATTATTTAAGGACTTTGTTACATTATTTAAGTACTCTGCTGCATTATTTAAGGACGCTGCAGCAGTATTTAAGGACTTGGCTGCATTATTTAAGGACTTTGCTGCATTATTTAAGGACTCTGCTGCATTATTAAGGACTTTGCTGCATTATTTAAGGACTCTGCTGCAGTATTTAAGGACTCTGCTGCATTATTTAAGGACTTTGATGCATTATTTAAGGACGCTGCTGCATAATTTAAGGAATCTGCTGCATTATTTAAGGACTTTGCTGCATTATTTAAGGACTTTATTGCATTATTTAAGGATTCTGCTGCATTATTTAAGGAATTTGCTGCATTATTTAAGGACTCTGCTAAATTATTTAAGGACTTTGTTGCATTATTTAATGACTCTGCTGCAGTATTTAAGGACTCTGCTGCATTATTTAAGGATTCTGCTGCAGTATTTAAGGACTCTGCTGCATTATTTAAGGACTTTGTTGCATTATTTAAGGACTATGCTGCATTATTTAAGGACTTTGCTGCATTATTTAAGTACTCTGCTGCATTATTTAAGGAATTTTTTGCATTATTTAAGGACTCTGCTGCATTATTTAAGGACCTTGTTGCATTATTTAAGGACTCTGCTGCATTATTTAAGGACGCTGCTGCAGTATTTAAGGTCTCTGCTGCATTATTTTAGGACTTTTCTGCATTATTTAAGGACTCTGCTGCATTATTAAGGACGTTGCTGCATTATTTAAGGACTTTATTGCATTATTTAAGGAATTTGCTGCATTATTTAAGTACTTTGCTGCATTATTTAATGAGTTTGTTGCCTTTATTTAAGGACTCTGCTGCATTATTTAAGGACTTTGTTGCATTATTTAAGGACTCTGTTGCATTATTTAAGGACTTTGTTGGATTATTTAAGGACGCTGCTGCGGTATTTAAGGACTCTGCTGCATTATTTAAGGACTTTGCTGCATTATTTAAGGACTCAGCTGCATTATTAAGGGCGTTGCTGCATTTTATTTAAGGACTTTATTGCATTATTTAATGACTCTGTGCATTATTTAATTAATTTGCTGCAATATTTAAGGACTCTGCTGCATTATATAAGCACTCTGCTGCATTATTTAAGGACTTTGCTGCATTATTTAAGGACTCTGCTGCGGTATTTTTGGACTCTGCTGCATTATTTAAGGACTTTGATGCATTATTTAAGGACGCTGCTGCAAAATTTAAGGAATCTGCTGCATTATTTAAGGATTTTGTTGCATTATTTAAGGACTATGCTGCATTATTTAATGAATTTGCTGCATTATTTAAGGACTCTGCTGCATTATTTAAGGACTCTGCTGCAGTATTTTAGGACTCTGCTGCATTATTTAAGGACTTTGTTGCATTATTTAAGGACTCTGCTGCATTATTTAATGAATTTGCTGCATTATTTAAGGACTCTGCTGCATTATTTAAGGACTCTGCTGTGGTATTTTAGGACTCTGCTGCGTTACATAAGGACTCTGCTGCATTATTTAAGGACTTTGCTGCATTATTTAAGGTCTCTGCTGCAGTATTTAAGGACTCTGCTGCATTATTTAAGGACTTTGTTGCATTATTTAAGGACTCTGCTGCATTATCTAAGGACTTTGTTGCATTATTTAAGGACTCTGCTGCCTTATTTAAGGACTTTGCTGAATTATTTAAGGACTCTGCTGCTGTATTTAAGGACTCTGCTGCATTATTTAAGGACTTTGCTGCATTATTTAGGGACTTTTTTCATTATTTAAGGACGCTGCTGCAGTATTAAGGACTCTGCTGCATTATTTAAGGATGTTGCTGCATTATTTAAGGACTCAGCTGCATTATTAAGGACGTTGCCACATTATTTAAGGACTCTGCTGCATTATTTAAGGACCTTATTGCATTATTTAAGGACTCTTCTGCATTATTTAAGTAATATCCTGCTTTATTTAATGACTCTGCTGCATTATTTAATGACTCTGCTGTGGTATTTAAGGACTCTGCTGCATTATTTAAGGACTTTGATGCATTATGTAAGGACTCTGCTGCAGTATTTAAGGACTCTGCTGCATTATTTAAGGACTTTGATGCATTATTTAAGGATGCTGCTGCAGAATTTAAGGAATCTGCTGCATTATTTAAGGACATTGTTGCATTATTTAAGGACTCTGCTGCATTATTTAAGGACTTTGCTGCATTATTTAAGGACTCTGCTGCATTATTTAAGGAATTTGCTGCATTATTTAAGGACTCTGCTGTATTATTAAGGACGTTGCTGCATTAATTAAGGACTCTGCTGCATTATTTAAGGAATTTGCTGCAGTATTTAAGGACTCTGCTGCATTATTTAAGGACTTTGATGCATTATTTAAGGACGCTGCTGCAGAATTTAAGGAGTCTGCTCCATTATTTAAGGACTTTGTTGCATTATTTAAGGACTGTGCTGCATGGTTTAAGGACTCTGCTGCATTATTTAAGAACTTTGTTGCATTATTTAAGGACTCTGCTGCATTATTTAAGGATGCTGCAGCAGTATTTAAGGACTCTGCTGCATTATTTAAGGACTTTGCTGCATTATTTAAGGACTCTGCTGCATTATTAAGGACTTTGCTGCATTATTTAAGGACTCTGCTGCAGTATTTAAGGACTCTGCTGCATTATTTAAGGACTGTGATGCATTATTTAAGGACGCTGCTGCAGAATTTAAGGAATCTGCTGCATTATTTAAGGAGTTTGCTGCATTATTTAAGGACTTTATTGCATTATTTAAGGATTCTGCTGCATTATTTAAGGAATTTGCTGCATTATTTAAGGACTCTGCTAAATTATTTAAGGACTTTGTTGCATTATTTAATGACTCTGCTGCGGTATTTAAGGACTCTGCTGAATTATTTAAGGATTCTGCTGCAGTATCTAAGGACTCTGCTGCATTATTTAAGGACTTTGATGCATTATTTAAGGAGGCTGCTGCAGAATTTAAGGAATCTGCTGCATTATTTAAGGACTTTGTTGCATTATTTAAGGACTATGCTGCATTATTTAAGGACTCTGCTGCATTATTTAAGGACTTTGCTGCATTATTTAAGTACTCTTCTGCATTATTTAAGGAATTTTTTGCATTATTTAAGGACTCTGCTGCATTATTTAAGGACTTTGTTGCATTATTTAAGGACTCTGCTGCATTATTTAAGGACGCTGCTGCAGTATTTAAGGCCTGTGCTGCATTATTTAAGGACTCTGCTGCATTATTTAAGGACTTTGCTGCATTATTTAAGTACTCTGCTGCATTATTTAAGGAATTTTTTGCATTATTTAAGGACTCTGCTGCATTATTTAAGGACTTTGATGCATTATTTAAGGATGCTGCTGCAGAATTTAAGGAATCTGCTGCATTATTTAAGGACTTTGTTCCATTATTTAAGGACTCTGCTGCATTATTTAAGGACTTTGCTGCATTATTTAAGGACTCTGCTGCATTATTTAAGGACTTTGCTGCATTATTTAAGGACTATGCTGTATTATTAAGGACGTTGCTGCATTAATTAAGGACTCTGCTGCATTATTTAAGGACGCTGCTGCAGAATTTAAGGAGTCTGCTCCATTATTTAAGGACTTTGTTGCATTATTTAAGGACTGTGCTGCATTGTTTAAAGACCCTGCTGCATTATTTAAGGACTTTGTTACATTATTTAAGTACTCTGCTGCATTATTTAAGGACGCTGCAGCAGTATTTAAGGACTTGGCTGCATTATTTAAGGACTTTGCTGCATTATTTAAGGACTCTGCTGCATTATTAAGGACTTTGCTGCATTATTTAAGGACTCTGCTGCAGTATTTAAGGACTCTGCTGCATTATTTAAGGACTTTGATGCATTATTTAAGGACGCTGCTGCATAATTTAAGGAATCTGCTGCATTATTTAAGGACTTTGCTGCATTATTTAAGGACTTTATTGCATTATTTAAGGATTCTGCTGCATTATTTAAGGAATTTGCTGCATTATTTAAGGACTCTGCTAAATTATTTAAGGACTTTGTTGCATTATTTAATGACTCTGCTGCAGTATTTAAGGACTCTGCTGCATTATTTAAGGATTCTGCTGCAGTATTTAAGGACTCTGCTGCATTATTTAAGGACTTTGATGCATTATTTAAGGAGGCTGCTGCAGAATTTAAGGAATCTGCTGCATTATTTAAGGACTTTGTTGCATTATTTAAGGACTATGCTGCATTATTTAAGGACTCTGCTGCATTATTTATGGTCTTTGCTGCATTATTTAAGTACTCTTCTGCATTATTTAAGGAATTTTTTGCATTATTTAAGGACTCTGCTGCATTATTTAAGGACTTTGTTGCATTATTTAAGGACTCTGCTGCATTATTTAAGGACGCTGCTGCAGTATTTAAGGCCTCTGCTGCATTATTTAAGGACTCTGCTGCATTATTTAAGGACTTTGCTGCATTATTTAAGTACTCTGCTGCATTATTTAAGGAATTTTTTGCATTATTTAAGGACTCTGCTGCATTATTTAAGGACTTTGATGCATTATTTAAGGATGCTGCTGCAGAATTTAAGGAATCTGCTGCATTATTTAAGGACTTTGTTGCATTATTTAAGGACTCTGCTGCATTATTTAAGGACTTTGCTGCATTATTTAAGGACTCTGCTGCATTATTTAAGGACTTTGTTGCATTATTTAATGACTCTGCTGCAGTATTTAAGGACTCTGCTGCATTATTTAAGGACTTTGCTGCATTATTTAAGGACTCTGCTGCAGTATTTAAGGACTCTGCTGCATTATTTAAGGACGTTGTTGCATTATTTAAGGACTATGCTGCATTATTTAAGGACTCTGCTGCATCATTTAAGCACTCTGCTGATTTATTTAAGGACTTTGCTGCATTATTTAAGGACTCTGCTGTGGTATTTTAGGACTCTGATGCATTATTTAAATACTTTGATGCATTATTTAAGAACTCTGCTGCAGTATTTAAGGACTCTGCTGCATTATTTAATGTCTTTGATGCATTATTTAAGGACTCTTCTGCATTATTTAAGGACTTTGCTGCATTATTTAAGGACGCTGCTGCGGTATTTAAGGCCTCTGCTGCATTATTTAAGGACTTTGCTGCATTATTTAAGGACTCTGCTGCATTATTAAGGACGTTGCTGCATTATTTAAGGACTTTATTGCATTATTTAAGGATTCTGCTGCATTATTTAAGGAATTTCCTGCATTATTTAAGGACTTTGATGCATTATTTAAGAACTCTGCTGCAGTATTTAAGGACTCTGCTGCATTATTTAAGGACTCTGCTGCATTATTTAAGGACGCTGCTGCGGTATTTAAGGCCTCTGCTGCATTATTTAAGGACTTTGCTGCATTATTTAAGGACTCTATTGCATTATTTAAGGATTCTGCTGCATTATTTAAGGAATTTGCTGCATTATTTAAGGACTCTGTTGCATTATTTAAGGACTTTGTTGCATTATTTAATGACTCTGCTGCAGTATTTAAGGACTCTGCTGCATTATTTAAGGACTTTGCTGCATTATTTAAGGACTCTGCTGCAGTATTTAAGGACTCTGCTGCATTATTTAAGGACTTTGTTGCATTATTTAAGGACTATGCTGCATTATTTAAGGACTTTGCTGCATTATTTAAGTACTCTGCTGCATTATTTAAGGAATTTTTTGCATTATTTAAGGACTCTGCTGCATTATTTAAGGACCTTGTTGCATTATTTAAGGACTCTGCTGCATTATTTAAGGACGCTGCTGCAGTATTTAAGGCCTCTGCTGCATTATTTTAGGACTTTTCTGCATTATTTAAGGACTCTGCTGCATTATTAAGGACGTTGCTGCATTATTTAAGGACTTTATTGCATTATTTAAGGAATTTGCTGCATTATTTAAGTACTTTGCTGCATTATTTAATGAGTTTGTTGCCTTTATTTAAGGACTCTGCTGCATTATTTAAGGACTTTGTTGCATTATTTAAGGACTCTGTTGCATTATTTAAGGACTTTGTTGCATTATTTAAGGACGCTGCTGCGGTATTTAAGGACTCTGCTGCATTATTTAAGGACTTTGCTGCATTATTTAAGGACTCAGCTGCATTATTAAGGGCGTTGCTGCATTTTATTTAAGGACTTTATTGCATTATTTAATTAATTTGCTGCAATATTTAAGGACTCTGCTGCATTATTTAATGACTCTGCTGCGGTATTTAAGGACTCTGCTGCATTATATAAGCACTCTGCTGCATTATTTAAGGACTTTGCTGCATTATTTAAGGACTCTGCTGCGGTATTTTTGGACTCTGCTGCATTATTTAAGGACTTTGATGCATTATTTAAGGACGCTGCTGCAAAATTTAAGGAATCTGCTGCATTATTTAAGGATTTTGTTGCATTATTTAAGGACTATGCTGCATTATTTAATGAATTTGCTGCATTATTTAAGGACTCTGCTGCATTATTTAAGGACTCTGCTGCAGTATTTTAGGACTCTGCTGCGTTACATAAGGACTCTGCTGCATTATTTAAGGACTTTGCTGCATTATTTAAGGTCTCTGCTGCATTATTTAAGGACTCTGCTGCATTATTTATGGACTTTGTTGCATTATTTAAGGACTCTGCTGCATTATCTAAGGACTTTGTTGCATTATTTAAGGACTATGCTGCATTATTTAAGGACTTTGCTGAATTATTTAAGGACTCTGCTGCTGTATTTAAGGACTTTGCTGCATTATTTAGGGACTTTTTTCATTATTTAAGGACGCTGCTGCAGTATTAAGGACTCTGCTGCATTATTTAAGGACTCAGCTGCATTATTAAGGACGTTGCCACATTATTTAAGGACTCTGCTGCATTATTTAAGGACTTTATTGCATTATTTAAGGACTCTTCTGCATTATTTAAGTAATATCCTGCATTATTTAATGACTCTGCTGCATTATTTAATGACTCTGCGGTGGTATTTAAGGACTCTGCTGCATTATTTAAGGACTTTGATGCATTATGTAAGGACTCTGCTGCAGTATTTAAGGACTCTGCTGCATTATTTAAGGACTTTGATGCATTATTTAAGGATGCTGCTGCAGAATTTAAGGAATCTGCTGCATTATTTAAGGACCTTGTTGCATTATTTAAGGACTCTGCTGCATTATTTAAGGACTTTGCTGCATTATTTAACGACTCTGCTGCATTATTTAAGGACTTTGCTGCATTATTTAAGGACTCTGCTGTATTATTAAGGACGTTGCTGCATTAATTAAGGACTCTGCTGCATTATTTAAGGAATTTGCTGCAGTATTTAAGGACTCTGCTGCATTATTTAAGGACTTTGCTGCATTATTTAAGGACTCTGCTGCGGTATTTTTGGACTCTGCTGCATTATTTAAGGACTTTGATGCATTATTTAAGGACGCTGCTGCAAAATTTAAGGAATCTGCTGCATTATTTAAGGACTTTGTTGCATTATTTAAGGACTCTGCTGCATTATTTAATGAATTTGCTGCATTATTTAAGGACTCTGCTGCATTATTTAAGGACTCTGCTGTGGTATTTTAGGACTCTGCTGCGTTACATAAGGACTCTGCTGCATTATTTAAGGACTTTGCTGCATTATTTAAGGTCTCTGCTGCAGTATTTAAGGACTCTGCTGCATTATTTAAGGACTTTGTTGCATTATTTAAGGACTCTGCTGCATTATCTAAGGACTTTGTTGCATTATTTAAGGACTCTGCTGCCTTATTTAAGGACTTTGCTGAATTATTTAAGGACTCTGCTGCTGTATTTAAGGACTCTGCTGCATTATTTAAGGACTTTGCTGCATTATTTAGGGACTTTTTTCATTATTTAAGGACGCTGCTGCAGTATTAAGGACTCTGCTGCATTATTTAAGGATGTTGCTGCATTATTTAAGGACTCAGCTGCATTATTAAGGACGTTGCCACATTATTTAAGGACTCTGCTGCATTATTTAAGGACCTTATTGCATTATTTAAGGACTCTTCTGCATTATTTAAGTAATATCCTGCTTTATTTAATGACTCTGCTGCATTATTTAATGACTCTGCTGTGGTATTTAAGGACTCTGCTGCATTATTTAAGGACTTTGATGCATTATGTAAGGACTCTGCTGCAGTATTTAAGGACTCTGCTGCATTATTTAAGGACTTTGATGCATTATTTAAGGATGCTGCTGCAGAATTTAAGGAATCTGCTGCATTATTTAAGGACATTGTTGCATTATTTAAGGACTCTGCTGCATTATTTAAGGACTTTGCTGCATTATTTAAGGACTCTGCTGCATTATTTAAGGAATTTGCTGCATTATTTAAGGACTCTGCTGTATTATTAAGGACGTTGCTGCATTAATTAAGGACTCTGCTGCATTATTTAAGGAATTTGCTGCAGTATTTAAGGACTCTGCTGCATTATTTAAGGACTTTGATGCATTATTTAAGGACGCTGCTGCAGAATTTAAGGAGTCTGCTCCATTATTTAAGGACTTTGTTGCATTATTTAAGGACTGTGCTGCATGGTTTAAGGACTCTGCTGCATTATTTAAGAACTTTGTTGCATTATTTAAGGACTCTGCTGCATTATTTAAGGATGCTGCAGCAGTATTTAAGGACTCTGCTGCATTATTTAAGGACTTTGCTGCATTATTTAAGGACTCTGCTGCATTATTAAGGACTTTGCTGCATTATTTAAGGACTCTGCTGCAGTATTTAAGGACTCTGCTGCATTATTTAAGGACTGTGATGCATTATTTAAGGACGCTGCTGCAGAATTTAAGGAATCTGCTGCATTATTTAAGGAGTTTGCTGCATTATTTAAGGACTTTATTGCATTATTTAAGGATTCTGCTGCATTATTTAAGGAATTTGCTGCATTATTTAAGGACTCTGCTAAATTATTTAAGGACTTTGTTGCATTATTTAATGACTCTGCTGCGGTATTTAAGGACTCTGCTGAATTATTTAAGGATTCTGCTGCAGTATCTAAGGACTCTGCTGCATTATTTAAGGACTTTGATGCATTATTTAAGGAGGCTGCTGCAGAATTTAAGGAATCTGCTGCATTATTTAAGGACTTTGTTGCATTATTTAAGGACTATGCTGCATTATTTAAGGACTCTGCTGCATTATTTAAGGACTTTGCTGCATTATTTAAGTACTCTTCTGCATTATTTAAGGAATTTTTTGCATTATTTAAGGACTCTGCTGCATTATTTAAGGACTTTGTTGCATTATTTAAGGACTCTGCTGCATTATTTAAGGACGCTGCTGCAGTATTTAAGGCCTGTGCTGCATTATTTAAGGACTCTGCTGCATTATTTAAGGACTTTGCTGCATTATTTAAGTACTCTGCTGCATTATTTAAGGAATTTTTTGCATTATTTAAGGACTCTGCTGCATTATTTAAGGACTTTGATGCATTATTTAAGGATGCTGCTGCAGAATTTAAGGAATCTGCTGCATTATTTAAGGACTTTGTTCCATTATTTAAGGACTCTGCTGCATTATTTAAGGACTTTGCTGCATTATTTAAGGACTCTGCTGCATTATTTAAGGACTTTGCTGCATTATTTAAGGACTATGCTGTATTATTAAGGACGTTGCTGCATTAATTAAGGACTCTGCTGCATTATTTAAGGACTTTGCTGCAGTATTTAAGGACTCTGATGCATTTTTTAAGGACTTTGATGCATTATTTAAGGACGCTGCTGCAGAATTTAAGGAGTCTGCTCCATTATTTAAGGACTTTGTTGCATTATTTAAGGACTGTGCTGCATTGTTTAAGGACCCTGCTGCATTATTTAAGGACTTTGTTACATTATTTAAGTACTCTGCTGCATTATTTAAGGACGCTGCAGCAGTATTTAAGGACTTGGCTGCATTATTTAAGGACTTTGCTGCATTATTTAAGGACTCTGCTGCATTATTAAGGACTTTGCTGCATTATTTAAGGACTCTGCTGCAGTATTTAAGGACTCTGCTGCATTATTTAAGGACTTTGATGCATTATTTAAGGACGCTGCTGCATAATTTAAGGAATCTGCTGCATTATTTAAGGACTTTGCTGCATTATTTAAGGACTTTATTGCATTATTTAAGGATTCTGCTGCATTATTTAAGGAATTTGCTGCATTATTTAAGGACTCTGCTAAATTATTTAAGGACTTTGTTGCATTATTTAATGACTCTGCTGCAGTATTTAAGGACTCTGCTGCATTATTTAAGGATTCTGCTGCAGTATTTAAGGACTCTGCTGCATTATTTAAGGACTTTGATGCATTATTTAAGGAGGCTGCTGCAGAATTTAAGGAATCTGCTGCATTATTTAAGGACTTTGTTGCATTATTTAAGGACTATGCTGCATTATTTAAGGACTCTGCTGCATTATTTATGGTCTTTGCTGCATTATTTAAGTACTCTTCTGCATTATTTAAGGAATTTTTTGCATTATTTAAGGACTCTGCTGCATTATTTAAGGACTTTGTTGCATTATTTAAGGACTCTGCTGCATTATTTAAGGACGCTGCTGCAGTATTTAAGGCCTCTGCTGCATTATTTAAGGACTCTGCTGCATTATTTAAGGACTTTGCTGCATTATTTAAGTACTCTGCTGCATTATTTAAGGAATTTTTTGCATTATTTAAGGACTCTGCTGCATTATTTAAGGACTTTGATGCATTATTTAAGGATGCTGCTGCAGAATTTAAGGAATCTGCTGCATTATTTAAGGACTTTGTTGCATTATTTAAGGACTCTGCTGCATTATTTAAGGACTTTGCTGCATTATTTAAGGACTCTGCTGCATTATTTAAGGACTTTGTTGCATTATTTAATGACTCTGCTGCAGTATTTAAGGACTCTGCTGCATTATTTAAGGACTTTGCTGCATTATTTAAGGACTCTGCTGCAGTATTTAAGGACTCTGCTGCATTATTTAAGGACGTTGTTGCATTATTTAAGGACTATGCTGCATTATTTAAGGACTCTGCTGCATCATTTAAGCACTCTGCTGATTTATTTAAGGACTTTGCTGCATTATTTAAGGACTCTGCTGTGGTATTTTAGGACTCTGATGCATTATTTAAATACTTTGATGCATTATTTAAGAACTCTGCTGCAGTATTTAAGGACTCTGCTGCATTATTTAATGTCTTTGATGCATTATTTAAGGACTCTTCTGCATTATTTAAGGACTTTGCTGCATTATTTAAGGACGCTGCTGCGGTATTTAAGGCCTCTGCTGCATTATTTAAGGACTTTGCTGCATTATTTAAGGACTCTGCTGCATTATTAAGGACGTTGCTGCATTATTTAAGGACTTTATTGCATTATTTAAGGATTCTGCTGCATTATTTAAGGAATTTCCTGCATTATTTAAGGACTTTGATGCATTATTTAAGAACTCTGCTGCAGTATTTAAGGACTCTGCTGCATTATTTAAGGACTCTGCTGCATTATTTAAGGACGCTGCTGCGGTATTTAAGGCCTCTGCTGCATTATTTAAGGACTTTGCTGCATTATTTAAGGACTCTATTGCATTATTTAAGGATTCTGCTGCATTATTTAAGGAATTTGCTGCATTATTTAAGGACTCTGTTGCATTATTTAAGGACTTTGTTGCATTATTTAATGACTCTGCTGCAGTATTTAAGGACTCTGCTGCATTATTTAAGGACTTTGCTGCATTATTTAAGGACTCTGCTGCAGTATTTAAGGACTCTGCTGCATTATTTAAGGACTTTGTTGCATTATTTAAGGACTATGCTGCATTATTTAAGGACTTTGCTGCATTATTTAAGTACTCTGCTGCATTATTTAAGGAATTTTTTGCATTATTTAAGGACTCTGCTGCATTATTTAAGGACCTTGTTGCATTATTTAAGGACTCTGCTGCATTATTTAAGGACGCTGCTGCAGTATTTAAGGCCTCTGCTGCATTATTTTAGGACTTTTCTGCATTATTTAAGGACTCTGCTGCATTATTAAGGACGTTGCTGCATTATTTAAGGACTTTATTGCATTATTTAAGGAATTTGCTGCATTATTTAAGTACTTTGCTGCATTATTTAATGAGTTTGTTGCCTTTATTTAAGGACTCTGCTGCATTATTTAAGGACTTTGTTGCATTATTTAAGGACTCTGTTGCATTATTTAAGGACTTTGTTGCATTATTTAAGGACGCTGCTGCGGTATTTAAGGACTCTGCTGCATTATTTAAGGACTTTGCTGCATTATTTAAGGACTCAGCTGCATTATTAAGGGCGTTGCTGCATTTTATTTAAGGACTTTATTGCATTATTTAATTAATTTGCTGCAATATTTAAGGACTCTGCTGCATTATTTAATGACTCTGCTGCGGTATTTAAGGACTCTGCTGCATTATATAAGCACTCTGCTGCATTATTTAAGGACTTTGCTGCATTATTTAAGGACTCTGCTGCGGTATTTTTGGACTCTGCTGCATTATTTAAGGACTTTGATGCATTATTTAAGGACGCTGCTGCAAAATTTAAGGAATCTGCTGCATTATTTAAGGATTTTGTTGCATTATTTAAGGACTATGCTGCATTATTTAATGAATTTGCTGCATTATTTAAGGACTCTGCTGCATTATTTAAGGACTCTGCTGCAGTATTTTAGGACTCTGCTGCGTTACATAAGGACTCTGCTGCATTATTTAAGGACTTTGCTGCATTATTTAAGGTCTCTGCTGCATTATTTAAGGACTCTGCTGCATTATTTATGGACTTTGTTGCATTATTTAAGGACTCTGCTGCATTATCTAAGGACTTTGTTGCATTATTTAAGGACTATGCTGCATTATTTAAGGACTTTGCTGAATTATTTAAGGACTCTGCTGCTGTATTTAAGGACTTTGCTGCATTATTTAGGGACTTTTTTCATTATTTAAGGACGCTGCTGCAGTATTAAGGACTCTGCTGCATTATTTAAGGACTCAGCTGCATTATTAAGGACGTTGCCACATTATTTAAGGACTCTGCTGCATTATTTAAGGACTTTATTGCATTATTTAAGGACTCTTCTGCATTATTTAAGTAATATCCTGCATTATTTAATGACTCTGCTGCATTATTTAATGACTCTGCGGTGGTATTTAAGGACTCTGCTGCATTATTTAAGGACTTTGATGCATTATGTAAGGACTCTGCTGCAGTATTTAAGGACTCTGCTGCATTATTTAAGGACTTTGATGCATTATTTAAGGATGCTGCTGCAGAATTTAAGGAATCTGCTGCATTATTTAAGGACCTTGTTGCATTATTTAAGGACTCTGCTGCATTATTTAAGGACTTTGCTGCATTATTTAACGACTCTGCTGCATTATTTAAGGACTTTGCTGCATTATTTAAGGACTCTGCTGTATTATTAAGGACGTTGCTGCATTAATTAAGGACTCTGCTGCATTATTTAAGGAATTTGCTGCAGTATTTAAGGACTCTGCTGCATTATTTAAGGACTTTGCTGCATTATTTAAGGACTCTGCTGCGGTATTTTTGGACTCTGCTGCATTATTTAAGGACTTTGATGCATTATTTAAGGACGCTGCTGCAAAATTTAAGGAATCTGCTGCATTATTTAAGGACTTTGTTGCATTATTTAAGGACTCTGCTGCATTATTTAATGAATTTGCTGCATTATTTAAGGACTCTGCTGCATTATTTAAGGACTCTGCTGTGGTATTTTAGGACTCTGCTGCGTTACATAAGGACTCTGCTGCATTATTTAAGGACTTTGCTGCATTATTTAAGGTCTCTGCTGCAGTATTTAAGGACTCTGCTGCATTATTTAAGGACTTTGTTGCATTATTTAAGGACTCTGCTGCATTATCTAAGGACTTTGTTGCATTATTTAAGGACTCTGCTGCCTTATTTAAGGACTTTGCTGAATTATTTAAGGACTCTGCTGCTGTATTTAAGGACTCTGCTGCATTATTTAAGGACTTTGCTGCATTATTTAGGGACTTTTTTCATTATTTAAGGACGCTGCTGCAGTATTAAGGACTCTGCTGCATTATTTAAGGATGTTGCTGCATTATTTAAGGACTCAGCTGCATTATTAAGGACGTTGCCACATTATTTAAGGACTCTGCTGCATTATTTAAGGACCTTATTGCATTATTTAAGGACTCTTCTGCATTATTTAAGTAATATCCTGCTTTATTTAATGACTCTGCTGCATTATTTAATGACTCTGCTGTGGTATTTAAGGACTCTGCTGCATTATTTAAGGACTTTGATGCATTATGTAAGGACTCTGCTGCAGTATTTAAGGACTCTGCTGCATTATTTAAGGACTTTGATGCATTATTTAAGGATGCTGCTGCAGAATTTAAGGAATCTGCTGCATTATTTAAGGACATTGTTGCATTATTTAAGGACTCTGCTGCATTATTTAAGGACTTTGCTGCATTATTTAAGGACTCTGCTGCATTATTTAAGGAATTTGCTGCATTATTTAAGGACTCTGCTGTATTATTAAGGACGGTGCTGCATTAATTAAGGACTCTGCTGCATTATTTAAGGAATTTGCTGCAGTATTTAAGGACTCTGCTGCATTATTTAAGGACTTTGATGCATTATTTAAGGACGCTGCTGCAGAATTTAAGGAGTCTGCTCCATTATTTAAGGACTTTGTTGCATTATTTAAGGACTGTGCTGCATGGTTTAAGGACTCTGCTGCATTATTTAAGAACTTTGTTGCATTATTTAAGGACTCTGCTGCATTATTTAAGGATGCTGCAGCAGTATTTAAGGACTCTGCTGCATTATTTAAGGACTTTGCTGCATTATTTAAGGACTCTGCTGCATTATTAAGGACTTTGCTGCATTATTTAAGGACTCTGCTGCAGTATTTAAGGACTCTGCTGCATTATTTAAGGACTGTGATGCATTATTTAAGGACGCTGCTGCAGAATTTAAGGAATCTGCTGCATTATTTAAGGAGTTTGCTGCATTATTTAAGGACTTTATTGCATTATTTAAGGATTCTGCTGCATTATTTAAGGAATTTGCTGCATTATTTAAGGACTCTGCTAAATTATTTAAGGACTTTGTTGCATTATTTAATGACTCTGCTGCGGTATTTAAGGACTCTGCTGAATTATTTAAGGATTCTGCTGCAGTATCTAAGGACTCTGCTGCATTATTTAAGGACTTTGATGCATTATTTAAGGAGGCTGCTGCAGAATTTAAGGAATCTGCTGCATTATTTAAGGACTTTGTTGCATTATTTAAGGACTATGCTGCATTATTTAAGGACTCTGCTGCATTATTTAAGGACTTTGCTGCATTATTTAAGTACTCTTCTGCATTATTTAAGGAATTTTTTGCATTATTTAAGGACTCTGCTGCATTATTTAAGGACTTTGTTGCATTATTTAAGGACTCTGCTGCATTATTTAAGGACGCTGCTGCAGTATTTAAGGCCTGTGCTGCATTATTTAAGGACTCTGCTGCATTATTTAAGGACTTTGCTGCATTATTTAAGTACTCTGCTGCATTATTTAAGGAATTTTTTGCATTATTTAAGGACTCTGCTGCATTATTTAAGGACTTTGATGCATTATTTAAGGATGCTGCTGCAGAATTTAAGGAATCTGCTGCATTATTTAAGGACTTTGTTCCATTATTTAAGGACTCTGCTGCATTATTTAAGGACTTTGCTGCATTATTTAAGGACTCTGCTGCATTATTTAAGGACTTTGCTGCATTATTTAAGGACTATGCTGTATTATTAAGGACGTTGCTGCATTAATTAAGGACTCTGCTGCATTATTTAAGGACTTTGCTGCAGTATTTAAGGACTCTGATGCATTTTTTAAGGACTTTGATGCATTATTTAAGGACGCTGCTGCAGAATTTAAGGAGTCTGCTCCATTATTTAAGGACTTTGTTGCATTATTTAAGGACTGTGCTGCATTGTTTAAGGACCCTGCTGCATTATTTAAGGACTTTGTTACATTATTTAAGTACTCTGCTGCATTATTTAAGGACGCTGCAGCAGTATTTAAGGACTTGGCTGCATTATTTAAGGACTTTGCTGCATTATTTAAGGACTCTGCTGCATTATTAAGGACTTTGCTGCATTATTTAAGGACTCTGCTGCAGTATTTAAGGACTCTGCTGCATTATTTAAGGACTTTGATGCATTATTTAAGGACGCTGCTGCATAATTTAAGGAATCTGCTGCATTATTTAAGGACTTTGCTGCATTATTTAAGGACTTTATTGCATTATTTAAGGATTCTGCTGCATTATTTAAGGAATTTGCTGCATTATTTAAGGACTCTGCTAAATTATTTAAGGACTTTGTTGCATTATTTAATGACTCTGCTGCAGTATTTAAGGACTCTGCTGCATTATTTAAGGATTCTGCTGCAGTATTTAAGGACTCTGCTGCATTATTTAAGGACTTTGATGCATTATTTAAGGAGGCTGCTGCAGAATTTAAGGAATCTGCTGCATTATTTAAGGACTTTGTTGCATTATTTAAGGACTATGCTGCATTATTTAAGGACTCTGCTGCATTATTTATGGTCTTTGCTGCATTATTTAAGTACTCTTCTGCATTATTTAAGGAATTTTTTGCATTATTTAAGGACTCTGCTGCATTATTTAAGGACTTTGTTGCATTATTTAAGGACTCTGCTGCATTATTTAAGGACGCTGCTGCAGTATTTAAGGCCTCTGCTGCATTATTTAAGGACTCTGCTGCATTATTTAAGGACTTTGCTGCATTATTTAAGTACTCTGCTGCATTATTTAAGGAATTTTTTGCATTATTTAAGGACTCTGCTGCATTATATAAGCACTCTGCTGCATTATTTAAGGACTTTGCTGCATTATTTAAGGACTCTGCTGCGGTATTTTTGGACTCTGCTGCATTATTTAAGGACTTTGATGCATTATTTAAGGACGCTGCTGCAAAATTTAAGGAATCTGCTGCATTATTTAAGGATTTTGTTGCATTATTTAAGGACTATGCTGCATTATTTAATGAATTTGCTGCATTATTTAAGGACTCTGTTGCATTATTTAAGGACTCTGCTGCAGTATTTTAGGACTCTGCTGCATTATTTAAGGACTTTGTTGCATTATTTAAGGACTCTGCTGCATTATTTAATGAATTTGCTGCATTATTTAAGGACTCTGCTGCATTATTTAAGGACTCTGCTGTGGTATTTTAGGACTCTGCTGCGTTACATAAGGACTCTGCTGCATTATTTAAGGACTTTGCTGCATTATTTAAGGTCTCTGCTGCAGTATTTAAGGACTCTGCTGCATTATTTAAGGACTTTGTTGCATTATTTAAGGACTCTGCTGCATTATCTAAGGACTTTGTTGCATTATTTAAGGACTCTGCTGCCTTATTTCAGGACTTTGCTGAATTATTTAAGGACTCTGCTGCTGTATTTAAGGACTCTGCTGCATTATTTAAGGACTTTGCTGCATTATTTAGGGACTTTTTTCATTATTTAAGGACGCTGCTGCAGTATTAAGGACTCTGCTGCATTATTTAAGGATGTTGCTGCATTATTTAAGGACTCAGCTGCATTATTAAGGACGTTGCCACATTATTTAAGGACTCTGCTGCATTATTTAAGGACCTTATTGCATTATTTAAGGACTCTTCTGCATTATTTAAGTAATATCCTGCTTTATTTAATGACTCTGCTGCATTACTTAATGACTCTGCTGTGGTATTTAAGGACTCTGCTGCGTTATTTAAGGACTTTGATGCATTATGTAAGGACTCTGCTGCAGTATTTAAGGACTCTGCTGCATTATTTAAGGACTTTGATGCATTATTTAAGGATGCTGCTGCAGAATTTAAGGAATCTGCTGCATTATTTAAGGACATTGTTGCATTATTTAAGGACTCTGCTGCATTATTTAAGGACTTTGCTGCATTATTTAAGGACTCTGCTGCATTATTTAAGGAATTTGCTGCATTATTTAAGGACTCTGCTGTATTATTAAGGACGTTGCTGCATTAATTAAGGACTCTGCTGCATTATTTAAGGAATTTGCTGCAGTATTTAAGGACTCTGCTGCATTATTTAAGGACTTTGATGCATTATTTAAGGACGCTGCTGCAGAATTTAAGGAGTCTGCTCCATTATTTAAGGACTTTGTTGCATTATTTAAGGACTGTGCTGCATGGTTTAAGGACTCTGCTGCATTATTTAAGAACTTTGTTGCATTATTTAAGGACTCTGCTGCATTATTTAAGGATGCTGCAGCAGTATTTAAGGACTCTGCTGCATTATTTAAGGACTTTGCTGCATTATTTAAGGACTCTGCTGCATTATTAAGGACTTTGCTGCATTATTTAAGGACTCTGCTGCAGTATTTAAGGACTCTGCTGCATTATTTAAGGACTGTGATGCATTATTTAAGGACGCTGCTGCAGAATTTAAGGAATCTGCTGCATTATTTAAGGAGTTTGCTGCATTATTTAAGGACTTTCTTGCATTATTTAAGGATTCTGCTGCATTATTTAAGGAATTTGCTGCATTATTTAAGGACTCTGCTAAATTATTTAAGGACTTTGTTGCATTATTTAATGACTCTGCTGCGGTATTTAAGGACTCTGCTGAATTATTTAAGGATTCTGCTGCAGTATCTAAGGACTCTGCTGCATTATTTAAGGACTTTGATGCATTATTTAAGGAGGCTGCTGCAGAATTTAAGGAATCTGCTGCATTATTTAAGGACTTTGTTGCATTATTTAAGGACTATGCTGCATTATTTAAGGACTCTGCTGCATTATTTAAGGACTTTGCTGCATTATTTAAGTACTCTTCTGCATTATTTAAGGAATTTTTTGCATTATTTAAGGACTCTGCTGCATTATTTAAGGACTTTGTTGCATTATTTAAGGACTCTGCTGCATTATTTAAGGACGCTGCTGCAGTATTTAAGGCCTGTGCTGCATTATTTAAGGACTCTGCTGCATTATTTAAGGACTTTGCTGCATTATTTAAGTACTCTGCTGCATTATTTAAGGAATTTTTTGCATTATTTAAGGACTCTGCTGCATTATTTAAGGACTTTGATGCATTATTTAAGGATGCTGCTGCAGAATTTAAGGAATCTGCTGCATTATTTAAGGACTTTGTTCCATTATTTAAGGACTCTGCTGCATTATTTAAGGACTTTGCTGCATTATTTAAGGACTCTGCTGCATTATTTAAGGACTTTGCTGCATTATTTAAGGACTATGCTGTATTATTAAGGACGTTGCTGCATTAATTAAGGACTCTGCTGCATTATTTAAGGACGCTGCTGCAGAATTTAAGGAGTCTGCTCCATTATTTAAGGACTTTGTTGCATTATTTAAGGACTGTGCTGCATTGTTTAAGGACCCTGCTGCATTATTTAAGGACTTTGTTACATTATTTAAGTACTCTGCTGCATTATTTAAGGACGCTGCAGCAGTATTTAAGGACTTGGCTGCATTATTTAAGGACTTTGCTGCATTATTTAAGGACTCTGCTGCATTATTAAGGACTTTGCTGCATTATTTAAGGACTCTGCTGCAGTATTTAAGGACTCTGCTGCATTATTTAAGGACTTTGATGCATTATTTAAGGACGCTGCTGCATAATTTAAGGAATCTGCTGCATTATTTAAGGACTTTGCTGCATTATTTAAGGACTTTATTGCATTATTTAAGGATTCTGCTGCATTATTTAAGGAATTTGCTGCATTATTTAAGGACTCTGCTAAATTATTTAAGGACTTTGTTGCATTATTTAATGACTCTGCTGCAGTATTTAAGGACTCTGCTGCATTATTTAAGGATTCTGCTGCAGTATTTAAGGACTCTGCTGCATTATTTAAGGACTTTGATGCATTATTTAAGGAGGCTGCTGCAGAATTTAAGGAATATGCTGCATTATTTAAGGACTTTGTTGCATTATTTAAGGACTATGCTGCATTATTTAAGGACTCTGCTGCATTATTTATGGTCTTTGCTGCATTATTTAAGTACTCTTCTGCATTATTTAAGGAATTTTTTGCATTATTTAAGGACTCTGCTGCATTATTTAAGGACTTTGTTGCATTATTTAAGGACTCTGCTGCATTATTTAAGGACGCTGCTGCAGTATTTAAGGCCTCTGCTGCATTATTTAAGGACTCTGCTGCATTATTTAAGGACTTTGCTGCATTATTTAAGTACTCTGCTGCATTATTTAAGGAATTTTTTGCATTATTTAAGGACTCTGCTGCATTATTTAAGGACTTTGATGCATTATTTAAGGATGCTGCTGCAGAATTTAAGGAATCTGCTGCATTATTTAAGGACTTTGTTGCATTATTTAAGGACTCTGCTGCATTATTTAAGGACTTTGCTGCATTATTTAAGGACTCTGCTGCATTATTTAAGGACTTTGTTGCATTATTTAATGACTCTGCTGCAGTATTTAAGGACTCTGCTGCATTATTTAAGGACTTTGCTGCATTATTTAAGGACTCTGCTGCAGTATTTAAGGACTCTGCTGCATTATTTAAGGACGTTGTTGCATTATTTAAGGACTATGCTGCATTATTTAAGGACTCTGCTGCATCATTTAAGCACTCTGCTGATTTATTTAAGGACTTTGCTGCATTATTTAAGGACTCTGCTGTGGTATTTTAGGACTCTGATGCATTATTTAAATACTTTTATGCATTATTTAAGAACTCTGCTGCAGTATTTAAGGACTCTGCTGCATTATTTAATGTCTTTGATGCATTATTTAAGGACTCTTCTGCATTATTTAAGGACTTTGCTGCATTATTTAAGGACGCTGCTGCGGTATTTAAGGCCTCTGCTGCATTATTTAAGGACTTTGCTGCATTATTTAAGGACTCTGCTGCATTATTAAGGACGTTGCTGCATTATTTAAGGACTTTATTGCATTATTTAAGGATTCTGCTGCATTATTTAAGGAATTTCCTGCATTATTTAAGGACTTTGATGCATAATTTAAGAACTCTGCTGCAGTATTTAAGGACTCTGCTGCATTATTTAAGGACTCTGCTGCATTATTTAAGGACGCTGCTGCGGTATTTAAGGCCTCTGCTGCATTATTTAAGGACTTTGCTGCATTATTTAAGGACTCTATTGCATTATTTAAGGATTCTGCTGCATTATTTAAGGAATTTGCTGCATTATTTAAGGACTCTGTTGCATTATTTAAGGACTTTGTTGCATTATTTAATGACTCTGCTGCAGTATTTAAGGACTCTGCTGCATTATTTAAGGACTTTGCTGCATTATTTAAGGACTCTGCTGCAGTATTTAAGGACTCTGCTGCATTATTTAAGGACTTTGTTGCATTATTTAAGGACTATGCTGCATTATTTAAGGACTTTGCTGCATTATTTAAGTACTCTGCTGCATTATTTAAGGAATTTTTTGCATTATTTAAGGACTCTGCTGCATTATTTAAGGACCTTGTTGCATTATTTAAGGACTCTGCTGCATTATTTAAGGACGCTGCTGCAGTATTTAAGGCCTCTGCTGCATTATTTTAGGACTTTTCTGCATTATTTAAGGACTCTGCTGCATTATTAAGGACGTTGCTGCATTATTTAAGGACTTTAGTGCATTATTTAAGGAATTTGCTGCATTATTTAAGTACTTTGCTGCATTATTTAATGAGTTTGTTGCCTTTATTTAAGGACTCTGCTGCATTATTTAAGGACTTTGTTGCATTATTTAAGGACTCTGTTGCATTATTTAAGGACTTTGTTGCATTATTTAAGGACGCTGCTGCGGTATTTAAGGACTCTGCTGCATTATTTAAGGACTTTGCTGCATTATTTAAGGACTCAGCTGCATTATTAAGGGCGTTGCTGCATTTTATTTAAGGACTTTATTGCATTATTTAATTAATTTGCTGCAATATTTAAGGACTCTGCTGCATTATTTAATGACTCTGCTGCGGTATTTAAGGACTCTGCTGCATTATATAAGCACTCTGCTGCATTATTTAAGGACTTTGCTGCATTATTTAAGGACTCTGCTGCGGTATTTTTGGACTCTGCTGCATTATTTAAGGACTTTGATGCATTATTTAAGGACGCTGCTGCAAAATTTAAGGAATCTGCTGCATTATTTAAGGATTTTGTTGCATTATTTAAGGACTATGCTGCATTATTTAATGAATTTGCTGCATTATTTAAGGACTCTGCTGCATTATTTAAGGACTCTGCTGCAGTATTTTAGGACTCTGCTGCGTTACATAAGGACTCTGCTGCATTATTTAAGGACTTTGCTGCATTATTTAAGGTCTCTGCTGCATTATTTAAGGACTCTGCTGCATTATTTATGGACTTTGTTGCATTATTTAAGGACTCTGCTGCATTATCTAAGGACTTTGTTGCATTATTTAAGGACTATGCTGCATTATTTAAGGACTTTGCTGAATTATTTAAGGACTCTGCTGCTGTATTTAAGGACTTTGCTGCATTATTTAGGGACTTTTTTCATTATTTAAGGACGCTGCTGCAGTATTAAGGACTCTGCTGCATTATTTAAGGACTCAGCTGCATTATTAAGGACGTTGCCACATTATTTAAGGACTCTGCTGCATTATTTAAGGACTTTATTGCATTATTTAAGGACTCTTCTGCATTATTTAAGTAATATCCTGCATTATTTAATGACTCTGCTGCATTATTTAATGACTCTGCGGTGGTATTTAAGGACTCTGCTGCATTATTTAAGGACTTTGATGCATTATGTAAGGACTCTGCTGCAGTATTTAAGGACTCTGCTGCATTATTTAAGGACTTTGATGCATTATTTAAGGATGCTGCTGCAGAATTTAAGGAATCTGCTGCATTATTTAAGGACCTTGTTGCATTATTTAAGGACTCTGCTGCATTATTTAAGGACTTTGCTGCATTATTTAACGACTCTGCTGCATTATTTAAGGACTTTGCTGCATTATTTAAGGACTCTGCTGTATTATTAAGGACGTTGCTGCATTAATTAAGGACTCTGCTGCATTATTTAAGGAATTTGCTGCAGTATTTAAGGACTCTGCTGCATTATTTAAGGACTTTGCTGCATTATTTAAGGACTCTGCTGCGGTATTTTTGGACTCTGCTGCATTATTTAAGGACTTTGATGCATTATTTAAGGACGCTGCTGCAAAATTTAAGGAATCTGCTGCATTATTTAAGGACTTTGTTGCATTATTTAAGGACTCTGCTGCATTATTTAATGAATTTGCTGCATTATTTAAGGACTCTGCTGCATTATTTAAGGACTCTGCTGTGGTATTTTAGGACTCTGCTGCGTTACATAAGGACTCTGCTGCATTATTTAAGGACTTTGCTGCATTATTTAAGGTCTCTGCTGCAGTATTTAAGGACTCTGCTGCATTATTTAAGGACTTTGTTGCATTATTTAAGGACTCTGCTGCATTATCTAAGGACTTTGTTGCATTATTTAAGGACTCTGCTGCCTTATTTAAGGACTTTGCTGAATTATTTAAGGACTCTGCTGCTGTATTTAAGGACTCTGCTGCATTATTTAAGGACTTTGCTGCATTATTTAGGGACTTTTTTCATTATTTAAGGACGCTGCTGCAGTATTAAGGACTCTGCTGCATTATTTAAGGATGTTGCTGCATTATTTAAGGACTCAGCTGCATTATTAAGGACGTTGCCACATTATTTAAGGACTCTGCTGCATTATTTAAGGACCTTATTGCATTATTTAAGGACTCTTCTGCATTATTTAAGTAATATCCTGCTTTATTTAATGACTCTGCTGCATTATTTAATGACTCTGCTGTGGTATTTAAGGACTCTGCTGCATTATTTAAGGACTTTGATGCATTATGTAAGGACTCTGCTGCAGTATTTAAGGACTCTGCTGCATTATTTAAGGACTTTGATGCATTATTTAAGGATGCTGCTGCAGAATTTAAGGAATCTGCTGCATTATTTAAGGACATTGTTGCATTATTTAAGGACTCTGCTGCATTATTTAAGGACTTTGCTGCATTATTTAAGGACTCTGCTGCATTATTTAAGGAATTTGCTGCATTATTTAAGGACTCTGCTGTATTATTAAGGACGTTGCTGCATTAATTAAGGACTCTGCTGCATTATTTAAGGAATTTGCTGCAGTATTTAAGGACTCTGCTGCATTATTTAAGGACTTTGATGCATTATTTAAGGACGCTGCTGCAGAATTTAAGGAGTCTGCTCCATTATTTAAGGACTTTGTTGCATTATTTAAGGACTGTGCTGCATGGTTTAAGGACTCTGCTGCATTATTTAAGAACTTTGTTGCATTATTTAAGGACTCTGCTGCATTATTTAAGGATGCTGCAGCAGTATTTAAGGACTCTGCTGCATTATTTAAGGACTTTGCTGCATTATTTAAGGACTCTGCTGCATTATTAAGGACTTTGCTGCATTATTTAAGGACTCTGCTGCAGTATTTAAGGACTCTGCTGCATTATTTAAGGACTGTGATGCATTATTTAAGGACGCTGCTGCAGAATTTAAGGAATCTGCTGCATTATTTAAGGAGTTTGCTGCATTATTTAAGGACTTTATTGCATTATTTAAGGATTCTGCTGCATTATTTAAGGAATTTGCTGCATTATTTAAGGACTCTGCTAAATTATTTAAGGACTTTGTTGCATTATTTAATGACTCTGCTGCGGTATTTAAGGACTCTGCTGAATTATTTAAGGATTCTGCTGCAGTATCTAAGGACTCTGCTGCATTATTTAAGGACTTTGATGCATTATTTAAGGAGGCTGCTGCAGAATTTAAGGAATCTGCTGCATTATTTAAGGACTTTGTTGCATTATTTAAGGACTATGCTGCATTATTTAAGGACTCTGCTGCATTATTTAAGGACTTTGCTGCATTATTTAAGTACTCTTCTGCATTATTTAAGGAATTTTTTGCATTATTTAAGGACTCTGCTGCATTATTTAAGGACTTTGTTGCATTATTTAAGGACTCTGCTGCATTATTTAAGGACGCTGCTGCAGTATTTAAGGCCTGTGCTGCATTATTTAAGGACTCTGCTGCATTATTTAAGGACTTTGCTGCATTATTTAAGTACTCTGCTGCATTATTTAAGGAATTTTTTGCATTATTTAAGGACTCTGCTGCATTATTTAAGGACTTTGATGCATTATTTAAGGATGCTGCTGCAGAATTTAAGGAATCTGCTGCATTATTTAAGGACTTTGTTCCATTATTTAAGGACTCTGCTGCATTATTTAAGGACTTTGCTGCATTATTTAAGGACTCTGCTGCATTATTTAAGGACTTTGCTGCATTATTTAAGGACTATGCTGTATTATTAAGGACGTTGCTGCATTAATTAAGGACTCTGCTGCATTATTTAAGGACTTTGCTGCAGTATTTAAGGACTCTGATGCATTTTTTAAGGACTTTGATGCATTATTTAAGGACGCTGCTGCAGAATTTAAGGAGTCTGCTCCATTATTTAAGGACTTTGTTGCATTATTTAAGGACTGTGCTGCATTGTTTAAGGACCCTGCTGCATTATTTAAGGACTTTGTTACATTATTTAAGTACTCTGCTGCATTATTTAAGGACGCTGCAGCAGTATTTAAGGACTTGGCTGCATTATTTAAGGACTTTGCTGCATTATTTAAGGACTCTGCTGCATTATTAAGGACTTTGCTGCATTATTTAAGGACTCTGCTGCAGTATTTAAGGACTCTGCTGCATTATTTAAGGACTTTGATGCATTATTTAAGGACGCTGCTGCATAATTTAAGGAATCTGCTGCATTATTTAAGGACTTTGCTGCATTATTTAAGGACTTTATTGCATTATTTAAGGATTCTGCTGCATTATTTAAGGAATTTGCTGCATTATTTAAGGACTCTGCTAAATTATTTAAGGACTTTGTTGCATTATTTAATGACTCTGCTGCAGTATTTAAGGACTCTGCTGCATTATTTAAGGATTCTGCTGCAGTATTTAAGGACTCTGCTGCATTATTTAAGGACTTTGATGCATTATTTAAGGAGGCTGCTGCAGAATTTAAGGAATCTGCTGCATTATTTAAGGACTTTGTTGCAATTTTTTAAGGACTATGCTGCATTATTTAAGGACTCTGCTGCATTATTTATGGTCTTTGCTGCATTATTTAAGTACTCTTCTGCATTATTTAAGGAATTTTTTGCATTATTTAAGGACTCTGCTGCATTATTTAAGGACTTTGTTGCATTATTTAAGGACTCTGCTGCATTATTTAAGGACGCTGCTGCAGTATTTAAGGCCTCTGCTGCATTATTTAAGGACTCTGCTGCATTATTTAAGGACTTTGCTGCATTATTTAAGTACTCTGCTGCATTATTTAAGGAATTTTTTGCATTATTTAAGGACTCTGCTGCATTATTTAAGGACTTTGATGCATTATTTAAGGATGCTGCTGCAGAATTTAAGGAATCTGCTGCATTATTTAAGGACTTTGTTGCATTATTTAAGGACTCTGCTGCATTATTTAAGGACTTTGCTGCATTATTTAAGGACTCTGCTGCATTATTTAAGGACTTTGTTGCATTATTTAATGACTCTGCTGCAGTATTTAAGGACTCTGCTGCATTATTTAAGGACTTTGCTGCATTATTTAAGGACTCTGCTGCAGTATTTAAGGACTCTGCTGCATTATTTAAGGACGTTGTTGCATTATTTAAGGACTATGCTGCATTATTTAAGGACTCTGCTGCATTATTTAAGGACTTTGCTGCATTATTTAAGTACTCTGCTGCATTATTTAAGGAATTTTTTGCATTATTTAAGGACTCTGCTGCATTATTTAAGGACCTTGTTGCATTATTTAAGGACTCTGCTGCATTATTTAAGAATGCTGCTGCAGTATTTAAGGCCTCTACTGCATTATTTAAGGACTTTTCTGCATTATTTAAGGACTCTGCTGCATTATTAAGGACGTTGCTGCATTATTTAAGGACTTTGTTGCATTATTTAAGGACCTTATTGCATTATTTAAGGACTCTTCTGCATTATTTAAGTAATATCCTGCTTTATTTAATGACTCTGCTGCATTATTTAATGACTCTGCTGTGGTATTTAAGGACTCTGCTGCATTATTTAAGGACTTTGATGCATTATGTAAGGACTCTGCTGCAGTATTTAAGGACTCTGCTGCATTATTTAAGGACTTTGATGCATTATTTAAGGATGCTGCTGCAGAATTTAAGGAATCTGCTGCATTATTTAAGGACATTGTTGCATTATTTAAGGACTCTGCTGCATTATTTAAGGACTTTGCTGCATTATTTAAGGACTCTGCTGCATTATTTAAGGAATTTGCTGCATTATTTAAGGACTCTGCTGTATTATTAAGGACGTTGCTGCATTAATTAAGGACTCTGCTGCATTATTTAAGGAATTTGCTGCAGTATTTAAGGACTCTGCTGCATTATTTAAGGACTTTGATGCATTATTTAAGGACGCTGCTGCAGAATTTAAGGAGTCTGCTCCATTATTTAAGGACTTTGTTGCATTATTTAAGGACTGTGCTGCATGGTTTAAGGACTCTGCTGCATTATTTAAGAACTTTGTTGCATTATTTAAGGACTCTGCTGCATTATTTAAGGATGCTGCAGCAGTATTTAAGGACTCTGCTGCATTATTTAAGGACTTTGCTGCATTATTTAAGGACTCTGCTGCATTATTAAGGACTTTGCTGCATTATTTAAGGACTCTGCTGCAGTATTTAAGGACTCTGCTGCATTATTTAAGGACTGTGATGCATTATTTAAGGATGCAGCTGCAGAATTTAAGGAATCTGCTGCATTATTTAAGGAGTTTGCTGCATTATTTAAGGACTTTATTGCATTATTTAAGGATTCTGCTGCATTATTTAAGGAATTTGCTGCATTATTTAAGGACTCTGCTAAATTATTTAAGGACTTTGTTGCATTATTTAATGACTCTGCTGCGGTATTTAAGGACTCTGCTGAATTATTTAAGGATTCTGCTGCAGTATCTAAGGACTCTGCTGCATTATTTAAGGACTTTGATGCATTATTTAAGGAGGCTGCTGCAGAATTTAAGGAATCTGCTGCATTATTTAAGGACTTTGTTGCATTATTTAAGGACTATGCTGCATTATTTAAGGACTCTGCTGCATTATTTAAGGACTTTGCTGCATTATTTAAGTACTCTTCTGCATTATTTAAGGAATTTTTTGCATTATTTAAGGACTCTGCTGCATTATTTAAGGACCTTGTTGCATTATTTAAGGACTCTGCTGCATTATTTAAGAATGCTGCTGCAGTATTTAAGGCCTCTACTGCATTATTTAAGGACTTTTCTGCATTATTTAAGGACTCTGCTGCATTATTAAGGACGTTGCTGCATTATTTAAGGACTTTGTTGCATTATTTAAGGACCTTATTGCATTATTTAAGGACTCTTCTGCATTATTTAAGTAATATCCTGCTTTATTTAATGACTCTGCTGCATTATTTAATGACTCTGCTGTGGTATTTAAGGACTCTGCTGCATTATTTAAGGACTTTGATGCATTATGTAAGGACTCTGCTGCAGTATTTAAGGACTCTGCTGCATTATTTAAGGACGTTGATGCATTATTTAAGGATGCTGCTGCAGAATTTAAGGAATCTGCTGCATTATTTAAGGACATTGTTGCATTATTTAAGGACTCTGCTGCATTATTTAAGGACTTTGCTGCATTATTTAAGGACTCTGCTGCATTATTTAAGGAATTTGCTGCATTATTTAAGGACTCTGCTGTATTATTAAGGACGTTGCTGCATTAATTAAGGACTCTGCTGCATTATTTAAGGAATTTGCTGCAGTATTTAAGGACTCTGCTGCATTATTTAAGGACTTTGATGCATTATTTAAGGACGCTGCTGCAGAATTTAAGGAGTCTGCTCCATTATTTAAGGACTTTGTTGCATTATTTAAGGACTGTGCTGCATGGTTTAAGGACTCTGCTGCATTATTTAAGAACTTTGTTGCATTATTTAAGGACTCTGCTGCATTATTTAAGGATGCTGCAGCAGTATTTAAGGACTCTGCTGCATTATTTAAGGACTTTGCTGCATTATTTAAGGACTCTGCTGCATTATTAAGGACTTTGCTGCATTATTTAAGGACTCTGCTGCAGTATTTAAGGACTCTGCTGCATTATTTAAGGACTGTGATGCATTATTTAAGGATGCAGCTGCAGAATTTAAGGAATCTGCTGCATTATTTAAGGAGTTTGCTGCATTATTTAAGGACTTTATTGCATTATTTAAGGATTCTGCTGCATTATTTAAGGAATTTGCTGCATTATTTAAGGACTCTGCTAAATTATTTAAGGACTTTGTTGCATTATTTAATGACTCTGCTGCGGTATTTAAGGACTCTGCTGAATTATTTAAGGATTCTGCTGCAGTATCTAAGGACTCTGCTGCATTATTTAAGGACTTTGATGCATTATTTAAGGAGGCTGCTGCAGAATTTAAGGAATCTGCTGCATTATTTAAGGACTTTGTTGCATTATTTAAGGACTATGCTGCATTATTTAAGGACTCTGCTGCATTATTTAAGGACTTTGCTGCATTATTTAAGTACTCTTCTGCATTATTTAAGGAATTTTTTGCATTATTTAAGGACTCTGCTGCATTATTTAAGGACTTTGTTCCATTATTTAAGGACTCTGCTGCATTATTTAAGGACTTTGCTGCATTATTTAAGGACTCTGCTGCATTATTTAAGGACTTTGCTGCATTATTTAAGGACTATGCTGTATTATTAAGGACGTTGCTGCATTAATTAAGGACTCTGCTGCATTATTTAAGGACTTTGCTGCAGTATTTAAGGACTCTGATGCATTTTTTAAGGACTTTGATGCATTATTTAAGGACGCTGCTGCAGAATTTAAGGAGTCTGCTCCATTATTTAAGGACTTTGTTGCATTATTTAAGGACTGTGCTGCATTGTTTAAGGACCCTGCTGCATTATTTAAGGACTTTGTTACATTATTTAAGTACTCTGCTGCATTATTTAAGGACGCTGCAGCAGTATTTAAGGACTTGGCTGCATTATTTAAGGACTTTGCTGCATTATTTAAGGACTCTGCTGCATTATTAAGGACTTTGCTGCATTATTTAAGGACTCTGCTGCAGTATTTAAGGACTCTGCTGCATTATTTAAGGACTTTGATGCATTATTTAAGGACGCTGCTGCATAATTTAAGGAATCTGCTGCATTATTTAAGGACTTTGCTGCATTATTTAAGGACTTTATTGCATTATTTAAGGATTCTGCTGCATTATTTAAGGAATTTGCTGCATTATTTAAGGACTCTGCTAAATTATTTAAGGACTTTGTTGCATTATTTAATGACTCTGCTGCAGTATTTAAGGACTCTGCTGCATTATTTAAGGATTCTGCTGCAGTATTTAAGGACTCTGCTGCATTATTTAAGGACTTTGATGCATTATTTAAGGAGGCTGCTGCAGAATTTAAGGAATCTGCTGCATTATTTAAGGACTTTGTTGCATTATTTAAGGACTATGCTGCATTATTTAAGGACTCTGCTGCATTATTTATGGTCTTTGCTGCATTATTTAAGTACTCTTCTGCATTATTTAAGGAATTTTTTGCATTATTTAAGGACTCTGCTGCATTATTTAAGGACTTTGTTGCATTATTTAAGGACTCTGCTGCATTATTTAAGGACGCTGCTGCAGTATTTAAGGCCTCTGCTGCATTATTTAAGGACTCTGCTGCATTATTTAAGGACTTTGCTGCATTATTTAAGTACTCTGCTGCATTATTTAAGGAATTTTTTGCATTATTTAAGGACTCTGCTGCATTATTTAAGGACTTTGATGCATTATTTAAGGATGCTGCTGCAGAATTTAAGGAATCTGCTGCATTATTTAAGGACTTTGTTGCATTATTTAAGGACTCTGCTGCATTATTTAAGGACTTTGCTGCATTATTTAAGGACTCTGCTGCATTATTTAAGGACTTTGTTGCATTATTTAATGACTCTGCTGCAGTATTTAAGGACTCTGCTGCATTATTTAAGGACTTTGCTGCATTATTTAAGGACTCTGCTGCAGTATTTAAGGACTCTGCTGCATTATTTAAGGACGTTGTTGCATTATTTAAGGACTATGCTGCATTATTTAAGGACTCTGCTGCATTATTTAAGGACTTTGCTGCATTATTTAAGTACTCTGCTGCATTATTTAAGGAATTTTTTGCATTATTTAAGGACTCTGCTGCATTATTTAAGGACCTTGTTGCATTATTTAAGGACTCTGCTGCATTATTTAAGAATGCTGCTGCAGTATTTAAGGCCTCTACTGCATTATTTAAGGACTTTTCTGCATTATTTAAGGACTCTGCTGCATTATTAAGGACGTTGCTGCATTATTTAAGGACTTTGTTGCATTATTTAAGGACCTTATTGCATTATTTAAGGACTCTTCTGCATTATTTAAGTAATATCCTGCTTTATTTAATGACTCTGCTGCATTATTTAATGACTCTGCTGTGGTATTTAAGGACTCTGCTGCATTATTTAAGGACTTTGATGCATTATGTAAGGACTCTGCTGCAGTATTTAAGGACTCTGCTGCATTATTTAAGGACTTTGATGCATTATTTAAGGATGCTGCTGCAGAATTTAAGGAATCTGCTGCATTATTTAAGGACATTGTTGCATTATTTAAGGACTCTGCTGCATTATTTAAGGACTTTGCTGCATTATTTAAGGACTCTGCTGCATTATTTAAGGAATTTGCTGCATTATTTAAGGACTCTGCTGTATTATTAAGGACGTTGCTGCATTAATTAAGGACTCTGCTGCATTATTTAAGGAATTTGCTGCAGTATTTAAGGACTCTGCTGCATTATTTAAGGACTTTGATGCATTATTTAAGGACGCTGCTGCAGAATTTAAGGAGTCTGCTCCATTATTTAAGGACTTTGTTGCATTATTTAAGGACTGTGCTGCATGGTTTAAGGACTCTGCTGCATTATTTAAGAACTTTGTTGCATTATTTAAGGACTCTGCTGCATTATTTAAGGATGCTGCAGCAGTATTTAAGGACTCTGCTGCATTATTTAAGGACTTTGCTGCATTATTTAAGGACTCTGCTGCATTATTAAGGACTTTGCTGCATTATTTAAGGACTCTGCTGCAGTATTTAAGGACTCTGCTGCATTATTTAAGGACTGTGATGCATTATTTAAGGATGCAGCTGCAGAATTTAAGGAATCTGCTGCATTATTTAAGGAGTTTGCTGCATTATTTAAGGACTTTATTGCATTATTTAAGGATTCTGCTGCATTATTTAAGGAATTTGCTGCATTATTTAAGGACTCTGCTAAATTATTTAAGGACTTTGTTGCATTATTTAATGACTCTGCTGGGGTATTTAAGGACTCTGCTGAATTATTTAAGGATTCTGCTGCAGTATCTAAGGACTCTGCTGCATTATTTAAGGACTTTGATGCATTATTTAAGGAGGCTGCTGCAGAATTTAAGGAATCTGCTGCATTATTTAAGGACTTTGTTGCATTATTTAAGGACTATGCTGCATTATTTAAGGACTCTGCTGCATTATTTAAGGACTTTGCTGCATTATTTAAGTACTCTTCTGCATTATTTAAGGAATTTTTTGCATTATTTAAGGACTCTGCTGCATTATTTAAGGACCTTGTTGCATTATTTAAGGACTCTGCTGCATTATTTAAGAATGCTGCTGCAGTATTTAAGGCCTCTACTGCATTATTTAAGGACTTTTCTGCATTATTTAAGGACTCTGCTGCATTATTAAGGACGTTGCTGCATTATTTAAGGACTTTGTTGCATTATTTAAGGACCTTATTGCATTATTTAAGGACTCTTCTGCATTATTTAAGTAATATCCTGCTTTATTTAATGACTCTGCTGCATTATTTAATGACTCTGCTGTGGTATTTAAGGACTCTGCTGCATTATTTAAGGACTTTGATGCATTATGTAAGGACTCTGCTGCAGTATTTAAGGACTCTGCTGCATTATTTAAGGACGTTGATGCATTATTTAAGGATGCTGCTGCAGAATTTAAGGAATCTGCTGCATTATTTAAGGACATTGTTGCATTATTTAAGGACTCTGCTGCATTATTTAAGGACTTTGCTGCATTATTTAAGGACTCTGCTGCATTATTTAAGGAATTTGCTGCATTATTTAAGGACTCTGCTGTATTATTAAGGACGTTGCTGCATTAATTAAGGACTCTGCTGCATTATTTAAGGAATTTGCTGCAGTATTTAAGGACTCTGCTGCATTATTTAAGGACTTTGATGCATTATTTAAGGACGCTGCTGCAGAATTTAAGGAGTCTGCTCCATTATTTAAGGACTTTGTTGCATTATTTAAGGACTGTGCTGCATGGTTTAAGGACTCTGCTGCATTATTTAAGAACTTTGTTGCATTATTTAAGGACTCTGCTGCATTATTTAAGGATGCTGCAGCAGTATTTAAGGACTCTGCTGCATTATTTAAGGACTTTGCTGCATTATTTAAGGACTCTGCTGCATTATTAAGGACTTTGCTGCATTATTTAAGGACTCTGCTGCAGTATTTAAGGACTCTGCTGCATTATTTAAGGACTGTGATGCATTATTTAAGGATGCAGCTGCAGAATTTAAGGAATCTGCTGCATTATTTAAGGAGTTTGCTGCATTATTTAAGGACTTTATTGCATTATTTAAGGATTCTGCTGCATTATTTAAGGAATTTGCTGCATTATTTAAGGACTCTGCTAAATTATTTAAGGACTTTGTTGCATTATTTAATGACTCTGCTGCGGTATTTAAGGACTCTGCTGAATTATTTAAGGATTCTGCTGCAGTATCTAAGGACTCTGCTGCATTATTTAAGGACTTTGATGCATTATTTAAGGACTCTGCTGCATTATTTAAGGACTTTGTTGCATTATTTAAGGACTCTGCTGCATTATTTAAGGACGCTGCTGCAGTATTTAAGGCCTGTGCTGCATTATTTAAGGACTCTGCTGCATTATTTAAGGACTTTGCTGCATTATTTAAGTACTCTGCTGCATTATTTAAGGAATTTTTTGCATTATTTAAGGACTCTGCTGCATTATTTAAGGACTTTGATGCATTATTTAAGGATGCTGCTGCAGAATTTAAGGAATCTGCTGCATTATTTAAGGACTATGCTGCATTATTTAAGGACTCTGCTGCATTATTTAAGGACTTTGCTGCATTATTTAAGTACTCTTCTGCATTATTTAAGGAATTTTTTGCATTATTTAAGGACTCTGCTGCATTATTTAAGGACCTTGTTGCATTATTTAAGGACTCTGCTGCATTATTTAAGAATGCTGCTGCAGTATTTAAGGCCTCTACTGCATTATTTAAGGACTTTTCTGCATTATTTAAGGACTCTGCTGCATTATTAAGGACGTTGCTGCATTATTTAAGGACTTTGTTGCATTATTTAAGGACCTTATTGCATTATTTAAGGACTCTTCTGCATTATTTAAGTAATATCCTGCTTTATTTAATGACTCTGCTGCATTATTTAATGACTCTGCTGTGGTATTTAAGGACTCTGCTGCATTATTTAAGGACTTTGATGCATTATGTAAGGACTCTGCTGCAGTATTTAAGGACTCTGCTGCATTATTTAAGGACTTTGATGCATTATTTAAGGATGCTGCTGCAGAATTTAAGGAATCTGCTGCATTATTTAAGGACATTGTTGCATTATTTAAGGACTCTGCTGCATTATTTAAGGACTTTGCTGCATTATTTAAGGACTCTGCTGCATTATTTAAGGAATTTGCTGCATTATTTAAGGACTCTGCTGTATTATTAAGGACGTTGCTGCATTAATTAAGGACTCTGCTGCATTATTTAAGGAATTTGCTGCAGTATTTAAGGACTCTGCTGCATTATTTAAGGACTTTGATGCATTATTTAAGGACGCTGCTGCAGAATTTAAGGAGTCTGCTCCATTATTTAAGGACTTTGTTGCATTATTTAAGGACTGTGCTGCATGGTTTAAGGACTCTGCTGCATTATTTAAGAACTTTGTTGCATTATTTAAGGACTCTGCTGCATTATTTAAGGATGCTGCAGCAGTATTTAAGGACTCTGCTGCATTATTTAAGGACTTTGCTGCATTATTTAAGGACTCTGCTGCATTATTAAGGACTTTGCTGCATTATTTAAGGACTCTGCTGCAGTATTTAAGGACTCTGCTGCATTATTTAAGGACTGTGATGCATTATTTAAGGATGCAGCTGCAGAATTTAAGGAATCTGCTGCATTATTTAAGGAGTTTGCTGCATTATTTAAGGACTCTGCTGCATTATTTAAGGACTTTGTTGCATTATTTAAGGACTCTGCTGCATTATTTAAGGACGCTGCTGCAGTATTTAAGGCCTGTGCTGCATTATTTAAGGACTCTGCTGCATTATTTAAGGACTTTGCTGCATTATTTAAGTACTCTGCTGCATTATTTAAGGAATTTTTTGCATTATTTAAGGACTCTGCTGCATTATTTAAGGACTTTGATGCATTATTTAAGGATGCTGCTGCAGAATTTAAGGAATCTGCTGCATTATTTAAGGACTTTGTTCCATTATTTAAGGACTCTGCTGCATTATTTAAGGACTTTGCTGCATTATTTAAGGACTCTGCTGCATTATTTAAGGACTTTGCTGCATTATTTAAGGACTATGCTGTATTATTAAGGACGTTGCTGCATTAATTAAGGACTCTGCTGCATTATTTAAGGACTTTGCTGCAGTATTTAAGGACTCTGATGCATTTTTTAAGGACTTTGATGCATTATTTAAGGACGCTGCTGCAGAATTTAAGGAGTCTGCGCCATTATTTAAGGACTTTGTTGCATTATTTAAGGACTGTGCTGCATTGTTTAAGGACCCTGCTGCATTATTTAAGGACTTTGTTACATTATTTAAGTACTCTGCTGCATTATTTAAGGACGCTGCAGCAGTATTTAAGGACTTGGCTGCATTATTTAAGGACTTTGCTGCATTATTTAAGGACTCTGCTGCATTATTAAGGACTTTGCTGCATTATTTAAGGACTCTGCTGCAGTATTTAAGGACTCTGCTGCATTATTTAAGGACTTTGATGCATTATTTAACGACGCTGCTGCATAATTTAAGGAATCTGCTGCATTATTTAAGGACTTTGCTGCATTATTTAAGGACTTTATTGCATTATTTAAGGATTCTGCTGCATTATTTAAGGAATTTGCTGCATTATTTAAGGACTCTGCTAAATTATTTAAGGACTTTGTTGCATTATTTAATGACTCTGCTGCAGTATTTAAGGACTCTGCTGCATTATTTAAGGATTCTGCTGCAGTATTTAAGGACTCTGCTGCATTATTTAAGGACTTTGTTGCATTATTTAAGGACTATGCTGCATTATTTAAGGACTTTGCTGCATTATTTAAGTACTCTGCTGCATTATTTAAGGAATTTTTTGCATTATTTAAGGACTCTGCTGCATTATTTAAGGACCTTGTTGCATTATTTAAGGACTCTGCTGCATTATTTAAGGACGCTGCTGCAGTATTTAAGGTCTCTGCTTCATTATTTTAGGACTTTTCTGCATTATTTAAGGACTCTGCTGCATTATTAAGGACGTTGCTGCATTATTTAAGGACTTTATTGCATTATTTAAGGAATTTGCTGCATTATTTAAGTACTTTGCTGCATTATTTAATGAGTTTGTTGCCTTTATTTAAGGACTCTGCTGCATTATTTAAGGACTTTGTTGCATTATTTAAGGACTCTGTTGCATTATTTAAGGACTTTGTTGCATTATTTAAGGACGCTGCTGCGGTATTTAAGGACTCTGCTGCATTATTTAAGGACTTTGCTGCATTATTTAAGGACTCAGCTGCATTATTAAGGGCGTTGCTGCATTTTATTTAAGGACTTTATTGCATTATTTAATGACTCTGTGCATTATTTAATTAATTTGCTGCAATATTTAAGGACTCTGCTGCATTATTTAATGACTCTGCTGCGGTATTTAAGGACTCTGCTGCATTATATAAGCACTCTGCTGCATTATTTAAGGACTTTGCTGCATTATTTAAGGACTCTGCTGCGGTATTTTTGGACTCTGCTGCATTATTTAAGGACTTTGATGCATTATTTAAGGACGCTGCTGCAAAATTTAAGGAATCTGCTGCATTATTTAAGGATTTTGTTGCATTATTTAAGGACTATGCTGCATTATTTAATGAATTTGCTGCATTATTTAAGGACTCTGCTGCATTATTTAAGGACTCTGCTGCAGTATTTTAGGACTCTGCTGCATTATTTAAGGACTTTGTTGCATTATTTAAGGACTCTGCTGCATTATTTAATGAATTTGCTGCATTATTTAAGGACTCTGCTGCATTATTTAAGGACTCTGCTGTGGTATTTTAGGACTCTGCTGCGTTACATAAGGACTCTGCTGCATTATTTAAGGACTTTGCTGCATTATTTAAGGTCTCTGCTGCAGTATTTAAGGACTCTGCTGCATTATTTAAGGACTTTGTTGCATTATTTAAGGACTCTGCTGCATTATCTAAGGACTTTGTTGCATTATTTAAGGACTCTGCTGCCTTATTTCAGGACTTTGCTGAATTATTTAAGGACTCTGCTGCTGTATTTAAGGACTCTGCTGCATTATTTAAGGACTTTGCTGCATTATTTAGGGACTTTTTTCATTATTTAAGGACGCTGCTGCAGTATTAAGGACTCTGCTGCATTATTTAAGGATGTTGCTGCATTATTTAAGGACTCAGCTGCATTATTAAGGACGTTGCCACATTATTTAAGGACTCTGCTGCATTATTTAAGGACCTTATTGCATTATTTAAGGACTCTTCTGCATTATTTAAGTAATATCCTGCTTTATTTAATGACTCTGCTGCATTATTTAATGACTCTGCTGTGGTATTTACGGACTCTGCTGCATTATTTAAGGACTTTGATGCATTATGTAAGGACTCTGCTGCAGTATTTAAGGACTCTGCTGCATTATTTAAGGACTTTGATGCATTATTTAAGGATGCTGCTGCAGAATTTAAGGAATCTGCTGCATTATTTAAGGACATTGTTGCATTATTTAAGGACTCTGCTGCATTATTTAAGGACTTTGCTGCATTATTTAAGGACTCTGCTGCATTATTTAAGGAATTTGCTGCATTATTTAAGGACTCTGCTGTATTATTAAGGACGTTGCTGCATTAATTAAGGACTCTGCTGCATTATTTAAGGAATTTGCTGCAGTATTTAAGGACTCTGCTGCATTATTTAAGGACTTTGATGCATTATTTAAGGACGCTGCTGCAGAATTTAAGGAGTCTGCTCCATTATTTAAGGACTTTGTTGCATTATTTAAGGACTGTGCTGCATGGTTTAAGGACTCTGCTGCATTATTTAAGAACTTTGTTGCATTATTTAAGGACTCTGCTGCATTATTTAAGGATGCTGCAGCAGTATTTAAGGACTCTGCTGCATTATTTAAGGACTTTGCTGCATTATTTAAGGACTCTGCTGCATTATTAAGGACTTTGCTGCATTATTTAAGGACTCTGCTGCAGTATTTAAGGACTCTGCTGCATTATTTAAGGACTGTGATGCATTATTTAAGGACGCTGCTGCAGAATTTAAGGAATCTGCTGCATTATTTAAGGAGTTTGCTGCATTATTTAAGGACTTTATTGCATTATTTAAGGATTCTGCTGCATTATTTAAGGAATTTGCTGCATTATTTAAGGACTCTGCTAAATTATTTAAGGACTTTGTTGCATTATTTAATGACTCTGCTGCGGTATTTAAGGACTCTGCTGAATTATTTAAGGATTCTGCTGCAGTATCTAAGGACTCTGCTGCATTATTTAAGGACTTTGATGCATTATTTAAGGAGGCTGCTGCAGAATTTAAGGAATCTGCTGCATTATTTAAGGACTTTGTTGCATTATTTAAGGACTATGCTGCATTATTTAAGGACTCTGCTGCATTATTTAAGGACTTTGCTGCATTATTTAAGTAATCTTCTGCATTATTTAAGGAATTTTTTGCATTATTTAAGGACTCTGCTGCATTATTTAAGGACTTTGTTGCATTATTTAAGGACTCTGCTGCATTATTTAAGGATGCTGCTGCAGTATTTAAGGCCTGTGCTGCATTATTTAAGGACTCTGCTGCATTATTTAAGGACTTTGCTGCATTATTTAAGTACTCTGCTGCATTATTTAAGGAATTTTTTGCATTATTTAAGGACTCTGCTGCATTATTTAAGGACTTTGATGCATTATTTAAGGATGCTGCTGCAGAATTTAAGGAATCTGCTGCATTATTTAAGGACTTTGTTCCATTATTTAAGGACTCTGCTGCATTATTTAAGGACTTTGCTGCATTATTTAAGGACTCTGCTGCATTATTTAAGGACTTTGCTGCATTATTTAAGGACTATGCTGTATTATTAAGGACGTTGCTGCATTAATTAAGGACTCTGCTGCATTATTTAAGGACTTTGCTGCAGTATTTAAGGACTCTGATGCATTTTTTAAGGACTTTGATGCATTATTTAAGGACGCTGCTGCAGAATTTAAGGAGTCTGCTCCATTATTTAAGGACTTTGTTGCATTATTTAAGGACTGTGCTGCATTGTTTAAGGACCCTGCTGCATTATTTAAGGACTTTGTTACATTATTTAAGTACTCTGCTGCATTATTTAAGGACGCTGCAGCAGTATTTAAGGACTTGGCTGCATTATTTAAGGACTTTGCTGCATTATTTAAGGACTCTGCTGCATTATTAAGGACTTTGCTGCATTATTTAAGGACTCTGCTGCAGTATTTAAGGACTCTGCTGCATTATTTAAGGACTTTGATGCATTATTTAAGGACGCTGCTGCATAATTTAAGGAATCTGCTGCATTATTTAAGGACTTTGCTGCATTATTTAAGGACTTTATTGCATTATTTAAGGATTCTGCTGCATTATTTAAGGAATTTGCTGCATTATTTAAGGACTCTGCTAAATTATTTAAGGACTTTGTTGCATTATTTAATGACTCTGCTGCAGTATTTAAGGACTCTGCTGCATTATTTAAGGATTCTGCTGCAGTATTTAAGGACTCTGCTGCATTATTTAAGGACTTTGATGCATTATTTAAGGAGGCTGCTGCAGAATTTAAGGAATCTGCTGCATTATTTAAGGACTTTGTTGCATTATTTAAGGACTATGCTGCATTATTTAAGGACTCTGCTGCATTATTTATGGTCTTTGCTGCATTATTTAAGTACTCTTCTGCATTATTTAAGGAATTTTTTGCATTATTTAAGGACTCTGCTGCATTATTTAAGGACTTTGCTGCAGTATTTAAGGACTCTGATGCATTTTTTAAGGACTTTGATGCATTATTTAAGGACGCTGCTGCAGAATTTAAGGAGTCTGCTCCATTATTTAAGGACTTTGTTGCATTATTTAAGGACTGTGCTGCATTGTTTAAGGACCCTGCTGCATTATTTAAGGACTTTGTTACATTATTTAAGTACTCTGCTGCATTATTTAAGGACGCTGCAGCAGTATTTAAGGACTTGGCTGCATTATTTAAGGACTTTGCTGCATTATTTAAGGACTCTGCTGCATTATTAAGGACTTTGCTGCATTATTTAAGGACTCTGCTGCAGTAGTTAAGGACTCTGCTGCATTATTTAAGGACTTTGATGCATTATTTAAGGACGCTGCTGCATAATTTAAGGAATCTGCTGCATTATTTAAGGACTTTGCTGCATTATTTAAGGACTTTATTGCATTATTTAAGGATTCTGCTGCATTATTTAAGGAATTTGCTGCATTATTTAAGGACTCTGCTAAATTATTTAAGGACTTTGTTGCATTATTTAATGACTCTGCTGCAGTATTTAAGGACTCTGCTGCATTATTTAAGGATTCTGCTGCAGTATTTAAGGACTCTGCTGCATTATTTAAGGACTTTGATGCATTATTTAAGGAGGCTGCTGCAGAATTTAAGGAATCTGCTGCATTATTTAAGGACTTTGTTGCATTATTTAAGGACTATGCTGCATTATTTAAGGACTCTGCTGCATTATTTATGGTCTTTGCTGCATTATTTAAGTACTCTTCTGCATTATTTAAGGAATTTTTTGCATTATTTAAGGACTCTGCTGCATTATTTAAGGACTTTGTTGCATTATTTAAGGACTCTGCTGCATTATTTAAGGACGCTGCTGCAGTATTTAAGGCCTCTGCTGCATTATTTAAGGACTCTGCTGCATTATTTAAGGACTTTGCTGCATTATTTAAGTACTCTGCTGCATTATTTAAGGAATTTTTTGCATTATTTAAGGACTCTGCTGCATTATTTAAGGACTTTGATGCATTATTTAAGGATGCTGCTGCAGAATTTAAGGAATCTGCTGCATTATTTAAGGACTTTGTTGCATTATTTAAGGACTCTGCTGCATTATTTAAGGACTTTGCTGCATTATTTAAGGACTCTGCTGCATTATTTAAGGACTTTGTTGCATTATTTAATGACTCTGCTGCAGTATTTAAGGACTCTGCTGCATTATTTAAGGACTTTGCTGCATTATTTAAGGACTCTGCTGCAGTATTTAAGGACTCTGCTGCATTATTTAAGGACGTTGTTGCATTATTTAAGGACTATGCTGCATTATTTAAGGACTCTGCTGCATTATTTAAGGACTTTGCTGCATTATTTAAGTACTCTGCTGCATTATTTAAGGAATTTTTTGCATTATTTAAGGACTCTGCTGCATTATTTAAGGACCTTGTTGCATTATTTAAGGACTCTGCTGCATTATTTAAGAATGCTGCTGCAGTATTTAAGGCCTCTACTGCATTATTTAAGGACTTTTCTGCATTATTTAAGGACTCTGCTGCATTATTAAGGACGTTGCTGCATTATTTAAGGACTTTGTTGCATTATTTAAGGACCTTATTGCATTATTTAAGGACTCTTCTGCATTATTTAAGTAATATCCTGCTTTATTTAATGACTCTGCTGCATTATTTAATGACTCTGCTGTGGTATTTAAGGACTCTGCTGCATTATTTAAGGACTTTGATGCATTATGTAAGGACTCTGCTGCAGTATTTAAGGACTCTGCTGCATTATTTAAGGACTTTGATGCATTATTTAAGGATGCTGCTGCAGAATTTAAGGAATCTGCTGCATTATTTAAGGACATTGTTGCATTATTTAAGGACTCTGCTGCATTATTTAAGGACTTTGCTGCATTATTTAAGGACTCTGCTGCATTATTTAAGGAATTTGCTGCATTATTTAAGGACTCTGCTGTATTATTAAGGACGTTGCTGCATTAATTAAGGACTCTGCTGCATTATTTAAGGAATTTGCTGCAGTATTTAAGGACTCTGCTGCATTATTTAAGGACTTTGATGCATTATTTAAGGACGCTGCTGCAGAATTTAAGGAGTCTGCTCCATTATTTAAGGACTTTGTTGCATTATTTAAGGACTGTGCTGCATGGTTTAAGGACTCTGCTGCATTATTTAAGAACTTTGTTGCATTATTTAAGGACTCTGCTGCATTATTTAAGGATGCTGCAGCAGTATTTAAGGACTCTGCTGCATTATTTAAGGACTTTGCTGCATTATTTAAGGACTCTGCTGCATTATTAAGGAATTTGCTGCATTATTTAAGGACTCTGCTGCAGTATTTAAGGACTCTGCTGCATTATTTAAGGACTGTGATGCATTATTTAAGGATGCAGCTGCAGAATTTAAGGAATCTGCTGCATTATTTAAGGAGTTTGCTGCATTATTTAAGGACTTTATTGCATTATTTAAGGATTCTGCTGCATTATTTAAGGAATTTGCTGCATTATTTAAGGACTCTGCTAAATTATTTA